>NC_136058.1:318195363-318866613 GCF_964261635.1 Lissotriton helveticus | reverse complement strand
CTCACGGACCAGGAGGCGTTGTCGGCGACCAGGATGGAGAGGCGAGCTGTCCCACGATGGATGAAGCTGTCGGCGTCGAAGTACCCAGGATTGGGCAACAAAGCCTTGGCTAATTCAAGCCCACGCGGTGGACTCAAAATGGCGTCTTGAGTGGACCAGGAGGGTCCGGGGTGCTCCTCTTCTGGAAGGGAGCAAGGGCCAGTCTGGAGCAACCAGACCAGCAGCAGTGATGTCGTCGGGCGTCGTTCAGAAGGCCACAAGCCAACGGGCTAGTAGCCAAACAACGCGGTGAGCAGCAAAAAGCAGAAGGGCCCCACGCCGATCGTGGAGATGCTGGGGGGCTGCTCTTCGGTGCTGGAGCTGCTCAGGGTCGGGGCTTCTCGGACTCCAAAGCACTCGCCAGGAAATTACTCGGCGGGCTTACTGTGCAGAAGTCGTGCAGTCTTGGCAATAGTCGGTCCCTTGAGGTCTCGTCGCACTCACGGTTCTCAGCTTGGCTGTAGAGGTGAGTAGAGGTCGGAGGTGCCAGGGAAGCCGGGTCTTGTCGAGCTGGGCAGTCGGATTCCGGAGGAAGGACTTACAGCAGACCGCAGTGTTCTTGCGATGGTGCCTGCGGATGCAGGGTGACTACTCCTTAGTCACAAGGGAGAATCTTGAAGAAGGAAATCTTGAAGTCCTTTCGCAGAAAGTCGTGTCTTGATTCCAAAGATGTTCTAATTTGGAAGGGGGCCTGCTCCTACCTTTATCTGGGAAAAGGGGGCTGGCACGCGACTAGGTCCTGCCCTATGGGTGGGACCAGGAGGGGGGTGGTTACACCCACTTCCTTGGCGGGCTTTTCCCCAGCTCAGGGTCTGGAGTGTCCCTGGAACTGGTTCAAGCCGGCCTATGCATAGTGAGCACCGGGGTGCCACTTGCAGTCACCTTCCTCTGAAGCCCTGCCTACCTAGGATACACAAAATCCTGTCTGGGACGGTGCTGACACCGCCCCTGGCAGGAAACCCTTTGTCCTTATCTCCTGCTCTGGGAGGACTCCCAGCAGCAGGAGGGCAGACTTGTGTCTCGGTGGCAGCATCCATTTTGTGGAGCTGAGGCTCTGTTTGACTTTAACCGGGGTTAGGGGTTACATACATGTCGTGTCCCTCTAGAAGGGTGGAATGCTAACCCCGTCGCCAGAATTGGCGAGGGGTTAGTATTCCAATTCGTATGACACCTTACTCGACATGTTTTGATAAAGCGATACCAGAGTTGGCATATAACCGCGAGGATTATAATGCACTTAAGAGTATATGGTATGCGATATCATGGAAACGGCTAAGGGATAGATCCCGAAAGCCGCAGACAGGCTCAGCTCATGCCAGAGCACCATCTCACACGATTCCAAGCACTCTGCCTTCAGGATTGTTAAGGCCTGCCATAGGAGTGACTGATAGGAGATCTGTGTGTCCATTTTAGGGTTAGATATAGGTATACTATATCTAAAGCAAAGGGTGAGTACACCACCTTGCCCCAGCTGTCGTGCAGCCAGTTGTGTCAGTTTAGTTAGTCAGTCCAGGGGTGGCACAATACATGCTTCAGCCCCTGGGAGACTTCTGGGTGCACCTCAGCCCTGGGTACAGGGACTTGGAGAGGGCCCAGTGCCAATTCAGTACCTGAGTACAATTTGGATAGAGAGAACAGCTAGGCTGTGGGTCTGATTAGCAGGCCCACAGCCAGGGAAAGTCGTAAACCAGTGCAGAAAAAAGCAAAAATCTGGGTGATCATAGGATTGCAGACCCTACTCTCCTACAGAAACACACACAGGTATAAGCCCTAAGGAGCGTGGCAGAGCCCAGGGAAACTCGTGAAAGCAGGAAGGGACACTGCAGAGACGGGGCACCACCCAAGACCCAAGAGATAGCGCGCCCCACCAAACGGCCATGGGCCGACGTGCGCCGAATCAAACAGTGACCGGAGAGACGGAGAGACAGCGCTGGATCCTTCACCAAAGAGCGAGGGGGCGGACGCAAGTAGTCCCCAGCAGCACACAAGTAAGGAGGAGCAGGACAACACGCCAGGCAGGCCCAGGAACCAGGGGAGCGCGCCAACCAAGGTCAAAAGTGAAAAGATGAGTGCGCAAGCAGGATATACGATGGCGCCAGTGCAATTTCTACCCAGGCCGGGTGAGCCACTTATGAAGTGGGAGGACTGGAGAGAGTACATAGACAATTTCATAGGAGTCTTGGAAGACGAAAGTGAGGAGGAGTTCAATTCCAAGAGGAAAAAACGAATCCTATTACTCAATCTAGGCCCCGAAGGCCTGAGGATATACAAGAGCTTGGTGCCGAAGGAAAGAGGGAGCACGGACAACGATGTATACGCCCATGCCATCGATGACCTGAATGAACACTACAGACCGGCGGTGTGCGTATCGGTGGATAGATTTAATTTCCAACAGAGGAAACAACGCCCAGGCGAGACAGTGGAGGAATATGTGGCAGCTCTAAAGAGACTAGCATCCACGTGCAAATACGACAATTGGGAAGAAGAGTTCATCAAGGACCAAGTGGTAATGCACACTACGTGCATAGCCGTGCAAGACAAATAATGGGCCAGCGGAGACACCACCCTAAAAGAAGTGATGGTGATCGTTAAAAGAGCAGAATTAGCGCGCAGGTGTGCGGAAGCAACGAGGAAGGAAACGGTGCACACTGCCATGGTGAACAAAGTCGATGACGAGGAACCACGCCGAGACTTCAAGTACAGGGGGTCGGGGCGAAAGGACCCAACAAGTGGCAAGGCAACCCTGGTCCACCAGGCAAACAAGCGGGAAACAACAAGAAGCCATGCTACAGGTGCGGGAGCTGATCCCATGAAGCGCATGACAGGAAATGCCCAGCATTCCGCGCCAAATGTATGTACTGTGGAATCGTGGGACACTACGAGAAGGTATGTCGGAAAAAGGCATCGAAGAGCGTAGTGAAGTACATTGGACAAGACAGCGAAGAGCAAGTCGAAGAAGCGGGGGAAGATGTGGTCACAGTCATTTACATCAAGGACCAGGTACTAGATGTGGACGGTCAAGTAATGAGTGTCGACGGCAAGAGAACAATGAAACCAGTCTTGGAGATGTCGATAGGAGGAATACCGATAACAGTGGTAGCTGATATGGGCTCGCCCTACACCATCGTCCAGAGAGCAGTATGAGAGGAGTGTTTTGTGCCGCACCTGGGCCCGGAACTGGAGAAGCTGGACATCCGGCCGGTGACGTACAATGGGGACCGCATTCCCATGGCAGGGTTCAGGCCGTTGCATTTCAAGTTCAGAGGCCGGTCCCCATTCTGCAAACTCTATGTATCGGACCAAGGCGACCTGGGAAGCAAGCTGGACCCAGGGGGCAAAGAACAGATACTACTCATGGAACCGACATCCTGGCCGGATCTAGAAAAATGGAAAGAAGAACACCCCAAGGTATTTGGAGTCACCGTTGGCAGGATGGAGAAATTTGCCCACAAGATAATCCTGAAGGAAAACGCTGTGCCGGTTGCCCACAAGGTGAGGAATATACCATTGGCAGTGAGAGACGCAGTACAAGAGGAACTACAAGAGCTGGAGAGGAAAGGAATAATAGAACCCATCACGTGCGCGGAGTGGCTCGCGCCGATGGTAGTAGTGATGAAACCCAGCGGGAAGGTCAGGCTGTGTATCGACCTGCGTGAACTGAAAAAGAGCATTGTGGTGGAGAAATTCCCGCTGCCTAGGATCGATGAAATGCTTGCTAGAACCAAGGGCGCCAGATGGTATTCCACCATAGACTTGACCTCCGCTTACCATCAGATTGCCTTGCACCCGGAAAGCCGTAAACTCACCTCTTTCATCACCCCGTTTGGGTGCTACCAATTTTGCAGCATGCTGTTTGGGCTGGCCTCAGCGGCTGCGGTGTTCCAAAAGCTGATGCACCAACTATTTAGAAACACCGAAGGCGTCCAATATTTCCAGGACGACATCCTGGTGATGGGACAAGACAAGCAGGATCACAACAACAAACTCGAGAAAGTATTGAAAATCCTGGAGAGTAAGGGCCTCACAGCTGAATGGTCCAAATGCAGGATAGGAATGGAGTCCGTGACATACTTGGAACATGAAATTGGGGTACGAGGAGTTACCCCGAAAGCAGACAATGTGAAAGCCATTTGTGAAGCCCCACCTCCCTCCAACAAAGATGAAGTCCGTTCGTTCCTTGGAATGGCGGAATATTATAGTAAATTCGTCCAGCACTTCGCCTCCAAGACCCACCACATGAGGCAGCTGACCAGGGACAACACAGAATTCGACTGGTCAAAGGAGGCACAAGGTGAATTTGAAGTCTTAAAGAGAGAGGTAGCTGGAGCAATACCGCTACAAGGGTATGACCCCCAAGGAAACACAGTGCTCACCACCGATGCCAGCGACAAAGGGTTGGGTGCCGTCCTGATGCAAGACAGAGGTCATGGGAGAATGGAAACGATCAGTTTCGACTCCCGCACGCTAACTGAAACCGAAAAGAAGTACAGTGTAATTGAAAAGGAAATGCTGGCGGTGGTATGGGCCATGACCAGATTCAGGCAGTTCTTTTGGGGCACACGGTTCTTGTTGAGAACAGATCACAAACGAACAACTACAAACTCAGGGGTCTCATAAGGGATCCAAAAGTGATCCTCTACTCAAAGTAACCTTATCAACGGTACAAGGGTACGATGACAGTGACACTCACAGACCAGATCACAAGATGTGAAGAACCAATAACGTGAGTCACCCCTGGTTTAGGATTCCCATCAACGGTCTTGTGATGATCAATGTTATCATTTGGTAATCCATATCGGGTATTGTGTCTCTAGATCATTGAGACCGACATACCCAGATAGCCAGATTCGGGGTAGCGACCCACAATCACTCGGTACTACCACATGATGTTGATGTGATGGGAAGTGCAGTGTAAAAATATATGTAAGTGGTGGTTTAAAAAAGGATAGGGAGCTCAACCAAGGTAAATTTAATAATTGTTGGCCCCTTCCCTAATAAAAACAAGAACAGTAAAGTATCATCATCGCAGTCCACACAAATAGCTGCGAGGAGACCAACATGTTTCAGCCACTCAAGGTTCACTCCTCTGGCTTTCGTCAGGGTCTCTGTTCAAATAATCTACTACTGCTTACAAGTGAATAAAGTGTGAAAAAATATACAAAAAAACACACACACACGTGAAAACCAGTAAAGGATATAATGTTCCATAAACTGTGTCAACTCCTCTCTTCGGCACCTGGTTGCAATTATACCAGGGTGTCCGGGGAGTGGACCTCACCTCTTCCTGGACCTGGCTCAGGATATGTGAGACCCCGCTCTGTCCGTCGTTGTCTCAGGCCGTGACTGAGTCAGGGGAAGAGGTGAGGTCCACTCCCCGGACACCCTGGTATAATTGCAACCAGGTGCCGAAGAGAGGAGTTGACACAGTTTATGGAACATTATATCCTTTACTGGTTTTCACGTGTGTGTGTGTTTTTTTGTATATTTTTTCACACTTTATTCACTTGTAAGCAGTAGTAGATTATTTGAACAGAGACCCTGACGAAAGCCAGAGGAGTGAACCTTGAGTGGCTGAAACATGTTGGTCTCCTCGCAGCTATTTGTGTGGACTGCGATGATCATACTTTACTGTTCTTGTTTTTATTAGGGAAGGGGCCAACAATTATTAAATTTACCTTGGTTGAGCTCCCTATCCTTTTTTAAACCACCACTTACATATATTTTTACACTGCACTTCCCATCACATCAACATCATGTGGTAGTACCGAGTGATTGTGGGTCGCTACCCCGAATCTGGCTATCTGGGTATGTCGGTCTCAATGATCTAGAGACACAATACCCGATATGGATTACCAAATGATAACATTGATCATCACAAGACCGTTGATGGGAATCCTAAACCAGGGGTGACTCACGTTATTGGTTCTTCACATCTTGTGATCTGGTCTGTGAGTGTCACTGTCATCGTACCCTTGTACCGTTGATAAGGTTACTTTGAGTAGAGGATCACTTTTGGATCCCTTATGAGACCCCTAAGTTTGTAGTTGTTCGTTGATTTCTACGGGGGATAATACTTAGGCTTGGTCTATAAACATCCCTCTAGCCCTGCAAGATAGTGTGTTTTTTCCAACAGATCACAAACCCCTACTGAAAGTACTAACGTCCAGTGGACATGCCAGTGCGACGCCCAGAATTGCAAAGATGACGATCAAGTTACTGGAATTTAGGTACGATGTAGAACACATCCCGGGCAGCAGGAACAGGGTAGCGGACTATCTAAGCAGAGCAGCTCGGCTAAGCGATGGAAACACATGGTCTATGGACCGCATGGCAAGATGCAACAAAGTGCTGAGTTGGGACAGAGTTGGAGCAGACCTGGAAAACGATGAAGGGGAAACTGTAGAGCATGGACATCCAGAGGCAGGCCCAGAGGAGAGGAGCAGAGAGCAACAGGAGGAGAGATCAGGTGGTGCCAACCAGGCATTGGCTAGTGAAGACAACACGGACTGGAGAGAAAGTAAGGAGGCCACACTAACAAGGGGAAGGTGCGGGGAAGGGAGTCAGGAAGGAAGGACCCCGGCTACCCCGGAGAGACTGACCCAGAGGGGGAGAGCGGTGGTCAAGCCAGCCTGGTTCCGAGACTTTGACATGAATGGCGGACTGTGAGTTAACAGTTTTGTATTGGAAAAAAGGGGGAGATATGTAGTGGCGCGTTCTAGCATTCGCACGTCACGTACACCACGTGACGTGCAGACGGCGGATGTTAGGCTGTGCGCGCAGGAGGCGCGAAACGGCATTAGCGCTGAGGCCGAGAGAAAGGTTGGCGGCTCGGCGCTCCTTAGAGCTTAATCACTAATAAAGTGCCAGTTAACCTTTCACAATTGCAGCGTCATCATTTATGGTAACAGCAACGTTACACTGATAATGCACTTTCTGACTGGATTCGCAGTCCTCTTGATGTTCTTATTCCTGTGAAGTGGTCAAAAAGCCGTAACTCTAAATCCAATCTGTGGTGCAATGATAACCTCACCATTTTGCATAAAACATGCAAAAGGCTGGAACAGACATGGAGACGGGAGTATGACCCAATGCAGAAGCAGTATTATCAGGCGGCTATCAAAAAGTATCACAGGGCCATTCAGACAGAGCGGGCAGCGTACTTTTCCGGTGACATCAGGAGCAATTGTAACCCCTCTAAAACCGTCCTTGAAACAGCTGGGGGTCCCTGAAGTGCCTCGTTTATCATCGGATGAGCAGTGTGAGGCTTTCGTCACCTTCTTTGTCATAAAGGTGGAGAATATTTATAAGACCTTTCCTCCTGCTGCCTTGAGTCCTGACCATGTGTCTGGATCACTCCCTAAACACACACTGACTGAGTCCTCGCTGGTCTTCTCGGAGGAGCTACGGTTGCTATGTAACAAGATTAAATCCGGCTCCCCTTCCGACTCTGTTAAACCTGACCAGTTCATGAGATTGCTACCTGTGCCTCTGCCACCTTTGAGCCAGGTGATTAATAAATCTTTGTCTAGTGCGGACATTCCCAGCACTTGGAAGCAAGCCAGGGTGGTTCCTCTGCTTAAGAAACCTTCCCTGGACGCAGCTAAACTGGATAGTTTTCGCCCTATCTCGCTCCTGCCGTGGATCGCAAATATCACTGAGACCTACATGAATTCTACTCTCATTAGATTTCTAGAGGAGAATAATCGCCTGGACATTTCTCATAATGGTTTTCGCTCAGGCCACAGCACAGAGTCTGCTCTCCTGGCTGTCATTGAGCATCTCAGAGCTCCCGGTGTATTCATGCAGCCCTAATTAATGCACAATCCCTGGTTAAACATGCGGCTGACATTTTTGAGCTGCTGGCCGACAGCCATTTAGATTTGTTATTTATTTCGGAGACTTGGCTCAATGAGTTTTTGACTCCAGCTTTTGCCCTGGCCATCACGGCGGGGTACAAAATAGCCAGGGCTGCCAGTAAAACTGGGAGAGGAGGGGGGCGGGGGGTAGTGGTAGTATGTAGGGAGAATTTGATTTTTACGCGGGTAGAATCACATGACAATGTGGAAGGGGACGCACTGGACTTGGCCCTCACCATCTCCCCACACTTTTTACTAGGGGCCTCACAGATATTTCACCCTCCCGGCCCATCTAGCTCCTTCTTAAAAACGTTAGATGAAGCTATAGTGCCTAGAGCCCTGCACTAGTCAAACTATCTCCTTCTCAGGGACCTTAATATTCATGTGGATTGTGCAGAGGCTTCCGATACAAGAGATCTGATGGATTCTTTAGACCTTTCCCACCTCACTCAATGGATTCTTTCCCCTTCACATTGTGGGGGCCTACTCTGGATGTAGTCTGCTCCAACTTTCCCGTAGCCGTACAGGATCCTCTTCCGGTTCCACGGTTCGATCTTTTTTTAATTCAATTTTCCAGGTCCATCAAAGCCTCTTATCCGCCTTTGAGGTCTTCCGAGAACAGACCTCCCCCACGTATGGAGCCCGCCCGCTTCTCTTGGCAGAGTGCTGTCAGATACTCGCCCGGTCACTTCTGGAGTCTTGTCGGATGCGGACAGGGGTTTTAATAATTGGATTTCGAGTGCAGTGGAACATTTTTCCACTTCGCTGGTCCTTAAGAGAATAAGAATTACTCCTTCCAAAGCTTGGTTTTCCAGCGAACTAAAAGAACATAAAAAGCTGGAACGTAGCTGGAGACATGCCTACTGCCCGCAGGCCAAACTAGCACTTAGAAAGTGTCAGAACAACTGTTATGCCGCTATCAAGAGGGCCAAAGTCCTGTTTTTATGTGGAGCGCATTGCACAATCTAAAAATAACTCTAAGGAAATCTTTGCAATTGTCCCGAGTTTCCTGAAGCCATGTGCTGAATGTACGGTCACCCCTGCCTCTAACTCCTGGTGCGAGCAGATATCTGGCTTTTTTGTAGATAAAATACAAACAATCCAGGATAGTTTTAGCCCTGCAATTGATGGGCAGGTGGAATACCCGCTCCGGGTAGCCTTAGATCCAGAGCCAGCCTGCATTCTCCTGACAGTGTTTACCCTCTATCCTTTGGTAGACTCTTTGGCCATTCTTAAATCTCTTAAATCAGGGTCCCTGGTGGATCCCTGTCTAGCCAGGCAGTTGGCAGCAGTGGTGGAGGTGGTTAATCCTGAAGCCAATAACATCATTAATTTGTCACTTCAAACTGCCACTTTCCCAATAGAATGAAAACAAAAACTTCTCCCCCTGCTAAAAAAAAAACACTCTAAACCCCACCACTCTGACCAGCAATCAACAGATTTCCCTCCACCTGGCGGTGGCGAAGGTGTGTGAGAAGGCAGCCTACAAACAGCTTTCCGCATTTGTGGAGACCTCTGCCCCCTCCACCATGCCCAGTCTGGCTTCAGGGCCTCTCGTAGTACAGAGACGGCTTTGGTCGAGATGGCAGAGGCTATTAGGGAGTGCCTCAACTCAGGCAGCAGAGCAGCTCTGATTTTATAGGGCCCCTCGGCCACGTTCCTAGCTCGCCTGTCCAGCATTGGGATCTCTGGCCTGGGATCGGACTAGATCGAATCCTTCTAGACAAATAGAACACAACAAGTGTGGCTGCCACCTTTCTCATCTTCACTGAGAAAACATGTCCACGGCGTCCCGCAGGGCTGAACCCTGAGCCCCCTCCTTTTTAATGTCTATGTGATGCCGCTAATCTATCTGGCGGAAGGGCTGGGTGCGAAAATCATAGCATATGCTGATGATACCCAGCTTCTTTTCACGTGGAAGTAAAATTATTTATCCCCTGACCTAGCCAATAAGCATTTGCAATGCAATAGGTCTTGCATTTCCAAGAGTTTGTGCTATTGGCATTGTAAATGATAATGCCTTTTATTTATGTGTTTAAAAAACCTGCAAGCGCTGGGTCAACACCCCTTGCAGGTTTAGTAAACACATAAAAGGCATTATCATTTACAACGACAATAGCTCAAACTCTCACAAATCAGAAACCTATTGCATTGCAAATGCTTGTACAAGTGTGCCTACTCGTCCCCCTCTTTTAAAAACAAGGAAGCGAGGACTCTGCAAATGGGAGGTTGTCCTCGCAAAAGATGGATTTGAAAAGCTGAGCGAACACTATTTCCTTATAATAATCAGATTACGGTGATTTAGGAAACAGATGCGCGAGCAGTGGTGTAAAATTACCCTCACTCTCGTGCCAAGCAGCTGAAGCTAGCACCTTGGGGTGAGCACGGGGCTTCTGTGCAATGGGCACCACACAGTGGGGTGTTCTTTAATAGTTTTATTTGCTGCTTTCAAGTGTGGCGTCTCAGTGTTCTTGCCACACCTGATACACCAGGGTGAACAGGTTTTCATCTCTACTAGGGCCCGAATCACAGAACTAACTTAAGGCAAAATCCTAAACTTACTACTTTTGGTATTCACAGAAGTTAGGATTTTGTCTTAAGTATGTCTTAAAACAGACTTAAGACAGACTTAAGACAAAATCCTAATTTAAGTCTGTCTTAAGTCTGTTTTAAGACAAATTTAAGACAAATACCTAACTTCTGTGAATACCAAAAGTAGGAAGTTTAGGATTTTGTCTTAAGTTAGTTCTGTGAATCTGGCCCTTGGTGCCTTCTGTGAATACCAAAATGAGTAAGTGCCTTCTGTGAATACCAAAATGGTAGTAAGTTTAGGATTTTGTCTTAAGTTAGTTCTGTGAATCGGGCCGCTAGTGATTTGTTTGAGCTGAGATTGCGGCGTCTCCTAGAGGACACCTTCTGGATTCATGGCACAGATGGCAGTTCATTGTGCTGGGAGGGTGTGGGTTAGGGAGTCGAGGAACCCTCTCTCTGCTCAGCAGGTTGGCACCCTGGGGCGCACCGCCAGCCTCTCTCGTACCAATAAGAAACCCTTACAGAACAGGCTCCACTGTACACTGATTTGTGGGAGCTACGTCGTGCTGTGGCCTCTGGCTGGCCAGTGTGACAGTCGCCCTTCCTCGAGAAACTCAAGCTGCGTCCTCTCAGACTCAGTCCCCCTAGGACCGCCCTCGATGTGACACCCCTCCCTATCCAGCCAGCGTCGCTGTTTATCAGCAGCACTGGGCACTCTATAATGTTGCTGTGTTTGATGACGGGCTTAGCAGCTACAGTGACATTATTCACCGGACGCCCCCTTTATTATCTGGACAATATGTCATGGCCCTTCCCTCCACACACACACACTGGCTCGTTTCTGCGGGGGGCCGGCAGCACCCACTGAGCTGAAGGTGACGAGGTGTATTTTCCATGCTGATGGCTGGCAGAGTGGCGCGGATTCCGCAGGCCTGGCACCAGGTGTGGCTCTCCTGGGAAGCCAGGCATGTCCATAAGACCTAGTGTCAGTGGTGTGGTGCGGCAGGTGCAGTGCACCGGGGCCCTGATCCCTGAGGGGCCCCTTGAACCACGATAGCTGCCATATTTTCCTAGCCCAATAGAGGTCAAACGACTTGTTTTCCTTGCACTAATGCTCACGGCATCCATCCTTGCTTCACCACTGTCTAGTTCTTGTATGTGTGGTGCCCATACACATGGGCATATCATGCTACACATGAAATGCCTTAGTACGACATGCTGCCGTCCGTCCGCCTTGCCAGGGTGAGCTGACATGGAAGCATGTGCACTTCAGAAAGGGGTGCCTGCTGCTTGTGCAGAGAGGTGCAGCCGCCCGTGCCAGCCTTGCACATCACGAGAGGCTCGAGAGCAGGAGTGGGGGCTGTGCCAGCCCAGAAGTGCTGCCTCAGCTTAACTAGGTATAGCAAAAAGACTGTTCAGCCAATCAGTGAACACATTTATGTAAATCAAACATGCCTTTGCAGCCCTCCGATCCGCAATCCATGAGCATTTTGCCGTGTCCTTTAATGACAGACACACTTCTTCACACCTTTGATCCCGATCAGTCTATATACTTTTTCCATTCTCACTCATCAGCCTCAGCACCTCTTCCTCCTTATTGGGATAGAAGATGGACTCATATGGCCTGCCATGACCTATTTCCTTTTTTGCCCAGGCACTAATTGGAATCAGTTACAAGTCAAGGCAAAAGCAGAAGAAATAAGAACCAGTGATGCGTGCACACCACATAGGAGCGGGAGCGAGGGAGAGCAGAAGCGAGGCGAACGCGTGCTGCTGTGCGTAATAGACACCGATGGGACTGGGCGGAGCAAAGGCGGGACATGCGCCCACCTTTTCCCAATAGCTTGCCTTATTGTTAAAAAAAAACACAATGGCAGCCGGCGAAAGCAAAACCACACGCACGGGCGTGTGGTCAGCTTTCAGAACACTGTACAAGAGGTCTTGCGCTGCGCGAGCAACCTTCGCACTGCAACTCTAGTTGCGAGACCTAAAAACTGTCTGACTGAAGTTTTTAAATGGTTAGTGCTGTGCCAACTAAAATGCAATGAGGATAAGTACGAGGTACTCCTCTACGGGTCTTTCCGGCTGCATTTTCAGGACGACCCGTGGCACAAGGGTTATCTCAATGCCGAAGTCCATGGAAAGGCCAGCAAAAACCTGGGGGTTTGGTTCAGCGAGGACCTCAAATGTCTAACGCAGAATAACAAACTGGCGGGAGTATGCTTCGGCACACTGAAACTCCTCAAGACATTTTTGCCACTACTGCCTAAAGCTTATAAAGAAATGGTGACCAGCGCTCTCATTCTCTCGTGGTTAGACTATACCAATGCCCTTTACATTGGTCTTCCTGGATATTAGCTAAAAAAGCTAGCTACAGACCATCCAAAATGCGGCCGCTAGAACTCTACTGGGTATTCCGAGTAGGTCCAGTGCTAAGCAACCTCTCGCAACAATCGATTTGCACTGGATTCCGGTTGACCAGCATGTTCTGTTTAAGGCCCTTACCATCGCTCACGGTGCCCACTACAAATCCGGGCCTATGTATCTCAGGAGACGCTTTGACTTTTATGTCCCTCCCAGACACCTTCATTCCGCGGGACAATGCCTTGCGGCTATTCCTCGTCAGCGCCTCGTCAGAATGGGAGGCAGCTCCCTCTCGGTCAGGGCGGCAAAGGCTTGGAACAGTCTGCCTTTTGAGCTGAGGAACAACCATAACCTCAGGCTGTTTAAAAAGCATTTAAAAACTCTGCTTTTTAATTAATTCTCCAGCCAGGGCATATGCCATCCTCTCTCCTCCATGTTGGCTTTTGCGCCGGGACACTTCCGAGTATCCGTGCACGTTACAAATGGTGGATAACATAACATAACATCTTAGGCTTGCTCTAGATGAGGGACGTGCGTTGGCTCTGATTCTTTTAGACCTCAGTGCCACATTTGATACTGTCTCTCATAAGATCATGCTGCTTAGGCTGGAGGAGGTGGGTATTGTGGGCTCTGCCTTGGATTGGTTTGCCTCCTTTCTCTCCAACAGGACCTTCCATTCGCCTCCACGACCCATTCCAACAAACAAGTGGTTCCTCAGGGCTCCGCCTTGAGCCCCACACTTTTCAACCTCTATGTCCAACCTTTAGCAGTCTTGGCGAGGAGCAGAGGGCTCACAATTGTATGATATGCTGATAATACACAGTTGATTGTCGCTCTCTCAGACGACTCCGTGGGGGAGGCTTCTAAGTTTCAGGATGATGTTACGGCTGTCGCCGAGTGGTTGGCTTGCAACGGTATCCAACTGAACTCCAGTAAGTCGGAGGTTCTGCTGGTAGGGAGAGTCCCAGTGCTATGCAGGAACACTGGTGGCCGGCCATACTGGGATGTGCACCCACCCATAAGCAGGTGGTGAAAGATCTAGGTGTCTGGGTTGACTCGGGCCTCAGCTTTGAGTCTCAGACCAAGAAAGTTGCAGGGACTTGTTTTGGCATATTACGGGGGCTCGCGCCAACTTCGTTCAATGGGGCAACACCTGGTGGCTGTGTCCCGAATGAGGAGGGTACGATCGGGAAGGCGCTTCTTTCGTTTATTGGCTGCCAAACTTTGGAACACTCTGCCACTATGCATCCATGCCATGAATGAATCGTTTTTGCTTTGTTCGCCCTAAGTTGGCAGGGTATGCCCAGAAGTCGGACTCTTGCTCACTTTGCCACTGGATTTAAGCTAGCCTGGCTGATGACGGCTGATTAGCTAGACACCGGTCCCATGATGCTTGTTTCCGGTCCAGGGAAGACATGGCTTGGCAGTTCGGGCTGGACTGTTCCCATAAGGCACAGGGTCAGACTGATTTGCATATGGCCATGTCTGAACTGGGGTGGCAGAGTGAGCTAAAGAATGATGATGGATTAAATGCAAATCAGTTGACTGGGGGTGAGTGCTTGCATTGTTCAACACACCGTCCATCATCCCCTTTGGTTTTGCTATAAATGATTATCTGGCCTTCCATAAGGCCATTAAAAGTCACCTTTCCCTTCGCTTTAGTGTCTCTCTTCTGCCATCAGACTCCATGTTTCTGCTTTAGCTCTGGGACGCCTCTTTGCTGAGGCAGCTGTGCGCGCTACAAAACTTGCTAACATAACATAACTGGGGTATTCTCTGCAGGGCCAGGCTTCTTTGACCTTTTTTTAAAATGTTTAGGAATTCGTGCACACTCTCTTGGGCTTCACAGACCTAGCTGTAGGAAACCGCCTCTCTGTAAAATGTACTAAAATGAAGCACACTATGTAGAGTGCGAGAGATCCCCAAAATGCAGGTAGAGTTAAAAAATAATACTAACTCTCTTTTTGTTGTAGTGTGGGTGAGCCGGTAGGCTTTTTAAAGGGCAGTGCTAAGCATTTGTTCTACTCACAGAGACAATACATGAGACACACACTCAAGAATAAAGTCAAGACCAATTTGTAAAAATAACATCGATTTTCATATAATTTTTACATTATTTTCTTTAAAGACAGTTCTGGGATAAATACTTTCAGAGTTATGAATTTTCAAAGTTTGATAAATATATCACTTCTATGTGCAATTACGCACCACAAGAAACAATGGGGAAAAGGCAGAATATTGGACAGACATTGAGGCAATGCTTTCACCATCTCAACTTCACGTTGTAGATCGAGGTTGGGACCAGGACTAGAGTTCCAGCAAGAGAAGTAAGGTAGCGTCCCGGATCGTCCAGGAGCAGTGGTGCTGAAGATGAAGGAGGCCACTGCACAGAGGGACTTCCAGGTAAGTCTGGTGGTTCTCCTTAGAGGGAGGAGGTCGCAAGGGCCTGTGAATTACAGGAGCAGGGCTAGTTGATCGCTGCTGGGTCCGGGTCAGGGCCGGACTGGCCATAGCGGGCACCGGGCATACCCCCGGTAGGCCGCGAGGATGGGGGCCGGTTTGGGGCCCCTGGGGGCCGTTTTTATTAACGTACTTGGCAATATCGACCCCTGTAACAAAATCTTCTGAAACCGGCTGTCGCAAACTGCTCGGCTGCACTCCCCCTCACCGAAGGGGGGGGGGGGGCGCTGAGCAGTTTGCCAGGGCCAGTTTCTGTTCCCTGTCTGGCCCTGGTCCGGGTGCAGAGCAAACATGTCAGTCAGGCGTCGTGCATTTTGAGTGCCTCGCAGTCAGGATCAGGCCTCTTGGAGAGGCGATCTCGGGATAGTTGGGGCACTCAGGAAGTGGGTCTCTGGTGTCTTGATGTCCCTATACGGGGCTTGCTTCTCGTACTTCAGGAGTCCAGAGTGGACTCCTCTTCTCTCAACAAACAACAGACAACAAACACGCGCCGGAGGGCAGACCTGTTGTTATTATTGCTGCTACAGAGGGCTTTTTAAAAACGATTGATTCCTACCTTTTGCACTTGCCCTTTAGGGCTTAGTGTGTCCCCGGTCCACCACGGTCTTCACAGACTGATTGAGTGGAGGGACATAGCTCCGCCCCTTGACTGCATCACTTCCGGGGGCAGTGGCGTTAAAGGGAGAAGGCTGCCGGTCGCACTGAGACAACAAATGCGCGCCAGAGGGCAGACCTGTTTTTATTATTGCTGCTACAGAGGGCTTTTTAAAAACGAGTGATTCCTACCTTTTGCACTTGCACTTTAGGGCTTAGTGGGTCCCCGGTCCACCATGGTCTTCGCAGACCGATTGAGTGGAGGGACATAGCTCCGCCCCTTGACTGCATCACTTCTGGGGGCAGTAGGGTTAAGGGGGGAAGGCTGCCGATCGCGCTGAGACAACAAACGCGTGCCGGAGGGCAGACCTGTTTTTATTATTGCTGCTACAGAGGGCTTTTTAAAAACGATTGATTCCTACCTTTTGCACTTGCACTTTAGGGCTTATTGGATCCCCGGTCCACGACGGTCTTCGCTGACCGATTGAGTGGGGGGCTCTATTCTTACCTTTGGATTTACCGCAAACCTCTGCTGCAGCTCCTGGGAGTTCCTGGCTCCCTGCTCCCCGCTGACAGCACCACGCTTCTTGCCCCTGACGTGGTCTCCCCCCGCCGCCGCAGCCTCTTGAAATCTCGGCTCAGCCGCAGTGAGGGGGGGACTACATTACCCAGTGTCCCCAGCGCAGGAAGCCGCACAAACCTGTTCCACACCCGGAGGCGCATAAAAATAAAGGAGAGCCCCGGTGGGGTGGGGGCTCTATTCATACCTTTGGATTTACTGCGAACCTTTTCTGCAGCTCCTGGCAGTTCCTGGCTCCCTGCTCCCCGCTGACAGCACCGCGCTCCCTGCCCCTGACGCTGGTCTCCCCCCGCCGCCGCAGCCTCTTAAAATCTTGGTGCGGTCTCAGTGAGAGGGGGCTACATTACCTAGTGTCCCTAGCGGCATGAAGCCGCACACGCCTGTTCCGCGCCCGGAGGCGCATAAAAATCAAGGTGAGCCCCCGCGTCGCGGGACGCGCGCGGGTGGCGCCGGGCTAAGCACGGGCAAAGGGCGGGCCATCTGAGGCAGTCAGAGGCAGGATAAGGCAGGGCAGGGCCTCCTCCCTTTCATCGGATCATTTGACCTACTCTTTGCACTTTGTTATTGTGGTCAGTGACATTCATATTTTACTGCTTATTGCTATTCACTCCAAGCTATACTATTATTCAGTATTTTTGCCTATTACCGCATTGCTGAATAATGAGCACTCGCAATGGGGTTGGGGGTAATGGGACTGCGGGCACCCTTGATGCCTTTTTCATTCTAGCAGAATCATTCATAAACCAAGAGATCGAGCTCATGCAAAAAAGACTATCCATGGAGACACTTTGTGTTCCCATTGAAACATCCATAGGCGGTCCCTCTTCTAACCCACCAAAACAAGCTGAATGTAGCCTAATTAGTATTCTCCATCCAGCCACTGGGCCTTTTGAGCCCGATATGGCAGTCACAGAACCACCTATTATAGTTGTAGGTATGTCCCCTTCGCCCCTTCCTCCGCCTCCTCAAATCATCACACGATCTACACTTCAATTGCAGGGCGGGGGAAATACAGTTTTAACTACAACATGCAAAAGGAAGGCTAGGGACCTACCTGCTACAACTCAACAAACCAACAAAGTAGCTAAAACAAAAGGCTTAGTCCGTGGGAAGACGGGCACTGTTGATGAGGCAGTCGTCATCAGCCCCACTGGTTCAAGTACTTTTGGATGTCACTGCCCCTGCAAGCAGCCCCAAATAGATCTAGGAGATGTATGACTATCCAAATTAGTAGATAAATGTGTGGTATTGTTAAATCCACTGTTAAAGAAACTTGCCGATATTAACACAAGACTAAATATTATCGAGCAAAAACTACCGACCCAGCCTAGCCAGTTATCAAATGGAACTTTGGTAGCATCTGGGGTGCCTAGTGTATGCTTGGCACCCGTCCTCATCCAGCCACCTATTGTTAATAATGATCCTATCAGAAAGGGCACACACGACCCTATATCATGTACTATTGGGGCAAATTCTACATCGTGCAATCCCAATCAAAGGATAAACGTCGTATGCGTCTGATTCCTTCTCATTAAAAGCTTTTTAATGAGAAGGAGTCAGACGCATTTCTAAAGCTTTTTAATGAGAAGGAGTCAGACGCATACGACGTTTATCAAATCAAAGAAACAACGCCTTTTCCATCTCACCACCTGTATAACTAATTTTTACAGAGATACAAGTAACTATACCATAGTGGCTGAGTCAGCTGACCAGCAACCACTTAATAAGGACCAGGTTTCCATGAGGAGCCAAGGTTCGTAAAAGGCTGTCCTACAACTGCACAGTCCTGATGAAGACCCGCTTCTGATGCGCAAAATCATCGCATCGCCCCCTAGGGTCGAAACGTCGACGCATTTCCTTCTTTTATGAACCAACTATACAAAATCCCCTAGGACCCAAGAATTTATTGATGTACCTAGTGGATTATTGCATTTATAGTTGTCTTCGCCAATAAGTCCGTGAATTGACATTTTATATGTTGTTTTAAATGTGTATCAGTCTTGCACAGAATTTATGTGTTTTATATGTTTTATGTTTGTGTTTTTTGGACAGCAAAACTAATATTTGAATACAATACAGAGAATATGAAAGTATATGAGTAAAACTTTACTTGAATTTTTCTTTGTGGTCAGTGTGTTTCCTTATACTGGTATAGGTACCACTGTCTGTGTACCCTACATAGGGACTAAGTTTTCAAATAATACAATTGAAATACTATACCACTGTGTATTTCTGTCCGACAAAACCATTATTATCAATTTCATTACCCACCCAGGTTCTGAGGGTTAAAGGGTCACCCCATTATATGTAATTGTTTCTTTACAGCTAGCTCCCTGATTCATCGTGTCATTAGGTACCCGTAACGGTGTATGGTAAGTCGGGTACACTGGAAACAATCGAAAGGACTCATGGTTATTGGTAGTAGATTGTAAGGTCACCTGATTAATGTAGATGGTGAATTAAAGTATATGGGCCCGAAACCTAAGTGGTGAAATTATTGGTCGGGTGGCCTGCGATCTCTATCAGTAATTTTACTGGTAGCATAGAGGATGGTTAGGGAATAGTTAAAGGTTAGGCAGGACTAGTTAGACTAGCTAAGTTGGATGCTGCTAAGTACAACGAAGGTAGGCAGTTCAAGTGAACTGATCACTCACTTGAAATGTTTGCTTTGAAAAATTATGAAATGTTTTAAAATCGTTATTCTTGTTATTATACTGATATATGTATTAATCCATTAGTTTGTAAAACGTTTTTTTGTGTTGTTGGAATCCCCGGGGAATTGAATAGCGAATGGTGAATAGAATCCATTTGCTTTGAGGTCACTGGCTTTCAAGGAAAGTTGGTGCAGGTTAGGCAGAACTGGAAGCACTAACTAGGGTTTTTCTGAATGTATGTTTGAATAAATGTTAGTAACGAGGTTCATTGGCAAAATTCCTATTGTGGCATAACCTAGTGAGGGTCACACCCCGGAAGAGTAGCAGGTTCATCGGAGCTTGGGTGAAAGCAAAAGGGGTTCGCGGGTGAAACTTTAGACTTAGATATATCCCGGAAAGGTGGATGAGTCTAGGGAAGTAACAGGTTCTCTAATGCTTGAGTGAAGGGTAGGCAGAAGAGATCTATCCGTAGTGTGTGAAAAGTAAATGGAAGTAGTTTACTTGCAGTGAAAACTTTTCTTTCCTGTCTAGACACTTGAGTACAGTGGCGAATGTGTATTCGTTGTTAAATAACCAAGCACTAGCACTTTAGAAAGTAAGAAAGTTTCTGTTACCTTGTAAAGGAGGGAGTCAGTCGCGAAGCTGCTCTGACGTCACTCTGTGCCGCGCTGGGATTGGTAGACGCAGCGGCTGTGTAGCGGAGCTGGAATTGGAAAGGAGGGGTGAGTGCCGAAGCGTGAGAACCTGTCTCGCGAAAAGGCCGCGCACCCATTGGTCGAGATTATTTGAATCCGTGCATCTCATTGGTTGCACGAAAATAAAAGACGCACTTAGATTGGAAGTGATTTTTGTAAACAAAGTCGCTCGTAGGAAATTGTATGTGGCACACGTACATGCCAGAGACTAGACCGGATCCCAGGTATCTAGGTTTCGAGAAAGATCAGTGGAAAGGTTACAACTCTAGCATTATGTACGGAAATAAGAGAAAATTGTCTCTTGTAAATAAGGTAAAGAATTACTTCAAAAAGGACAAGCCGATTAAAACTAGAGAAGGTGTTGTCATACCACCACCCAACACTCCCGCATCTTTCATGATGTTCGATAAAGGGTACAACACATGTGTGTGGTTGGAAAACTGGGTGGAATACACAAAAGATGACGGGATTTTGGCTTTCCCGTTAGAAGGTACCTTTAATGGCAGGATTCTATTTAATTTAAGAACCCGAATGAATGACTTACATCCCAGACCTAGGTTAACGCAATATGAAGCACTAGAGGAATGGGAAATCGAAGCTTTCGAAAGAGACAGACCCCGATTAGACAAAGGGGTAACAAAATTTTATCCGAAAACAAAACTAGAAACTAGAAATAAGAGGATGAAACAGTGGAGACAGAATATGATTGTAGAAGGACTGTTTCCAATGATGCCAGCATGTGGTCCTCCTACGGTGGAGAAAAAGACAGAAAAATTTAAACATTGGGAGCCCATTGGGGAGTCGGATGATGAATTGTTAGACGACATGTTTATAAGAAGTCCACCTCCTTATAATGAAGGACATCGACCTTCCAGTGAAGGGGATAAATCCCGAAGACCTCCTCCCGAGGATGAGGCCAGATCTGCAAGTGTAGGAGGGGGTTACCAAATACCTCCCTATACCGAGAGTCTAGGACCCGTAGATACAAGAGACATTTACCCCAGAATGCCAGCTAGTGGGGAGACAGGATATTCACGTGAACGAGACTTTTGCTCTCGACCTCCCTACGGAGGTGAGGCGAGACCCTCAAGTTCAGGAATGCCGTTCTTACCACCTCAGTGTGAGGAAGGACCCAGATCCCTAGGCATAGGAAGTTTGTTCCCAAGACCAAATTATGGTGAAGGACCGAGTGAGACACATCCCACTGCCCCGAGTTATGCTCCCACTCTAACCCCGCAGGTGTTACATGACAAATCCTTAGACAGGTTATTAGAAGAAAAGGAGCGAGAGGCCCTAGCAAAACAGAGAGCTGAGATAATTCAGAAAAACTCCCAGTTAAATACAAGTCCTTAAGCCTTGACAATCCCAGTAACTATTGGACCAGTGGTTCCGTTGTATGGGGACCGTCAAGGGAGTCCGAAAACTCCAGTCGTTACTCCAGTCATAGCACAGCCAAGACCAGAACCCTTAATCGTAGATGACCAGACAAGTGAGTGCGAGTCTGAGGTCTCGCTATTGGATCTGCCCATTAGGGACACAGGAAAAGGGATGCAGAAAAGACATAATCCTTTTAATACGAGGGAGATTCAAATGGAGTCTACTTCGGGTACTAAGAGTGTCACGTTGGTGACTCCCGAAGAAATCGAAAGATGGAGTCAAGAATTAGAAAAACAAACTCCGCAGACGAAACCTTTAGATATCTACAAACTGAGAGTAGAAATAGAAGAGCTAATGGCAGGAAATGTAGGATTAGACAGATTAAATACCTACTCTGAGGAAGAGCTGCTGTTTATTTGCAAAAGTCTTACCCGAAATGCCCGAGTACTTCATGAAAAATTAACAGACACTGCTGCTAGCATGGGAATAGATATCTCAAAATCGAAACCTTTGCAGAAACCGTACAGAGCCGATTTCTCAGACAAAGATTTGGAAAACCTGAATGTGTCAGGGAAAAAGGCACAGGTCAAAGAATTATTGACAGTGTTGCAGAAATGGGGAGATGTAGAGAGATGGAAAGCCAGATGGTCAAAGAAAAAGGATGAGGCCAGGTCTAAGCAGGTAACTCCCGAATTTGTTCTAAAGGAAGCTGACAAACCAGAACAGTTATACCCAATGCGAGAAGTGCCAGGTGGTAAATATGTGCATGTTCCATGGTCCAGACAGGATATTGTGTCCTTTACCAATGACTTCCCGAAATTACGAGAGAAGCCTGTGGATTGGTACAGGCAGGTGGAAAGGTTTGTAAAAGTGCAAAAATGCTTATGGAAGGACCTGGATGGGTTCTTTGACATTGTGGTCCCTGTAGACCTATGGACCGAGTGTAAGATCGCCATAGCTTGGCCTAGTGAGGAATACCCGAGGGACTCAAAAACAGGGGAACCATCTAAAGAAGTGATGAAAAAATATGAACAGGTAATTCAACATTTGAAGCAAAAGGTGCCCGCAAAGGAAACTGATTGGACCAAGATAGATAGAACCACGCAGGAAAGGGACGAGACTGTCCACTCCTTTTATGAAAGGCTGTTGCAGGTGTTCAAAACATACAGTGGTATAGATAACATCGAGATGAAGGACATGACACATTTTATTTACAGTTTTGTAAACGGTTTAAGACCCGAAATGTGTCAGTGGATAAAGGATAACAAAATCTGTTGGCAGTCTAAGAAAATGGACGAGGTCCTACGGTACGCAAAGTACTGTGAGGACGAGATGGCAGAAAAGCGAAAGGCGTTGAAGGAAAAGGTGATGTGGGCACAAGTAAAGCTCGCAGAACAGCAGGAAAAGCAATTGAATAAGTTAAATAAGACCACTCAGAACCAAGACCCTGGGGGTGGGGGAAAGCCCCGAGCAAAAATGAGCAGAGAGGAAGCTAAAAAGAAATTTCCCTGCCACCAGTGCAGAGAAATTGGGCATTGGCGAGACGAGTGTCCATATTTACAGCATGATAATACCCAAACCCCTGATTTAATTCCACAGACGCAGAATGAAAAACCAAGAAAGACCCAGCAGCAGGTAAAAACAATCCAAGTGCCCCAAGCGCCAAAACCTAGTTTTAAGGGAAAATCACCGCAGGGTGACGACGTAGAGATCTGGGGAGGCAATGAGAACAGAAATGCAGCAACTTCGCAGTTTTTGTTAAATGATACTTTTCTCTGTGACGACCAGTACTGACGGGGCCTGAGAGGGGAGGACGAGGAGTGTGTACTTGGCGCCTCCTTGCCGGTAGACCAGTCAGGGCCATACATTGAAGGAAAGGTTGATGGAAATTATGTCACCTTTTTGTTGGACACTGGTGCTACCCGTTCTACTGTGAGAACAGCAGACGTTCCAAACCTATCCCTCTCGGGAGAAGCAATCCAACTAGTGGGTGTATCTAATCAATTGATTAGTACCCCCGTTACAGAACCCATGGAGATCTCAATAGGGAACTTTAAAGAAATGCACAGATTTGTCGTTTGTGATACCAGTCCAGTGAACTTACTGGGACGTGATTTGCTGTGCAAAATGAACTGCACTATCTTGTGCACACCAAAGGGCGTCGAAATTCAAACCCCAGACGAAGATGGTATTTACAAATTAATGTTAATCAGACCTGACTCAGAAATCAAACGAATGACTATACAGGACTTACCTGAAGAACTCCAAAAGACAGTGAAACCAGAAGTATGGGACTTTACTGGAAAGGATGTAGGATTGATGACAAACGTAGACCCCATACAAATAACCATGAAAGAAAATGCAGTTTACCCCAATACTAAGCCCTACAGAATGAGTGCCGAAGTAAGAGCAGGAGTTGCCATTGAAATACAGAAATTGCTAGAAGCAAATATCATACAAGAAGTGATGAGCAGTCCGTGTAACTCACCCATTATGGGCATCGAAAAGCCTAGTGGCAAATACAGAGTAGTGCAGGACCTGAGAAAGGTAAACAAAATAGTAGTTCTGTCCCATTGTCCCGAACCCAGCAGTGATTCTGTATCAGATTCCCTGGGATGCTGAGTGGTTCACCGTGATAGACCTATGTCACGCATTATTTTCGATCCCATTGCATCCAGACAGCAAATGTATTTTCTCATTTGCTTTCAACAGTCACGTGTATGTTTGGAATCGTGTCCCCCAGGGGTACACAGAAAGCCCCTCTATCTTCAATCAGATCTTGAAAAAATTTCTTGAATCTTTAGTCTTACCTGGAAAGTCTGTTTTGGTGCAATACATTGACGACCTATTGGTGGCGTCTAAAAGTCATAGGGATTGCGTGATTGACACCATTGCCTTACTGAATCACCTAAGTGAAAAAGGACATAAAGTGGCCCCTGAAAAATTGCAATTCTGTTCAAAATCAGTGAAGTATCTGGGGCACCAGATAGAAAAAGGCATTAGAAAAGTCACCTCAGAGAGAGTCAGAATAATTCAAAATATGCAGTTACCCCGTACTCAGAAAGAAGTCAGAATGTTCCTTGGAGTTGTAGGTTACTGCAGGCAATAGATTGTGGGATTCGCAGTCCTGGCAAAGCCTCTGATAAAGATGACAAAGAAAGGAGCACAGGACCCAGTGGAATGGGATGATGAGAGCTTAACAGCATTCACTAAATTGCGAGACTGTCTGTGTACAGCCCCTGCTCTAGGGATGCCTGACTATTCTAAGGAATTTGCCCTATTCTGTGACACTCGTGATAATTGTGCATTGTCAGTCCTAACACAGGAGCATGGGCTGACTAGACGTCCCGTGGCATATTTTTCTGCCACTTTGGATCCAGTGGCTGCTGGATTACCTGGATGTCTGAAAGCAGTAGCTGCAACTTGCACAAGCTTAGAACAGAGTGAATCCATTGTTATGGGACATCCTGTAACTGTGTATGTTCCACATGCAGTTGTGATTTTATTGACCCGGACTAAGACTCAGTATCTCACCCCTAGTCGGCTGACTAAATACGAGAGAATTCTCATGGGTGCTGCAAATGTAGTCATCACTCGGTGTAATATTCTGAACCCAGCCACTCTACTCCCTGACTCAATGGTAATGGAAGCTGAGGGAGAGAATGAGCATGACTGCATTGACCTGACAGAACTCAGTACTAAACCCCGCCCAGACATTAAAGAAACACCTTTGCCGGAACATGATAAGGAATGGTTTGTGGATGGATCATGTATGAGACCCGAACTTGTAGGCCTAAGTGCTGCATACGCTGTGGTCGCTTTAGAAAAAATTGAAGAAGCATCCTGTTTATTTGGAATAAAGTCTGCACAAGTAGCCGAATTAATTGCCTTAATAAGAGCTTGAAAATTGGGAAAAGACAAAAGAATAACAGTGTATACTGACAGCCAGTACTGTTATGGGATTGTGCATGACTTTGGCCAATTATGGCTACAAAGAGAATTCCTGACTTCATCAGGTACCCCCATTCGAAATGGAAAGGTTGTACAAGACCTTTTAGAGGCAATCCAATTACCAAAGGAATTGGCAGTGGTCAAATGTGTTGCTCATAAAAAGGGCCTTGACCCTGTATCTTTGGGAAATGATTTTGCTGATCGAGTGGCAAAACAATGTGCTAAGGATCGCATGTCAATAAATATCAAACTGGGAGGGACTGGAAACAGCTGCCAACTTATGGTGTTTGAAGAAGTGCCTACCTGGGATGAGGTGAGAGATTGGCAGCATGCTGTGCCAGCGAAAGAGCAAGAGAAGTGGAGGAAACTTGGTTGTCGACCAAGACGTGAGGATGGTGTCATTGTGGGCCCAAATGGTATGCCTGTGTTACCTAGGCACCTGCTCGCCACTATGGCAAGGCTGATACATGGAGATTCACACACTGGTAGGGATGCCATGGTTCTGGTATTTCAACAGACCTGGTATAACCCGAAGTTCAGGAAGGTAGCAGAATCCCTTTGCCAGAGGTGCTTGACGTGTCAACAGTTCAACGCTGGCAAAAGAACAGTAGTTGAACTGGGGAAAATTGGGAAATCAGGGGGTCCCTTTGTGAGAATACAGATTGACTTCATTACCATGCCTCGTTGCGAGGGGAAAAGATATGTCCTTGTCATTGTCTGCCTATTTTCAAAATGGGTGGAAGCTTACCCTGCCAAACAGAGTGACGCCATAACCGTAGCCAAGTTGTTACTACGAGAGTTGATACCTAGGTTCGGGGTTCCAGTCACTATTGAATCAGATAGAGGCGGCCATTTTCAGAATGAGGTGATCGATCAGCTCTGTAAAGCATTTGGAATCACACAAAAGCTGCACTGTGCATATCGTCCAGAGGCTTCTGGAGTGGTAGAGCAAATAAATGGCACTATAAAATCCAGATTGGCAAAAATGTGTGACTCTACTGGAATGAACTGGATAACTGCCTTGCCTCTTGTTCTGATGGGACTCAGAAGTATTCCAGACCGGAAAACAGGCCTGAGCCCCCATGAAATCTTGATGGGAAGAGTGATGAGACAAGCATGGGTACCAGGGTACAAACTGTTAAGCATTACTGATGATTTGGTACTTGAGTACTGCAAGCAACTGGGTGACCAAGTGCGTTCTATCTCTCGCCAGATTGGGGAAGACGCCGTCGCCAACCCGACAACTCCAGTTCACAAATTGGTTCCTGGTGACTGGGTTAGAATCAAGAAACATACTCGTTCGAGTTGCCTTGCACCGAGGTGGGGGAAAAAGCGCCAGATAATACTGGTGACCACGACAGCGGTGAAGTGTGCAGGTGTTCCCAAGTAGATCCATGCCAGCCATACACAGAAGGTAACTCCAGACGAGGAACCTGGAGCTGAAGGTTGTCCAGCTGAGGGGTCTGCAGATGTCGGTCCTGAAGTAGCTGATGACGAGCAGCCGAGCACCAGCCAAGAAGATTGGATACCCATAATCGAATTAACTGAAGACCCAATCAGAACAAGAGAGCGAACCTACGAAGATAGAGAGTGGAATAGAGAGGTCGAGACAGGCACAGGCGAAGACCCTCAGATCATTGAGATTCACGTCAAATCTGAGGATGAAGAGGAAGGTCAGACAGGGACAGAGCAAGTGATTGACACACCTCCACTAACTCCTGAAATCGAAAAGGGACAGACTAGAACTAGTGTAAAGGTTCGAGCAGAAGAAAATCAAGGGATCGAAGTGATTGAACAGGATCAGATAGAATTAGAAGAACGTGTTCAGGACACAGAAACAGAGACATTCGAAAGCCAAAACCAAAATTCACCTGAACCAGGCCAACTTAGTAACCAGGCAGAAGAAATAGATACAAGACCTGGGACTAGTCAGACAGGAAGGGAAGAGACAGAAGAAGTGCCACAAACAAATGAAAATAAAAGAGCATTAGAAGAAAGCCAACTAACAGTGCCAGCCAAAAGACTCAAGAAAAAGAAAAATATCGAACCAAGATATATTAAGAGACTAAGACTGAGAATAAAAACAGTAGAAGGAAAACTTGCTGACAGAAGGAAAAGTCTACGAATAGCAGAGCAAGCTGGAGAAAGCTCCAAAAGAAGGAGTGATCGAATAAAAAGACTGAACGAAAAGTACCAAGATCCTGAATGGACATACCTGATGTTGGAGAATTTTGAGGATCTTGATATCTCTGATGAAAGTGACGAAGAACAAATTGCTGATCTGTCTGCCGAAGAAGACGAACTCACCTGAAATTGCACAGAGTAAGCTACCTGTGTAAAAATACAAAGAGGGGTTGAAAACTTCTTCTGAGCCAACATGTCTGATTCAAACGTGAATGGTAGACCTAGCCGCAGTTGTTGCAAAACATGCTGCAAAGTGTGTATATGTAGTGTAGCTATAGTAATAATAGTTTGGATAGGATTAACAGTTTTTATTCCATTTATGGTAAGCAAAAATACTAATATTAACCCTACTCAGACTACTGACACTGAAGAACTGACAACACAAAGTGTAGAAAGACGTGAAAAGGCACTCAGACAAACAAAACGAGACTTAGAAGCACCAGATGAGGAAGGACTACATTACCACGGAGTTAAGAACCAGACTCATTTAAATGTTTTCGCAAACCTGCTAGTACATTATGTAGAAACTATGGAGATAGAAGACTGCTATGTCTGCATGAAGCTACCTACTTCTGTAGCTGAAGGCATGACTTACCATCACCTGCCCTTGACTTATGGTATTTCCTGTAGCATTTTAGCTAGCTTATTTTATAAAAGAGGACCATTACAGTACTATTACTCTAACAATGACGTGATCTTTTCTGAACTTCCTATACGTGGAAACCTGAACCCTGTACATACTAAAAGTGACGTTACACGTTATATGGGAGAATATTTTCTGACTATAGGTACCATAGACTTAAATGAAGCACACAGAGACAACTTGACCTGTTCATTACAGGAACAAGAGAAAATATTTTTAAACATGGCAGAGAAAAGAAGGGAGAGTTTCCAAAGAAAGGCAAATGACAAACGACAGAAAACTCCTAAATGGGCTGAAAACATGGAAAGCACCTCAAATGGTGGGGCTGGTCCTGCATTGTTGCTGGATTTCGAAAGGAAAGGGAAACTCTGTCTTCATCGCGAGAAGACTAGTTATTATAATAACATTTTCATTGGTTCCAGTCAATGTGAAAACAATTACAAGGTAATTGGAGGTTGGGGTTTCAAAAATGGGTCAGAACCTGTGTTTCCTGGAATTTATTATATATGTGGAAACAAGGCTTATTTCAAATTGCCGGATCACTGGTATGGAAGCTGCTACGTTGGCATTGTTTTCCCGAGAATATACCATGTGAATGAAATTCCTGGAAGCAATGAAAACACTAATGGCTTAGTGCGTAGCAAAAGAGAAAGCGTAGGTGAAATAATGGGTAGTATTTTTAGTGCACTGATACCTGGAGTGGGAGTGGTTCTGAACACACACAGAATTTGCAAATTGTCCACAATAGTGGATGTGCTGTCTACTGACACAGCTCATGGATTTCTGTTGGTCAATACCGAAATGGTTGCGATCAGATCAATGGTTTTGCAGAACAGACTTGCTCTTGATACCTTATTAGCAAAAGAAGGGCGGAGTCTGCCGGATGTTGAAGGCGCAACATTGTTGCACTTACATTCCGGACAAAAGTGTACAGATCAAAAAATATGTGAAAAACATTACTAATCTGGAAAAAGATCTCAAACCACTCGAAGTTGACAGTGCCTGGAAGAGACTGGTTGATGGTCTCTCCAATGTATGTCATTGGTTTGCTAGCTTAGGTAAAAGCTTATTGTTTAAGATACTGATGCCAATTGGAGTGATAGGTTTCATCCTATTCCTCATATTCGTCTGTTGTAAATGTCGCAAACACACAAAGAAGTATCAAGTGAATGCGAGAGGTGTGAAAAGAAGTGCGGATGAACTTGAATTGAAAGAAATGAATAATCAGATTTACAAAAGGGTGAAAAATTCTCACCCTACCAAAGATGCGAAAGAAAAATTGAATCGCCTGTTGGAAGAGATAGAATTGTACAAGGTGTGAAAGAAAAGTTGGCATCTGGTTCCATTATTTTGTGATGATAGTAAATATCATCAAAGAGGGGATTGATAGAGCAAGATTTCGCATCGCGACTTGCTCGAGTCAAGAACCTCGAATCTGTTATAATCCCGTAATCCAAATTGTTCGTTTTACTAATTTTATGTAATTTTTAATGTGCGTGTGTATCGTAGTGATGCTTGCCTATGTATTTCATTAATACGAATAACCCTTGTATATAAAAATGGCCGCTGCTTGAATTTCGCTTCTGCGCATGCGTTAGACACAATCACGTGACGTGACGTAGTTGCAGTTCTGGAGGGAAAGGGTGCGCATGCGTAATAGCCATAAGATGGCCGCTTATGTAATAACGTGGTGAAGCTTGCACCGCTGCTCTTGTGATATTGTCTGTTGCACTCACCCTTAATCGCATAGTATATTTTTATAATGATCAACCTGAAGTGCAAATTCATGATGTGTAATACATTCATTTATTTCTATGTTTTAATTTGTTTTCGCTTACTTTTCATGTATCCTCGGCATGGAGGGGTGATGGGGTGCTTGGGAGTCCATTTTGGAGTGCAGTACTGCGCAGGACCAGAAGTGGCAAAGTGGCATTGACCCAGTGCCAAGTGAAAGTCGCTGCCAAGATGTGCCTGGGAAGATGCACCTTCACCCAGCCAAAGAAACTGAAATGTGTTACATTATTAACAATGTATTTCTTTCTATTGTATTCAGTGCGACTTCTCATGGGAACCCCAAACTTGCTAGGCGGTACCCTAGAATGTAAATTAGGTCTTAGAAAAGTCTGTTCTGATTAGTGTGTTAACCCATCCTACCTTAGGACCAATCAAAATTGGGGATTCTGACACTTTGCAACATTGGGGGGTGGCACACTGACCAGAAAACAGTATAACTAGCCTAGGTTCACCTAGGAAATTTATCCGACTTGTCTGAATAGCTGACCTGTCACTGACCCAACGCACTCAATAGGTGACTGAATTTACAGAGCGCTGCGGAGCACTCTATCCGAATTTGACCATAGACTCTGGTGACTTAGAGAGGAGCAGGGTATTTTACTAAACCTTAAGTGCTGGCGGAGCACTTTGCTGGGGAGTTCGCTAACCCAATCGGGGTTCTGACCGGTAGCTGCAGAGAGGGTGGAGCGCAGGCGTTGTTTCCGAACTGCGGGTGTTGGTCGTGTCCTGGTGGTCCTGTCCTGATCCTAATCTGGGTTTTCTGTCCTGTCCTGGGGTGTCCATTCTGCACCTGCTGTCCCGTTGATGACTGTTCTTCCTTGGGGTATTTCCTGTCCTTAACTGACCCATGGTCAGGGTTGGTTTTCACACCAGTCTAGGTAAATATCTTGCCGAAACTCTAAACCTGCACCTTTCTATTTTCCTGTCTTTGCTTCAATAAAGACATACCTTTGCACATGATAATTTTCCATGCTTTCCGCAACTATTGCATATCATAAAGTCATTTGCATTTAATTTCATAGCGTGTTCTTATGTTACCCTACCTTTTAGAAATCATTTTCTCCATTGCAGTTTGCAATTTTCTGATGTGGTCTATAATTTTCTCATATAAAACTGACTGAAGTAATTTTTAGATTCATAGCGTGTTCCACTTTCACTCTTTTCAACTGTTTGGATTCTAAATCTCTCATTTATATTCATGAAATACATTTACAAATAGTGAAGTTTTAAACGTGCATAAGCTTGCTCCTTTATAGATGCCTATTCTTTGAAATTCATTTTCTCTACTTAACGTGTTCCCTGTTCACTATTATTCTAGAAAACCCCAAATGTTTACCCTTACATTGTTCCTGTATGGTTATATGATTTTTGTTATCTTGATTATCGACTGCCTTTTAACTGTAAGCCTAATGCTCTTAGAAGACGAATTCTAGATAAAATTCTTAAAACTTCCCAGTTGTCCGTGGTCATTTGATGAAATATCAAGGTTTATAAGGTTGGGTTTGTATTTTGTCTGCCTTTCTTTACCGCTAGCTCCCTGATTCATCGTGTCATTAGGTACCCGTAACGGTGGATGGTAAGTCGGGTACACTGGAAACAATCGAAAGGACTCATGGTTATTGGCAGTAGATTGTAAGGTCACCTGATTAATGTAGATGGTGAATTAAAGTATATGGGCCCGAAACCTAAGTGGTGAAATTATTGGTCGGGTGGCCTGCGATCTCTATCAGTATGAGTACAATGTGCCAACATTTAACCGTTTTGACTTAGCCTTTTCCAACCTAGATGCACAAGACTGACTGCTAGATAGGATGGGAAATGACAACATACCAAGGGACCCTTTATGTATCCATTTTTCTGCCATTAGCAAGGAACAGGAATCCCTGGAAATATGCAACACGCAGCCATTAATTTTTACAGATCATCATGGGCAGGCAGAGGTTGGCCCCAGCCATGTTAAAATCGGTGGTGGGTCAATAGTTAAGGCCCCTCAGAATAGTAACAGAAGTAATAATGACTATGACCGTAGAATTTTAAGCCTGAATGTTGCCGGTCTCGAGCCAAGACTCACTGATACAGAGTGGCTACATATATTATCCTCTCAAGATATAATAATGTTTCAAGAAACATGGGCCACTCATGACTTATACATAGAAGGATTCCACTGCTTTAGCGTTGTGGCGCCAAAGCCAACTTCTGGCCGTGCAGAAGGGGGCTTATTCATCGGGATCAGTATAGCAGCTGGTGGGAGTTTCAAGATAATAAATACAAACAACCTTAATATACAAGTAATAGAGTACAAGCGTCGAGTCCCTTTTTCTTTAATAAACTTTGATAATAATGATTTTTATTCTATTCCAAATAAGAATTTCATTGCACTTTTTAAATATATTTCCAATTAGAGAAAATTCAGGGCTCAGGTGAGGGCATGGGGATCCTTCTGGGGGGGGATTTTAATGCCAAGCTCCCAGTAGATACACGAAATACAGGCACACGACAGGCAGATCCAGCCGTGCGGAGGGGATTAGAATTAAACTATTTTCTTAGCGCATACATTCTTAGTAACGCAATGGATTTAGGCTCACTCTTTACAACCGAGCCGGTGCCGACATACAGAAGCAGGGATAGTGTTTCAACTATTGATTTCATTTTTGTCTCTCCCTGCCTGGCGGACCGTCTATCGGCCAAAGAGGTTCTTGCAACAGATTTTGGGGATAACAACCCTCTGACAGTGGCCTTAAGATTAGCCCCATGGCCGGTGTATGTTACCGCTCAAGGGGCGAGGGATATAACCCCTTCAACAGACAGACTAAGACTAAAGTGGAAGGGGATAGATAGCGGGGAAATAACTGAGTCCCTATTAACAAGGCACCAGACTTTAATTAATTCATGTCTATCGACGACAGCACCAAGTCCTAAAGTAATTCAAGATTTTATTAAAATATGTCTGTGATTAGATCCCTTCTATCAGTGCCACTCTCACAGGGGCCAAAAGACCCAAGATGGTTTGACCACAACTGCTCTGAAGCCAATAGGAAACTGCGTAAGGCCCTAACAGCTAAACCGAGATGTAGGGCAGATGTTAGAGCAGCTAGGAAAGTTTACAAAACCACATTAAATTAGCAGAAGGGCACCCTTCTGAGTGAGCAATGGGAAGCCCTCGCAGAAACGCAGGGGGGTAGACTGGTAACTTATTTTGGTCCGCAGTAAGAGACTTACATAATATGGGCCAACAGTTAACACCTGTTAGCTGCACTATCACTAGCAGTTCTTGGGAAAACCACTTTTCTAAAATCTATGCCCTGCCATCACATAGCTCGGATCATTATGTGCAGGGCCACCTTGGCAACCTACAGATAACATTGGTGGAGGTAGAAGAGGCGATTACACAGAGCCTTGGAAACAAGGTTCCAGGACCCGATGGGTTACCTATAGATATTATAAAATGGAAACCGGGATTATGGGCCCCAGTCCTTGTGAATGTTTTTAATAGCTTATCCCAAGCACCCATGCCTGATACATGGGCAACAAGTGTAATCGTCCCTATATACAAAAGGGGTGACAGATCAGATCCTGTTAATTACAGACCAATCTCTTTACTCGATAACACCCTAATGATTCTGGGCCGTGTTATTTACAACAGGATTTTAGACTGGACAGAGGAAAGTGGCATTTTATCCACGTGCCAACTGGGTTTTAGAAGTAGGGTTGGCACAGTTGAACAATGTTTAAACCTTAATTTGGTTATTAATAAATATAACATTGCTTGCTCCGCCCCCATTTATTTAGCATTTATGGACCTGTCATCCGCTTTTGATTTAGTTAACAGGTCTAAACTTTGGTCTATTTTATTGAGTTACGGTTTGGACCATTTATTGGTCCATTTCTTAGCATTCCTACACACTGATCTTAAGGCACGAGTAAGGATAGGAATGGGAGGGGAACTATCAGGACCAATTAAGGTAGGAAGGGGAGTAAGACAGGGGTGCGTTTTAGCACCCCTGCTTTTTATTATTTATATTAATGGATTGAGTAACCATCTGGAACAGTCCACCCCAGATGTCCCTATAATCAATGGCAAATTGCTGCCTGTTCTTCTCTACGCTGACGATGCGGTCCTAATGGGCCGCACCCCAAACTCCCTGCGTACCCCAGTCAAAAGTTTTACAAAATATATGGACGGACTGGATCCACGGGTGAACTTTAAAAAGTCTTTCATCATGCCATGCGGACCAGGGAAACGTCAGCTTAATTCCATACTGGAAGGGACCGACAGACTTACCTCTACTCACAATTTCCCATATTTGGGTATGGTCTTTGCTGCGAATGGCTCGTGGACTGGGCATTTGGCCCACTCCACGAGCAAATTCTCAAAGGCCATCAACTCGATCTTAAGTATCCCCCAACCTAAGAAAACAGGCGCCATTGAAGCAATTGCAAAGATTTTTAAATTACAATGTGTCCCCGTAGCTACCTATGGGGCAGAGGTATGGGGTTTGGCGAAGAACCAGTGTATCCAGCAGGAAGAAAATCGGTTTTGTAGAAAGCTGATGGGAACGCCGATTTCCACCTCTCAATACATCTGTCACAAGGAATTAAATCTACATTTTATATCTGATTTTATTAGTGCTCGACCCACGTTATTTTAGCATTCTGTCTGGAGGAATAAATCAGCTACCCTGACTCAAGAAATTATAACCGATTGTCTAAAATGTGAAAGAGGAATGGAAATTCCATGGCTCTCGGGGGTTTATAAAAGTCTGTGTAGTATTGACAAAGGTAACATCTTCACTGACCCAAGTAAAGTTAACTCGGTATACAAGAATGACTTGAAAAAAGCACTTTATGCACTTTATAACACAGACAGAGTCAGGAAAGAATCTAAGAAAACTACAGTCCTTACCTACATGGGCAGGAAATCATATAGATACCCTTTGTTATTATATCCAACTCTGCCAATGATAAATTGGGAAAGAAGTCTTCTGTTTCGACTTAGAGCTGGAACTATTAGATTCTTGTTAAATTTTCCCCTGGACTATCGGCCAACTTCCAACAATATAAGATGTCCTTGTGACGGGGTTAGCACACAAACTGATTTGCACTTTTTATTCGTCTGTAAATTCTACTTAAAATATGTAAAATGGATTTTAACTCCCTTTTTTAGAAAATATAGACCAATTACTTTGGGGGAATCTTATCAACTGCTGCTTTCCTTGGACAATGAAGAAATAAATTGTCGCACCAGCACTTTTTGGAGAATTGCCGTCCGAGCTCGCAAAACAATGGACAATGCCTGAGTTTCTCCCTGAATATTAATTTGTAAAATTTGTCTGATGTTTCTATGACTTAATTAATTTTATATGGATTATATAATAATTGTGTAAATTGTGTATGTGCTTTTATGAATTCTTGGAGTTCGAATAAAGATTATGAACTGAACTGAACTGAGTGGAGGGACATTGCTCCGCCCCTTGACTGCATCACTTCCTGGGGCAGTGGGGTTAAAGGGGGAAGGCTGCCGGTCGCGCTGAGACAACAAACACGCGCCGGAGGGCAGACCTGTTTTTATTATTGCTGCTACAGAGGGCTTTTTAAAAACGATTGATTCCTACCTTTTGCACTTGCACTTTAGGGTTTAGTGGGTCCCCGGTCCACCAAGGTCTTCGCAGACTGATTGAGTGGAGGGACATAGCTCCGCCCCTTGACTGCATCACTTCCGGGGGCAGTGGGGTTAAAGGGGGAAGGCTGCCGATCGCGCTGAGACAACAAACGCGCGCTGGAGGGCAGACCTGTTTTTATTATTGCTGCTAAAGAGGGCTTTTTAAAAACGATTGATTCCTACCTTTTGCACTTGCACTTTAGGGCTTAGTGGGTCCCCGGTCCACCACGGTCTTCGCTGACCGATTGAGTGGAGGGACATAGCTCCGCCCCTTGACTGCATCACTTCCGGGGGCAGTGGGGTTAAAGGGGGAAGGCTGCCGATCGCGCTGAGACAACAAACACGCGCCGGAGGGCAGACCTGTTTTTATTATTGCTGCTACAGAGGGCTTTTTAAAAACGATTGATTCCTACCTTTTGCACTTGCATTTTAGGGCTTAGTGGGTCCCCGGTCCACCACGGTCTTCGCGGACCGATTGAGTGAAGGGACATAGCTCCTGATATAAGCCTGAGACAATGGGTGTCCAAACCAACACACAGGAAAGGGCACATCTGGACATGATATTTGTGGAGGAAGGCCTGATTACCATGGGGAATACCCTGGTAGCGGGATGGACGGACCATCATATGGTTAATTTCAGTATGAAAATTTTAAATCAGATGGGACCCGCTAAGGGGCTCGAAAGGACTTTCCGTGGTAGAGACTGGAAAGGATTGCTGAGAAAGGCACATATGGGCCCTTTGTTCGATCTAGGATCCCTGGTTAATCCAGAAAAACAAGTCACAGAGAACTATATAGCTCTCTGTGAACAGCTCACCAGGAGGATCGACCTACTCGCCCCTTTAAAAGATATTAAAAAAAGAGGGAAGCCCTCAGCCCCCTGGTACTCGGAGAATCTTAGGAACTTGAAGCTGGCCTGTAAAATGGCCGAAAGACAGTGGAGGAGGAACTATGGAGAGAGAGAGAAAGTCAGTTGGAGGCTCGCCTTAATAAAATACAAAAATGAAATAGTTACGGCTAAGGCAGAATACTTCGCCTCTACCATCCTCAAAAGTGCCAATAAATCCAGCGATATCTTTAGGATTGTGAGGGATATGACTCACCCTGACTCTATTAACAGTAAAGTCAAACCTACTGGCTTGAACCACTTCTTCCAAGAAAAAATCAACACGATCATGGAAGCTCTGAAAGATTCGACCCCTCCTAGGCAGCCAGATCAGTTGAAGGGAGAAAGGTGCGATAACTGGGACAAGAACATCTGCCTAATAGCCCCTAAGGTCTTCTTGGATAGCTTCCCGGCTCCTTTGAAAGAGGAGTTCACCCGTAAAGCTTTGGGAATTTCATCTGGATCTCCTCTGGACCCTATCCCCCATAAAATACTGAAGGAGCTCTGATCCGAGCTGTTCCCCATTCTGCATCAACTATGCTGCCAATCACTCAGCAACGGATTGATACCATCTAGCTGGAAGCAGGCCATTATCACGCCACTTCTGAAGAAGCCCACACTAGATCCGGGTAGTTATAAGAACTACATCTCCCTTTTGCTTTCCTTGACCAAGATAGTGGAGTGTCTGGTTAGTAGGGCGCTGTCTCTTTTTCTGGAGACTAACAATAAACTGGCAGAGGAGCATTTTGGCTTTAGACCAGGGCACGGAACAGAGACAGCCTTGGTGACCGTTTTGGACATTCTCCGAATCCGGGCGGACAGGGGACAATCGGCAACTTTGGTATTGCTAGACCTGTCCGCCGCATTCGACACAGTCAGCCACGACATTCTTTTGACAAGACTGGAGTGACAGGGGTGGCATTAGGATGGATGCGTTCCTATCTATCGGATAGGTGGCAAACAGTAGCGCTTCCTCCTTACCAATCGCAATTTGTAAAAAATGAATATGGAGTCCCACAGGGGTCGTCTATCAGCCCGATTCTGTTTAATGTGTACTTGCGACCATTGCTGGGGATCATCAAAATGTATAACATCAATGTGATCAATTACGCCGATGATACCCAGCTCATTGTCTCCCTGGACGACGACCAAGCAGACTCATTGGAAAGCTTTCACGCCTGCATGTCTGAAATGGCAAATTGGCTAAAAGGCAACTCGCTTCAATTCAACAGGGAAAAGACAGAGATTCTACACTGTAAAGTGGGAAAAATCTCTCGAGGATTGCCAAAGGATTTCTGGCCAACAAATTGAAATGGCCCACTGGCACCAGTAAGGTCCGTACGCAATCTGGGGGTCAGCTTTAATGAAAAAATGAACCTGGAGTCCCACGTAAACAAAGTAGTGGGAGCTTGTTTCACCCTTATTCGAGGACTGCGCAAAATACTACCCCTGCTGCCGGTCCAGGCAAGAATGACAGTAGTCAGGAGCATTATTTTAAGCCGCCTTGACTACTGTAATGCCCTGCTTCTGGAATCCCCGGGGTATCTGATTGCCAGACTCAAGAGTGTACAGACAACTGCAGCCAAGCTCGTGCTGAGTCGCTCACGTCGCTACTCGACAACACAGGCTTTAGCGGAGCTGCACTGGCTCCTGGTAGCACAAAGGATTTTGTTCAAATCCTTGTGCGTAACATTTAAGGCACTTCACGGGCAAGGAGCAAAGCCGATCCAAGACAGTTTTCAATGGTATGTACCCAATCGTAACCTTCGATTCGCATCTGCACATCTGGTCAGGATACCAAGGACGAAGAGAGCAACCATGGGAGGAAGAGCCTTTAGTGTGGCAGCTGCCCGCCTTTGGAACAGCCTTCCCTTGGACATCAGGAGCACACGGAACTTGCTGCCTTTTCGTAAGAAAGTAAAGACCTGGCTCTTTCCCAAAGGCCATTTCTTGAGTCTCTAACTCTTGTATCATTGGTGCCCTTCTAGTTATCTGCTTAGTGTTTTTTCCAGTCCGGATGTTGTCTTTAGCGCCAGGATGCCCGCAGGGTTACAGTGCACTCTACAAATGGTAAAAGTAAATGAAATAAATAAATTCTCTCGGTTTGCTGTTGGTACTCCGGAACACCGAGTATTGGTGCACCGCACTCCGATAGGTCCTGGAGCTACCAAACTTGGTGGAGAGGCAGATCTGACCCTCCAGAGTTGTTGTACCATTAGTCGCTCTGGTGCTGGTCATCAAGGAGCAGCAGGTCAACCAATCGGACACATGGGGGCAGTGCCTGCGGTGTGCAGGAGAGCGATACTTTCACTCAAAGGCAGCTTTAAGGCGACTTCTCGAAGACTGCAGGTGCTCCAGGGTTCTTGGAGTCCTTTCAGGTTTCAGGATGATACAGCATCAGCGATTATAGAGTCCTGGGAGCAGCAGGCAGGATTTGGCACCTTTTTCTTCTGCAGCATCAGTCCTTGATTGGTGGGTCTTCTTTGCCATTGTCTTCTCTTGGTTTACAGTTCTTGGGGTTCCACCTAAATGCTGAATTGAGGGGATCTACAAGGGGAGACAGGTAGTAGCCAATGGGCTACTTACGTTTACAGTGTCTACACTCTCTAGTGACAACTACCCTGGCCCCGATAGGATGTTTTCTCACCATATCAAGATGGTGGAATTTCAGGAGAGGGGTTCACCTCCCCTGCCCTATAGGTGGTGTAGGCTAAGTGGGGACCCTCCCCCTCACCTAACTCATTTTCCCACCTATACCTTATACAGTGTATATGGGCATGGCACACAGCAGCACACAGGGCTTTGTGCCATGTCGCATCTTCGGATTTCTCTGCACCAAGACAACGCAGCCTGCAATGGCAGAGTGCAAAGCCTTGGTGAGGGGTCCTTGGGGTGGCACAGTCAGTGCTGCAGCCCCAGAAGACCCTCTTCAGTAACAATGCCTTTAAGTACCCTGGGTACCATTTATTATTAGGGACTTATAGGGGCAACTGAAGTGGTGCCAAGCATGGTACAATTTCGGGGAACGAGATCTGGCACCGGGGACCTGGGTAGCAGGAACCTAGTGCACTTACAGTACAAAACGACATCAGAGATCAGCCAAAAAGTGGGGGCCAACCATGTCAAAAGAGGCACTTTCTCACACTTATTGGACATTGATTCGAGTTGTAGCTAGCCAATCAGGGAGCTTCAGGTCGGAGGACCCAACTTTGGGTTTATGTATCCAAAATGGATGACGGGAGAACCAGCTCCTTAATCCAATCGGATTCCAGTATATTTTTACATTTGGTCCTCAAGTCCAGAATCACTGACCATTTCTAGGCTAAAGTTCCACCTAGCTTTAATTTAATTGACTAGTGGCTTAATTTGTGATTCACAAAAAAAACACTTTTCAAATGTTCAATTTGGATCACTGAAATAATATCGACTACCAAAATATCGACTACCCAAAATATCGAGGAAAAAATATCTACAACCAAAATATCGAGTTTGTATGTACAAACAGGTAAGTACAAAAATATCGAGTACAAAATATCGTTTACAAAAATATAGTTGTAAAAAATATCGACTTTAATAAAAACAATGTTTAATTACATTAATATAAAAAATTAATTACTAAAATATAATTAACAATACTTAAAATAACTTTTAATAATTAAATAATTAATGAAAGTAAAAAAATAATATTTTTTTAATCATATTTCTTAAAACATATATATATATAGTAACAAAATTTAATTAAATAATAGCCAATATTATTAACGTACAAATACAAAAGAGTAAAAATTACTATTCCCACTGCAAACAGTGCAACAGTGGATATATGACGTTACAACGCAACTTTTACAACGCACTACCATTACAACGTAAGTATTGGTAAGTATATAATAATTTTTTTAATTTAAATTATTTAAAATTATTTAAATATAATTTAAATTAATTTCATTTCATTAATTAAATTAATGTAAATTTAATTTTACTTTATTTTTACACTGTACCCCTGTACCCCAAAAACCCAAAACAGACCCTGAACCCTTAAAAAAACCCTTTACCCAAAAACTAAAAACTGACCCTGAACCCTAAAAATACCCCTTTACCCAAAAACTGAAAACTGACCCTAAACCCTAAAAATACCCCTTTACCCAAAAACTGAAAACTGACCCTGAACCCTAAAAATACCCCTTTACCCAAAAACTGAAAACTGACCCTAAACCCTAAAAATACCCCTTTACCCAAAAACTGAAAACTGACCCTGAACCCTAAAAATACCCCTTTACCCAAAAACTGAAAACTGACCCTAAACCCTAAAAATACCCCTTTACCCAAAAACTGAAAACTCACCCTAAACCCTAAAAATACCCCTTTACCCAAAAACTGAAAACTGACCCTGAACCCTAAAAATACCCCTTTACCCAAAAACTGAAAACTGACCCTGAACCCTAAAAATACCCCTTTACCCAAAAACTGAAAACTGACCCTGAACCCTAAAAATACCCCTTTACCCAAAAACTGAAAACTGACCCTGAACCCTAAAAATACCCCTTTACCCAAAAACTGAAAACTGACCCTGAACCCTAAAAATACCCCTTTACCCAAAAACTGAAAACTGACCCTAAACCCTAAAAATACCCCTTTACCCAAAAACTGAAAACTGACCCTGAACCCTAAAAATACCCCTTTACCCAAAAACTGAAAACTGACCCTGAACCCTAAAAATACCCCTTTACCCAAAAACTGAAAACTGACCCTGAACCCTAAAAATACCCCTTTACCCAAAAACTGAAAACTGACCCTGAACCCTAAAAATACCCCTTTACCCTAAAACCCAAAACTGACCCTGAACCCTAAAAATACCCCTTTACCCAAAAACCCAAAACTGACCCTGAACCCTAAAAATACCCCTTTATTTTAACATAATTAGCAATTAATCAATTAAATTAAATTAATTACCAATTACATTTTAATTAATTAACAAATATTATTTAATTACCAATTAATTAAATAATACTACCAATTAATACATTTACATATTTAATTAATTATAATTAAATTACTTCCCACCCTATTCCCCTATAAACCCACAACCCGCTACAGTAAAAAAATTATTTTAATTTACATAATTGGCAATTAATCAATTAAATCAAATTACTTGCCAATTAAATTTTAAATAATTAAGAAATATTATTTAATTACCAATTAATTAATTATTACTACCAATTAATAAATTTACATATTTAATTAATTATAATTAAATTACTTCCCACCCTATTCCCCTATAAACCCACAACCCGCTACAGAATAGAATTACACAATAAAAAAAAATCATTAATTAAAAATAATTATAACATAAAATGACACTTTTCACACATATTATAACATAAAAACACTATAAATAATTAAATATTATTTAAAAAACGATATTTTTTACTATCTAGATTATATACTTCGATATTTTCACTTTCTATATTATTTACAGTCGATATTACTTCACTTACCTTAAAAACGATATTTTGGCTGTCGATATTCTGTCCTGTCGATATTTTCTCCAAACGATATTTAAAACTCGATATTCTGTCCAAACGATATTTTGGAGTCGATATTATCTCTGTGCACCGTTCAATTTCTCAAACATAACTGAATGGATGTGTAGCAAATGAATCAAAGGCCCTTCCATGAGTAACGTTTTTTGTAATTTCATTCAACCTTTTTCTGTAGATCTATTAATAGCTTTTTCAATGGGAATTAAATGGAAAATGGCACTTGGCCACCCACTTGACAGACATGCATAAAACCAGCTATGCCAAACCCAAATAGTTTTTGTGCAGATTCGCTGCACTGTCCCAAAGTTATTATATTATCATATATTTATATTACATGGGATTCTGTAATCCGTGTATAAATGGCAGTCTCTAATTTCTTTATAATCAGCGACTTGTGACGCGCCAAGTCGCTGATTAAAAAGAAAAGACGTCAGAACTCGACTATTCTAAATTACGACAGTCGAAATCTGAGGTCAATGCCTGCTGCTTGAGCCAGCAGCCAGGGTGAATGGCAGGTCAGGTCATGAAACATAATTGAAGCAGCTGCTTAAAGCAACAAACGGAACGTTGATTTTCTTTCTTCTGCTCTATTTTACTATCCTACTATAACAAGCAGAGAGAATATGTAAATTTTTTAAACTCCTTAGATAGAGAAGGCTAGAATCTCTTTGCATGTTTCTACACATTTCTGAGCTACTGCAGCTTTTTTTTAATGAATTGTATTGAGCTGTTTCTAATATCTGTTTGCAAAAAATATTCAACAGGTTTTTGATGTGTTTAATTTTGCATTGGAGGCTTTATTTTTATTCTTCATGTTTGCAAACATGTTTGCTCTTTTATATGAAAGAGATATGCACCAAGGTTTTAAGTTGTTTATGGGAAACATAATGGTGCGACCCAGTATTATACGGGGATAAAGTACCACCTAGCGCACATTATAAGATTACTGCAAGACAGCTTGAAGTTCCATAAGCTTATAAAGTAACTCTGCCTTCGGTCTATATAGTTATGGAACTCCTCGCTGACATGCAATATCCTTATAATGTGTGGCCGGAGGTACTTTATCTATATATATAAAAACGAATGTCTGTCTGGCTGTCTGTCTGTTTGACCTTTATGCATTACTACACCATTCATCCGATCGCCATGAAACTTTGGGAAGTTGTTGAGTACACTCTCGCAAAGGTTTCTGGCATAAAATGTTTTTAAATATCGGCCCCCCAGGGACCTCAAATAAATAAATAAATAGAATTAAAACACCATTCATCAGATCGCCATGAAACTTTGGGAAGTTGTTGAGTACACTCCCGCAAAGGTTTCTGGCATAAATGTTTTTTAAATATCAACCCCCCAGGGCCCTCATAATCTTTCGAATACTGATGTATGCACAAGACGGAAAAACAAAAAATGATGTATTCACAAGCACTCGAATAAATAAATAGAATTAAAACACCATTCATCCGATCGCCATGAAACTTTAAGAAGTTGTTGAGTACACTCCTGCAAAGATTTCTGGCATAATAGTTTTTTAAATAATGGCCCCCCAGGGTCCTCATAATCTTTAGAATACTGATGTATGCACAAGACGGAAAAACTAAAAATTGTGTATCCACAAGCATTCGAATAAATAAATAGAATTAAAACAGCATTCATCCGATCGCCAGGAAACTTTGGGAAGTTGTTGAGTACGCTCCCGCGAAGGTTTCTGGCATAAATTCTTTTTTAAATATTGCCCCCCGAGGGCCCTCATAATCTTTCGAATACCGATGTACGCAGAAGACGGAAAAACAAAAAATTGTGTAGCCACAAGCACTCGAATAAATAAACAACACTTTGAAATGTTTTCCATATTAAAATGAATACGTTTCAATAAAAATTACACAATGTAAATCGAATGTTATCATAACGAGTTTCCTCGAATTTCCTTTCTTCGGAGATTGCAACAACTCGCGACGGGTAAGCTAATCCCTAATATATTTTTACTGAATAAGGCAAAAGAGGAATTATGGTAGGTATTGTTATAACACCTTAATAGATGTTTTTTTTTATAAACTCAAACCTAAGAAATTCATTTAAAAAACAAGAGCAAAGTATATTTATGGTTAAGACTTAAAACCGAACAAACTCCTGAAATTTGCAAGTTATGGTTAGAACCACCATCCATAACTCACACTACGGGTGTGCAAACCCTAACTCAGCATGTTTAGAAAGGCTTTATTGTTATGTGGTTAAAAACCCTTACAGTATAAAAACGGTGGCAGCATATTCTTTAAAAGAAAAAACAGTATATAAAATTACACAGAAGTCCAAAATTTGCATTGTACTTTGGAACTCTGGAGACCTTCTTGGCGGTTAATGTTCTAACCAAGGGCCAGCTTAGGGTCGGCAGGTTTTTAGTAGTCAAAGAACAGATGCTGAACCCAGAGATGGGGTGCCACGCTGCCGTAATGGGGAGTTGTTGGGAACATTAATGGCTTCCAACTGTTTTAGCACCTTCGTTATAAGTTTTGTTAATCCGATGTTCAGCTTAGTGTTGCTCGAGTTTAAAGCTACTATTATGACTTGGCGGCATGATCGAATTCCGAGCCTGTTCCATTCTTAACGTAGTAAAAAACATCTGACGTTGAGCAATGTGGGACATAGGCAAACTATGTGTTCCAGTCCTTCGCTGTGGTAGCCACACAGCCTACAATGAGTGTAGTTATCTGGTCGGCGCCTTTCTGGCAGATTCATTAAAAAAGGCCATTCACCCATCCTTAGGGCCAAAAACGTTCTTTTCAGAAAAAGTGCAAATGTACTTGATAAATAGGGTGGTACAACCCTGGGTTTAAAATTTGTGATCACTGCCCAGACGTGTTTCCTTTTTGACAGTATTGCCCTGGCCGAATGGAAGGACCACAGCCTGACGCTCTTCTTAATGACTACTTTTAATGCCGACTGGGAGGGATTTGTTCCCGAGAATTCCTCAACACCGAGTTGTTGTAAACTCTGGTCCAGGTGGAGCCGATATTTATTACTGGCTTGACTGTTCTGGATTTCTTGCCAGAGTCTGGCCTCCAAAGAGCCATCCCGGGAATGACGCAGTCGATTACAAAAATTTATGAATGCACCAGCCTCTATGCCGTGGTGGCCGAGTAGACCTAGCTCAAGGTGTACGTGTGAAGGTGATCCTGACTTTGGCAGCTGAAATTCATGTTTAAAAAATGTTGTTATTAAGGGCTAGATGTAGGTAAATGGTATTTACCGATTCGCAAATACCAAATTTTACCGATTCCGTATTTACAAATCGGTAAATGCTATGTAGGTAAATATTCTGTAAAAATTACCGAATCGTTAAGATTCGGTGATTACCGAATCGGTATTTACCGATTCGGTAATTGTCATTGATTCCTATGGGCCTTGAGGCCCATAGGAATCAATGGCAATTACCGAATCGGTAAATACCGTTTCGGTAAAATTACCGAATAGTCAAGGGTGGCAGGGTGTCACTTTGACACCCTGTTGTACCCCTAATTAGTGCTTGTGTGCCATGTGACACACATACATGCCCTTAGGGCCCTTAGGGCACGTATGTGTGCCACATGGCACAGGTGTACATGCACAGATTAGCATATACACAGGTATTCGTTATTTACCACCAACTAATACTTGGTGGTAAATAACGAATCCTTAAGAATTGTTTAACTTGCAATAGGTGAACTGACCAGAATTCAGCTTCCGATTAAACAGGGCCTGGGGGAGACCATTTGGCCCGGGTGCACCATTGGCTCTAGCTTTCTTAATGAAACATAGAATATTATGATTTAGTTCTTCCGGTTTCGCTGGTGTCTCACAGATTCGTGCAACATTTAGAACAGAAAACCATAAACATGAGCGCATGGAAAATAAGCACATGCCATTAATACAACAGTCGCATTTAGTTTTGACATGACAATAGACATGGATTAATTTATTATTTCCACACACATGAAAATGCAACATAATGCACGTTTATGAGCACATATATTAGTTTCCCGTGTGTTTATGTAAATGTGACTTTTATTCTAGGTTGATTAATTTTCTCACAATACACATGCAACATAATTAATAAAATTAAATTAATTATGGAAGTGTAACTTCACGAGCTGAAATGAATACATTTCTGAATCTCGCTCCATCACGCACTCGCAGGAAAATTCACTTTTTTCTGCCCCAATTAATTTACACAGTTATGCCAGTTTCGCGGTTTACGACCGTGGTGATATATATATATTTTTTTAAATATCGCCCTTTCAAGAACTAGCAATTTCCTGTTCCGCAAGCGCGCTTCTATGCTTATTTAACACACCTATAATAAATATAAACTAATGAAGAATAGTGCTACCATCCAAGTCAAATTCATCTCAACTCACCATTCTGGTCTTACTCGTTCGAGAAAAAAGAAAAATAACAGAAGCCACGCACCTGAATGCTCTAGGGTATTATTTTTGGGAACGCCTCCAATAAAGGTATGTGCGCCTATTGCCAAAATGGAGGGTGCAAACAGGAAGTCATCTCGAGGTTCAGAGGATTCCTTGCATTGTGAACACCTCATAAATACAAGAATAGATGAGATATCTAGACTATGCAAATCTGTTTGTTTATGCTTATGTACCCTGTGTACTTCTTTTAAAAAGGATTACTGGCTGGCTTTAACGTATGTGTTAAAAGGCCCTTAGCCTGAGCTTTGATGTGTCAGTGAAGCCACCACCAGTGTCGGATTACTTGATCCTATAATGACTTTTGGACCACATCAATCTTGCGCCCTCTTTTCAGAAGTCTTTGTCGGGACTGTTGATGGGCTGTCGGTCAAGCCATGTGAGCACTTGAGCAAGCAATCACGAGATGCGCTTTGTTGACATGTACTTACTCAAAATATATTTAGAGAGTCGTATAGCACCGCGTGTCTCTTCGCAGTTACTTCACAGTGCTGCATGTTTATGGGTTAGGTTCATTATTTAGTCAGCAGGGGGAGGGGGCATGCGCAATTCCCTTGCGGGAGCATGTGACCATATGACGCCACCATATCGCGTCGCGCGCTCCCGCAATGAAATCGCCGTGCACGCATTGCCATTGAAGGCAATGGAACACGTGCACGTGTTTGACTGAAAAGCCAAAGCGATAGGAATAGGTCATTTTGCCTATGCAGCACTTGCACGCTGCATAGGCGAGGCCTAAAAAAGAAAAAATTAGGAGAAATGTTTACATTTCTCCTCATTTATTCTGTTTCCAAAAGTGCTGTAAGACATAGAAGGAGGAATACGCCTCCTTTGATTGTTTTTGTGCAGGAAGGTCTGCACATAAACAATCATGCCAGCGACACAGACACTCTTGCACCGTGGTGTAAGGGTGCATGCGTTGGCACTAGGCTGCAGTTTGTGTGCCTGTGCACCGGCAGACAGGACAGGAATGTGCTGTAGCTTGTAGAAACGTCTTCTTCTTTCTCTTTTCTTTTGACGCAGGGCAACGCACCGAGGAGGATTGTGGCACTGCCCTACTCCAAAATATTGTAAATCGGCTACTCATTTTGGACTTGCATCGCTCTTGCACCAAGTTGCGTGGTGCAAAGAGTGACGCAACTCCGCTCGTAAATATGTCCCTTTATTCCTAGGAGTGAGGATATCAGCCGCAGTCCGTGCAGGTAACAGCGGTGTGGCCGAGTAAGGGGGGATTTTGAAGGACGATGCAGAAGGGATATTAAATAAATAATTAATTTTCCCTCTTCATCGTCCGTTGAATACTCGCCCCAACCCGGCCCCGCCGCCTCACCGCTGTTACCTGCACGGGCCGCGGCTGGAGGATATGTTCCACTCTGTGGACGTCACAATACGTGGGGTCCAAGGTCATTGCGCGTGATTGGGTCCAGGGCGCAGTCCTGCCAAGCGTCACGCAACAGGTGTGACGCTCACGCATTTCAGTGCGGTGATCCGCATCACCGCACTGAAATGCTTTGTCACGCATTTTGCCACCTGTGCCAGGCGCCCCAGCGGCGCCTGTGCCCGGGCTCTCTGTGCTGTCAATGGCCCAGGCCTCTTGCGGGCCTGTGTCTCGCTGTGGGGGGTGCAGAGCTGGTACTATTCACACTGTTGCAGTCGGGATGCCTGGCGGGGTAGCGCACTTGGACGATCAATGCGGCTGTCCCGCGACAGATCCGGAGTCAGTCGCTAGAGATTGCTGGGGCCCCGTGAAGTGACGAGGCATCTCACACACTGCAGAGGAGGTACGGGGTCGCGGCATCTACTGGCTGGGGACAATCAGACCCGTGAGGCATTCCCCCCCGGGCTTCCTTGGGATTTGGGAGCTCCTACAAGTTATAAAATAAATTTGCTGCTGCCCTCCCTGATTACTCGCTGAGCCGCCCAACTCACCATAAGACGTGCGGCCCTGCTGAGGCCCAATGAAGCAGTGCTCTGGTTGTTGCGGCTCATTGGGTGCACTCCAGAGAGTGCAGGCTGCGCTGCCCACGAGACGCTGCAGTCTCTCTCATGCCCTGGCTGCCAGCCGCGGCCGCAGGGGGCACATGAATCGATTACGGCGGCCGCCTGCGCGCCCCGCGGCGCCCCTGCTAAAAAACACAGGCTGCACCTTGACCACCTGCTGGCAGCTCAGCTGAGCCGGCGATAGTCAGCTCTGGCCACCAGGAGGACTGCGAGCGCGGCCGCGCCGGGGGGGGGTGGGGGCCCTGGCGGTGGCTGAGGAGTCACCGTGTGTCTGTCGCCGCGACGGGAGTGGATGGCAGAGAGCAGCTGCCTGGATTAAGATAATCAGGATCTGGCAGAGTGGCAGTGCAAATCGTGGCTGGGCAGCATATAGTCAGTGTCAGTCCACGCTGAGTGCGCACGCGACGCCGGTGTCACTTATGGTAATAGTTTTTAATGTATTTATTTAATGCCTTACTTTTTATAAAGCGCGCACTTTACCCGAAGGTCAGAGCGCTTCACAATAGGAACAGTAATGATACAACATGAGGAGAGAATTACACGAGACACACAACAATTACACAAAAGCAAAAGTTAAGTTAGATGAGGCAAGGTGACGATTGTGAGCAAACAAAATACAAGAGGTAGCAAACGGTGCAATGCTGGAGGAAAAAGTGGCACATGTGTGCAAGTTATAAAAGCGTGCAAAGTACAAGTAGATGTATAAAACTGCAATAAATGCAGACTCTAAAGCACAAGAACAAACGTTACTTAGGCAATGGTGGCACTCGTGCAAGTGTCTAAAGCAAACAAAATGTAAGAGGTAGCAATCAGTATGTTACAAGAGAAAAGTGACGCGTGCATGTTACAAAAGAGTACCAAACACAGGTAGAAGGGTAATACTGCAATTAAGCATGGGCGTAAAATCCGCTCCGCTCGCGGATTTTTTGGATTTTCGGCAAATTCGCAATCCGCGAACTCTCGCGAATTTGTCGAAAATCCGTGAATCCGCGAGCGGCGGATTTTTTGCTTGGTTGCGGCGCGCGGCGTGGTGCACGGCGTTCACTTTCCGTCATTAAGCGTTTGCCGAGTTGTTTTTCTCGATCATATTTTGCGAGTGCCGCGCCATTTTGGATCTTGCTGCGTGATCCCGCGGGAGTTTGGCGCCCGCGAATACGTAATCGCGGCTTGCCACCTTGCACAGCACACCTCGCGAGAGTTCGCAATTGCGAACACGTAGTTGCGGCGGAAAGGAACAATCTCGCACTCGCGAAATAGAGATTTTGCAATTCTGCACAAGAAATCCACCAGCAAACAGGATAAACCTTCAGAAAATGTTGATTTTTATCAGAATCACTCCTCAGGTTGACATTTGCATGGCCTTTTTTTTGCAAGGAATCCATTTTTTTGGGGGGGGAGGGAAGGAAGTGCCCCACAGTCTCCAACTTCCTGTTCCTGTCCAGCAGGCTCCTCCCAGTGCCTTGTCCATCTCCTGGTCACTTTCATTTGGATCTGGAGCTGGAAGGATTACTTTTTGTGGGTGCTGCTGGATATTTGGATTTGAGGCCTTTTTGACTTTCTTTGGATCACTTTTGGATTAGAAATCAACTTTCACAAGTAAGTTTGTTTGGGGCATTACAGTTGCTGCAACTACAATTTTTGAACTTTTTCAGAACATTAAATAAATTATATTGTGGGTAGCCACAGTATCCAGTAGGACCAGGGTTGGTTATGGGTGCATGATACAACTGTTTTGTTGAATTTAAACACCATTGAGGCCATGGATGGGCTGGGATTGTGCTGATTTTTGTTGTTTTTTGTCGTTTTTTTGGGGCTGCTGGTGGGGCCCTTTGCCCAGGGGTGGTGAGTGTTGCATGGGCCTAGTCTTTCTGTGGGGTGTCTTCTTGAATTTAAACATCATTGAGGCCATGGATGGGCTGGGATTGTGCTTATTTTATTGTTTTTTGTCGTTTTTTGGGGGCTGCTGGTGTGGCCTTTTGCCCAGGGGTGGTGGTGCAGGGACTGAGTGTGCCTGTGGTGTGGTCTCACTCTCTTTAAACTAAACATCATGGATGGCATTGGATTGTGGTGATTTCTGGCTGTTTTTCAGTTTTTTGGGGGTGTACTGTTGATGTGGACTGGCCATGTGGGTGGTGGTGGTGGCCATCTTGAGTGCTGGCTGGTACAGGCAACATGTGCTTGGGGTGCAAGGGGCCATTTTGAAGAGAGGCAGTGTCTGAGGCCTGCACTTATTTTGCCTACTTTTCATCTATTATGCCCAGGGGTAGTGAGTGTTGCATGGGCCTAGTGTTTCTGAGGGGTGTCTTCTTGAATTTAAACACCATTGAGGCCATGGATGGGCTGGGATTGTGCTGATTTTATTGTTTTTTGTCGTTTTTTTGGGGCTGCTGGTGGGGCCCTTTGCCCAGGGGTGGTGAGTGTTGCATGGGCCTAGTCTTTCTGTGGAGTGTCCTCTTGAATTTAAACACCATTGAGGCCATGGATGGGCTGGGATTGTGCTGTTTTTTGTTGTTTTTGTCTTTTTTTGGGGGCTGCTGGTGTGGCCTTTTGCCTAGGGGTAGTGGTGCATGGACTGAGTGTGCCTGTAGTGTGGTCTCACTCTCTTTAATGTAAACATCCTGGATGGCATTGGATTGTGGCGATTTTTGGATGTTTTTCTGTTTTTTTGGGGTGTACTGTTGATGTGGACTGGCTTGGGGTGTAAGGGGCCATTTTGAAGAGAGGCAGTGTCTGAGGCCTGCACTTATTTTGCCTACTTTTCATCCATTATGCCCAGGGGTAGTGAGTGTTGCATGGGCCTAGTCTTTCTGTGGGGTGTCTTCTTGAATTTAAACACCATTGAGGCCATGGATGGGCTGGAATTGTGCTGAATTTTGTCGTTTTTGTTGTTTTTTGGGGCTGCTGGTGGGGCCCTTTGACCAGGGGTGGTGAGTGTTGCATGGGCCTAGTCTTTCTGTGGGGTGTCCTCTTGAAGTTAAACACCATTGAGGCCATGGATGGGCTGGGATTGTGCTGTTTTTTGTTGTTTTTGTCGTTTTTTTGGGGCTGCTGGTGTGGCCTTTTGCCCAGGGGTAGTGGTGCATGGACTGAGTGTGCCTGTAGTGTGGTCTCACTCTCTTTAATGTAAACATCCTGGATGGCATTGGATTGTGGTGATTTTTGGCTGTTTTTCTGTTTTTTTGGGGTGTACTGTTGATGTGGACTGGCTTGGAGTGTAAGGGGCCATTTTGAAGAGAGGCAGTGTCTGAGGCCTGCACTTATTTTGCCTACTTTTCATCCATTATGCCCAGGGGTAGTGAGTGTTGCATACTTGCATGGCCCTAGTCTTTCTGTGGGGTGTCTTCAATGTAAACATCATGGATGGCATGGGATTGTGCTGATTTTTCTGTGTTTTGTCGATTTTTTGGGGTGTATAACTGAACTGATGTTCCTCTGTCTTCCATTGCTTTTAGGTGCACAAGACTCAAGAGAACCACCAGTGCCAGGAAGAAGTCCTGCAGCGGTGTGTGTGTGCAGCATAACGTCACGCGACGTCACGTCTGGACACAGACAACTCTGCAACTCGTGCAACTGCTGCCTGCTGTTCTTACCTGCTCTGAAGAAGATGGCCCCTAAAAAAGTTACCCGTAGCTCCTCTAGCAAGAAAGGTGCCAGTAAGGAGCAGAAGAAGCAAGTTACCAAGGAGACTGGTGTGCCGGCCGCCCCTTTTTTTGGGAGTAAAAAAAAAGTATGCCTGCAGCAGCAGCGGGATCTGCTGGGGACCAAGCTGGGAGCAGCACCCCCGCTCCATTGGGCTCAGTGCCACCACCACCACCACGCCAACTTAAGTCCAAGCCCTTGAGTGCTGCAGAGGCAGCCAGTATAGTTGTTCAATCACCATCGACCAGTGATGTTGACTCATCGCAAGAAAGCAGCAGCAATGTCCCTCAATCAACACAAGTTGTTGTAGCTCATCTGACGAGTGTTGAACAACCACAGCCGCAACAACTATCACATGTGCAAGTACAAGCCCAAGTACATGTTGAAGGAGAGGCAGCGCAAGGAGATGCGCAAGCAGAGGTGTATGGAGGGTCACAAGTGCCCACAATAGTTGTTCCTCCCGAAGTAGGGTCACATCAGGAAATCGACAATCAAGGCGAGGTATCATTTGAGGAAGACACTTCTCCTGATGATCATTCATTGTCTTCCACACCCCTAGCAAGGAAGAGATCAGGGGTGGTGTCTACATCTTCTTCAAGCACACCTCCTTCTGATGATACGGATCAAAATTGGGAACCAGCACCACTGCCGTCTGAGAGTGAGGCACACCATGATCTGACAAAGGTACTTAAGCGTAAAAGGAAGCTCGTCCAAAGTCTCAGACTTATGGAGTGTGATGATGAGGCTCAACAAGAAGCATGACCACCACCACCAGTATCGCCGCCTCCTCCAGGCCCCACAGACACTTCAAGTCCCCAGTTTGGGACTTCTTTACTGTTTGCCCAAAAAGGGAAAAGTTCGCCATTTGTACCCTTTGTAAGCTTGCAGTTAGTCGTGGTAAGTCAGGTACCAACTATGGTACCGGAGGCCAGAGAGGTCATCTTGAGAGACAGCACACTGTCCAATGGTTTGCGCACCTAGATGCGATCAAGGAAGCCCGAATTGGAAGTCAAGAAAACGTTGATGTTGCATCTGATGATGACGAGGAGGAAGAAGACGTGTCAAACACTTCACTTACACCCAGTACCCCTGTCAGCAGCACACCCCGTGTGAGGCACACTAAGAGTGTTGGAGCGAGTGAGACACAAACGCGCAAAAGTTCACCAGCGAGCATAATTGCGCCAACGAAGTCATTATCATCCCGTAAATGCTTGGTCCAGGGCAACATTAGAACCATTTTTTCTTCAGACGTGCCATATGAACGCAACCACCCACTGACGCGTCTGTCTTACACTAAGCTGGCTAAAATGCTAGATGTGGACCTTCTCCCTTTTTCTTTTGTAGAAGTGGTAGGTTTTCTATAATTAGTGGCAACGCTCTGCCCTAAATGGAAGGTTCCTAGCCGGTTCTATTTTGCCAGAGTTGCGGTTCCAGCACTACATGAAGATGTGCTGGAGGTGATTGGGGCAGCTTTGCAGAAGAGTGCTGTTCACACTATACATCTGACAACAGACATGTGGACCAGTGGCGCAGGCGCTGATTACATGTGCATCACTGCACACTGGGTCTCTTTTTCAGGTGTTAAAGCAAAGCTAAACGCAGGTGTTGACCCGGACCAAGTTTTTAAAGCTGCTCGGAAACATGCAACACTAGCCATGTTTGGCTTGGAGAAAAGTCACACAGCAGAAAACATTTTGGACGAGTTTAACAAAAAGGTCTTTCACTGGCTGTCCCCAAAAAAACGCCAGATTGGTTATGTTTCCACGGATAATGGCGCCAATGTAGTTAAGGCCATGGCGATGGGTGCATATTTCAGAGTGCCGTGTTTGGCGCACTGTATCAACCTGGTAGTTCAAAAATTCTTGAGTGATAGAGACAGTACAGCGTTCGAGGTAATGGCCACCTGCCGCAAAATGTGCTACCATTTCAGCCATTCTTTTAAGGCCCGGAAGCATCTGAGGAGGCTGCTACTTGAACGTCGAATGCCAGTGAAAGCACTCATACAGGAGGTGGCAACACGTTGGAACTCAACCTTCTACATGCTTGAGCGTCTGTATGAGCAGTATACGGTACTCGATCACTATTTCTTAACAGAGGGTACAGCTCAGAAGGACCTGCGGATGGGTGCGGCGCAATGGGACATAGTTAAAAGCCTGACAGACATGCTTCGTCCTTTTGAGTTCTTCACGCGTGCAGTCAGCCAGGAGGACTGTAATTTGGGACAAGCTATCCCATTGTTGTGCATGCTGGAGCACCAACTGAAGGCGGTGTCTTCTGAGTTAGAAAAAGATGAAAAAAAAAAGACCCTTTTATTTTGTCGGAGAAGTTATTAGACCGCCTACGTGGTGATGAACGTCTTAAAAAGATCAACTCAGAACAGCATTACATTTGTGCTACTATTCTGGATCCACGCTACAAAAAGGCGCTGGCAGGCCAAGCATTCTTTCCTTTTGCTGATGAAGATGTTAAAAAGTACAAACGTTGGCTAGCCTGGTCAGCCAAGAGGTTTGAAAAAGAACGGCAGGATATTGAAGGAGAAGGCAGTACATCAGCATCAGCATCAGCAGGCCATCCCCAGTCAAAAGAATCCACTTCTGCACCTGTGGCACAAGTGACCTCTCAGCCGTTAAAGACACCGGCAACCGGATCATCTGCACCACACACAACAGTAACAGTGGCTGCTGTAGAGGATTGGCTAACTTTGCTTGGGTATGGTTCTCGAAAAAATGTCACAGGCCCAGCAAAAAGTAAGCAAAGTGGAGGAACCGTTGAGGACCTTGAGTCGATGGTGCAGGACTATCTGAATGACTCAACAGAGGTCTTTCTTAATGATGAGCCATTGCAGTATTGGCATGGGAAAAAACAATTGTGGCCACAGCTCTCCAACCTGGCTATAAACTATTTGTCTTGCCCACTCGCAAGTGTGTCTTCTGAACGTGTTTTCAGTGCTGCTGGTGGCATTGTAACTCCCAAACGGAGCCGCCTCTCGCCCAAAAATGTGGAGCGGCTGACAATGATCAAGATGAATCAGCACCTCATACCACCAGATTACAAAGTACGAGAAAGCACGCCGCATGAAGACGAGGAGGACGGCAACGTAGATGAGGGGATTTGTTCTCTGTTCGGTGACACTGACCTCATCCTGCCTGAATTCGCAGAGTATGATGACGAAATCTTCTTCTTATTCCCTGACAACGAGCCCTGAAAATGAGACAATGAACCAATAACTTTCTTTTTCGTCCTTATTCACTTTTATTCCTGTGTGTCTGTCTTTCTTTGTTTTCCACAGTTAATTTAATTCAAACTTTAATCACCTAATCCCAAAAACAAGCCCATCAGCAGAACTGTCTTCACTTGTTTGCTTATTGATTTGAAGGTGCCGCAGTCTACATTCCTCAGGTTCACAAGTTCAGAAGAACATGCTCCTCTATCCTCCTCCTCCTATTTCCCTCAAAGCAGAGGGCTGGATTACGCCCAATGAAGAAAGACTCAGCACTTGTGGGGGTGTTCTACTTCTTTGCGGGTGAGTTGACGGCTCTGGGCCCATTGCTGTGAAGCTCTAATAACGGATAAAAGTGTTTAGGGCCAAATATGAGGCTGAAATTTCTTGCTGTTTTTGCTGACTTGCTTGCCTTTGAGGTGCTCTTTGGCGGGGTTCCGGGTGTTTGTGGGTGAGTTTTGGGGTCTGGGAGCACTGCTGCGACAGTCTAATCTTCATTGCATTTCCTTTTCAGGAAATCTGTGGTGGAAAACAGGAGTTATGATGATGATGACCTAGCTGCACAGCGTGTTTAGAACGAAGGCCGAGAGATATTGTAAGTATGAGATTTTGCTTTTTGGCTGTTTGGGGGTGTTGTCGCGTGCTTTTTTGCGGGTGGGTTGGCGGGTCTTGGGGCATTCCTGGGAAGGTCTAATACCGGATAGAAGTGTTTTGGATAAAATCCATAAGGAAAAGCCTTTTTTTTGCTATTTCTTCTGACATCTTGCTCAATGTAGCGTTTTGGGGGACTTCCTGGTGTTTGTGGGTGGGTTGCGGGGTCTCTGTCGAAGCACTGCTGCGACAGTCTAATCTTGATTGCATTTGCTTTTCAGGAAATCCGTGGTGGAAAACAGGAGTTATGATGATGATGACCTAGCTGAACAGCGCGTTTGGACCGAAGGCCGAGAGATATTGTAAGTATGAGATTTTGCTTTTTGGCTGTTGGGGGTGTTGTCGCGTGCTTTTTTGCGGGTGGGTTGGCGGGTCTCTTGGGGCATTCCTGTGAAGGTCTAATACCGGATAGAAGTGGTTTGGACAAAATCCATAAGGAAAAGCCTTTTTTTTGCTATTTCTTCTGTCATCTTGCTCAATGTAGCGTTTTGGGGGGCTTCCTGGTGTTTGTGGGTGGGTTGCGGGGTCTCTGTCGAAGCACTGCTGCGACAGTCTAATCTTGATTGCATTTGCTTTTCAGGAAACCCGTGGTGGAAAACAGGAGTTATGATGATGATGACCTAGCTGCAAAGCGCGTTTGGACCGAAGGCCGAGAGATATTGTAAGTATGAGATTTTGCTTTTTGGCTGTTTGGGGGTGTTGTCGCGTGCTTTTTTGCGGGTGGGTTGGCGGGTCTCTTGGGGCATTCCTGTGAAGGTCTAATACCGGATAGAAGTGGTTTGGACAAAATCCATAAGGAAAAGCCTTTTTTTTGCTATTTCTTCTGACATCTTGCTCAATGTAGCGTTTTGGGGGGCTTCCTCGTGTTTGTGGGTGGGTTGCGGGGTCTCTGTCGAAGCACTGCTGCGACAGTCTAATCTTGATTGCATTTGCTTTTCAGGAAATCCGTGGTGGAAAACAGGAGTTATGATGATGATGACCTAGCTGCACAGCGCGTTTGGACCGAAGGCCGAGAGATATTGTAAGTATGAGATTTTGCTTTTTGGCTGTTTGGGGGTGTTGTCGCGTGCTTTTTTGCGGGTGGGTTGGCGGGTATTGGGGCATTCCTGGGAAGGTCTAAAACCGGATAGAAGTGTTTTGGACAAAATCCATAAGGCAAAACCTTTTGGCACTTTTTGTAACTTAGGGTTCGTTAGGGTTAGCCCTAGCAGCAGGATTGCATGTGTTTCGGGGTGTTCTATTGCAACTCAGATCTGGGGTTTTAGAGCACTCTTGGAGCGATGCTGGCTATGGATACTTTTGCTTGCTTGCAAGTGGTTTGAATACAATCCACGGTGGGTAAGGGTGTATTTGGGCCTACTTTTACTTTAAAGTACGTTTTGTCACCATTTTTCTGCTAGGCCTCGTTTTTTGAGATCTGATTGGGGGTCTTCTACATTTGCGACTGGCTTTAGCAAGGGTCTTGGTGGGAGCATTGCTGGGAAGGTCAAATTTTTTTCTAAAACACAGTTTACAGTACACCTACCTTGAGGGGAAAGATCCGCTATAATATTTTGGCCATACTTATTTATCCTTAAAAAGGTGACTCTGACAGAGTACGCAATTTCAAAAATATTGTACTGTCTATTAGGGAAATCAAAGTGTGACTTTTTGCACCACACAGCGTACATACCTTATATTTATTTATCAGTGGTATTGTAATAGCACTTCCTGTTTTCCGTTCAATAATTACAGGCCGGGTTTCAGTCAACATCCGCCAGGCAGGCAGTGGACAGGGTGTCTTCTGTCAGTGGTCACCAACATTGATGGACGAAGCGTCAGCTGGAATGGAGGAGTGCCGCTAATAAGAGGAATTGTTTGCTGCATGCAACTTACTTACCAAATTCAACAGGACAACTCCAACAACATACAGAATACAGATACAGTATCCATTGTTTTCTTCTATGAGTGTGACTGCATGTGGTTAGCTTTAGTTTGTACCCAAAGATTTCTTTATCTTCAATTATTGTTTGACCATGCTGTGCTTTTTTTTTCTTCTCTCAACAAAACCTACCCAAAAAGAAACCCCCATTCCCATCCATTTTCCAAACCCTAACCCTCTTCCCCCGGGCTGTGTGGTTTTGCTTGATGTCTGACTAAATGACATCAATAATTCCACACACTTGCTGGGGAGGATAAGGTCATAGCAACAGGCTGGTGAAGGAATACTTTGCCAGTTTTAAGAAAAGCGTTAAAACCTGGCTTTTTAATAAATAAGTGTGGTCTTTGACCGTGTTGCTTTCCGTGCTGTCGGTCTCTCAGTCCTGGCGCCGGGAAACCCTTTGTGGGTATCTGCGTGCATTATAAATGCAAAAAATAAAATAAAATAATAATAAATAATAAATAATAATACGAGGATATATTCTAGACTTACTCAGCTTCAGTACTATTTCTTGTAGTAGTAGGAGCCAATGTCAAATAAATTCAACGCAAGTACTAGTTATACTTGCAATACTTTACCATTTGTTAGGCTACATTGTGGCACTGTTCTAGTGTACTGTCACCTGCTATATTCTCGAGCGTACCGTAACCGTTGTAATGCTACAGTAAGGACAAACCAGGTTTCGTTTTCTTTTTTTCCATAGGCATGCAACTGCCACTGTGTCACACCACTAGTACCACCGCAATGAGGACATTTCATCCGCCCAGGATTGCCAACCTTAATCCCCATTTCACGTGGAGCCAGCCCTGGGCCTAGCCCTAATTTCTAACACAAATTACAGGTAAGATAAGCGTTTGGTGGGAGGTAGTATAATGGAGTATTAGGACTAGACGAGAGATTGACGGTAGTACTACTAAAGTCCTAGGACTCTTCAGGAAAACAAACTTACTGTTACACCCCCACCCACCAGACTGAAAAGCAGTAAAAAACAGGTATGGTCAGATAAAGTTTAAAAAAGTATATTTATGTAGCCCTAACAAATTAATCTCCCTCAAGACCCTCCCTAACCCAAACGATTGTCTTTGAAAAGTCCCAAAAAGCACCCAACTCCCAAATCCCACCCCCCAAAAGTCTCTAAAAAAAGGGCAAGGGACACTCCACTACTGGAGGGTGCTGGTGAATTTTGCGGCCAGGGCATCATACTCCTTGCGGACGGTGGCATGCTCGAAGCGGAGGCCCTCCACCAAGTTCTTGTACCTATGGACCTCCTGCTCCAGGTAGGACATTCTCACTCCTAGGCGGCGCTGGCGTGCCTTGCAGCTCCTGTGGGGGGCAGCTGGTCTTTTTGCTGCTTGGCGGTGGCGGTTGGCTTTGTTAGCCCGGCTCCGTACCGCTGGAGCACTGCGCTGGCTGGCAGCCCGTGGGGTCACGGAGGAGAATGCAGCTGTCCCAGTCGAGGATGTTGTGGTTGCACCGGTCGACTGCGGGTCCTCCGACTCCTCCAGGGCCACCAGCCGCCGATATTCCGTGACAGTGGCATCCAGCCTCCGTTGCCGGGCCATTCGAGCCTGCTCCCTCCGTGATGTCGATTTGGAAGGAGCAACTATATGAAGAAAGAAAGACATAGTCTGTAACCAATGCTCCCTAACATTAATAACACAAAGTGATTGAGCCGAAAGTTGTGTCACAGTACAAGTAGCAAATTGAAAGCACAGTACATAACTATTGAGGACAGTATCTATCTAACCTCCCACTTCTGCATCCTTGCTCTAACATTAGTGGTAGTTTAATGAACAAATTCTACGACCACTATGGACTTCCATTACAGTCGACTATGACAGTACACCAGTCTTATTCTTCTTCTTCTCTCTTGTTTCGGAAAATTGGTACGTTATCTTATGCAAGCCGGCAGAATGCCAGCGCAGTGAACTTGCACCCGAGAAAAACAGACGCACACCATGATGAGTGAGACAGACTTGCGTTACTGTACCGGTCCAGTACATGCAGGTGGTGAAGCTATTACTTTTCTATTACGGGTGGCACTGAGAATACTCTGTTACAAGGGCTACTGCTTAATTAATTTACCTTTCACCCTACAGTGCAAATAAGTACTAGAAAAGGAAAATGAAGAAGCTAAATAATTAGATTATCTATCACTTCACATGGGATGTATTTGATGACATATGGGATGACTTTAGGTGCTTTGCTTATTATTGAGTGAACAGTGATACACCCACACATGAATGACGTACTACTACTAAACTAAAGTTATTAAGAGAGGTACGGAGTGTCCACCGTAATAACCGGATATATGCTGTGCTTGCAGTTGCAATACAAACTATTGCTACTATTCATGGTAGTATTGGACAAATTTACAATTTCTTTTCCTTGCCTTCCCTACACTGGAACGGACGTGCGGGTGCGGTGTTACATGCTCTTCAAGGTAACACTTAGTTCATCCAGTGACCATCTACTCTCTCTAGATACACATGTGCTATCTAAGAGTCAGATAATACCATGCTCCAGGCATCCATCCATTCAAAGTATATGCACACATAGGGCCCGATTCACAGAATGAACTTAAGACTCAATCCTAAACGTACTACTATTTTGGTATTCACAGAATGCACTTACTACTTTTGACATTCACAGAATGAACTTACTAATTTTGGTATTCACAGAATGAACTTACTACTTTTGGTATTCACAGAAGTTAGGATTTTGTCTTAAGTCTGTCTTAAGTTTGTCTTAAGTCTGTCTTAAGTCTGTCTTAAGTTTGTCTTAAGACAAACTTAAGACAAAATCCTAACTTCTGTGAATACCAAAAGTAGTAAGTTCATTCTGTGAATACCAAAATGAGTAGGTGCCTTCTGTGAATACCAAAATGAGTAAGTGCCTTCTGTGAATACGAAAATGGTAGTAAGTTTAGGATTTTGTCTTAAGTTAGTTCTGTGAATTGGGCCCATACAGTTTATGTTTCACCCACCCAGGCTGTTGTCCTTCCACCCATCCTTGCTTCATCATTGACCCAGCCATGCACCATACCATATTCTTTCCTTCCCAGCCACCTCGGGGGCCAAGCAAACACATATCATTCTTCTTTGCCAGCCATCATAACATTTCTCGTCCTTCCACACTTACTTACACCCTTCTTTTGCTTTTCGAGTACATAGTTTACCTGTGCCCGCCACCACCGTGTCAACCCTCACAGGCACATTGGTGTCGTCCGCCACTCGCACCGCCTCCTCCCCAGAAGAGTTGTCCTCCTCATCCACCACCTCCGCACTGGCCCCGCCACCAGATGTTCCACCTACAAAGTAAATTTTTAGAATGTTAGACTACACCACTCACTACTGTATAATATTTGGTCTAGGAGGAATAAAGAAAGTTAAAAAAAACGAAATACAACGTAATAATTTGTAACTGTATACTCTACAGTAACAATTTCCCTTTTTCCAGGGAAGGCTGTTGTCTTGCTGCACTTTTTGGCACAACTGATGAATGCTTGCTTTTTATTTTTAACACACAACACTTTTTCTCCTAACAGAAGCTTGACTTCTAAGAACACGATCAGGGTCAAGCTCAAGTTCAAACCAGGTGAGAGCTCAGCTCGACCACAAGAAATGTGTCCAATTAATCGTTGGCACTAAGCACTTTTCCATTTTCAGTTAAACGTTTACTTTTATGACAAAGTTGATTTTAATAAATGTGTTTAGTTTTAATAAAGCTTTTAAACTTAAATAGACTCTGTGGTTTTTGGTCCTCCAGACTAGAGTGGATGAGCTAAAGGTTTTGGAATTTTTGCAAGCATGAGTGCCTCTGACACTTCTTGACTGTGACTCCGTACTCTTGCCCTGCGTAGGATAATCTAATGATCATTGGGGATCAATCATCGGTGACTTAGGGAGCTAAATGACTCTGCCACACTATCTAGTCAGTAAGGAGATTGGGGGTTCTTCAAAGTCTGATATCACTGAGGTATGTGGAAAGAAAGTCTACCTGCGCCTATTATAATTGATAAACAATGCACTATTTAGTGTTCATAGTTCGGTTTGTGCAGATTTGTCCCTGCAACAGTAGTAGAATGGATTGTCCCCCTATCCAAAACAAAAGTAAAGTAGTATCTTATTCTTTCTTGGTGGTCATTCACCTTTTTATTGTTGGCAATTGTCAAAGCATAAACATTTAGAAGACTTGAAAAGACATTATGGACAATCCCAGAGGACTGCACTCAGTGCATAGAGCTATTGCTGACTAGAATGGGAGTCCAATGGAATTGCCAAATGTGCAATCTTAGTTAGCTACACAAACAGACTAATAAGAATAATCTAGTAATACCACAGGGAGTCATAGTCGAGGCAGGATAAGAATTTAGATCCAGTCTACAAGAAGATCAAAGACGATTTAGAAAAAATCGAATGAGGAACGCTAGGAAAAAATAGGTATTCTTTATTAAAATTAAAACTTACTGGGGCCAGCAAAGGAGCCCTCGCCTGCCCGATCCTGGCCTGCATCCTCTTGAACAGCACCCTCCTCCTGTGTCCTCTTGCCCTTGGGGGGAGCTGATGTACAACATGAAAGAAAGAAAGACCAGAAAACATGGATGAGATTTGTCAACCAAATCAAACATTTCAAAAGAACTATAACAAAATATTTTGGAGAAATAGCAAATAGATAGACAACTATTCCACGGGATATATTGACCTATCTCATATGGTATACTACGTTATTCGTATTGCCTGATTTGCGGACCGTTGACTTTCAAAGTTCCTATGTAACTCAATAAACAGACTACTAAAAAGGTTTGCCTAGGCCTGGCAGGCTGAAGTCCGCAGCACGCAAAGTGACAGACAAAGTCCACCCTGCTTGCAGATCAGTGAATACTCAAACTATCAATCCACCCACCACCACCACTATTTCTTCTTATAGCCATGTGTCTAAAGGAAGGACTGGACTTCAGTCTGTTGGGGCTGGTTTAGAAGTCCCTTGCGGCTCATTTTCCTCCATTGTTGCGTGACTTTTGTGACGCAGCGGCAGAACAAAAGAGTCGCCATGGTGCGACGTATATATTAAAAAAAACGCATATGGGAGATGCATCACGTTGTAAAGCCCTGCATCATCAGGGGGCGTTCCGGCGCAAGGGAGGGCATTCCTGCGCAGGAACGAATACTAAAAGTAGCTGAGGGAAATCTACAAGATGTCAATCAGTCACTTTTAGGACAATGATGCGTGACTCAAACCCTGTGCCTGCTTGAAGCCGACGTACGGCTTGATGCTGCATTGGGGAGATAGGGCACCCCAGAGCATTGCTGGAGCTGCGCCATCGTTGGCACACAACTCCAGCAATGCGCCGCCTTTACGCCACAGATGCGTAAGGCTTCTGTGACGTTTTGGGCCAATGGGTGGTGGTGGCATGGCGCACAATTACTGCCGCATCCCTGCTACTTTGCAGGGATGCGCCGGTAATTGAAAATATGACCCTTAGTGTCTAGCATTACGCAGTTCTTTACACTACACTCATAAATAATTTCTCAGGCCAATGAAATGAACACAAAATACAAAACAAATAGGCATAGTAGCAAGCAAGGCTACTGAGAAGGAGAGCAGTGCACCTGAAATGCATAGAAGATTTTGAAATATAATTTACCTAATGTAATCGGCAGCATTATTGCTCTTGGTAAAGAACAAAGATTTGCAAATAACAGAGCCGGATAAAACAGAATAGTGATGAAATAGCTAGAAATGCCTACTACTACTCACCAAGCCCGGGGACCTATACGCCGAGCGCGTCCAGCAAGTCCCGTTCCCGGTCCATGACATCCGTCCAGCGGTGGGTGGCCTGGTTATAGGTGCGCCGGACCCCAGAGAGCTTAAACATGGCCCGGCACACCTTCTCCCACCGCTTCCGGTGCTCCCGGATGCCATAGCCGGTTGCGATCTTGCCGCCTCCCAGGATCGTCTTGGGGAGGCGGCGCTGGACATGGAAGATGAGTGCGGCCACCTCCTCCGCGCTAAAGATCTCCCGTGGCATCACTTGCTCCCCCCTCAAACGCCCGCACGGGAGCCGGGCACGGGGTGCGGGACCCTTCCCCTTCTCAGGGTGCTTCCCGGCTCCCTTTACCATGGTCTGGGCAGAAATGAGTTAAATAATAAAGAAGAAATAGAATAGGGTAGAAGAAAATTAAAGAGTTTAAAAAAGTAGTTTAAAATTAACAAAAAGTAGCAGAAAACACAAAAATATAGAGCTAGAAAAATAGAGGGATAGATAATAAGTAAAATAGATCAAATAAACTTCAAAAAAAGCAAAGGATGGCAGAGATTCAGAGAGGATACAGAAAGCATGCCCAGAACCATAGCAATGAATGAGAAACAAGATGGCCACGCCCATTCACGACCGCGTGGGTAAGTTCGCGCGAGATTTTCCTCGCGAGCACGTGCGAAATTGTACTAGCGAGCAGCACACTTTGCGAGATTACACATAGCGGCCGGAAACGGAATTACGTCACTCAAACAAGATGGCTGCGCCCGTGTACGACCGCTAGGGTAACTTCGCAAACGTATAGCTACAAGCGCCTTGCGAACACGAAAAAAATCACGCGAACATACACGCCGCAAAAAAAAAGTGTATTCGCTCGCATTCGCGGCTTCCGAAATCGATCTCGCACGGATTCGCGCCCCGCAAATGACGCGAAATTGCAGAAAAACGATTTTTGCTAAACTGAAAGCAATCAGCAGGTGCAAAAGTTCAAACTTAACATTAGTAACCATTCACTCTAGTGCTTCCTGAGGGGCCCCTCCAGAGTTCAGTTGCCTATTTGCGACTATTCCATGACCCTGCTATGACCCAAACAGCAGGCTCATAGAATAGCTACAAGTAGACCATAAAGGTCCTGTGAAAAAAAATTGCACTGCAACAGAAAGCAAATTACAGATAAGGAAGGAAGCAGGTGCCAGCCAGACTGGAAGTTTCAAAATTACTGACACATTAATCCCCCCCTAATTAATTCATGGCAGTTGAAGAAGGGCAGGTGTGCTTGCTTTCACTGCAACAGAAAGCAAATTACAGATAAGGAAGGAAGCAGGTGCCAGCCAGACTGGAAGTTTAAAAATAAGTGACACATTAATCAACCCCAAATTAATTCATGGCAGTTGAAGCAGGGCGGTGTGCTTGCTTTTTTTCACCCCCATAATCTACAGTGATAAACAAACCTAATGGGTGGCAGTCAGGATGTACCAGAGGGTGGCATGGGTGTACCAGAGGGTGGCAGTGGTGAAACAGAGGGTGCTGTGAACCTGTGATGATAAACCAGACGTAGAAACAACATAGTCGCGGCCGTTACAAGCCGAAAAGTAAGTTCGCAATTGCGATATGGTCCACAAATCCTCGCGAACGCTCGCCAACAAAAAAAACTGAAAAATCCGCTAATCCGCGAGAGTTCGCGGATTTTGCGGATTGCGAATCCGTAAATCCGCAAATTCGCGTACGCGAGATCCGCTAGATCCGCCCATGCTTAACTGCAATAAATGACAGGCACTCAAACCGCAAGAACACACTGGGAAGGCATTTTCATAGTCAAAGGACAATACAATTTTCTATAATGGAAGTTCTTCCATCAGATAATAGAGGGCGTGAATTAACTTTGGAAGTGACTTTGAAAGAGGAGAACTTTGCACATTGATGCACCGCCACAGCACGTCGTGCATCAATGCTTGCAAAACTTTTTGGTACAACAGGTAGTAGCATAACTAAGCAAGATTAAAATAATTGGCAACTGTGGAAACGAAACCCCTGTGTTTAATCAGGTAGCACTGTTGATTGACTCGGAGATGCTGTATGTATGTAGGTTAGGTAGCAATCCAATCCAGACTATTATGTAGCCATTATGAGCGCTGCAAGGCTGGCTGACACTAGATGGTACAAAAAGTAAAACCTCACTGAAACTGCATGTTACTACAGACTTTGAAACCGGAGATTCTGATGCAGTATAAGACTACAGTACGATGTCTAAGCAACATCTCATCACTTTCCATTCTCGGCGTTAAGTTCTTGGACAATTTTATTTTCATCGTGAGTTTTGAAACTGCCATCAAAAACATTGCAGTTGTTAAAGTTGCCTGAAACTCGGACTGGCTATAAGGCTTTCACTGTGCTGACATCACATTGGCCTGTTGTCAGCAGTCATTACACTCAGCAAGAGCTCAGAGCTGTTAACTTCTTTGTAGCCGCTTGCCTCCATTGACATGCGTTTATTAAAGAAAAAGGCAGAATGAGAAAGCCTAGGCTGTGAATGTAGGAACAGTAGTTCTCAAAGAAAGTGGGTACCGGTAGGCCAGCTAGAAGGTGAAACATTGTCACACAGCACCTACGCAGAGAGTTAAGAACTGAGGAACCCTTCAGCATTATTACAGCCCATTCCCCTTAGTCCTTCTACAAAGCACTGCGTCAGGTATTCACATCTACTTGCCCCGCCTTAGCACCACCGTGACCTTTACTAACATGAGTCATGATGTGAAGCAAAATAATTTCACATAATAATAAGCATCGATCTGCAGGGCTGCTCTGTCTGATCATCCCTCCGGAGTCAGAGAGCCTGCTGCCTTAGTCCTGGTTTAGTTTTACCTAATACCGAGTACTGTTGCTGGAAAACTTAACTTGTGTAATTTCATGGTTATGCATTAGTTTACAGTACAGGCCGTTTACAGGAGGGAGCAATAGGGTTAGTCTCCTTCCATTGCTGGTGCTCTGAAACAGTTTCAAGAAGTTCTTGGAGTTTCTTGTTGCTCAATTGGCTGTAATTTCTGATACTTGGAAGTTTCCCTCGTCTTAATTGCATGATTTTTGCTCACGAGAAAGTGTCACTCATAGTCGTTGAAATGTCACTCATAATTTCACTCAAATTTTTAAAATGTCACACATGGCAATCTGAAACCTTGGCAGCTATGAGGGCGTGAGGCTCCAACGCAATCAGTGGATTCTGCTCGGAGGCACTGGGTGATCAGCTCCCCGTGTGTGATTGTGCCTGCAGTGTGTGAGTGACATCACTCCCTGTGGGATAGTGCTCCTGTGCACGAGGTGTGAGACCCACAAACAACAGAGGGATTGTACCGGAAGGAGGTATCATTGCAAGAAGCTATAAATCATAAAAACTGAAGAGGAAGGACAGATGTAATAAAAAGATTAATGTTTTCTTCCACAAGTTTCTAAACGTGTAATGGTTGATGTTTGAGTCTACAAAAGGCATCTGCCAAAACCCGGGATCGAACCAGGGACCTTTAGATCTTCAGTCTAACGCTCTCCCAACTGAGCTATTTCGGCCGCTTCTGATACAATGTTGTGACTGTTGTGATTCCAGTGAACACACCCTGGAGCTGTTGTGCTCGGAGTTGTTTCCTGCCCCTCTCTCTGCTGAGTGCCTGCGCCTCTTTCTTCCCAGTGCCCGAAGCCTGGCACAGAACATACAGAGCAGGGTCCTGGTGCCCAGAATATGCCCATCACAACCACAGCTGCAGGATATCACTACGAAGGGCGCCTGGGGTCGTTATTGTACCCCTAAAATACACATCACAATGACTGTGTCAGAGAATAAGCCTTTAGAATACACCCCTGCACCCAAAGATGCCCCCGCCAGGGGACTGTGCCACAGAATGCGCCAATCAGAACCAAGGCGCTTTAAACGCGTCCATCCGAATTATTGAGCCAAAGAAAATACACGGGACATTTAAAGTGCCTCAGAATTCCGCATCTCTTTATCCATTCATTTCCCTTCCCTATGTATATAGAGATAACTCTAATCACTAGTATATGCAGTAGACCATTGTACTCTTTACCATTCCTATGTGACTCTTAGAGTATATCCATTTGTATCCCTTCCCTATGTATACTGAGATAACTCTAATCACTAGTCTCTTCTTTCTGTGACTTTACATCTTGTACATTTGCAATTTTTTTCTGTGTGTATCTTTTATGTAACGCATGTAATCCTTAATCCTTATGTTTTGCAACAGGTTCTTATGTAAAGCGCTCTGACACCTTCGGGTAAAGTTTGCGCTATATAAAATCGCATTAAATAAAATAAATAAAAAAGAAATCTCTGATGCACCAATCAGAACGGAGAAGGGCAGCGACCGTCCTTCTAACTTCACTCTGACCAGAAACAACCCAATCATTACAAATATAACTGAGGCCCTTCTCAGAGAGACACCCCTTGTGTCTGGATGGGGTCTCAGCCCCTTGTGTCTGGATGGGGTCTCAGCCCCTTGTGTCTGGATGGGGTCTCAGCCCCTTGTGTCTGGATGGGGTCTCAGCCTCTTGTGTCTGGATGGGGTCTCAGCCCCTTGTGTCTGGATGGGGTCTCAGCCCCTTGTGTCTGGATGGGGTCTCAGCCCCTGGTGTCTGGATGGGGTCTCAGCTCCTTGTGTCTGGATGGGGTCTCAGCCCCTGGTGTCTGGATGGGGTCTCAGCCCTTGTGTCTGGATGGGGTCTCAGCCCCTTGTGTCTGGATGGGGTCTCAGCCGCTTGTGTCTGGATGGGGTCTCAGCCCCTTGTGTCTGGATGGGGTCTCAGCCACTTGTGTCTGGATGGGGTCTGAGCCCCTGGTGTCTGGATGGGGTCTCAGCCCCTTGTGTCTGGATGGGGTCTCAGCCCCTTGTGTCTGGATGGGGTCTCAGCCCCTTGTGTCTGGATGGGGTCTCACCCCCTTGTGTCTGGATGGGGTCTCAGCCCCTTGTGTCTGGATGGGGTCTCAGCCCCTTGTGTCTGGATCGGATCTCAGCCCCTTGTGTCTGGATGGGGTCTCAGCCCCTTGTGTTTGGATGGGGTCTCGGCCCCTTGTGTCTGGATGGGGTCTCAGCCCCTTGTGTCTGGATGGGGTCTCATCCCCTCGTGTCTGGATGGGGTCTCGGCCCCTTGTGTCTGGATGGGGTCTCAGCCCCTTGTGTCTGGATGGGGTCTCAGCCCCCTGGGGTCTCAGCCCCTTGTGTCTGGATGGGGTCTCAGCCCCTTGTGTCGGGATGGGGTCTCAGCCCCTTGTGTCTGGATGGGGTCTCAGCCCCTGGTGTCTGGATGGGGTCTCAGCCCCTTGTGTCTGGATGGGGTCTCAGCCCCTTGTGTCTGGATGGGGTCTCAGCCCCTTGTGTCTGGATGGGGTCTTGGCCGCTTGTGTCTGGATGGGGTCTCAGCCCCTTGTGTCTGGATGGGGTCTCAGCCCCTCGTGTCTGGATGGGGTCTCAGCCCCCTGGGGTCTCAACCCCTTGTGTCTGGATGGGGTCTCAGCCCCTTGTGTCGGGATGGGGTCTCAGCCCCTTGTGTCTGGATGGGGTCTCAGCCCCTTGTGTCTGGATGGGGTCTCAGCCCCTTGTGTCGGGATGGGGTCTCAGCCCCTTGTGTCTGGATGGCGTCTCAGCCCCTTGTATCTGGATGGAGTCTCAGCCCCTTGTGTCTGGATGGGGTCTCAGCCCCTTGTGTCTGGATGGGGTCTCAGCCCCTTGTGTCTGGATGGGGTCTCAGCCCCTTGTGTCTGGATGGGGTCTCAGCCCGTTGTGTCTGGATGGGGTCTCAGCCCCTTGTGTCTGCATGGGGTCTCAGCCCCTTGTGTCTGGATGGGGGTCTCAGCTCCTTGTGTCTGGATGGGGTCTCATCCCCTGGTGTCTGGATGGGGTCTCAGCCCCTTGTGTCTGGATGGGGTCTCAGCCCCTTGTGTCTGGATGGGGTCTCAGCCCCTGGTGTCTGGATGGGGTCTCAGCCCCTTGTGTCTGGATGGGGTCTCAGCCACTTGTGTCTGGATGGGGTCTCAGCCCCTGGTGTCTGGATGGGGTCTCAGCTCCTTGTGTCTGGATGGGGTCTCAGCCCCTGGTGTCTGGATGGGGTCTCAGCCCTTGTGTCTGGATGGGGTCTCAGCCCCTTGTGTCTGGATGGGGTCTCAGCGGCTTGTGTCTGGATGGGGTCTCAGCCCCTTGTGTCTGGATGGGGTCTCAGCCACTTGTGTCTGGATGGGGTCTGAGCCCCTGGTGTCTGGATGGGGTCTCAGCCCCTTGTGTCTGGATGGGGTCTCAGCCACTTGTGTCTGGATGGGGTCTCAGCCCCTTGTGTCTGGATGGGGTCTCACCCCCTTGTGTCTGGATGGGGTCTCAGCCCCTTGTGTCTGGATGGGGTCTCAGCCCCTTGTGTCTGGATCGGATCTCAGCCCCTTGTGTCTGGATGGGGTCTCAGCCCCTTGTTTCTGGATGGGGTCTCGGCCCCTTGTGTCTGGATGGGGTCTCAGCCCCTTGTGTCTGGATGGGGTCTCAGCCCCTCGTGTCTGGATGGGGTCTCGGCCCCTTGTGTCTGGATGGGGTCTCAGCCCCTTGTGTCTGGATGGGGTCTCAGCCCCCTGGGGTCTCAGCCCCTTGTGTCTGGATGGGGTCTCAGCCCCTTGTGTCGGGATGGGGTCTCAGCCCCTTGTGTCTGGATGGGGTCTCAGCCCCTGGTGTCTGGATGGGGTCTCAGCACCTTGTGTCTGGATGGGGTCTCAGCCCCTTGTGTCTGGATGGGGTCTCAGCCCCTTGTGTCTGGATGGGGTCTTGGCCCCTTGTGTCTGGATGGGGTCTCAGCCCCTTGTGTCTGGATGGGGTCTCAGCCCCTCGTGTCTGGATGGGGTCTCAGCCCCCTGGGGTCTCAGCCCCTTGTGTCTGGATGGGGTCTCAGCCCCTTGTGTCTGGATGGGGTCTCAGCCCCTTGTGTCGGGATGGGGTCTCAGCCCCTTGTGTCTGGATGGGGTCTCAGCCCCTTGTATCTGGATGGAGTCTCAGCCCCTTGTGTCTGGATGGGGTCTCAGCCCCTTGTGTCTGGATGGGGTCTCAGCCCCTTGTGTCTGGATGGGGTCTCAGTCCCTTGTGTCTGGATGGGGTCTCAGCCCCTTGTGTCTGGATGGGGTCTCAGCCCCTTGTGTCTGGATGGGGTCTCAGCCCCTGGTGTCTGGATGGGGTCTCAGTCCCTTGTGTCTGGATGGGGTCTCAGCCCCTTGTGTCTGGATGGGGTCTCAGCCCCTTGTGTCTGGATGGGGTCTCAGCCCCTTGTGTCTGGATGGGGTCTCAGCCCCTTGTGTCTGGATGGGGTCTAAGGCCCTTGTGTCTGGATGGGGTCTCAGCCCCTTGTGTCTGGATGGGGTCTCACCCCCTGTGTCTGGATGGGGTTTCAACCCCTTGTGTCTGGATGGGGTCTCAGCCCCTTGTGTCGGGATGGGGTCTCAGCCCCCTGGGGTCTCCGCCCCTTGTGTCTGGATGGGGTCTCAGCCCCTTGTGTCTGGATGGGGTCTCAGCCCCTGGTGTCTGGATGGGGTCTCACCCCCTTGTGTCTGGATGGGGTCTCAGCCCCTTGTGTCTGGATGGGGTCTCAGCCCCTTGTGTCTGGATGGGGTCTCAGCCCCTTGTGTCTGGATGGGGTCTCAGCCCCTTGTGTCTGGATGGGGTCTCAGCCCCTTGTGTCTGGATGGGGTCTCAGCCCCTTGTGTCTGGATGGGGTCTCAGCCCCTTGTGTCTGGATGGGGTTTCGGCCCCTTGTGTCTGGATGGGGTCTCGGCCCCTTGTGTCTGGATGGGTTCTCGGCCCCTTGTGTCTGGATGGGGTCTCAGCCCCTGGTGTCTGGATGGGGTCTCAGCCCCTTGTGTCTGGATGGGGTCTCAGCCCCTTGTGTCTGGATGGGGTCTCAGCCCCTTGTGTCTGGATGGGGTCTCAGCCCCTGGTGTCTGGATGGGGTCTCAGCCCCTTGTGTCTGGATGGGGTCTCAGCCCCTTGTGTCTGGATGGGGTCTCAGCCCCTTGTGTCTGGATGGGGTCTCAGCCCCTTGTGTCTGGATGGGGTCTCGGCCTCTCGTGTCTGGATGGGGTCTCAGCCCCTTGTGTCTGGATGGGGTCCTTGTGTCAGGATGGGGTCTCAGCCCCTTGTGTCTGGATGGGGTCTTGGCCCCTCGTGTCTGGATGGGGTCTCAGCCCCTTGTGTCTGGATGGGGTCCTTGTGTCTGGATGGGGTCTCAGCCCCTTGTGTCTGGATGGGGTCCTTGTGTCTGGATGGGGTCTCAGCCCCTTGTGTCTGGATGGGGTCTCAGCCCCTTGTGTCTGGATGGGGTCTCAGCCCCTTGTGTCTGGATGGGGTCTCAACCCCTTGTGTCTGGATGGGGTCTCAGCCCCTTGTGTCTGGATGGGGTCTCAGCCCCTTGTGTCTGGATGGGGTCTCAGCCCCTGGTGTCTGGATGGGGTCTCAGCCCCTTGTGTCTGGATGGGGTCTCAGCCCCTGGTGTCTGGATGGGGTCTCGATTCAGAAAAGGGGGTGGTGATGAACAGAGTATCTGAATTAAGCAGACCACTCTTACCCAGTCCAAAGATCAGGGCTTGATCCATCACCGTTATTTATCTCACTGCCCCATCCCAGCTCAGAACCTGGTTATATGCAAATTAGTCTGTCCCTGGCCCAGTGCATCATGGGAACAGGGCAGACCAAACTACCAAGCCAATTCTTCACCAGAAAGGAGACAAGCTACCGGGGACCGGTTTCTGGCATTTCAGCCTCTTCGGCCCGGCTTGCTTGAATCCTGATGGAGCAGTGAGAAAGGGACTCATGTCTGAGTATACCCTGCCACACCTATAGTGGCCAAAAACGATTCAGAAAAGGGGGTGGTGATGAACAGAGTATCTGAATTAAGCAGACCACTCTTACCCAGTCCAAAGATCAGGGCTTGATCCATCACCGTTATTTATCTCACTGCCCCATCCCAGCTCAGAACCTGGCTATATGCAAATTAGTCTGTCCCTGGCCCAGTGCATCATGGGAACAGGGCAGACCAAACTACCAAGCCAATTCTTCACCAGAAAGGAGACAAGCTACCGGGGACCGGTTTCTGGCATTTCAGCCTCTTCGGCCCGGCTTGCTTGAATCCTGATGGAGCAGTGAGAAAGGGACTCATGTCTGAGTATACCCTGCCACACCTATAGTGGCCAAAAACGATTCAGAAAAGGGGGTGGTGATGAACAGAGTATCTGAATTAAGCAGACCCTTGTGTCTGGATGGGGTCTCAGCCCCTTGTGTCTGGATCGGATCTCAGCCCCTTGTGTCTGGATGGGGTCTCAGCCCCTTGTGTCTGGATGGGGTTTCAGCCCCTTGTGTCTGGATGGGGTCTCACCCCCTTGTGTCTGGATGGGGTCTCAGCCCCTTGTGTCTGGATGGGGTCTAAGGCCCTTGTGTCTGGATGGGGTCTCAGCCCCTTGTGTCTGGATGGGGTCTCAGTTCCTTGTGTCTGGATGGGGTCTCAGCCCCGGGTGTCTGGATGGGGTCTCAGCCCCTTGTGTCTGGATGGGGTCTCAGCCCCTTGTGTCTGGATGGGGTCTCAGCCCCGTGTGTCTGGATGGGGTCTCAGCCCCTTGTGTCTGGATGGGGTCTCAGCCCCTTGTGTCTGGATGGGGTCTCAGCCCCTTGTGTCTGGTGGGGTCTCAGCCCCTTGTGTCTGGATGGGGTCTCACCCCCTTGTGTTTGGATGGGGGCTCAGCCCCTTGTGTCTGGATGGGGTCTCAGCCCCTTGTGTCTGGATGGGGTCTCAGCCCCTTGTGTCTGGATGGGGTCTCAGCCCTGGTGTCTGGATGGGGTCTCGGCCCCTTGTGTCTGGATGGGGCCTCAGCCCCTTGTGTCTGGATGGGGGCTCAGCCCCTTGTGTCTGGATGGGGTCTCAGCCCCTTGTGTCTGGATGGGGTCTCAGCCCCTTGTGTCTGGATGGGGTCTCAGCCCTGGTGTCTGGATGGGGTCTCAGCCCCTTGTGTCTGGATGGGGCCTCCTCAGCCCCTTGTGTCTGGATGGGGTCTCAGCCCCTTGTGTCTGGATGGGGTCTCAGCCCCTGGTGTCTGGATGAGGTCTCAGCCCCTTGTGTCTGGATGGGGTCTCAGACCCTGGTGTCTGGATGGGGTCTCAGCCCCTTGTGTCTGGATGGGGTCTCAGGCCCTTGTGTCTGGATGGGGTCTCAGCCCCTTGTGTCTGGATGAGGTCTCAGCCCCTTGTGTCTGGAAGGGGTCTCACCCCCTGGTGTCTGGATGGGGTCTCAGCCCCTTGTGTCTGGATGGGGTCTCAGCCCCTTGTGTCTGGATGGGGTCTCAGCCCCTTGTGTCTGGATGGGGTCCTTTGTGTCTGGATGGGGTCTCGGCCCCTTGTATCTGGATGGGGTCTCAGCCCCTTGTGTCTGGATGGGGTCCTTTGTGTCTGGATGGGGTCTCAGCCCCTAGTGTCGGGATGGGGTCTCAGCCCTGGTGTCTGGATGGGGTCTCAGCCCTTGTGTCTGGATGGGGTCTCAGCCCCTTGTGTCTGGATGGGGTCTCAGCCCCTTGTGTCTGGATGGGGTCTCAGCCCCCCCTTGTGTCTGGATGGGGTCTCAACCCCTGGTGTCTGGATGGGGTCTCAGCCCCTTATGTCTGGATGGGGTCTCACCCCCTTGTGTCTGGATGGGGTCTCAGCCCCTTGTGTCTGGATGGGGTCTCAGCCCCTTGTGTCTGGATGGGGTCTCAGCCCTTTGTGTCTAGATGGGGTCTCAGCCCCTTGTGTCTGGATGGGGTCTCACCCCCTTGTGTCTGGATGGGGTCTCAGCCCCTCGTGTCTGGATGGGGTCTCAGCCCCTTGTGTCTGGATGGGGTCTCAGCTCCTGGTGTCTGGATGGGGTCTCAGCCCCTTGTGTCTGGATGGGGTCTCAGCTCCTGGTGTCTGGATGGGGTCTCAGCCCCTTGTGTCTGGATGGGGTCTCAGCCCCTTGTGTCTGGATGGGGTCTCAGCTCCTGGTGTCTGGATGGGGTCTCAGCCCCTTGTGTCTGGATGGGGTCTCAGCTCCTGGTGTCTGGATGGGGTCTCAGCCCCTTGTGTCTGGATGGGGTCTCAGCCCCTTGTGTCTGCATGGGGTCTCAGCCCCTTGTGTCTGGATGGGGTCTCAGCCCCTTGTGTCTGGATGGGGTCTCAGCTCCTGGTGTCTGGATGGGGTCTCAGCCCCTTGTGTCTGGATGGGGTCTCAGCCCCTTGTGTCTGGATGGGGTCTCAGCCCCTTGTGTCTGGATGGGGTCTCAGCCCCTTGTGTCTGGATGGGGTCTCAGCCCCTTGTGTCTGGATGGGGTCTCAGCCCCTTGTGTCTGGACAGGGTCTCAGCCCCTTGTGTGATGGGGTCTCAGCCCCTTGTGTCTGGATGGGGTCTCAGCCCCATGTGTCTGGATGGGGTCTTGTGTCTGGATGGGGTCTCAGCCCCTTGTGTCTGGATGGGGTCTCACCCCCTTGTGCCTGGATGGGGTCTCAGCCCCTTGTGTCTGGATGGGGTCTCAGCCCCTTGTGTCTGGATGGGGTCTCAGCCCCTTGTGTCTCGATGGGGTCTCAGCCCCTTGTGTCTGGATGGGGTCTCAGCCCCTTGTGTCTGGTCTCAGCCCCTTGTGTCGGGATGGGGTCTCATCCCCTTGTGTCTGGATGGGGTCTCAGCCCCTGGTGTCTGGATGGGGTCTCAGCCCCTTGTGTCTGGATGGGGTCTCAGCCCCTTGTGTCTGAATGGGGTCTCAGCCCCTCGTGTCTGGAAGGGGCCTCAGCCCCTGGTGTCTGGATGGGGTCTCAGCCCCTTGTGTCTGGATGGGGTCTCAGCTCCTTGTGTCTGGATGGGGTCTCAGTCCCTTGTGTCTGGATGGGGTCTCAGCCCCTTGTGTCTGGATGGGGTCTCAGCCCCTTGTGTCTGGATGGGGTCTTGTGTCTGGATGGGGTCTCAGCCCCTTGTGTCTGGATGGGGTCTCAGCCCCTTGTGTCTGGATGGGGTCTCAGCCCCTTGTGTCTGGATGGGGTCTCAGCCCCTTGTGTCTGGATGGGGTCTCAGCCCCTTGTGTCTGGATGGGGTCTCAGCCCCTTGTGTCTGGATGGGGTCTCAGCTCCTTGTGTCTGGATGGGGTCTCAGCCCCTTGTGTCTGGATGGGGTCTCAGCCCCTGGTGTCTGGATGGGGTCTCAGCCCTTGTGTCTGGATGGGGTCTGACCCCCTCGTGTCTGGATGGGGTCTCAGCCCCTTGTGTCTGGATGGGGTCTCAGCCCCTTGTGTCTGGATGGGGTCTCAGCCCCTTGTGTCTGGATGGGGTCTTGTGTCTGCATGGGGTCTCAGCCCCTTGTGTCTGGATGGGGTCTCACCCCCTTGTGTCTGGATGGGGTCTCAGTCCCTTGTGTCTGGATGGGGTCTCAGCCCCTTGTGTCTGGATGGGGTCTCAGCCCCTGGTGTCTGGATGGGGTCTCAGCCCCCTGTGTCTGGATGGGGTCTCAGCCCCTTGTGTCTGGATGGGGTCTCAGCCCCTTGTGTCTGGATGGGGTCTCAGCCCCTTGTGTCTGGATGGGGTCTCAGCCCCTTGTGTCTGGATGGGGTCTCAGCCCCTTGTGTCTGGATGGGGTCTCAGCCCCTTGTGTCTGGATGGGGTCTCAGCCCCTTGTGTCTCGATGGGGTCTCAGCCCCTTGTGTCTGGATGCGGTCTCAGCCCCTTGTGTCTGGATGGGGTCTCAGCCCCTTGTGTCGGGATGGGGTCTCAGCCCCTTGTGTCTGGATGGGGTCTCAGCCCTGCTGCTGTGTCCAGTGTGCACCCCCACGGCTCACCTTTCTGTCCCCGAGGTTAGTTTCAATAAAAGTTTTCATCCCCTGTTCTCAGGTTCAACGCGAGTCACTTAAAAACAAACCCCTCCTGGTGCTGATGTGGGGGGTCGCTGCCCCGCCCCCTCCCCCAGCTGTTCCTGCAGCTGGCTCGGTGGTACAGGGCTCACGTTCTTCCTTTAGGTGCGTCAGGGTATGTTTGTAATCAAATGCAAAACCAACCCTGGTTATTTCAAAGTCACTTGTTTTGTTAATATTTATTGAAATATGACTTTATAAAAGGAAAAGAGGGCTCGTCCGGGATTTGAACCCGGGACCTCTCGCACCCTAAGCGAGAATCATACCCCTAGACCAACGAGCCAGCTGTGGTATGCAGAGGTACATGTTTTATATGTTGTGTCGATCTCTGCTAGGACTTTACCGGTATTTTATATCATTTTTGTCTGTTCCCTCCTTAGCCGCAGGTACTCCCAGAGGACAATAATAATAACAATGGTAACGGTTATACAGGAGCGCACAGCGTGTATAAGAATGTACAATACAGATAATATAGTACACTTGGTGCTCAAGGCGGAGTAGAGCAGGTTACCACCACTCAAAATAAAGCCAAGGCTAAGAGCAATTCAAATTCCACCAAGCACTCAATTGTAAATTTCAATAATTCTAAATAAAAAAGTGTCTCTGAATGAACAGGTAATGAAGTTTTCTTTTCTTTATTCCAAATTTCCAATGTAGCTTTTGAGGCACAGCCAACACGTGTTTCGTCTTGTCAGTACAGACAAACAGACTTCTTCAGGGCTGTAAGCAAGTAATAACCAATATTCAAATATCATTACTAATTATACAATTGCATTATTCCACCACATTTCACCGAGTGATGTGAAGAGTAAAGTAAAAACACCCTTTACCAAGAAAAGAGCTAGAATCACCACCGATGTCTCAAAAGAAAGTACCAAAGTAATTAGATAAATTAAATGTAAAAAATTATAAGTCAACTAGTAACACATACCATCAACGAACGTTCACACGTATTCAATTCTCCTCATTGAATTCAATTAGTTAACCACTGTAATGTATTCTAGAATACACAAAAGAAGCAAAACAAGACAAACCCCGGTCACAGATATGCACCTTCGAAATAACAAGGACAAGTATGAGAGTATTAATCTGGGACTTACCATATAAGTATATGATCTGTCATGTAGCACGACTAATAATCTTGAGTAACACTGTCCAAAATATCCAGGTAATATCCAAAATCTCCAGGTAATATAAATGTAGTAAATTCCTTAAGTTCAAAGTAATAATAAGCTCCACTCTGTAACCAAATAAATATCATGTAACAGCCAAATACATGTCAGGGTTGTGAATCTACCTAACCCTCTAAAACGTGATCTTACCCAAGTCAGAAAATCTCAAAGTCCTCCAATTCATGAGTAATCCATCAGTAATTCCAATATCTGGAAAAGCAAATAATGCAACCCTTAGTTTCTTTATCAGAACACTACATTGCCATGTAAATCAATACTATCACTCACACCAAGAGCAAAGCTTACCGCATGTCTGCTTAAAGTATTCGTATTCAGCTCCGCGTGCTACACGGGCGCCATCTTGTAATGGCTATTTATAGTTTAGCCCCGTGGTCGCCATCTTGGAATGGTGTAAGAATTATAACATCATGATACAGAGCGTGGCGTATTAAACAGTAATATGCTAGCGCGTACATCAAAGTCACTAATTGTAAATTAAATTATAATATAATAAATAAATAGCGCACTGAGCTTGGAAAAGAAAGTAAAGTAAACACTGGGCGCGTCCTAGTTGCCTAGCAGCATGCCACGTAAACACCACGACAGCGGAGAGTCGTCAGTAAGCATCCGCCATCTTATAATAGTCATTCGAAATAATTCTAAGTAACATGAACAGAAGTACACGTTCATAACAAATACACCGATTCCCATATAAACAGCAAGAAATGTACACAGTGACAAAAGCCTATACCATAATAAGTATCTCAACAAAGAACTACGCGACTGAAGTACAACAACGCGCCGCAAAAGAGAGTAAGTAAAGTAAACACTGGGCGCGTCCTAGTTGCCTAGCAGCATGCCACGTAAACACCACGACAGCGGAGAGTCGTCAGTAAGCATCCGCCATCTTATAGTAGTCATTCGAAATAATTCTAAGTAACATGAACAGGAGTACACGTTCATAACAAATATACCGATTCCCATATAAACAGCAAGAAATGTACACAGTGACAGAAGCCTATACCATAATAAGTATCTTAACAAAGAACTACGCGACTGAAGTACATCAACGCGCCGCAAAAGAGAGTAAGTAGATCATAGTCAGCATCTTACACGTCTAAGTATAAAAAACGTCCTCAATAATCCAAAATTACACCTCTCCCCCGGGGGATGTCAAATAATAATAATAAAGGAAAAAGTAAGCAGAAAATCAAGGAGAGGGGAGTGGGGGAGAGAGGGGGAGAAAGAATAGGTATGTAGGCAATTTGTAATATAAACATAAAATCAATACAATGTAACAACAGTCAATAACTGAAGATAAACAATGTGAACACAGTCACAAACGACGTACTCACATTGGTAATTTCATTCTTAGTTACATATTCATCCATCAAGGTCAGTTAAAACTAACAGCAATCAGATCCTCAAGGAACACAGTATAGAAGCTGCCACATAATGATATAATCAATTGAATGAGAATACAATAGTAACAATTTCAGTCATTTCCCAAATAGTATTCCATCTCATGATCAATATTCAATCCCAGTTCAACCGCTTTAAGTTTCATTAGCCAAAGAACCTCTCTCCTTCTTAGTTGTAACTGTCTATTCCCACCTCTCGGATTTCTTTCAATATGATCAATACCATGGTAGGTAAATTTATGTTTCTCTTTCTCATTGCAATGTCTGACTATGTGAGAAGCAATAGGATAGCGGGTATCACCTGTTTTTAACGCTCTGAAATGTTCCACCATTCTTTCTTTTAGTTTCCTAATGGTACTGCCTACATAGATTTTTTGACAGGAACACACTATGACATAAACCACAAATGTGGTATCGCAGTTAATGAACATATTTATTGAATGGTCACCAGTATCATTATAGTTAAAAGTCTTCACCTTTGTTCTCGCCCATCTACAAGAACTGCATTTACCACATTTATGGAAGCCAGTCGTACTTGCAGTAAGCCAATCAGGATCAATTTTCTTTACCGGGTAACTAGGACTAATAAAGTTTGACAAAGTACGCCCCTTCCTAAAAGTCAATCCAGGTCTATTTCCAATATATGGCACAAGGTCCTTGTCCATACTCAAAAGGTGCCAATGTCTATTGAGTATACCATATAGTTTGGCACTATCACTACTAAAATTAGTAATGAGGCGAATCCTTTCATCCCTCTTCTCACAAAGTTTTTTATCCAAGGTTTTGGATCTTTTGAGTTTTTTAGCTCTTGTAACAGCATTGTCAACCACTTTATTTGAATAACCTCTCTTAAGAAATCTCTGCGATAGGTCAATGAGGTTCTTTTCAAATTCGTTATCAATTGAGCAGTTGCGTCTCGCCCTCACCATCTCCCCATAGGGAATTGCGTTTTTCTGACTGGCTGGGTGACAGCTACGGGCATGTAAAACAGCATTGCAGCTGGTAGGTTTTCGATACATTCGGCTGCAAATCTTGCCCTCTTGAATGTATAATTCAATATCCAGAAATATGATGCTGTTAGTATCATAATGGGTAGTAAACTCAAGATTAAGTACATTGTCATTCAAATAATCAAAAAAGCCTTTAAGATCATCCACTGATCCAGTCCAGATTAAAAGGCAATCATCTATGTACCGGTGGTAACCTGCTCTACTCCGCCTTGAGCACCAAGTGTACTATATTATCTGTATTGTACATTCTTATACACGCTGTGCGCTCCTGTATAACCGTTACCATTGTTATTATTATTGTATGTGGTTTTGGAGCAGCCGCATAAGTGAACATGAATAGAGACAAAGAAGCTGAATTACTTTTTGACAATTTAGTGGCGGGTGGAACAATAGGAGCCGCCATGGGACCAGCTAAAGAGACTAAGAAGGAAGGCCTCAGAGCCAAGTTTGTGAAGCTAGAATCCCTTAAACGCACAGAACTTAACAAATGGTGGGATGCTGCGACTCTAAAACAATATTTAAAACTTAATAGGATTCCACGTGGACTAAGATCTCAGATTATACCTACCTATGAGGACTTAGAGCCTGACCTTTATTTAACTTGGGAGAAAGAACTTAATACAAGTTCCAGAAATCTCATTAATATTCTGATTGAAAATGCAGAAAGGAAAATAGCTAAACTGTTAATTGAGATCCAAAAGGTCGAGGATGAAATTAAGGAGATGAACCTACCTGAGGCTACCATTAAGAATTATACTGTTTTAGATGAAAAACTTACTGATTTACAGAATGATATTAAACAAAGGAAGGCGAGAAAAATTAAACGCGACGAACGAGATTATCGCTCTGGTCGTGTTTACACCTTCGCCAGGAAATATGACTATCTGATGGTTAAAACACCTGTAGGTAAACAGAAAAGTGGCACCCCATCGGCCAGCGATAGTGAACCTGGCTCTAGTAGTATTTCTAGTAGTGATACTGAGGACATTCCTGATTCCGTTACCCTCCCTACACTTGAGAATAATTTTTTAGTAGAGGTGCACAGATTGCGTCGGGGAAACAGGGATTTAGAAAGGAATCGGGTACAAAATGTACAAAAACCAGGAGAGGCGGCAGAGGCGGGAGGAGGTCAAGGAGGAAGGGTAGGGATGCGAACAAGATCTTGGAAACCATAATTACAGAAAATGTTGATGACTGTGAGGATATTGAAATTGTGAACTTGTCTTCAATTGTGTTATCTGATGATATGAACAACTTACTCAGTAAAGGGATGGGTTTTTGTCCTATGACTGAAGTTGATTGGTACCTAACTAAAATTGATTTGTTTAAATTTGTTAGGAGACTAAAACTGAAAAAGTATTTTGCAAATGTACCAGCGAAAAGTAAACATGAGAAATTAAAACCTTTGAGTACTATTACAATCCAAGAACTTAAAGAGACCCAGTTATTACTTTCCCTTACTGAAAAGGAAGACGATCCTGTGACTCTGTATAAGCTATTAGATGACCTTGAGATAGACAGATTTCAAACGGAAGGTAGTGGGTTGAAAGAAAGATCGAAATGGACACCTACAATCCCATCCGGTAGTACTATCGAGGCATTTTATAGAGCAGTCAATATTGATATTGACAAGATTATTGATGCAAAATGTCGAGAGATAAGTAAGAGGTTTAATGATAATTTGTCATCAGGAGAAAGGCTTGCACTTAAAGAACTTATGGGTAACCCATCTATTACAATTCGAAAAGCAGACAAAGGTGGGAATGTTGTTATTCTTGATACTGTTGATTATAATAACGAGGTCTACTCACAACTGAATAACAACAAATACTATGAAACATTATCTGTGAATCCCATGCTACCTCTAACTAAACTCATCAATGATCAACTTAAAATTTGGTACGATCTGACGTTACTGGATCATGATGAGTATCTTTATTTAAAGGTTGTGACACCTAAAGCACCGTGTATGTACATACTGCCAAAAATCCATAAGTCCAGGATCAAACCGCCAGGAAGACCCATTATTTCGGGCATTGGGGGGCCTACAGAACGCCTATCCCAATATGTTGACACTTATTTGCAGTTGTATGTGAAGAACTTACCGTCATTTATTGAAGATTCTAAACATGTGCTGAATTTAATAAATGATGTAGCTTGGGACGACAGAATGATATTGGTAACCTTAGATGTGGTATCACTTTATACCAATATAGATCACGAACTTGGTATCAGTGCTATTGATTACTTTCTCAGCAACAGACCAGCGGAATTTTTTGATCATAATCAGATGATACTAATGATGACAAGAATGGTGTTACAGAATAATGTATTTCTCTTCGATAGTAAATGGTACAGACAGCGCCTTGGTACTGCGATGGGTTCCAGATTTGCTCCGTCCTTCGCGAACCTCTTTATGGGGTGGTTCGAGGCGGAGAAAATCTGGGGCCCATCAGGCAAAAAATGGATAGAACACATTTACTATTGGGGGCGGTACATAGATGATTGCCTTTTAATCTGGACTGGATCAGTGGATGATCTTAAAGGCTTTTTTGATTATTTGAATGACAATGTACTTAATCTTGAGTTTACTACCCATTATGATACTAACAGCATCATATTTCTGGATATTGAATTATACATTCAAGAGGGCAAGATTTGCAGCCGAATGTATCGAAAACCTACCAGCTGCAATGCTGTTTTACATGCCCGTAGCTGTCACCCAGCCAGTCAGAAAAACGCAATTCCCTATGGGGAGATGGTGAGGGCGAGACGCAACTGCTCAATTGATAACGAATTTGAAAAGAACCTCATTGACCTATCGCAGAGATTTCTTAAGAGAGGTTATTCAAATAAAGTGGTTGACAATGCTGTTACAAGAGCTAAAAAACTCAAAAGATCCAAAACCTTGGATAAAAAACTTTGTGAGAAGAGGGATGAAAGGATTCGCCTCATTACTAATTTTAGTAGTGATAGTGCCAAACTATATGGTATACTCAATAGACATTGGCACCTTTTGAGTATGGACAAGGACCTTGTGCCATATATTGGAAATAGACCTGGATTGACTTTTAGGAAGGGGCGTACTTTGTCAAACTTTATTAGTCCTAGTTACCCGGTAAAGAAAATTGATCCTGATTGGCTTACTGCAAGTACGACTGGCTTCCATAAATGTGGTAAATGCAGTTCTTGTAGATGGGCGAGAACAAAGGTGAAGACCTTTAACTATAATGATACTGGTGACCATTCAATAAATATGTTCATTAACTGCGATACCACATTTGTGGTTTATGTCATAGTGTGTTCCTGTCAAAAAATCTATGTAGGCAGTACCATTAGGAAACTAAAAGAAAGAATGGTGGAACATTTCAGAGCGTTAAAAACAGGTGATACCCGCTATCCTATTGCTTCTCACATAGTCAGACATTGCAATGAGAAAGAGAAACATAAATTTACCTACCATGGTATTGATCATATTGAAAGAAATCCGAGAGGTGGGAATAGACAGTTACAACTAAGAAGGAGAGAGGTTCTTTGGCTAATGAAACTTAAAGCGGTTGAACTGGGATTGAATATTGATCATGAGATGGAATACTATTTGGGAAATGACTGAAATTGTTACTATTGTATTCTCATTCAATTGATTATATCATTATGTGGCAGCTTCTATACTGTGTTCCTTGAGGATCTGATTGCTGTTAGTTTTAACTGACCTTGATGGATGAATATGTAACTAAGAATGAAATTACCAATGTGAGTACGTCGTTTGTGACTGTGTTCACATTGTTTATCTTCAGTTATTGACTGTTGTTACATTGTATTGATTTTATGTTTATATTACAAATTGCCTACATACCTATTCTTTCTCCCCCTCTCTCCCCCACTCCCCTCTCCTTGATTTTCTGCTTACTTTTTCCTTTATTATTATTATTTGACATCCCCCGGGGGAGAGGTGTAATTTTGGATTATTGAGGACGTTTTTTATACTTAGACGTGTAAGATGCTGACTATGATCTACTTACTCTCTTTTGCGGCGCGTTGATGTACTTCAGTCGCGTAGTTCTTTGTTAAGATACTTATTATGGTATAGGCTTCTGTCACTGTGTACATTTCTTGCTGTTTATATGGGAATCGGTATATTTGTTATGAACGTGTACTCCTGTTCATGTTACTTAGAATTATTTCGAATGACTACTATAAGATGGCGGATGCTTACTGACGACTCTCCACTGTCGTGGTGTTTACGTGGCATGCTGCTAGGCAACTAGGACGCGCCCAGTGTTTACTTTACTTACTCTCTTTTGCGGCGCGTTGTTGTACTTCAGTCGCGTAGTTCTTTGTTGAGATACTTATTATGGTATAGGCTTTTGTCACTGTGTACATTTCTTGCTGTTTATATGGGAATCGGTGTATTTGTTATGAACGTGTACTTCTGTTCATGTTACTTAGAATTATTTCGAATGACTATTATAAGATGGCGGATGCTTACTGACGACTCTCCGCTGTCGTGGTGTTTACGTGGCATGCTGCTAGGCAACTAGGACGCGCCCAGTGTTTACTTTACTTTCTTTTCCAAGCTCAGTGCGCTATTTATTTATTATATTATAATTTAATTTACAATTAGTGACTTTGATGTACGCGCTAGCATATTACTGTTTAATACGCCACGCTCTGTATCATGATGTTATAATTCTTACACCATTCCAAGATGGCGACCACGGGGCTAAACTATAAATAGCCATTACAAGATGGCGCCCGTGTAGCACGCGGAGCTGAATACGAATACTTTAAGCAGACATGCGGTAAGCTTTGCTCTTGGTGTGAGTGATAGTATTGATTTACATGGCAATGTAGTGTTCTGATAAAGAAACTAAGGGTTGCATTATTTGCTTTTCCAGATATTGGAATTACTGATGGATTACTCATGAATTGGAGGACTTTGAGATTTTCTGACTTGGGTAAGATCACGTTTTAGAGGGTTAGGTAGATTCACAACCCTGACATGTATTTGGCTGTTACATGATATTTATTTGGTTACAGAGTGGAGCTTATTATTACTTTGAACTTAAGGAATTTACTACATTTATATTACCTGGAGATTTTGGATATTACCTGGATATTTTGGACAGTGTTACTCAAGATTATTAGTCGTGCTACATGACAGATCATATACTTATATGGTAAGTCCCAGATTAATACTCTCATACTTGTCCTTGTTATTTCGAAGGTGCATATCTGTGACCGGGGTTTGTCTTGTTTTGCTTCTTTTGTGTATTCTAGAATACATTACAGTGGTTAACTAATTGAATTCAATGAGGAGAATTGAATACGTGTGAACGTTCGTTGATGGTATGTGTTACTAGTTGACTTATAATTTTTTACATTTAATTTATCTAATTACTTTGGTACTTTCTTTTGAGACATCGGTGGTGATTCTAGCTCTTTTCTTGGTAAAGGGTGTTTTTACTTTACTCTTCACATCACTCGGTGAAATGTGGTGGAATAATGCAATTGTATAATTAGTAATGATATTTGAATATTGGTTATTACTTGCTTACAGCCCTGAAGAAGTCTGTTTGTCTGTACTGACAAGACGAAACACGTGTTGGCTGTGCCTCAAAAGCTACATTGGAAATTTGGAATAAAGAAAAGAAAACTTCATTACCTGTTCATTCAGAGACACTTTTTTATTTAGAATTATTGAAATTTACAATTGAGTGCTTGGTGGAATTTGAATTACTCCCAGAGGACAGACGGACGCTCTGTGGTAAATAAATAAATAATACCTCTATTTTTGACTAGATATACAATAACAGATAGCTCAATAAATAAGAGTCAAGATTCGAGGTAGCTGGAGTTTGCAGGTTTAATACAGCATAAAGGACAGGAACAGGACAACCTGCACAGGAATAGGATGGCAGCGCTGCACAACGGGGTAAGGGGGAAGTGGCGAAGAAGTGGGGACTTTAATAACAGTGTACAAGCATATATATACTTAAACGAAATACATGATGTTCAATACAATCGGCGTAGCAGTAGGCAGGGCCTGTAGCAGTCGCGAAAGATAAGGCTGAAAGTAGGTGTAACAAGAGGCGTGTACATAGACATGTGATGTAAACGTAACAGAATATGTCACAAATGGGGCGGAAACATGTAGGGGGCTACCTAAGGAGCCGGGACCTCTAACCTAGAGGTGCGCGCAAGCTGGCAATGACGTGTTACTAGGAGAAGCTGGGGGCTATGACTTCTGCGCTAGAAGGAGAGACTAAAGTCTGGAGAGTCAGAGCGACATGTACCTAAACACTATCTAGTATCTGATGTTTAGAGAACATGTTGATAGAATCCAAAAGTTATCAGGGTAAAGGCTAACAGACTCTAAGACTGGTGCATGCATTATTCTACATGTAGTGCGTGTTGAGGAATATTAAATGACCATTAATACAGTATTTCTCTTACATGGAGACGTAAAGGCTAGACCATGACGGAAACTATTGATGCGATTCAGTAGCTTAGGAATGCAGAGAAGGAGGGCTGGACTGATAACTAGAATCATAACATACTCTTGGCAGACTGGCAGGCAGAGCCAGGCCGAGCCGGGCACTGTGAGGCAGGAAGTAAGTGAAGGGTCAGGGATACAGGTGGGGGCTGTATCGCTCCTCGGAGAGGGTTCAGAAGACAGGAGCTGAATCTGAGTCCGGGCCCTTTTGAGGCCTAGAAACGGGGACTTTATAATGAAATAACGTGCACACTGTGAAACGTGGCAACGTAACTTTACATAGGCCTGATATTCGTTGTATTCACGAAAACTGGGAACTGGCATACTAGAGGTGGACACAACTGTAATTGCGTCTTAAATCGGTCATAAGGAATACATATGCATATTAATCATGCACATATAACATAAGATGGGGAACACGTAGGGACACAGAACATGGCAAAATTTACTTTTCCACATTCCCTCCTTGTCACTACGTTTCCATCAGGAAACATCTATATTCATGATACCATCTATCATTTCATACAGTATCATTTGCTCGTCTCGAATTTTCTTGGAACGGGATTTAGGACTAGGAATACAAGAGGTAGCACAAATGCCGCAAATCGCAGGGCCACATTGTATACAGAGGCAGCAACTGAATATGATCGCTACTGCAATACCTAGAAATGACAATACTTTCCATCCCCAGGCAGAAACTATACTCCAAAACCAACCGGACCATGTCCAGGTGCCTGGATTCTGGTGTAACTGATGGGCAATTTTATGAAGTCTGGTTATAGCTGAATAAACAGACGGCGCGTTATTAGGAATGAAAATGCAGCAACTAGATCCGATGACTCTACATGCTCCTCCTCTATCGGCCAGTATGACATCAAGAACGAGACGATTTTGGAGCACGACAAATCTCATAGCAGATTGCTCTTCGGTTAAATTACCTAGAGCAGAGGCAGTCTCATTCACTACTGCTTCAAGGGTTCTGGTCAATCTACGTATTAACTTACTATTCTGGATAGGTCCTATAAAAAAAAAGAAACCTTTATTGAAATCTGTATACTGTTCTAGAGCAGTTTCAGTTTGATCGACAATCGGGGACTCGATCTCCCTTCTATGTCTAATGTGTACTAGATGTGTGTTTCTATGATAATCGGATGGGGCTAGAAAAACTGGTGGCAGTAGGAAGGCAATGTAACAGGTTCCATCCCAATCGAGGGGCAGATGAACATATGCGGTCTGACCACAAACAAAATAAGAATGACGTGAAGCTTTGAAAATAGATTTCCCACTGTCACTATACTTGACAATAGTAGTACAATCACTATGTCCTACATGTGCGGAACCATTATTTCTGACACATAATTCGCCTTTGACTGGTAGTACTGAAATAGCAGGTAAGTCTGGAGTGGGATCAGACTGGACATTCAGGACCATGAAATTCGAAGAATAATTACCCAAATTATAAACTTCATTTTCTAGATCTAACCCTGTTCTGTGGGCGAGACCTTGCTTGTCTGGAAAACATGTACTGTTCAGAAGGGACATATCATTTGAAGATGACGTTAACATGGACCAGGCTCCACACGAACCATTATGTGAAAACGGATAAGGAAACAGTGGCAGAACTCCCTTCGGTGTCTGGAAAGGGGGGAGTCGACCACACACCCAACAATTAGTGGCATTGCTGGTCTGGTGTGAATAATGTAACATACGGATAAAGGAATTGTTGCGCATAGCAAGACGATAGGATAGTTCATGAGGAGGCAGATCACTAAACGTGTGCTCTACTGTAGCATTAGAAAACTTATTTACATGAGAAATTGGAAAACATAGATGAAATGCATAACTCGTGCAGGTAACCATCAAGCTTAAAAATAATATAAAACTTAGAAAAACTATACATCGGATTGAGTTTTGACTAACTCTCTCACTATGGGGGTCTATCTCATACATGTCAGATACCTGTCTAACCGTTTCACCCAGGGGGACTTAGACAATTAAACTGGCTGACTTATTTTACTAGACCGTAGCTTCTGTTTATACTCCTGTTGCGGAGTTCTCTCTAACAGGGGAGGATTTGAGGCAAAGTCATTAGCGGGACAGTCCTTGATAATAGGGCAATGTTCAGATTTGGAAGTGTCTGTAGAAGTGTCTTTGAGTCCGTGAAATTTCTTAACATGCGACAGATGCACCCAGCCTTTCCTGCCTTCCAACTTCACGGCCGTGCGGGTGGTTAGAAGGACTAACTTCGGCTCCTTCCAGCGAGGCTCCAGCGGACTTGAACGATCAAAATTCCGGATTAAGACCAGGGTGCCGGGAAGGACCTCGTGTGGCTTGACTTCAGTATTGTCGGGAAATGCAGCGGCAACCTGTGAACGACAAGAGTGTAGGGCAGACATCAAGGAAGCTAGGTAATCTGTCAGCATATTACTGGAAACATCTGTAATACTTCGGGGTCTGGGTGTACCCCACATGTTCGGGGGGCGGCCGAATACGACCTCATAAGGGGACAGGCCTGATCTGGAATGTGCGACCATGCGCATATAAAATAGGGCGACTGGCAGGGCAACTAACCAGTCTACACCTTTTTCTTGACAGACTTTGGCAATACGGATTTTCAAGGTTTGATTATGTCTCTCTACGAGACCGGCTGCTTCTGGATGGCGTACACAATGGAACTTCCACTGGTACCCTAGCAACAGGGAAACGTGCTTCATTAGTTCAGATGAGAATGGCTGGCCGTTATCAGAATACATGACCCTTGGGAGTCCATAGCGGGGGAAAAATTCACGAACCAACTGCTTGGCAGTGGTCGCGGCTGTGTAATCTGGGACTGGATATGCTTCTGTCCACCTGGACAAAGCGCATACAACTACAAGGACATACTTGAAACCTCGACATTGCTCCATCTGAATATAATCCATCTGGAGGACTTCAAAAGGGTGGTCAGGGGGCTGGAATCCACCTTGTTCCACCGGGACACTTTTACCTGGATTGAACTGGCAACATATCATACAGGTACGGACTTTCTGCTTGGCTGCAGCTCGTAAATGCTTGTTGAACCAAAGGTTCTGGATACTGTCTAACATGGCTTTTTCTCCTAAGTGTGCTGGACTATGTGCGGTATTGATAATGACTTGAACCATAGAGTCGGGGAGAAACCATATGGCTTTTCCCTTTGTCACCCATCCCTGATCTGTCTGGACCCCTCCTTGTTCGGACCATTTCTTGATTTCTTCGGGAGTAGCATGTAACTGGATATCTATGACATCTTGAGTAGGGTCCTTAACTGTCATACAAGTAGTCTGTTCTAGAGTGGATGTCGGTGTCTTGTTAACTGGAATATCTGGTGTCTGTGCTGTAAGCTTGGCTGTTCGATCTGCTAGATCATTACCTTGGGAAATAATGTCAGTGACTTTAGTGTGTGCTTTGCACTTCATGATAGCGATAGCTGTCGGTAAATGTATTGCATCTAACAGAGCTTGAATAAGGAGACCATGCTGAATCTTGGTTCCATGAGAAGTCATGAAACCTCTCTCCTGCCAGAGCACTCCGAAGTCGTGTACAACTCCAAATGCGTAGCGTGAATCTGTGTAAATATTAACTTTCAGGTTCTTGGCGTGTATGCAGGCTTGAGTCAGAGCAACTAGCTCTGCTGCTTGAGCGGACAGGGTGTCAATACGGTGTGTTTCAATAACTTTAGTGTCAGTAGTCACTGCATACGCGGCTACTAGTTCTCCTGTACTTGTTCTCATACATGAACCATCCACATAAAGTGTCAGGTCGGGATCTGGTAAGGCAATGTCTGTCAGATCTTGTCTTGGCTTAGTCATAGTGTTAACAACTTCCACACAATCATGTGTGGCAGGATTCGAAGTAACTGACGGTAACAGTGTAGCAGGATTTAGAACGTTGCAGCGTCTGATTTCTATGTGTGGCTGGAACAGTGTCAGTTCATAACCTGTCAAACGTGCAATTGTCAAGTGCTGAGTCTGTGTTCGGTTTAATAGAACTTCCACGGAGTGTGGAACTTGTACTGTCAAGGAATGTCCTAATACTATGGAATCACTTTGTCTGATAGCTAGTGCTGTGGCTGCAACTGACTTGAGGCACGCAGGTAGAGCCTGAGCTACTGGATCTAGTGTGCTCGAAAAATAAGCACAGGGTTTGTATTGTCCGGCTTGATCTTGTGTGAGAACAGATAATGCTGTACCATCACGTTCTGTGACAAAAAGTGTAAAAGGCTTACTGTAGTTCGGTGTTGCTAGAACAGGTGCTTGGCATAAAGCTTTCTTCAACTCATTAAAACTAAGTGTATGTTCAGATGTCCAAGGGAGAACAGTCGATACGGCTGCCTCCTGTGTCGTTAACTGTATCAGTGGCTTGGCTAGAAATGCATACCGAGGAATCCATTGTCTGCAATAAGAAGTAAGGCCGATAAAAGCACGCACCTCCTTCTGTGTCTTGGGCTGTGGAAGACTCGCTATTAACTGGATACGGTCGGGTGTCAACTGCCTACCCCACTTGGACAGTAAGTGGCCTAAGTAGATCACTTGCTGGACACAGAATTGGAGCTTCGAAGGGGACACCTTGTGCCCCATCTCGGCTAGGAAATACAGGACTGTAAGTGATGCTCGCTCGCAAGCACGTTCAGAACGGGCTGTGATCAGTAGATCATCGACATACTGGAGCAGGGCAGTGTCAGTTGGCATGTGAATATTGTCTAGTTGTCTCTTAAGTGCTTGACTGTAAATGCTAGGACTTTCTGTGAAACCTTGAGGAGCTCGTGTGAATTTATAGCTCCTTCCATTTAAACAAAAACCGAAAAGGTACTGGCTATCTGGATGAATTGGAACACTGAAAAATGCGTTCTTGAGGTCTATTACTGTGAAAAATATTGCCTCAGAATCAATAGCTGTCAATAGAGATGAGATATCTGGGACTACTGGATACTGGGGAATAATACATTTATTGAGTTCTCGAAGGTCAATCACTAATCGATATACTGGGGGTGCATTTGGATCAGTACGTTTCATGACTGGAATGATAGGAGAATTACATACATTGGAGTCAGTTTCTACAACTACTCCTTGAGCCATGAGCTCGTCAATAATTTTGGATAAGGCTGCTACAGCCTCAGGTGGCAATCTGTACTGTCTGATTCGTGGCAGGACTATACCTTGCTTGAGAGTCACACGATGGGGTGTGATCTGCATAAAACCAACATCAGTTGGACCTTGCGCCCATAGATGCTGCGGAACATTAGACAATCTCGGATCAAAATCTCGTAAAACATAGTGACCCTTGAAGTCACGTAAAAACAAACGTATTCCCTCTGGGGAACAACAAATAACTGCACCTAATTCCTTTAATGTCTTTATACCTAACAAATTTTCTGGACATGACTTCGTAAGTAATAGATCAGTAGTTCGGGACAATGGACCTACTTCTAGAGTAACTGGTTTTGATATCTCGTTTACAATAGGCTTTCCTGAAAATCCAAGGGAAACATTTCTAGAGCCTGAGAGCGGAGCCCCTGGAACTTCGTCATGACTTATAGTAGTCCTACTTGCCCCTGTATCAATCAGAAACTTTCTGTCTTTCCCTAATACTTGACTATGAACATAGGGACCTTCTTGATCTACAGGAATCTCGATGAGAGGCAAGCCTACCTCCCTCTCTAGGCTGTTTCATGAATACGCTTGATACTCTGGATACTCTGTCTGTGCATACTGGTACATCTGCTGTGTAACATGCTGTGTTGCAGCGATAGGCTGCGGTACTGGAACTGTCTGTTGTGCATTCTGTGGCTGAGAAGTCTGTGAAACTTGTTCTTGTCTAGGCGGACGTGGTCTTTCTTTAGTTTTACCAGTGGCTATATTGTGTTTCAGAACTGCACACTCGTTTATGAAATGACCTGGCTGTTTACAATAATTGCATGTCCCTTTAACGGGAGCTGTAGGATGACTGGCTTGACTCGGACCCCTCTTCTGACTGTCTTGAGGAACAGATTGTGCAACTAGTACTTTCATTTTCGTGTCTTTCATACGTCTTCTCTCGTGTTCTTGTTCTTCTCTGATTCTATTCTGGTGATACTGGAGCATCTGTAACATCTGGGACGGGGTACTAGCTTGCCACGTACTTTCGACTTTCAAAACTCGATTCTTAACTTGTGGACTTGAATTCTCGACTAATTTAGTAACAAAAAGATGAGGGTATGACTCGCTACTCGTTTTCAAACCACTGTTTATTATAAAACATTTCTCAAATCTAGAATAAAAATCACTAGTGTCTTCGTCTTGTTTCTATTTACAGGCTGAGATTGCATCCCAGTCTTCCTTTTTAGTGGCTAATAATCTAGGCAAAACTTGTATTAACAGTTCAGGTAATTCTTTACATTTATCTCCAAGACCGGTACCTGGTACTCGTATCTTATCTTCAGCTCTAGAGCTGTCCAATCAATCTTTTTCTCTCCCACCTCCCAATCTTTTTCCTTGAGTTTTTCATATATGCCCGCAGGCAACAGGACTTTTAGCATTTTAATAATATCTGGATACGTGTATTCTCCCATACGGAGCATGTCTTTTAATTCTCGGTGGAACCCTGCTGGATCTTTGTCGTGACAGGGAATTAATTTCTTCATTTCTAAGAGTTCCATCTTGGTAACTGGGGTGTAAACAAATACTCGTTGCATTTCACCACCCGCTGTCCTAACTGGGTGTACTTCTCGTAACGGATGCTGTCTATCTATGTAAAACGGTTTACTTTCCGGGGGTGAGACATGAACAAAATGCGGATTCAGAAACGTTCTATATTTGTGGCGCTGTTCTAGAATGACACTAATTAAATCGGTACCTAAACCTTTCCATCTATACTGGAGTAACTCGTTCAGGATATCATGTAACGGACCTGGATCAGAATGTTGACTCTCATACAATGTAATGAGGTGCTGGATCATATACATACCCACCAGTCGCTGCTCGGCTGGGGGCAGTTTCAGAAACATTTGTGCCACTATTTCGTCTGGAAAAGTGGTAGAATCAGTAATCCATCGGACTGCTGATCGGGCTAGTTCTTGTTCATGCATGGTACTTAACTCATTATAACCGATTCGTGATTTCAGAATTTGATCGGTGGCTTGAAATACTTGTTCTAGAGAGCCTTGTTCTGGCGCTGGAAGATGAAAGACTTTCTTGTGTTCCAGGCGTGACTGTCGGTCTGGAAATCTAGATTTACCTACATACGCTATTCTGGCGGTATTCTCGTCGTTTACCTCTTCACTAGAAGAGTCATTTTCTTTCTCGCTTCCTAGAGCTTCTTTGCGTTGTTCGTGTAACCTTATTATTTCTTTACGTATTTTCTTGTACATACTTTCTATACTATTGAGTGTTTTGTGCTTACCCTCGGCTATATTATCACTCCACCTTGTCAGAACTTTCATTTTGGTCGGATCTTTAGTCGGGGAATCTTGTTCCCGTATTAAACAATTGATCAGAAACTTTAATAACATAAACTGGATCTCAGATTTCCTGAGAGACATGACTTCACCAATACTTTCTGGATCTTGTCCTGTACGGATGAAACGATACATTCTGTCTAGATCCTCTTTCATATTCGGTAGGGTGACCAAATACTCGGACACCTGTCTTATACGTACGGAATATATAACCATACTATCCTCGCCTGGGACTGGATCATAACAGCATTCAGTAAGAAGTCGCCTGATTTCTGCAATGGACTTATATTTAGGCGTACTCTGTAACGCACGTTCATGTAACTCGACTGGCCCTAGACGTCTATTTGGCGGCGGGGTACCAGGAGGACCTCCTCCTGCGGCCCCTAAACTGGAATCGTCGACTGATACTCTTCGTGCTGGCAGAGTGACTGATGTGGTGGGAATTTGTACTACGGACTGGACCGGGGGTACCGTAACGGGTGCTGTAACAGGTGCCCCGGTGGCTGGAGGACCATGAATTACATTATTTACAGGAGCTGGTGGAACAGGATTTGCATATTCCGGGACTGTGTCGTCCAAATAGGACGAGAGAAAAATATCAGCTGCGGTCGGTTTGTGACGTAGCTTGGTCGGAACTAAAGGCGGCGGAAAATTACTGGATGCCTCCGGGGTTGCTTTTGGCAAGCCCTCAGCAAGAAGAGGATATATACCCTTAATGAGGGCATTTCTCTGTCTATCTGACTGTTCGGTTTTAACTCGTTCACCTATCTCGATTAGTTCCCTTTCTTGGGCTCTTTCTAAGGATTCTCTACTTAATTCTGACTTTCTGATTTCTTTTTCGGTTCTTTTATGAGATTCTTTGCGCCATAACTCGATGGCATCTTTCTGTGACTGTCTGGCTTTCTTTTTCCATAATACTTCTTCTACTCGCATGATGCACTCGGCATCCCATGTACCCGATACGGGCCATCTATACTTTTCTTCTAACTGTTTGGTGTACTCTACCCATAAATCCAGATACAATATGGCACTTATGCCATGCTTTTGATACATAAAATGACCTGGACTGTCCCTAGGCGGGACAGGAACTGCTTCTTCTAACAGACCTTTTCTAGTTTTTAACTGACGTAATTTTGAGAACAGAGGCATGACTGAACTGTAGTCTAGACACAATACAATACACAAGGAACACGATAATTACCGAAGAACACCACTCTCATACCACGACATTGAAATACATGAATGACATTTAAAATAACAGTTCGGACAAAATACTACCTGGAATACCGAAAACAGAATACATGAATTTCTCGAAAACAGAACGGACTAGAACAGAAACTAGATGCACTGCTAAAACAGTACGAAACTTACCGGTCTCATAAAGAGACACGTCAGGACCCGCATCCACCTAAGTGGACACTTCGTGTTGGATCTGTGTACCCAAACCCTCGGACCAGAGACAATGCAATTGACCCTGTCTAGATACTACCCCAGCAACGGTACTCACCGGGCAGCAAGAACGGAAGGCCTCGGACTGGACTGGACTGCTACGACGACGGACGGACGAACTTCGGACTTCTGTTACGGGTGGGCCTCCGGATACCTCGGACCTTGGACTCTCGGCTTGGGCTCTGGTCGGGACTCGCCGCGTTCCTCCACTGCCTCGTCTGGATGCTGGACCGCAACCTCCGTCTCCTCCGTGGGCCTGAGGGATACTTGAAGCAGAAATATCTGCACGTGCACGGTATGGTTCCGTCACGGCTGCAGAGGATCAGGGGGCTTGCGTGGCTTCACCGGCGCGTGGGGAAAGGGCAAGTCCCTATTCGGGCGCCATTATGTGGTAAATAAATAAATAATACCTCTATTTTTGACTAGATATACAATAACAGATAGCTCAATAAATAAGAGTCAAGATTCGAGGTAGCTGGAGTTTGCAGGTTTAATACAGCATAAAGGACAGGAACAGGACAACCTGCACAGGAATAGGATGGCAGCGCTGCACAACGGGGTAAGGGGGAAGTGGCGAAGAAGTGGGGACTTTAATAACAGTGTACAAGCATATATATACTTAAACGAAATACATGATGTTCAATACAATAGGCGTAGCAGTAGGCAGGGCCTGTAGCAGTCGCGAAAGATAAGGCTGAAAGTAGGTGTAACAAGAGGCGTGTACATAGACATGTGATGTAAACGTAACAGAATATGTCACAAATGGGGCGGAAACATGGAGGGGGCTACCTAAGGAGCCGGGACCTCTAACCTAGAGGTGCGCGCAAGCTGGCAATGACGTGTTACTAGGAGAAGCTGGGGGCTATGACTTCTGCGCTAGAAGGAGAGACTAAAGTCTGGAGAGTCAGAGCGACATTTACCTAAACACTATCTAGTATCTGATGTTTAGAGAACATGTTGATAGAATCCAAAAGTTATCAGGGTAAAGGCTAACAGACTCTAAGACTGGTGCATGCATTATTCTACATGTAGTGCGTGTTGAGGAATATTAAATGACCATTAATACAGTATTTCTCTTACATGGAGACGTAAAGGCTAGACCATGACGGAAACTATTGATGCGATTCAGTAGCTTAGGAATGCAGAGAAGGAGGGCTGGACTGATAACTAGAATCATAACATACTCTTGGCAGACTGGCAGGCAGAGCCAGGCCGAGCCGGGCACTGTGAGGCAAGAAGTAAGTGAAGGGTCAGGGATACAGGTGGGGGCTGTATCGCTCCTCGGAGAGGGTTCAGAAGACAGGAGCTGAATCTGAGTCCGGGCCCTTTTGAGGCCTAGAAACGGGGACTTTATAATGAAATAACGTGCACACTGTGAAACGTGGCAACGTAACTTTACATAGGCCTGATATTCGTTTTATTCACGAAAACTGGGAACTGGCATACTAGAGGTGGACACAACTGTAATTGCGTCTTAAATCGGTCATAAGGAATACATATGCATATTAATCATGCACATATAACATAAGATGGGGAACACGTAGGGACACAGAACATGGCAAAATTTACTTTTCCACAGCTCCATGGCAGGGTCTCCGGACTCAGATATTCTTCTTTCAGCAAATGCCTGCTTCCTTTGATTCAAAACTACAAAGAGAAGGAAACATCCACCACACACCTCTGCATAATATTGTAGGAGAGGATCACACATTGAGGGCTTCACTTACAAGAAACGGACGCTGCAGCATTGAGGCATCAGTTTCCTTGCGCCCGCACCAAATGCGACACTATGGATGCGCTATATTTACAATACAAGGCTCCATGGCGCACAGATTAACAGATGCGTCAGAAATTCTGACACATCTGTTGGCGCAAAAGTGATGCATTGCTGGAGTTGCTCCTAAAACTGATGCAACTCCAGCAATGCGTCAGAACACATAGGCAAAAACGGCCCTGTAACAAACTCGGCCCCCAGGGGCCCAAAATCGGCCCGACCGGTGCGGCGCACCGGGGGATTGCCCAGTGCCCACCTATGGCCAGTCCGGCCCTGGTTGGAGCAGGCAAAAGGATTTTAACTCAGTGAAATCATAGAGTGACGCAGTGAAATGTAAATTTCACTGCGCCCGCTCTACACCGCTTTTTGCGTGGAAACACCTACCCTGCATACTTTATACCTGACGCAGGTATAATGTACCGCAGTGCTCTACAAACTGATACACTGGACGCAACGTCAGTTTGTACATATGGCACATTGTGGTGCACTGATTGCGCCGCCGCTGCATCAAAAAAAGTGATGGAGCGGGGGCACAAGGGGCTTGTAAATGATGCCCTGAGTCTGTCAACTTTATAAAAGTGTAATTCCTATTTCACTCAGGCTGAAGCGTTTACATTAGGAAAGTAAGAACATGTATTTCTCAGACAGGGATCATTCTACATTATTAATGGATCCATAGCACATGGGTTACATTTTTTAATTCATAAAGTCTATTTCAGTCCAATTAAGACAACAGACACTAAAGGGTTAAAAGGTCACAGCATGGCACTAATAAGAAAAAATCCCAAAACAATTAAAAAGGAGTTATGTTATGTTACAAGTTTTTATATAGCGCTCAGCTACCCCAGCCAAGGGGCGTCCCGGCGCTGTCAAATAGCAAGGAGGGCAGCTGCCTCTACAAAGCACGGCAGGCCCTAACATGACAAGCCCTAGGATTTAGTCTGAGGGAAAAAGGTAAGTCTTAATGGCTTTCCTGAAAGTCAAGAGATCATTTAAGCCAAGCAGCTGGGACGGCAAGGCATTCCATAATTTAGCAGCCAGATAGCGGAAGGAGTGACCGCCCATCCGAGAGCGTTTCACCCCAGGGACCGCAACCAGGTGCTGGCCTTCCGACTGCAAAGATCGTCGTAAGTAACGAACAAAGCATAGGTGGAGTCACAAGTTTTAGGATCTTGAATGAGAGACAGAGAGCCTTAAATTGAATCTGTTTAGCCACAGGCAACTAATGGAGTTTACTTAAGGTGCCCTCAACCGGATGAGAGCGAGGGAGGCCAACCAAAATTTTTGCTGCCGCATTTTGCACCCGCTGCATTCTTCCAATCTCTGCCTGGTTGGCCCCTAACAACAAGGAGCTCGCATAGTCCAAGCGAGAGAGAATAGTCGATTGCACTATGAGCTGGCGGGTAGGAGGATCAACATTTTTTAAAATAAGTTTGAGATTCCGTAGGATCCCAAAACATGTGCCTGCCGTTTTCTTGGTGTGGGTGCTAAGAATGAGAGAGGAATCTATCCAGACCCCAAGGATTTTCACTTCTGATTTTGAGTTGGGAAAGTTCCCCAAAGTATTGGGCCACCATTTTTCGCACCACGCAGAAGCGTTTTTTCCCACTAATAAAACCTCAGTCTTACTCGCATTAAACTGCAGATAATTAGAGGTCATCCAATTAACCACTGCCATTAGGCCACTCTTAAACCTGGTGGCACTCAAAACGGAATCCTCTGTCAGTGCCACCACTAGCTGCGTATCGTCAGCATATGAGACCATTGAGAGATCCCATAGCTTAGCAACCGCAGCCAAAGGCTGTACGTAAAGATTGAATAACGTAGGGCTGAGTGCCGAGCCCTGTGGGACTCCCTGCTCAATGGGTCGTTCTGTGGAAAGGAACAGGGGAGTGGAAACCCGAAAGGATATTCCTGTTAGAAAGGCTCTGAACCACTCCAGAGCGAGTCCCCCGACACCGGCTTCTTCCAGGCGATGTAACAAAACTGCATGCAAGACCGTGGCGAAGGCAACACTCAGATCCAACAGGATCAGTGCCGCCGTTTGACCAGAGTCCAGGATGGTCCGCAGATGTTCCGTCATACTCAAAAGTGCCGTCTCAGTGCTGTGACCGGGTCGGAAGCCATGCCGCTAGGCATCCAGAGTATTGTTAGAGCAGAGAAAGCTGATAAGAATACTATTGACGTGGGATTCTGCCACCTTGGCTGGCCAAGGGAGCAGGGAAATAGGCCTGAAATTCTCAGGTTTGGTGGAATCCAACATAGGTTTTTTAATAATGGGGGATACCCATGCCTGTTTCCATCTTGCCGGTATCACGGCTGATTCAAAGGAGGAGTTAATTATCTGGCGAAGAGGGTTAAGCACAAGCGCCGGTGTCTCCCTATATTGGGCAGGTTTTAAGGGGTCAGCAAGGGAGCCATACTTGATTTTCCCACATAGTCTAATGAATTCATCATGGGAGATTTCAGGAATCACCGTGAGTTTGGTAGTTGACTCAGCACTAACAGGGGTGGGTAAAGGTGTAGGCAAAAAGGATCTATAAATTGCACGCACTGTTTCGACAAAGATGGAAGCTAATTCTTCGCAGTGTGTTTCAGAGACAATTACCAGTGTCGAGGCTTTTTTGGCGAGTCTAAACTATGTTAATTTATTTTCAGCCTAGCTGTAAGCCATCAAAAAGTCCAACACCATATCCAATATGATGCAATTCCACAATATTCAATTTTCAAGAGTCTTGAAATTACGTTTCATAATCCAACTTCTGTTCATCTTTCAGAACAACACTTTTTACCAATCAGCCCAGTCAATGCGTTTCGCCCCTGAGGACTACATCAGGGTTCTGCATCCCAGTACCACATATTTCGAATGGTGTTTAGTTTACCGTCTGGTTCAGTGTCTTCCTGGGGAATCAGTCTCTTTCCCTGGGTAGTATAGTGCCTCCCTGATTTATCTCATCCGTGTGTCGAGGTAGAATGTCATGAAAAAGCACCTAGATTTTGGTTGCTCGATAGTTGTTGCTTATAAGAATGTGAGGTCACGAAAAGTAGGGCGTACAAGTTTAAAAGATATACAGTAAATCGCACTAATGCGACGCTAGGGCCCACACTGCTGGTGTTTATTTTTGGTGTCTAATAAGAGATAATGCCTAGTCAGGAAGGGTGCAGATGGTGTAAGCTCCAGAGCAGAGTGAGAGGGCATCAGGGTTACATGCTCACTCTATGACGGGCTGTGTCTGTGACCCTTGGCCAATCACAATCACTGGTGCATTCCTACTAAGGAAAGACACCTTTCCCCTTTAGGGAGTGTCTGCTGTCCTTGGCAGAGCCAGACAGGCCTTTTATTCCATCAGGCATTTCCCCAGTAGGCTACAAAACACAGTACACATGGAAAGAGGAAAAATTCAAGAGAAATACAAATATTTCTGCTCTTTATGCTGACTTTGTGAAGGCGTACGATTTTGGCGCTGCCCCAGGTTCATGTGATTAAGTAAATCTGGGGCAGCACCAAAATCCATGGGTGTTGCATGGGAAAACCCAGCATCAACACCCATGGAATGATTCCTACCGCAGAGTACGGCAACACAGTTACTTGCGCTTCTTTGTCTTACTCTATATCTATGAGGCCATGCGACGCCCCACAAAGTGACTTTGTGTTGCCTCATAGATGTGATTGAGGCGCCTGAGCCATTGGAGCATCAAAAAAAGTGACGACCCGGCAGTGCAGGCACCATTTATTGTCCGAAATATACGGTTGCTGTCCACGTGTCTTAATTAAGCAGCTTTCGGTACTTTCCACTGTAATGCAATGTATTAGCCCTAGTACTTTTCCATAGAAATAATTGCAATATTACAGCACGTACCAGACATATTTCTAAATGTGACATGCTGAAATTACTTGTGGCTCAGCTAGCATCCTTCGCTGTTCTGGTATCTCTCTTAGCCAAGCCTTGCGTTTGTGGTAAATAAATAAATTATTACCGGATCTATTTTTGACTATAATCAATAAACAGGTAGCTCAATAAATAAGAGTCAAGATTCGAGGTAGTTGGAGTTTGACAGGCTTTAATCAAGCATAAAGGACAGGAACAGGACAGCCTGTACAAGAGTAGGATGGCAGGGCCCGACAGCTGTCGGGCAGGATCTGGGAATTGGCTAGCAAACTTTAATATCCGGGCACAATATATATAGTTAAACAAAATACATTACATTCAATACAGTAGGCGTAGCAGTAGGCGGGGTTTGTAGCAGTCGCGAAAGATAAGGGCAAAACTGATGCAACAAGAAGGCGTGTACAGGGCGTATACATAGACATGTGATACAAACGTAACAGAATATGTCATAAACGGGGCGGAAACATGGAGGGGGCTGTCTGAGCAGCTGGGACCTCTAACCTAGTGGTGCGCGCAAACTGGCAATGATGTGTTACTAGGGAGAACTGGGGGCTATGACTTCTGCGCTAGAAGAGGAGACTAAAGTCTGGAGTGTCAGAGCGACATGTACCCAGGCATATCTAGTATCTGGTGTTTAGAGTACATGTTGATAGAATCCAAAAGTTATCAGAGTAAAGGCTAACAGACATTAAGACTGGTGCATGCATAATTCTACTTGTAGTGCGTGTGCGAGGAATATTCTATGAATATTAATACAGTATTTCTCTTACATGGAGACATAAAGGCTAGACCATGACGGAAACTATTGATGCGATTCAGTAGCTTAGGAATGCAGAGAAGGAGGGCTGGACTGATAACTAGAAACATAACATACTCTTGGCAGACTGGGAGGCAGAGCCAGGCCGAGCCGGGCACTGCGAGGCATGAAAGTAAGCTAAGGGTCAGGGATACAGGTGGGGGCTGTATCGCTCCTTGGAGAGGGTTCAGGAAACAGGAGCTGAATCTGAGTCCGGGCCCTTTTGAGGCCTAGAAACGGGGATAATTCAATGAATTAACGTGCACACTGTAAAACGTGGCAACGTAGCTTTACATAGGCCTAATATTTGTTGTATTCACGAGGACTGGAAACTGACATACTAGAGATGGACACAACTGTAATTGCGTCTTTAATTGATCAGAAGGGAATACATGCATATCGATCATGCACATATGACATAACATGGGGAACACGTAGGCACATACAACATGGCAAAATTTACTTTTCCACATTCCCTCCTTGTGCCCTACGTTTCCATCAGGAAACATCTATATTCATGATACCATCTATCATTTCATATAGCATCATTTGCTCGTCTCGAATTGTCTTGGAACGGGACTTAGGACTAGGAATACAAGAGGTAGCGCACATGCCGCAAATCGCAGGGCCACATTGTATACAGAGGCAGCAACTGAATATGATCATTACTGCAATACCTAGGAATGATAATACTTTCCATCCCCAAGCAGATATAATACTCCAGAGCCAACCGGACCATGTCCAGGTGCCTGGATTCTGGTGTAACTGATGGGCAATTTTATGAAGTCTGGTTATAGCTGAATAAACAGACGGCGCGTTATTAGGAATGAAAATGCAGCAACTAGATCCGATGACTCTACATGCTCCTCCTCTATTGGCCAGTATGACGTCAAGAACGAGACGATTTTGGAGCACGACAAATCTCATAGCAGATTGCTCTTCGGTTAAGTTACCTAGAGCAGAAGTAGTCTCATTCACTACTGCTTCAAGGGTTCTGGTTAACCTACGGATTAACTTACTATTCTGGATAGGTCCTATAAAGAAGAAGAAACCTTTATTGAAGTCTGTGTACTGTTCTAGAGCAGTTTCAGTTTGATCGACAATTGGGGACTCAATCTCCCTTCTATGTCTGACGTGAACTAGATGTGTGTTTCTGTGATAATCAGATGGGGCTAGAAAAACTGGTGGCAGTAGGAAGGCAATGTAACATGTTCCATCCCAATCGAGGGGCAGACGAAAATATGCGGTCTGACCACAAACAAAATAAGAATGACGTGAAGCTTTGAGAATAGATTTCCCACTGTCACTATACTCGACAGTAGTAGTACAATCACTATGTCCTACATGCGCGGAACCATTCTTTCTGACACATAATTCGCCTTTGACTGGTAGTACTGAAATAGCAGGTAAGTCTGGAGTAGTATCGGACTGAACATTCAGGACCATAAAATTCGAAGAATCATTACCTAAATTATAAACTTCATTTTCTAGATCTAACCCTGTTCTATGGGAGAGACCTTGCTTGTCTGGAAAACATGCTCTATTCAGAAGGGACATATCATTTGAAGATGACGTTAACGTGGACCATGCTCCACACGAACCATTATGTGAAAACGGATAAGGAAAGAGTGGCAGAACTCCCTTCGGCGTCTGGTAAGGGGGGAGTCGACCACACACCCAACAATTAGTGGCATTGCTGGTCTGGTGTGAATAGTGTAACATTCTTATAAATGTATTATTTCTCATGGCAAGACGATAGGATAACTCGTGAGGAGGCAGATCACTAAATGTGTGCTCTACTGTAGCATTAGAAAACTTATTTACATGAGAAATTGGAAAACATAAATGTAATGCATAACTTGTGCAGGTAACCATCAAACTTAGAAACAATATAAAACTTAGAAAAACGATACATCTTATAGAGTTTTGACTAACTCTCTCACTATGGGGGTCTATCTCATACATGTCAGATACCTGTCTAACCGTTTCACCCGAGAGGGACTTAGACAATTAAACTGGCTGACTTATTTTACTAGACCGGAGCTTTAACTTATACTCCTGTTGCGGAGTTTTCTCTAACAGAGGAACTTTCAGTTCAGGATTCAGATCAAAGTCTGGTTTCAGGCAGTCTTTAGAAATGGAACAGTTCTTTGAGAATGTTTTTTCTCGAACTCCATGGAACTTCTTTACATGGGACAGATGGACCCACCCCTTGCGGCCTTCCAACTTCACGGCCGTGCGGGTGGTCAGGAGGACAAGTCGCGGCTCTTTCCAACGAGGCTCCAGCGGACTTGAACGATCAAAGTTCCTTACGAGGACGAGGTCGCCTGGAATGACCTCATGCGGTTTCACTTCGGTATTGTCTGGAAATGCAGCGGCAACCTGGGAACGACAAGAGTGTAGGGCAGACATCAAGGAAGCTAGGTAATCTGTCAACATATTACTGGAAACATCTGTAATACTGCGGGGTCTAGGTGTACCCCACATGTTTGGGGGGCGGCCGAATATGACCTCATAAGGGGACAGACCTGATCTGGAATGTGCAACCATCCTCATGAAGAATAGAGCAACTGGCAGGGCAACTAGCCAGTCTACACCTTTCTCTTTACATGTCTTGGCAATACGGATTTTCAGGGTCTGATTATGTCTCTCTACGAGACCGGCTGCTTCAGGATGGCGCACACAATGGAACTTCCACTGGTACCCTAACAAAAGGGAAACATGTTTCATTAACTCAGATGAGAATGGCTGGCCGTTATCAGAATACACGACCCTAGGGAGTCCATAACGGGGAAAGAATTCACGAACCAACTGCTTGGCAGTGGTCGCTGCTGTATAATCTGGAACTGGATATGCTTCTGTCCACCTGGACAAAGCGCATACAACTACAAGAACATACTTGAAACCTCGACATCGCTCCATCTGAATATAATCCATCTGGAGGACTTCAAAAGGGTGGTCAGGGGGTTGGAATCCACCTTGTTCCACCGGGACACTTTTACCTGGATTGAATTGGCAACATATCATACAAGTACGGACTTTCTGCTTGGCTGCAGCTCGTAAATGCTTGTTGAACCAAAGGTTCTGTATACTATCTAACGTGGCTTTTTCTCCTAGATGTGCTGGACTATGTGCGGTATTGATAATGACTTGAACCATAGAGTCGGGGAGAAACCATGTGGCTTTTCCCTTCGTCACCCATCCCTGATCTGTCTGGACCCCTCCTTGTTCGGACCATTTCTTGATTTCTTCGGGAGTAGCATGTAACTGTATGTCTATGACATCTTGTGTAGGGTCCTTAACTGTCATACATGTAGTCTGTTCTGGAGTGAATGTCTGTGTCTTGTTAACTGGAATGTCTGGTGTCTGAGCTGTAAACTTGGCTGTTCGATCTGCGAGATCGTTTCCTTGGGAAATGATATCAGTAACTTTCGTATGTGCCTTGCACTTCATGATAGCGATAGCTGTCGGTAAATGTATTGCATCTAACAGAGCTTGAATGAGGAGACCATGCTGAATCTTGGTTCCATGAGAAGTCATGAAACCTCTCTCCTGCCAGAGTACTCCGAAGTCGTGTACAACTCCGAATGCATAACGTGAATCTGTATATATGTTTACTTTCAGGTTCTTAGCACGTATGCAGGCTTGGGTCAGAGCAACTAGCTCTGCTGCTTGAGCAGACAGGGTGTCAATACGGTGCGTTTCAATAACTTCAGTGTCAGTAGTCACTGCATACGCGGCTACTAGTTCTCCTGTACTTGTTCTCATACATGAACCGTCCACATAAAGTGTCAGGTCGGGATCAGGTAATGCAATGTCTGTCAGGTCTTGTCTTGGCTTACTCATAGTGTTAATAACTTCCACACAGTCATGTGTGGCAGGATTTGAAGTAACTGACGGTAACAGTGTAGCAGGATTTAGAATGTTGCAGCGTCTGATTTCTATGTGTGGCTGGAACAGTGTCAGTTCATAACCTGTTAAACGTGCAATGGTCAAGTGCTGAGTCTGTGTTCGGTTTAAAAGAACTTCCACGGAGTGTGGAACTTGTACTGTCAGGGAGTGTCCTAACACTATGGAATCACTTTGTCTGATTGCTAGAGCTGTGGCTGCAACTGACTTGAGGCACGCAGGCAAAGCCTGGGCTACTGGATCTAATGTGCTCGAAAAATAAGCACAAGGCTTGTACTGTCCTGCTTGATCTTGTGTGAGAACAGATAATGCAGTACCATCACGTCCTGTGACAAAAAGTGTAAAAGGCTTACTGTAGTTCGGTGTAGCTAGAACAGGTGCTTGGCATAAGGCTTTCTTTAATTCATTAAAACTAAGTGTATGTTCAGATGTCCAAGGGAGGACAGTCGATACGGCTGCCTCCTGTGTCGTTAACTGTATCAGTGGCTTTGCTAGAAATGCATACTGAGGAATCCATTGTCTGCAGTAAGAAGTGAGGCCAATAAAAGCTCGTACCTCCTTCTGTGTCTTGGGCGGTGGAAGACTCGCTATCAACTGGATACGGTCTGGTGTCAACTGCCTACCCCACTTGGACAGTAAGTGGCCTAAGTAGATCACTTGCTGGACACAGAATTGTAGCTTCGAAGGGGACACCTTGTGCCCCATCTCGGCTAGGAAATACAGAACTGTAAGTGACGCTCGCTCGCAGTCACGCTCAGAACGGGCTGTGATCAGTAGATCATCGACATACTGGAGCAGGGCAGTGTCAGTTGGCATGTGAATATTGTCTAGTTGTCTTTTAAGTGCTTGACTGTAAATACTAGGACTTTCTGTGAAACCTTGAGGAGCTCGTGTGAATTTATAGCTCCTTCCATTTAAACAAAAACCAAAAAGGTACTGGCTGTCTGGATGAATGGGAACACTGAAAAATGCATTCTTGAGGTCTATAACAGTGAAAAATGTAGCTTCAGAATCAATAGCTGTCAATAGGGATGAGATATCTGGGACTACTGGGTACTGGGGTATGATACATTTATTAAGTTCTCGAAGGTCAATCACTAATTGATATACTGGAGGTGCATTTGGATCAGTACGTTTCATGACTCGAATGATAGGAGAATTACATACATTGGAGTCAGTTTCTACAACCACTCCTTGAGCAATGAGCTCGTCAATAATTTTGGATAAGGCTGCTACAGCCTCAGGTGGCAATCTGTACTGTCTGATTCGTGGCAAGACTATACCTTGCTTGAGGGTCACACGATGGGGTGTGATTTGCATAAAACCTACATCAGTTGGACCTTGCGCCCATAAATGCTGTGGAACATTTAGTAATCTTGGATCAAAATCACGTAATACATAGTGACCTTTAAAGTCACGCAAAAACAATCGGATTCCTTCTGGGGAGCAGCAAATTACTGCACCTAATTCTTTCAATGTTTTAATGCCTAACAAATTTTCTGGACATGACTTCGTAAGTAACAAATCAGTAGTTCGGGACAATGGACCAACTCCTAGAGAAACTGGTTTTGAAATCTCGTTAACAATAGGCTTTCCTGAAAAACCAAGGGAAACATTTCTAGAGCCTGAGAGCGGAGCCCCTGGAACCTCGTCATGACTGATAGTAGTCCTACTTGCCCCTGTATCAATCAACAACTTTCTGTCTTTCCCTAATACTTGACTGTGTACATAGGGACCGGACTCAGATTGTTGTCCCTCATACAGTGTAATGAGGTGCTGGATCATATACATACCCACCAGTCGCTGCTCGGCTGGGGGTAGTTTCAGAAACATTTGTGCCACTATTTCATCTGGAAAAGTGGTAGAATCAGTAATCCATCGGACTGCTGATCGGGCTAGTTCTTGTTCATGTATGGTACTAAGTTCACTATAACCGATTCGTGATTTCAGAATGTGATCGGTAGCTTGAAATACTTGCTCAAGAGAACCTTGTTCTGGTGCTGGAAGAGGAAAAACTTTCTTGTGTTCTAGACGTGAATGTCGGTCTGGAAGTCTAGATTTACCTACATACGCTATTCTGGCGGTATTCTCGTCTTCTACCTCTTCGGTAGGAGAGTCGTCTTCTTTCTCGGACACTTGTGCTGTTTTACGTTGCTGGTGCAACCTTATTATTTCCTTACGAATTTTCTTGTACATACTCTCTATACTACTGAGCGTCTTGTGTCTTCCCTCGGCTATATGATCACTCCACTTTGTCAGAACTCTCATTTCGATCGGATCTTTAGTCGGATAATCTTGTTCCCTTATTAAACAATTGATTAGAAACTTTAATAGCATGAGCTGAATCTCAGCTTTCCTTTGAGACATGATTTCGCCAATACTTTCTGGATCATCCCCTGTACGGATGAAACGATATATTCTGTCTAGATCTTCTTTCATATTCGGTAGGGTGTCCAAATACTCGGTCACCCGTCTTACGCGCAATGAATATATAACCATATTATCATCGCCTGGGACTGGATCATAACGGCATTCGGTAAGAGCTCGCTTGATATCTGCAACGGACTGATGTTTGGGCGTACGCTGTAACGCACGTTCATGTAACTCGACTAACGTTACACGTTTGTGTGGCGGCGGGGTACCAGGAGGACCTCCCCCCGCGGCCCCTAAACTGGAATCGTCGACTGATACTCTTCGTGCTGGCAGAGTGACCGATGTAGCGGGAACTTGTACTATGGGCTGGACCGGGGGTACCGTAACAGGTGCTGTAACAGGTGCCCCGGTGGCTGGAGGAACAGGAATTACATTATTTACAGGAGCAGGCGGAACAGGATTCGCATATTCCGGGACTGTGTCGTCCAAATAGGACGAGAGAAAAATATCAGCTGCGGTCGGTTTGTGACGTAGCTTAATCGGAACTAATGGCGGCGGAAAATTACATGGTGCTTCCGGGGTTGCTTTTGGCAAGCCCTCGGCAAGAAGAGGATACATACCCTTAATGAGGGCATTTCTCTGTCTGTCTGACTGTTCGGCTTTTACTCGTTCACCTATTTCAATTAATTCCCTTTCTTGGGCTCTTTCTGAGGATTCCCTACTTAATTCAGACTTTCTGATTTCTTTTTCGGTTCTTTTATGAGATTCTTTGCGCCATAACTCGATGGCATCTTTCTGGGACTGTCTGGCTTTCTTTTTCCATAATGCTTCTTCTACTCGCATGATGCACTCGGCATCCCACGTACCTGATACGGGCCATCTATACTTTTCTTCTAATTCTTTGGTGTACTCCACCCATAAATCTAGATACAATATGGCACTTATGCCATGCTTATGATACATAAAATGACCTGGACTGTCCCTAGGCGGGACAGGAACTGCTTCCTCGAGCAGACCTTTTCTAGTTTTTAACTGACGTAATTTCGTGAACAGAGGCATAACTTAGACTGGAGTCTAGACACAATACAATACACGATAAACACAATAATGACTTTAAGAAAACAAATCACTCATACTACGACATTGAAAACACATGTAATAACATTTAACATAACAGTTCGGACAGAATATTACCTAAAATACTGAGAACAGAACACATGAATTTCTCGAGAACAGAACTTACTAGAACAGAAACTTTACTAGAATGACTAGATGCACTGCTAAAACAGTACGAAACTTACCGGTCCCATAAAGAGACACGTCAGGACCCGCGCCCACCTAAGTGAACACTTCGTGTTGGATTTGCGTACCCAAACCCACGGACCAGAGACAAATTAATTGACCCTGTCTAGATACTACCCCAGCAACGGTACTCACCGGGCAGCAAGAACGGAAGGCCTCGGACTGGACTGGACTGCTACGACGACGGACGGACGAACTTCGGATTTCAGTTACAGGTGGGCCTCCGGATACCTCGGACCTTGGACTCTCGGCTTGGGCTCTGGTCGGGACTCGCCGCGTTCCTCCACCGCCTCGTCTGGACGCTGGACCGCAACCTCCGTCTCCTCCGTGGGCCTGAGGGATACTTGAAGCAGAAATATCTGCACGTGCACGGTATGGTTCCGTCACGGCTGCAGAGGATCAGGGGGCCTGCGTGGCTTCTCCGGCGCGTGGGGAAAGGGCAAGTCCCTATTCGGGCGCCATTATGTGGTAAATAAATAAATTATTACCGGATCTATTTTTGACTATAATCAATAAACAGGTAGCTCAATAAATAAGAGTCAAGATTCGAGGTAGTTGGAGTTTGACAGGCTTTAATCAAGCATAAAGGACAGGAACAGGACAGCCTGTACAAGAGTAGGATGGCAGGGCCCGACAGCTGTCGGGCAGGATCTGGGAATTGGCTAGCAAACTTTAATATCCGGGCACAATATATATAGTTAAACAAAATACATTACATTCAATACAGTAGGCTTAGCAGTAGGCGGGGTTTGTAGCAGTCGCGAAAGATAAGGGCAAAACTGATGCAACAAGAAGGCGTGTACAGGGCGTATACATAGACATGTGATACAAACGTAACAGAATATGTCATAAACGGGGCGGAAACATGGAGGAGGCTTCTGAGCAGCTGGGACCTCTAACCTAGTGGTGCGCGCAAACTGGCAATGACGTGTTACTAGGGAGAACTGGGGGCTATGACTTCTGCGCTAGAAGAGGAGACTAAAGTCTGGAGTGTCAGAGCGACATGTACCCAGGCATATCTAGTATCTGGTGTTTAGAGTACATGTTGATAGAATCCAAAAGTTATCAGAGTAAAGGCTAACAGACATTAAGACTGGTGCATGCATAATTCTACTTGTAGTGCGTGTGCGAGGAATATTCTATGAATATTAATACAGTATTTCTCTTACATGGAGACATAAAGGCTAGACCATGACGGAAACTATTGATGCGATTCAGTAGCTTAGGAATGCAGAGAAGGAGGGCTGGACTGATAACTAGAAACATAACATACTCTTGGCAGACTGGGAGGCAGAGCCAGGCCGAGCCGGGCACTGCGAGGCATGAAAGTAAGCTAAGGGTCAGGGATACAGGTGGGGGCTGTATCGCTCCTTGGAGAGGGTTCAGGAAACAGGAGCTGAATCTGAGTCCGGGCCCTTTTGAGGCCTAGAAACGGGGATAATTCAATGAATTAACGTGCACACTGTAAAACGTGGCAACGTAGCTTTACATAGGCCTAATATTCGTTGTATTCACGAGGACTGGAAACTGACATACTAGAGATGGACACAACTGTAATTGCGTCTTTAATTGATCAGAAGGGAATACATGCATATCGATCATGCACATATGACATAACATGGGGAACACGTAGGCACATACAACATGGCAAAATTTACTTTTCCACACGTTACAAAAGAATCTTTACTTTCAGTAGCTTCAGTAACTTTTAATTAATTTGTTTGTGTCAACATTCTACAGGCCTTTAAGGTAGATATTTTGTATCACATTATAAAGGCAGCTTCTACTCTACAAACTAGAGAGGAACAAGCATTTGTAATGCACTAGGTCTCGCAATTGCGAGATTTTGAGCTATTGGCATTGTAAATAACAATGCCTTTTATTTATATGTTTAAAAAACCTGCAATAATAAAAGGCATTGTCATTTACAATACCAATAGGTCAAAATGTATAAAATACGAGACCTATTGCATTGCAAATGCTTGTTGTTTACAAACGCCCCATGCTGCTCTTTCATGTTAATAGAGGCCACGCCCCTTTCTTTAGACGAGCCGTGTCTAAAGAAACATCAGCGGCTGCTATTAAAATGAAAGCGCTGTAAGGGGTGCTTATTTTTGTAAAAGCGTCCCGTGAAAGCACGCATGACGCGCTGAATGTTGAAGGAAAGCATGTAGTGCCCGCAGTAGGAGAAACTCATTAAAGAAAATAGTGCTTACAGCAGCCACGACCACTGCAGGTGAGAGCGCTGGGGCGGTGGGGCCAGGTGAGGGGGGATATTGAGAGACTCTCGAAATTCCATCTCACGCGGCCCCACCGCTGTTACCTGCAGTGGTGACGGCTGGCTTGCAGACTAAAAAAAGACCTACTGTGTAACAACCGAACTAAAAGGGCAAGTCCTAATGGGAGCTTACAAATGAGGACAAGGCAGTATTAAGGAGGGACTAACAAGCCTATTAAGGAATCAGGAGCCAGCATTTATGAAGGACAATGGTACAGGCCAATGACAAATATGGGCGGAGAGTGGCCGGGACTCCAAGTACAAATTCCAGAACAGCATGCATCGTAGACCAGCGCATTCGCTGCCCAGGCTCAACCTAAAAATATCAGTGACCAATGAACCAAGAAAAATAGAAAGTACAATGCGTGGGTCAGAGCTTCTTCTCAGGGACCTTGCAGGAGGGCAGCCCCAGGTTTCCCAGACATGCATGTGCATGAGCGCCTCCCCTGGACAGTAGGGTGACCAACCGTCTGTAAATTTCATGGACTGTCCAGAATTTGGATCTCACATCCCTAGTCTGTGACAATCCCTTTTATGGATGGCTTTTGTCTGTAATTTTGGGCATTGGGCAATAGCACTGTTCCCCTGCATGATGCCTCAGCTCCCTGATGGGGCCGCCTCGCAAACTTGACTCATGACTTCTACTTTTTCAGATTGCCTATGTTCAGGGGCATAGTGAACCCTACCCCCACCCAACCCCTTGCTTTAGGAACTACAGCAAGGGTGAAATTCTTGATGGGCCTCTTCTATCTGCAACTCTGCAGTCAAGGGCTCAGTTTATAATTCATATGAAAAGGTGGGCGAGTGAGTAATTGAAGGGATGGGTGGATGGCTGGATGGATTAGGGAAAGTGTGAATGGATGAATGAAAGGGTGAATGGATGGATAATGAGAGAATGGATGGATGGATGAGTGAGTGGAAGGATGGATGAGAGAAAAGGTAAATGGATGTATGGGTGGAAGGGTAGAAGGATGGGTAAATGGGTGGATGGATGAGTGAAAGGATGGATGGATAAGTGAAAGGATGGCTGATGGGCGAGTGAATGGGTGGATGGATGCGTGAATTGATAGATGGATTGATAAGTGACAGTGTGAATGGATGGACAGATGAGTGGAAGGGGTCCCAACAACAAGCAGCACTTACCGGCGGAAGCTCCGGCCGTGAGGGAAACGGCAACGGCGGGGCAGTGCAGCAGTGTTTTCCAGTGCCGTGAGGGGAACGGCTGTAATTAACCACAAATCCCAGGTGCCCCAGTAGCAGCACATCGGCGCACCGGTGACGCTACAGCCAGCGCCCGGAGGCGCTATTTAACATCAGAGCGCCGAGTGCTCTGGGGGTCCCAACAACAAGCAGCACTTACCGGTGGAAGCTCCGGCCGTGTGGGAAACGGCGACGGCGGGGCAGTGCAGCAGTGTTTTCCAGTGCCGTGAGGGGAACGGCTGTAATTAACCACAAATCCCAGGTGCCCCAGTAGCAGCACACCAGCGCACCGGTGACGCTACAGCCAGCGCCCGGGCAAAGGGCGGGCCGTCTGTGGCCGTCCGGGGCCGGGAGAGGCCGGGCAGGGCCATGTCCCTTGGCAGTACAATCATCATTGCAGACAGTACAGTAGGACTAAATGGCAATGGAACAGATCTGATCCTCAAATATTGACCTTATATTTTTTATTGTCCCCTATTACTATTTTGTATTTGTATTGGTTGTTTCTACATCCCTGAAGGCTATATCCCAAACCTTATTAAGAATGGGTAAAAAAACTCCTGCTTTATCGTGGTCGCAAACTAGGCTGAAAACTATCACCACCCCTGTCCCAAGTTTGACTGCGTTTGACAAAATGCTACAATAAACTATAGTGGTTGTGGCTACAGTCATAGAGAACACCGAGAGACGCCTCTCACTCCCTCCAAGCATTCTCCCATTTACCCAATTAGTAAATACATCTATGGCCCTGGCTAACTTCTCTGAATCTTTACTCATGGACTCTTATGCAGGACTTCCTGGAGCCGTGAATAATGGGAATAGTTCAAAATAAGACCTGGCATTGATAGAACATTCCCTTATGGGTAGCAGGCTTTCATCTACCCCTACTCTGCAGTTGCCCCCGTCAGATAAAGATTCTTTATCACATGAAACTGGTGACTTGGTAGTACTGGAGGGTTCAGACATCTACCCACGTAGTGAATTAGTAACTATGGATGGGGTAAACATCGATAGCCCACCAGCACGAACCAGGGGGCAGAAAGCAAAGAGTAAAATGAAACATGTTATCAATGAACAACTTACAAATAAACAAAGGGGTAAAAGTAGCCGCACATATCGGAAGGTGACACAAAATCCTGCTGGGCAAAGAGGTGATAAGGGTGTGAATCAGCTTAATGCTATAGATGCCCAATCCCTTGAGGATAACACAGAGGTGGGGATGCCAGATTCTGGGTTCGTATGGAGACTCTGCTTTCTACTTTATTAGGGCCTATCTGTCTAAAGATGTTAAATATTGAAACCAGGATGGCCTCTATGGAAGAACAAATAGTAAAAATTGCAGAACGCAGTGAGATTTCTGGCGTCAAGCAATGTTTGCTACCACGAGCATCCACTTCAAACGGGGCATTGCCAAAGATCATCCCAAATAATAAAAACAAAGATGGGGGAAGGAAATAGAAAGATCAGAACTTATATATAAGGGGATCACTAATGCCATAAATACCAACAAGGGTCCATCGTCTGTTGGTAATGACTCAAACAATAAGAATAACGCACCGAGCAATAGTAAGGGAGTTACACAGGGGATACAACATACCCCACTTAAGGAGACAAGGGCAACCGCCCAAGGCGGGGTTGGGTCTACAGGGAAAACTGACATGGAAGAGAGGAAGGGCTCCTGCCCTTCAGGAATTTCAAAGCGCAGTGACATACCCCGGGTAGTGATTTTACCCCCAGAATGTAGTACCTACGTCACTGTCCTTTGTAATGTACCTAAATTGCAGGAAGGTCAAACGGAAACGCAAGAAACACTTAGGAACAAAACCCTTTATTGGATGACTAACAATTGTAATTATCCCATATCTAGTGCTGAACACATATTACTTACTCAAAGAGTGGGATGGATAGGCCCAGCTCCTAATACTTTTGACGGGGACTGTGTGATAATAAGTTTCAGGTCACCAAACTGGGCGCATGCAACTTTAATTAACGCCCCCCCCACCATCATGTACAGAGTATAATATGACACTACTACCTTTGGGGTATTTCTATAAACATTTATGGGCCAATCACCTAGAACCTGAACGTAGAATGCTGGGCCCCAACCTTAACATTAACTACTTACCTTTTCCACGAATAGCTCATCCAATGCGACTCCTCATCCCGCTGCTTAACAGATTTGAATGTTTGACAATGATGGAGGAAAATGACTGACATAAAGTCTCGGAAAGGGTACCCCAGGTCACAAGACGGGCCAGTTGACAGTAGATGGTACCCCTGAAATGGGTTGGGCTGAAAGAAATAGCCTAATTACTAACATAGGCGATCATTTGGGGAGTAGGGACGACGGAACCCATGAGGATAGCGTGACTTGTAATCCAGGTACAGTAACTACTGCAGAGCGTTTGGTAAATGGGGACGAGCAGTTAAACGAATGTCTAATTTTAGATCTAAATGTAGAGTCTATTGGGGGCCCGGTTGGTTTAGGACAAGAAGGGTACACATTAACAACCTGGAACATCGCAGGCCTGAAGAGAAAGTTGGATACCACATTTTGGCAGGATTTCATCAGAGATGGTAGTGACTTCATCTGCTTACAAGAGACATGGAGTACTGAAGAGGTTGTAGTGGAGGGTTATACCTCTTTCTGCTTAAGTGCTGTACCCTCCCAAACAGGAAGAGCCAAAGGTGGGTTATTGCTGCTCATATCAACAAAACTAGTGGGGTGTAAAATTACAAGTTATGCATCAATTGGCAATAATAGCCAAGTCCTGAGACTAACCTTTCCGAAGGGTAAGGACTTGGTTTTAATACATTTTTATAATAATAATTTTAATAAGGAAAGACAATCACCATTAGGCCCATTAGAAAAGGAAATAGATAGAGTATTAAATCTCTCCAGAAAACTCGTAGTTATTCTGTGAGCGGGTGATTTTAATATTCGTGTTTGCCCAGCGGCACTAACCAATTCTTGTGGATTAATGAAGTCCCATTGTACCCCCTTTACAAATGATGACAATACTTTACATTTTTTGCATTGTGATTATGGCATGGCTATAAATACATTTATGGCAAAATTCGACCTTGAGCTTTTAGATTGCTCTATGACTAAAGGCCATATCAAATGCCCAACATTTACTGGGAGGAATGGGAATAGTAACATAGACCACATTGCATTATCTGAACATAGTTTTTTTACTGATCTCTGGGTAACAGAGCAGGTGGTCAGCGACCACAATAGCATCTCTATAGCACTACTAGATTGGGGCGGGAAAAAAGTTAACAATGAGGACCGACTTGTAGATATTGTCCCTGTTAGGCCCAATGGGATGAGAATAAAGTGGGCTAGTGTGGATCCACCAAAGATTCAAGCAGAGGTGGTCACCAGATGCAGGGATGCTATTGATTGTTGCTTAAATAAGGATGTTATACCTGGAATTTTATTAACTAACTTTGCAGAAATAAATAATGTAATCAAGAGTGTATTAACAAAAATCCCTAGAGTAGACAAACAGGGTGGCACAAGGTGGTTTGACTCAAAATGCACCCAGGCTTTACAGAAACTTAAAATGGCGTTAGGGTCTAAGCCTCGTAATCAACTGTTAATCCAGGAACTTAGAAAAAGTTATAAAATAATTTTGCTCACACATAAAAAAGATCTGAGAACTGCAGCCTGGGACCAATTAAATATGGCTGCGGACACCAAAAACAGCAAACTCTTTTGGGAAACTGTTAGTAGCCCTTTTTTAAAGGAAAACTGTGTACCCGAATTAACATCTTACGTTAATTACACCGAATGGATCCAACATGTTTCTAATATTTTTAACCCGGATAGGTTGGCGTTAAATTTTAATTTAAATTTATTTTTAGATAATGATGATACGTGGCCAAGACTACCCCTGTTAATCGATGTGGAAGAGGTGCGGGAAGGGTTGATAAATAGCAAAGGGGGAAAAGCACCGGGACCGGACGGCGTCCCAATAGATCTATATAAGGATCTGATGGACTTGTGGGCACCAATCCTAACAATAATTTTTAACAAATCAGCTATGGGGAATTTTCCTGTATCATGGGCACAGTCAATCATTGTTCCATTACATAAAAAGGGATCACGCACAGAGGCCTGTAATTACCGGCCAATCTCATTACTGGACTCCTCTATTAAGGTAATGAGCAGGGTACTCCTAAAAAGACTGGAAACCTGGGCCACAGATTACAGAGTATTAACTCCAGTCCAATTTGGATTTCGGAAGGGTTTAGGCACGATCGAACAATGTGTAAATCTGGATCTACTCATCAGCAAGTACACAGTTGCCAAGGAGGGTAACTTGTTTCTGTGCTTTGCTGACCTGAGTAGCGCGTTCGATCTGGTGGACCATGCCCTGCTATGGAAAGTGGTGCTTGAATCTGGAGCCCCTGAGGAGATAGTATTCTTCCTGGCACGAGTATACGAGAGGTTAACATGCAGTGTGCGTTATGGGCCCACAGGTGAGCGAACCCCTTTCTTCCCGGTAAAAAGAGGTATAAGGCAGGGGTGCGTATTGGCCCCTGTGGTATTTTCCCTCTTTATCAACCAAATAGCTACAATTTTAAATAACATCTCGGCAGATGCACCTAAAATTGACGATACAGTGGTATCTGTCTTGTTATTTGCCGATGATGCTGTTTTAATTTCCCGTACCCCTCTAGGCCTCCAGCGACTTATTAATGAATTTGTAAATTTTATAAAGGATAGGAAACTTTTAATTAATAAATCAAAAATGTATACCATGGTTTGCGGGAAGAAGAAGACACTAAGGCCTTTCTTTCTCGAAGGTTCAAAGATAGAAGCCGTCACATATTTTTGTTACCTTGGTGTTACTTATGAACATAATAGTAAATGGGGAGGGGAGCAAGAAAACATTAGACATAAAATGATAAGGAACACAAATGGAATTTTTCGTTTTGCTAGCAAATTAGGGGTGTAGATTACAGAATATGGTAACCATATATAACACTAGATGTGTTTCCTCAGCCTTGTTTGGAGCCGGAATATGGGGCCATTCATCTACAGACCAACTTCAAAATAACGAAAATTGTTTTTTAAAACAACTCCTGAGTGTCCCGGCTTCGGCCTCTACTGATTTGATCCACCAAGAAACCGGCCTTAATTATATATCGGATCTAGCAGCTCTACGCCCTCTACTTTTGTGGCGTTCGATCTGGTATAAGAGTGAGACAGAGTTCACTCAGAAAATAATTCAAGATTGCCTTAAATTAGAGTACGCTTCCCGCATCCCATGGCTGAGTTATATTATACATTGGTATGGTATACTGTTTGATTTTAATATTTTAAAGGTGTCCGAATACACAATCCCCTTTTCAAAGAAGGAAATTAAGGATTCCTTCTTGTCCTTTAAGAGGGGAGAGCGACTGAAACTAACTAGGACCCAAAAGACTGTTGTGTTTTATAGGCAACTTGAACTCGAAAGTGGTTTTCAGGCTTATTTGTCCGATGTGTCCAGATTGTCACATCGCTTTGTTTTAATACGCCTGAGGCTGGGCATTGTACATCACTTGGTATCCTTCCCAGAAATAGGAGAGCGATCTACTATGATATGTCCATGTGATAGTACCTCTAGCCAGAGTTGTTGTCATTTTTTACTTTTCTGTAAATTTTATACATTTTTACGGAAATTTTACCTGAAGCCTATCTTTTTAAAATATAACGTTCGTACAACAGTGGATGCAATGAACTTACTATGTGCCCTTGAGAATACGGATATTTGCTTTCGGGTTGCATTGTATATATTGAAATGTAGAGCAGCCAGGAAATCCATAATATTTTAATCAATTGCCATGGTGAAACTGTATACAAGCACATGACACTTTTTTGTCGGGATGGAAATATGTTTATTATATGTTGCAAGAACCCGAATGTTTACTTAGGCATATGTCACTTTAAAGAGTACTCGCTAAAGTCCAAGCTAAAGTACTTCTTAGCACTATGCACTTTTATTGTAATATTTTTGTTATGCTGCTACTATTTTGTATGTGATTGTTCGAAGTATTTTTAGGCATATGTCATTTTAATGAGTACTGGCTAAAGCTCTAGTTGAAGCACTTTCTAGCACTATGCACTTTTACTGTAACACTCCTTTCGTCTGCTGCTACTAGTTTGTATGCGATTGTGACCGCACTGATCCTCTCAGACGCGGCCGCTCCACACACTGCTCCCGACCCTGCCTGATTGCACCGTATCGTAGCGCTCCCAGCCTGACTGCATACCGCTACCCCGCCTTGCTGACTAACGAGCCTCGACATTATTTAATTAATGTATTATTTACTCGTTATTCAATTAAGTTTGCAACGCAAAAGGGCCAGATTGCTGCTTATTTGTATTCCGCCTGGCTGAACATTTTATAGCGCTAGTTGACAAAGTGCGCTTTTTAGTTGTGCTGCGCTGCCTGCTGGTCTCTTGGGTGTACGATTATTTTAATTGCTTTGCTCTGATTGATGTATGTGCCCGCCTTGGCTCGCTGCCATTTTGTGGAGATTGTTGTGCCTACCTGACCGGATATCCGACCCACACCCGCCTCCCAGCTGCCCCTCCCTCCCACTGACACAGTAAGGCCATCGCTCCCACGGCCTCGCTGTGACCGCCCTGATCCTCTCAGACGGGGCCGCTCCACACACTGCTCCCGACCCTGCCTGATTGCACGGTATCGTAGCGCTCCCAGCCTGACTGCATACCGCTACCCCGCCTTGCTGACTAACGCGCCTCGACATTATTTAATTAATTTATTATTTACTCGTTATTCAATTAAGTTCGCAACGCAAAAGGGCCAGATTGCTGCTTATTTGTATTCCGCCTGGCTGAACATTTTATAGCGCTAGTTGACAAAGTGCGCTTTTCAGTTGTGCTGCGCTGCCTGCTGGTCTCTTGGGTGTACGATTATTTTAATTGCTTTGCTCTGATTGATGTATGTGCCCGCCTTGGCTCGCTGCCATTTTGTGGAGATTGTTGTGCCTACCTGACCGGATATCCGACCCACACCCGCCTCCCAGCTGCCCCTCCCTCGCCCCTCCCCCCTCACTATCCACATATGACAGATACTCTTGCGCGCAGCGTTCACGCGCAGCGATCGCGCCCAATTCACGCCGAAGGTGCGCCAAAGGTAAGCCCGTCTACGCCCGTCCGTGCCTGGACCGTGCCCAGCGCCAGACCCCCTGGTCCCCGCCACTCCCAACCCTCTAGAGTCACATATGATGCCACTTTTCTCCTCACCCTCAACCCCGGACGCACCCCACTATGCTGCGAAGCTACCCCAGGACGTACCCACGGCCCATTCACCTGCCTCTCCTGCAAGTTCAACTGCTTCAGGACCCTCACCAAACCCACTTCCTCCACACACAGCTCCGAACTCAACAGCCTGAAATGCATCCTACTGAACACCCGCTCAGTCCACAGACATGCAACAGAACTCTGGGACCTAATCGACACTGCGTCACCTGACGTCGCCTTCCTTACTGAAACATGGATGAACGCATCTTCTGCCCCCGACATAGCCATAGCTATACCGGACACTTACAAGATCATTCGAAAAGACCGCACCAATAAAAAAACTGGAGGAGGCATCGCCATCGTCCATAGAAACACCATCAAAATCACAACCAGCTCTGACGACTATCTTGCAACCGCCGAACATCTCCACTTTCAGATCCACACCGACCCCAGGACCACCCTTAGAGGCACCCTCATTTACAGGCCTCCAGGCACGAGATCTCAATTCAGCGACGACATCACAGACTTCGTCAGCCCGCACGCCCTCGCCTCCGAGAACTACATTCTTCTAGGAGACCTCAACTACCACCTTGAAAACATACTCGACAACAACACCACCACCCTTCTGGACAACCTGTCCAATCTCGGACTCAAACAACTTGTTGACACCCCCACTCACACAGCCGGACACACGCTCGACCCTATCTTCACCTCCAGCAAGCACATCTCCTTCGATCACACTACAGCTCTCCACTGGACGGATCACAGCTGTGTTCACTTCAGCTACAAAACCACCCTGACCCACAACTGTCCACAACCCATTCCCCGGAGAAAATGGAACAAAATCACCACCGACCAACTCCTCACATCACTCAACCAAAACCCTCCCACCCTAGCAATGGACCCTGACCAAGCGGTCACCAACTTCAGGCAATGGATTACCCACAGTGCGGACGAACTAGCACCCCTGAAAAAACACCAGTTGAAATCATCCAGCAAAAAGGCTCCCTGGGTCAGTGATGACCTTAAAAAATCCAAGAAGACATGCCGCACCCTGGAGAAGAATTGGAGAAAAGAACCAACCTCAGACAACATGGCCTCCCTCAAGACAGCCACCCGCAAACACCACCAACTGATTCGATCCGCCAAGAAATCAGCATTCAAGGACCGTCTCGACAACAATTCTCATAACAGCAAGGAACTCTTCAATATCGTCAAAGAATTCACCAACCCTTCCGCAGCATCCAACGACATCACTAACTCCCAAGACCTCTGCGATGCGCTATCCTCCTTCTTCTACAACAAAATTGCCGACATCCACAACAGCCTCAAGAATACTCCCAGTGACCAACCCGCCCCACCCCCTTCAGATCCCACCCCTCCAACTAACAACCTCAGCTCTTGGAACCCAATCACCATTGAAGACACCATTCGCCTCATGAACTCAATCCACTCTGGCTCGCCTTCTGACCCCTGTCCCCACTACATCTTCAACAAAGCTGACTCCATCATCGCTCCCCAACTCCGCAATGTCATCAACTGCTCTCTCAACTCTGCCACCTTTCCAGAAATCTGGAAACACGCCGAACTCAGCGCCCTTCTGAAAAAACCCACAGCAGACCCCTCAGAACTGAAAAACTACCGACCCATATCCCTCCTCCCTTTCCCGGCCAAAGTAATCGAGAAAGCCGTCAACAGCCAACTCGCCGCCTTCCTTGAATCCAACAACTCCCTGGATCCCTCACAGAACGGCTTTCGAGCCAAACACAGCACCGAAACCGCCCTCATTGCGGCGACCGATGACATCCGAGCACTCCTGGACAACGGAGAAACAGTGGCCCTCATTCTACTCGACCTCTCCGCCGCCTTCGACACTGTCTGTCACAGCACCCTCATAAAACGCCTCAACAACATCGGCATACAAGGAAAAGCCTTGGACTGGATCATCTCGTTCCTAGCTGGGAGAACCCAGAGAGTCAGACTCCCCCCATTCTACTCAGAGCCCACCGAAGTCATCTGCGGCGTACCTCATGGTTCCTCACTCAGTCCCACCCTCTTCAACGTCTACATGAGTCCTCTCGCCTCCATCGCACGTCAACACAACCTCAACATCATCTCCTACGCCGACGACACCCAGCTAATCCTTTCACTCACCAAAGACCCCAACACCGCCAAAACCAATCTTCACGAAGGTATGAAAGAAGTAGCCGAATGGATGAAACAGAGCCGCCTAAAACTCAACTCAGACAAAACGGAGGTGCTCATCCTAGGATCCTCCCCCTCAGCTTGGGACGACTCATGGTGGCCTTCCGCTTTGGGATCAGCACCCACACCCACAGACCATGCACGTAACCTTGGCTTCATTCTAGACTCCTCTCTCTCAATGTCCAGACAAGTCAACGCCGTATCGTCCTCCTGCTTCAACGTCCTTCGCATTCTCAAAAAGATCTTCCGCTGGATCCCCCTCGAGACAAGAAAGACTGTCACCCATGCACTGGTCACGAGTCGACTAGACTATGGCAACACACTTTACGCCGGAATTACAACAAAATTGCAGAAAAAGCTCCAGCGTATCCAAAACGCGTCAGCGAGACTCATTTTAGACATCCCGCGCCAAGAGCACATCACCGGACACCTAAAAAATCTCCACTGGCTTCCCGTCAACAAGAGAATCACTTTCCGCCTTCTTACCCACGCACACAAGGCCCTTTATAATCTGGGACCCGAATGCCTCAACACCCGGCTGTCCTTCTACATTCCCACCCGCCAACTAAGATCATCCAATCAAGCCCTCGCCGCAGTCCCGCGCATCCGAAAAACCACCATGGGTGGCAGATCATTCTCCTTCCTGGCTGCCAAAACCTGGAACTCACTCCCCACCCACCTTCGCCTTACTTAGAACCACATCTCCTTCAGAAAAGAACTGAAAACCTGGCTATTCGACAAATAGTGAACCCCTCCCTCTAGCGCCTTGAGACCCTCTGGGTGAGTAGTGCTCTATATAAATGCCCGAACTTATTGTTAAATTATTCTTAGTATTTATTAAATAATGTTGCTCCGTTGGTGCATCACTTCATGGGCCAGCTATGGAAGGTACAGTTACGTTTCCTTCCAATTTAGTAGGGTAATTATAAAATTTGCATTATGATGATTTTATAACATATAATTTGGATGTATTCTTGTTTTATTGTTGCTTTTATGGTTGTGTTATGCAAACCGAATAAAGTTTTCTAAGAAGAAGAGTGGAAGGATGGATGTAAGGATGGATGAGTGAGTGAAAAGGAGGGTAGATGGACAAAAGGATGGATAGTTGAGTGAAGGGGTGAAAAGGTGGATGGATGAGAGAAAGGATGGATGGATGAGTGATAGGGTCAATGGATGGATTCATGAGTGGATGAGTAGATGGATGGGTGGATGGATGGATTGATGGCTAAGTGAAAGGGTCAATGGAGAGAGAAAGGGAGGATGGATGGATGACTGAAAAGGTGAATGAGTGGAAGGATGAATGACTGGGTGGATGAATGAGTAAGTAAAAGGATGGCTGAATGGGTGAAAGGGGAAATGGCTGGATGGATGAGTGAACGGATGGATGGGTGGAAGAGTGGATGGATGAGTGTACGGATGGATATTGTGAAGTGGTGGAAGGATGAGTGAAAGTGTGGATAGATGAATGAAATGATGGATGGAAGGAAGGATACATGATGGATAAGTTAGCAAATGGAAGAATATGTTTGGATATTGATGGGCTTACTTATATACTATTGCGCGACCTCCTCTGATGTGTCTGTAAAACGTTACTTTTCTCCCAAAGTTTTGTCCTGAATTTGCACCCATGCCAGTTTGTCTCCCTACTGGATAGGGTTTTACTTACAAGGCAGGGACCTGTAGTCCTATCATGTCCCAATATAGAGGGTAAACACCGACCTGTGTTAGGTACTCATGCTGGACCTGGGAATATAAGATCTCTGAGGAGGGTGGTGGGGCGTGCACGTCCGCCCAGTGGCACTTTTACTTTCACAATGTGTCTGTAAGTTTTAAACTTTTACGCTTAAATAGATAAATGTGACACCTTCGTATAAAACAATTCCCCATTCAGATCCCGCCCCATCATTCTATTTGTTTAGCATGAAGAATACTCGTTAAAATGCATTTTCCATGTAGTTCTTTGATTTTAATATCATATATGTTTATATAAATAATAAGCCTCAATTACTTTTTACTTTTTCAATTACTTAAAAGAAAAGGCACAAATGCAGTCCAAAAGGTAAAAGACTTCTAAATATTTTAACATGTAAAGGTGTGGCCATTAATAAAAAGAATCAGCAAATTGTAATATCAGTATAACTTTATAAATTGCATTTAAAAAAGGTTTTCTATCGTTAAAACGTTTGCTTAGTTTAAAAAAAAGTGAATCTCCCCGTCGGGGAATTGAACCCCGGTCTCCCGCGTGACAGGCGGGGATACTGACCACTATACTAACGAGGATTTGATGGGTGCACAGTCGCTAAGCAGCTCCTTGTCGCGGCTTCAACCCGCCCTGTCCCGCCTGTGACTGATGGGTCTCATTTCCAGCTCCTCGACACCAACGCAAGGGGCCACAGGTTCAACACACACACTCCCTCCCACAATACACACAAACACACTCCTCCCTCACACCTCACAGCAGCCCTCTCGCCTCCCAGCAGACGCTCTCAGCAGCATCCCCTGATGCCAGAGTCACCACAACCAGCTCCCAGGGCTGCTCCAGACGGGGCCCCGGGCTGGCTCTTCAGCCCAGGGGCCCCTGGCTCTGTCTGATGAGGGGGCATTGCAGCGGGGGCTGCACACAGGGAGGGGGGGGGGGAGAGACTCTCCCACAAGCCGCCTGCCCCAGCCGGAGGAGAGAGCTGTGCTGTAAAGGTGAAGAGAGGAGGCAGGAAAAGCCCAGGCATATGAGGGTCTGAGAAAGAGGCGCTTTCTATTGTGAAGCAGAGGGGAAAAAAGTGAAGAGTTTGCAAAAGTCCTTCGAGCCGGATTTGAACCAGCGACCTAAGGATGACAGACACTCCACTACAGTCCTCCGCTCTACCAACTGAGCTATCGAAGGCTAGGCTGGTTACACATGAGTAGGCGCTAAATGGCATTAGAAGTGGTTCTGGACTGGGCACTATTCTGTGTCTTAACACTTGATAAAGCTGCAAACCCGACAAATATTTAACTAACAGGGAAACGTCTGAGTCTTGACTGATTTTCATGATATATTTACAATTATTATTTTGGGATCCAAAAGTTAATAATGGGGTTATGTTATATAGTTATATATATATATGTAGCGCTCAAACACCGTAGGTTTCCTGGTATATTTGTTTTTTATTTATTTAGGGTGTTTCGTGTTTACTGTTGGATACATTATTGCTGTAGATCCTGGGTAACATGTGTTATGGTCTTTTAAGAGTTATTTTTTTAGTTCGGATGTTCTTTGTAGCATTAAATACTTAAATGTGTTTTTGCGGTTCGTGCATTTTAATTATAAAAATGGTAATCGCCATGGGATCCACAAGTTAATAATGTGGTTATGTTATCTAGTTATATATATGTTAAACTTCATCAGGTGTAACATTTTATGTTTTGCTCTGTGACACCACGGGCTGGTTTTACTTAAAGTTCAGGGGCTGGTCCTTGTAATAGGATCTGTTTAAACACCAGAAGGTGACAAGAGGGCTGTCCCCTCTGACCTATCAGAGCTCTTATATGCTGTGGGTGTAACAAAGATGATAATAGGAGGAGACTGGGTTGAAATGCGGAGCCATTGTCAGCCCTTTGCCCCTCAGCAGCATCGCCTCAACGTCAGTCCCACCTCCTCTATAAAAGAGGCCTGCAGGAATCCAGTCTGAGGGGTCAGAGGGCAATCAGAGGTTACTGGGCCATAGTTGTATCAAGGAGGGGTGTTTACTTCTGGTGCCCCGGGGCCTCCGTACTCTGGGCCCCCAAACTAGGGACCAGGCCCCCCTTTTAACACCTGACTCAGAATAACAAGACAGAGCAGCTGAAAGCTTACTTGGGGACCCACATGTATGAAAGGAAGAAATGGGGGAAATAAACTGCACCCTGACCCTATTAGTGCACACTTTTTACATCCGGTGTAAACATAGATACATATTTTGATTTATAACTTGTTTACATTTGACATGAATAAATATGGAATCAGTTGTACTTTAGAATGTTTAACCTGCCCTCCCATGCTTCAGTCGTATCTTATCCTACCCGATTTAAAAAAAAAATAAGTTTTTCCATTCGGTTCTTTTAAATTGAAATGATGTCAGAAAGGAACAACACAGCAGAGAATGATTACAAATGTGTGTTTATTGCTTTTAACCTCAGGGGCCTTATTTATGAAGGCCTTGCGCCGCCGGTGCGCCACTTTTAAAATGGGAAAAAGTGACGCACTGCGGCGCAAGGCCTTCATAAATAAGGCCCCAGGGGCCTCATTTATGAAAAGTGACGCATCGCTGCGTGAAAACAGTGATGTGTCACTTTTCACTCCGCCCTCCTTGTGACACCAATGATACGTCATATTTAATGTATGACGCATCATGGCGCTCGGAGTTACAGATACGTCAGTATTTCTGACGTATCTGTAAGCGCAGAAGTGACGCATTGCTGGAGTGTGTCACAAAAGTGACGCAACTCCAGCAATGCGCCCTTTTCACATGGGGCAAGCTCCATGTGAAAGGGCCTGCATCAGTCTTACGCCTGCTGTGAGGCAGGCGCAAGATTTTGACGCAACGGCGTCCTAAAAGTGACGCAGTGAAATTTTATAGATTTCACTGCGTCACTTCTACGACCCTTCCTTGCGTCAATACGCCCCCCTTGCATACATTATACCTGGCGCAGGTATAATGTAGCGCAGGGGTTTACAAAGTGACGTATCTACCTAGATGCGTCACTTTGTAACTATGGTGCAACAAGGCACATTATTTACGCTGCTGGTGCGTCACAAAAAGTGACGCACCGGCGGTGTAAAAGTGACGCACGGCCTCATAAATGAGGCCCCAGATGTTTACTTTTGTAAACACACACCGCAGAGGCTCTTCCCTCCGCTCTCCCAGAATGCTGTGCGGGATTATTCGGGGTCTGCCCCTGTCAAGGCTGCTGATGCCCCATTGCTGCTCCAGGGCCCTGTGGGCTGTGAGTGCTGTGGCGGTGCTGCCCCCTGGCGGTCAACCTGAGCATCTGAAGATACCAAGGAAGCAGCTGGCCGGTCACTGGAGAGCGGTCTGTGGGGCCCTCAGCCTGGTGAGGAGACACAGGAGTGAAGTGTCCTGGGGAGAGGGGCGTGGCTTTGTCTGGCTCCTGGGGGGGGCAGTAAGAGTCAATGTGGGGGCTGCTGCTGTCCTCTGGTCCTGGGTCTGGGGAAGTTCCAGGGTTGTAAATAATGAGACATGAGCAGGTTGTGGCACAAATCCTGACCCCTCATTCCTTCGGGTTTGTCTGGAGTGGGGGGGGGGGGTCTGTGACCCATTGATGGTCAGACTATAAGAATGATAGTATAACTATAAATGTACCAGAGTGATGGGACAGAGACTGAGCCACAGTGGTTACTGACAGCCTCCCATATGGTCTAGCGGTTAGGATTCCTGGTTTTCACCCAGGCGGCCCGGGTTCGACTCCCGGTATGGGAAGTACAGCTTTTTGCTAATGCAACATTATAAAATGTATTTTATTCCATCCAAACTAAAATGGCTCTGAAAGTCCTAATAATCTCTCTTGCTTTCTATCAGTCTAAAGCCCTCTGTGGTTTACACCGACCCCTCAGCTCCTGTTCCCGCCCCAGCCCTTCCTGTTCAGCTGCTGTAGTATTAATGAACGCTACAGATCAATACTGTGAAGGGTTAATCGATGTTTGCCTTTTATCACACAACAAAGAGTACAGATTATATCAATAGCGCGTGGATTACAAGGCACCCGTGCCCTGGGCTCTCACCGTGTGAAATGCTCGTTTCTTTCCTGCTCCGCCCCTGCTGTGGAAGAGGCGCTTTCAGAGTCTGTGTTGTGACATTAATTCGCGCTGTGTTGATTTATAGGAGATGAGCATTTAGGAAGTTTGTTTATTCTCTCCTCTGTGGGCAGCTCCTGTGTCCGCCGTTTCTCGGCCCTGCACTCCTTTAAGAGTACGTTAAAGCTCTGCCCTAAAAGGACAGTTTAACGCATCAAAGAGTCATTTCCATGTGTTGGTTAAAAACAAGTTGTGTGTGTCCTGTTTAAGGATTGAATTGTAAAATTGACTTTTTTAGTTGGATGTTTAAGCATACACTATTGACCAATAGAAAGTCAGCAAGTGACTGACGCCGCATCCTTACATGATTGAGCGGTGACGCAAGCAGTGTCCAGGCGGTTCCATGGTGTAATGGTTAGCACTCTGGACTCTGAATCCAGCGATCCGAGTTCAAATCTCGGTGGGACCTGAGGATTTTCTTATTTGATTCCAATTATTCTGGGTCTTACGCAGAGGATCATTAGTATCCCTAACATACCCCCTCCCTTCCTGTTTTCATTCTCCTGGTCTCTGCTGATATCCATACATTATCTTTAGGCGGTGCTGGGCGGCTCGTGACGCTGCACACAGGTGTTTTATCATTCCTGTGCCTGTGTGATCACCTTTCTCCTGTGGATATCCATACATTATCTTTAGGCGGTGCTGGGCGGCTCGTGACGCTGCACACAGGTGTTTTATCATTCCTGTGCCTGTGTGATCACCTTTCTCCTGTGGATATCCATACATTATCTTTAGGCGGTGCTGGCGGCACGTGACGCTGCACACAGGTGTTTTATCATTCCTGTGCCTGTGTGATCACCTTTCTCCTGTGGCTGCACAACAGTAACACACACAGTGTGGACCTGACTCCAGCGCCCTTCACACCGGATAACTTACAAGGAGACACACAGACGGGAAAGCAGTGTGGAAAAGAAAGGTTTTAATAAAGTGTGAACGGATACAAATTAAAAATGCTTTTTGTTTTATTTCTGCTCTTTATTGGTAACGGTTGATGACGGTTTCCTCGCTGCTGCACCTTCGGATTATTTGGAAGATAGTTCAGTTGGTGACAGCACAGGTCCCCCCCACCCCCTTCGGTTTTGTCTCCATGAGAAGCCCATACTAGTCCCCAATAAACTTTTTTCCTCTTTACACACTACGTTTAGCAAAACCAAATGAACCATTTTCCAAACACCGACGCTTGGTTTTGGCAAATTTAACAAATTGCAGGAGAAGTTTCTTATTTTAATAACAGCAACTAAATGAGCACTTAATCACATAACACCCTCTAAAAAAACCAATAAACGCAATTAAATGAGTAAAAGTGCATTTAATCACATAACACTCTCTGAAAAACGCGAGCGCTCTACCATCTGAGCTAATTCCCCTCCACAGCATCGAGGGGCAGCGGGATTGATAACGCATTCTCCAGACCGGTCCATTTTCATCTTAAATCACATTTCTCTTCCTTAAATGAGCCTTTAGACAGAGGTTTGCTCTGTAAATGGAAATGTATATGTAAATGTACAGGAATTTATATAGCGCAAAATCACCGAGCGGTTTCTAAGCGCTTGCTTAGGGAACCCGTCCTGGTATTCCCCTGTGAGATAACCCCAGCAGGGTATCCGCAAGGTAAAAGCCAGGCATCCCACCGCGAAGGGCCGTTGTGGAGATTAAGCAAGCTATTGTCCAGAGTCGCAGAGTGTGAACCCGTGAATCGAGTAGGCACCGGAGCAAGAATTGTTGAGTCCATGGACATTTTAAGTCTCAAGACCCCGCCGAGCCGGGAATTGAATCCTGGTCCCGGGCTGACCTCCGCTTCCAGGTCTGCCTCCTCTAACCAGTGAGCCACACTTCTCCACACTCTGTGATCTCCAGTTGCTCAAACTGTTGCCATTGAAGCGTCTGACAGAGCTCGTGCATGTCGTGTGCTCGTGCATGTCGTGTGCTCGTGCATGTCGTGTGCTTGTGCATGTCATGTGCTCGTGCATGTCGTGTGCTCGTGCATGCCATGTGCTCGTGCATGTCGTGTGCTCGTGCATGTCTTGCCCTCGTGCATGTCGTGTGCTCGTGCATGTCGTGTGCTCGTGTGCATATCGTGTGCTCGTGCATGTCATGTGCTCGTGCATGTCATGTGCTCGTGCATGTCATGCGCTCGTGCATGCCTTGTGCTCGTGCATGCCTTGTGCTCGTGCATGTCGTGTGCTCGTGCATGTCATGCGCTCGTGCATGTTGTGTGCTCGTGCATGTCTTGCGCTCGTGCATGTCGTGTGCTCGTGCATGTCATGTGCTCGTGTGCATGTCGTGTGCTCGTGCATGTCATGTGCTCGTGCATGTCATGTGCTCGTGCATGTCATGCACTCGTGCATGTCGTGTGCTCGTGCATGCCTTGTGCTCGTGCATGTCGTGTGCTCGTGCTTGTCGTGTGCTTGTGCATGGTTTCATGTAGACACCAGCCCCTGCCCCAGTTACATCATAGTAGTCTGGCATTCATCGGAGTGACCCTGTTGTGCCCACGGGTGGCAGAACGGGGGTCTTCGCCACACATCACATTTACTCCAGGTTCACCTCACTCATCCTTAGTGCTCTTTAAACTCGCCTCTGCAGGGTGCTGCTTTGTAAGGGTTTTCTGTGCACAATACGGCAGGTCGCGTTTTATTAAAGATTTCTGTAAATTGTCAGAATTGGCAAAATATGAGATAATCTCATGTGAATCATTGACCCTGCTGCTATAGAAGCGTCTGGCACATAAGGCTGGCGCATAAGGCTGGCGCATAAGGCTGCGCGTGTTGTTTCCTGTAGATAGGGGCGTTCATTGAGCGTTCTGCTGTCATCAACCCTGTGCACCAATTATGTAATAACAGCTGGGCAATCATCACACTGAGGGGCTTATTATCAAAGAGAGGAAAAGCCCCTCTGCGTGACTTCTCCTCTCCTTGTAAATATCACCCCTTCACTCGCAGCGCTGTGCGTGGAAGGGGCGTTCCATGGGTATTGCTGTGGGTGTTCCCACGCAACACCCATGGAACAAGCACATCTCCAGATTTACGAGAAATCGTAAATCTGGAGATGCGTGTGAATGCTACGCCACCCTAGAGGTGGCGTAGCAAGGCGCAACGAGGAGAAATGTTTTCATTTCTCCTCGTTTTTCCCTCTTACAATGAAAGAGGAAAAAGCCTCTTGTGATTGTATTTGTGCAGGAAGGGGCACCCTCCTGCACAAAAACAATCTCGCCACTACGCAGGCATCCTTGCGCCATGATGCAAGGGTGCCTGCGCCGGCGCATGGCTGCAGTTTGTGCGCCAGCGCAAGGGAAGCACAGAGATGCGACATATTCTTGAAAATATGTCACATCTCTGTGCTTTCCAAATTAACGCATCACAACGCAGCACAATGACTTGCTGCACCGTGCTGCGTTACTTTGTTGTAAATCTGCCCCTTAGAGATTACAATTAAAATTAAAATTCTCTGTGAAGGGATTTTAAATTAAAGGCTAAAAATGAAGTTGTAGCAGCACAAGTAGAGCCAGAGTGTCGTGGAGGCTGTTGGCCTCACTGAGGCACTGTCTGCGCCGAGGAAAGTACAGAGGCCGGTTTAGGAGCTTAAAACAACAAGCATTGGCGTTGCCAATAGGTCTCGCAGTAGGAAAGTTGGAGCTATTGGTTTTGTAAATGACATTTTATATTTATATATTGTTATTGACAATGCCAATACCGATATATAAATATAAAATGTCATTTACAAAACCAATAGCTCCAACTTTCCTACTGCGAGACCTATTGGCAACGCCAGTGCTTGTTGTGGAGTGTGGCATTACTGCAAGAGCTGTCGCCTTTGGAGTTGGGGAACCAAGTTCGAGTCTCTGCGCTGGCTCAGCATCCTGTGAAAGAGGGCAAACAACTTGGTTGAAGCTTTTATTCGATATGCAAGGGCAAACAACTTTATTCTCACCGAGCCTAAAAGCGCTCCAATAGTTTAGGGTCACTCTATATATAGCGGAACTATATATATATATATTTTTTTTAATTTATTTGTTTTGCTTACTGGGACCGAGGGCATTTGAGCGCTTTTCATGAGCACCGTATAATGTAACAGAAGGTCAGGTTCATGTTTTTGAAGACACTGGGAGATGAAATGATTGCTCAGTACTACAGTGTGTTGATTTATGCTGGAACTGGAACCTGGCCCCCGACCCGCCTCCCCTCACTGCCAAGGTATGCAGTGTTTCTGCCACTTCCAAGGTATACAGCTCTGGCCATGTGTCCACATCTCCTCCCCTAGATCGGTGAGCTTATGGCAGAGCCTGTTCAGACAAAGCAAGAGTAAGAGGGGTGACAGAAGAGGAGAGGGAGACAGAGAGGGTTAAGCGAGGGAAATGAAGACAGATAGAGAGAGAAAAGGCATAGAGACCCAGATGGATACAAGACAATAGACCCGTTTCACGCGGGAGACTCCCGATTTGTAAAGCAAAACGTGTGCTTTATTATAATTGTCTCCCTCCTGAAGTCTCTGCTTCTATAGAAGTCAATTGGGAAAATATATTTACCTTATTTTTACCTCAAAATCTCCCACTTTCTCGTTCTAAAATGTTGGCATGTATGCAGATGTAAAGGGAGTGGGGAGGCTGAGGGGGAGGTGAAGTAAGAGAAAGACAGAAGGAGGGATAGAGAGCGAGAGAGAGAGCATGAGAGAAAGAAACTAGAGATTGACTAAGAATGTTTGGAGATCTGATGCCTCTGAAAATGAAGGAGCTCTAAATCACTTTTAGATGCTGTCAAGAGAAAGGATGCGTTTTGATACCGCGCGAGAACGTTGCTTGCAGCAGAGTGCGTGTGCGAGCTCCATGGACCTTCGAGGCGCACACCCAGGCGCCATGAAGCCCTTCTCTCCGCCTCGTTACAGTGAAAGGCGTTGTCTCATTGTTCACACTCGACAAATCATTGCGATCGGTGCTTTACAAAATAGACCCGTTTTCTAACCGATAGCTGTTGAAACCTGTTCGTGTTGTTTTACAATTTGCAGAGGTTGCCCCGGGGGACTCTGAGCTATGCACTCGAGATAAGATAACACCAGCAAGAATGTAGCCAGGCCTCATTGATGGATGCCAGATGTCGCTCTATACCTGCCTTCTGCTCGTGGGAGTTAATGCCTGTGTGCGAAAGCGCGATGCGCTAGGAGAGTGTATGCTGGCAAATGGCCGGAGGGAAGCCGGATGGGGGCGGGAGAGCCTGGTGGGGGGGGGGGCGGGAATGCGAGCGAGGGGAGGAGAAGTGTGGCAGGCGGATTAGGGAGATGCGCGTGCTTGTGTGGTCACGTGACCCTCACATGCTCACGTGACCCTCACATGCACTGTGGAAAAACTGCAGTGGTTTGACGAGTCGATCGAGCCCTTGAATTTTCGCCTATTACATTCGCAAGCGAATGATAATAGGCGGAACCTAAAAAGAGGTGTGGGGTAGCCCAGTTTATGGGTTTATCTCTGAAAAATAAAACTGCAACGTTCTCAATAGAATTTCGATTTATGTTTGTGGTTTAACAAAAGTATTTCTTAATTACTATACATATTTGATGTATTTCTGTAGTTTGAGTATTGTTTTAGTTTAACCTCTTTCAGTCAGTGTCCAGGGCTTCCAATGACCCATTCAGTAGGGGGGAGGGGGCGTCAACAGAAATCAAAAGATTAATAAAAAACCCTGTGTCACTAAGATGTTAAAAATGTTAACTATGTGTTATCCATGCCTCGAATATTGGGCCCATCATTAAGTAATCAGTGTGATTAAACATGACATTCTTGTGTAAAAGGACGGTGCACCAAAGGGAGTACTCGAAAGCTCCAGATCTTATTTCAAAAATTCTTTTATTTTATTTGATTCCCATTAAAACAGACTCCTCAGCTGGAAATTCTATTTTAAAAATCCACCTAAAGCACAATCAATCGAACAGTTGTGAAATAAAGAGTAAAAACATCACTTTTCCCTGACCGGGAATCGAACCCGGGCCGCGGCGGTGAGAGCGCCGAATCCTAACCACTAGACCACCAGGGAGCGCTCGTGGGCATTCCCTTTTCAGCCCCTCATGACTACAAAGGTGCAGCTGTGAGTGTGTGAATGTTGCATTGAGGCGCTATTTATATTCACATTCATCCTACCGATGCTTTTACAGAAAATCCACAACACAGGAAAGTGTCATATAGAAGTTAACCAACTGTCTTGCAAACCACAAGGTAAGGAAACGAACAAAACAAAGATGCACTTACAAGAGAGACCGAGGCCAGGGTGACAGGGAGAGGTCCAAGGATCTCCCTTCAGTGAGAGACCTCAGGTGTGCGGCGTTCAGTGATCTGCATTCAGTGAGAGCTACCCGTGTGCACAGGGAGCTCTTATCTGTGCATCGGTCACTGGTGTTCAGTGAGATTCCTCTTAGCTGTGAGTGTAGTCATTCAGCTGTGCAGGGTCAGTGATCTGGATTCAGTGAGAGAGGTCACTGCTCTGCAGCTTTCACTCATATTCATTGATGGGTATTTCAGCTATGCAGGGTTCAGGCACGAGCATCCAGTGAGAGCTCACGTGCGCTGATGTTTTCAGTGACATGCAGTCACTGAGAGTCTGCTCACCTGTGCGGGATCAGAGAAATGTGCATAGAGTGAGAGATCTCTTACTCGTGCAGCCCAGAGTACTGTGCATTCAGTGAGACACGATGCTTGTGCAGCATTGAGTACTGTGCATTCAGTGAGACACGATGCTTGTGCAGCATTGAGTACTGTGCATTCAGTGAGAGACGATGCTTGTGCAGCATTGAGTACTATGTATTCAGTGAGACACGATGCTTGTGCAGCATTGAGTACTATGCATTCAGTGAGAGACGATGCTTGTGCAGCATTGAGTACTGTGCATTCAGTGAGAGGTGATGCTTGTGCAGCATTGAGTACTGTGCATTCAGTGTGAGACACGATGCTTGTGCACCCTTGAGTACTGTGAATTCAGTGAGACACGATGCTTGTACAGCATTGAGTACTGTGCATTCAGTGAGACACGATGCTTGTACAGCATTGAGTACTGTGCATTCAGTGAGAGACGATGCTTGTGCAGCATTGAGTACTGTGCATTCAGTGAGAGAACTTTAGAAAAGCTTCCATACCTCTGCATCTCTCCAGCTGCCTCCAGGGCTCTCTTCTCATTGCAGCTAAAGGTGCCTCTGGCCCTTCCCATGGGTTTCCGTAGTGTAGTGGTTATCACGTTCGCCTAACACGCGAAAGGTCCCCGGTTCGAGACCGGGCGGAAACACTTTTTTTTCCCTTGGAAAAAAGTAACTCACAATAGTTCATTACTTTATTATTATCATTGAATCTAAGTTGTGGCAAAAAAAGTGAAAGTTCTGGAAATAAAAAGTGGGGTCAGATGGAAAACAAATCTCCCCTCTCTAGTGGAGAAATCTTCTTGACACATTGTTACAAACAGTATTATCAGGTGTTCCACCGAAAAGTGAGCAGACAATCGTGGTCAGGGAAATACAATATAAACTGGTGACAAAGTTCGACACAGTCCCCTTGCAGCACTGACGGGACGTGTGGTTTGGTATAAATTAGAAGTTTGCTTGTGATCAGGGGGCTTTGGAGTTTGTTTCAATCCCTGAGACTATAAATGTATTAAATGCACAATTTTGGACGTCACAGTTGGCCGCGTGGGCAAAAAGCAATGTCTGATTCTTAAATGTAAGTGGAAACTTCTATAATAGGTGGATTCGCTACTTGTTTTAAGAAACCCGAATGATAACAGAGGAAAAGTTAGAGCGATCGAAATAAAAGAGTAAAAAGCAAAATCACTTTCTGTTAAAAAACTCCATTTTGAATCTGCTGAATAACAAAAAAAAAATTCTCCTCGCCCGAATAGGGACTTGAACCCTAGACCCTCAGATTAAAAGTCTGATGCTCTACCGACTGAGCTATCCGGGCTTCATGAAAGGTAGGATAGGTACCGCTATCCTTCATTATGTGAATACTGTTCCAGTGTGCATGTTATCTCAGGAACACTTCCTAACCTTGGTCCACGTGGAATTCAACCTCCTTAAACAAACATTGCTCACTCCAGCCCCCTGAAGCCAGCGCCTGGACTCTCACTTTAAGAGTTCCAGGCGCCCCCAGTCTGTTTCCATAAACCGGCCCCCAGTCTGAGACCGCAGAGGCAGGAGGGGTTCAAGTCTCACATCCACAGATTGTATATTGAAGATATTGCCAGAAGCTGAATCACTTAAAAGTGACGCAATGATGACGTAATTGAAGTAAATCAAAGTGCAGTGGTGCAGATTTACAAGCCCCATGCGCCGCTGGTGCATCACGTTGTGCATCAGGTGGCACAGCCTGCTAAAGGATATTTACAAGCACAGGTAAAGTCACCCTGCATGACTGAACCTGTGCTTGTAAATATCGCACCTGTTCACGCAAAACTTTGGGGCAGATTTATGATGACTGGCACATCCCCAGGGATGCGCCAGTCATCCTGCGCCGCTGCTCCGCCACCCATGGTGCGCCGCATTTACAATGCGGCGCACCATGGGGCAAAAACGGCACAGATGCGTGACGCATCTGTGCCGTAAAGGTGGCGCATTGCTGGAGTTGCGTCGCAAGCGCGACGCAGCTCCAGCAAGGCTCGGGGATGACCCATCTCCACAATACTGCGTCAAGACTTACGCCTGCTTCAAGCAGGCGCAGGGTTTTGACGCAGCATTGTCCTGAAAGTGACTGAGTGAAATCTCATAGATTTCACTCAGCCACTTTTAGGAGGCGTTCCTGCGCAGGAACGCCCCCCCCTGCGCAGGAACACCTCCTTATGGCGCAGGGCTTTACAACGTGACGCATCTCCTAGATGCGTCACGTTGTAAATAGGGCGCATTGTTTGCGCCGCCTTTGCGTCAAATAAAGTGACGCACCGGCGGCGCCAGGCCTTCATAAATCTGCCCCTTTGTGTGTTAGGCGCGGGACATGGGTGTTGCTGTCACAAAAGCAATCTCCCCATGGCGCAGGCATCCTTGCACCATGGTGCAAGGGTGTCTGCGCCCGCGCATGGCAGCTGTTTCTGCGCCGGCGCAGGGGAGAGCCCAGGAATGCCACATATCATTGTAGATATGTTGCATTCCTGTGCTCTGAAAGTGCCGCAGCGTGGCGCAGCCAAAGGGCTTGTGGAGCCGCGCTGCGGCACGTTCGTATAGATTTGCCCCAGTGTGTGGGAATCCGCTCAGAGAAAACACAGCCAAGTGACTTCTGACCCAGATGGCTTTAAAAAGGTGTCATGGCTCAAATGTACAACCTTTCTGCACCGTGACAGATTAACAGAACTAACACGACCCATCTGTGGCAAACATACCCACTGGCACAGGACAAGGGATGAAGCACCCCCTCCTATAGGCTTTATAGGCTCGACTACAGGCAGTGGCACAAACAGCTAGGAACACACTCAAACATTACTGGCTCTACAGGCAGTGGTAAAAATAAGTGTGCACACATTGACAGACACTACAAGCTCTACAGGCAGTGAGGCAAGCAGCTGGGCGCGGACTCACAAACATTACATGCATACAGGCAGTGGTACAAACAGCAGTGCATACACTGAGAGACATTACAGGCTCTACAGGCAGTGATGCCAACGGCCATGTTCACGCTCACAGCACAGGGCTGGCGCTAGGCATGCGCAGCTGTCCAGGGCCCGCACTCAGCCCACCAATATGGGCCTCGCGCCAGTGTCCCCCCAGCCCCGCCTGTGCCTCGCGCCTATGCTGCAGCACTGCGAGGCCCAGGGGAGGGGCCTCCCTCTCCTCGGCCCCCCCAGGCATGTGTAAGGGAAGGGAACCTTCAAAGAAGAAGCAACTCTCCCTCTTTCAGCCCCCGAAGAGCTGTGGAAGAGACGCTCGTGCAATCACCACACTCCAAGCTGTACAGAAGCGTAAAAGGCCATTTATTAGGATAAGGCTGCAAACATACTAATGAACTGTATCAAACTTAACAACAATTCCAAATCTAACTCCTGATGACAGGTACCGTTTCATTCTCCCCGCGACATTTCAACTCACCATCTCATTAGCCTCACTCCTTCCCATTTCCCTCGCTGACCTCATTCTATAAACACAATCTCTCCCTTGAAGTTCATTCCGCTGCTCATTGCACCCAGCACACCCCCATCCGTCACCTGTGCACCCCTCCCCCAGGGCTGGAGATGCCGGTACGTGACTCACCATCCCGCCAACCAGGAAACCCCCAGAGGGCGGTTACCTGCCCCCACCTGAAAAAACCCAGTGCACCTTTCGCGTCATGCTTCCAAATTCCAAATCGTTTTTTCGGACAAATGAGACCCCAACGGCATCGCCAAACTCATGTATGCCAATTTCTTTTTATATGTATCCTCTGCCACCACTGTACCGTCCGTCATGACCCCGGTACCTACCAGCTCTTTCTTGAGTTCTGCAGGTTCCACTATTGTGCCTGCCTGTTCTTTCCCCCCTGGGAGCTGCATTTCACAGCGCCTGTTGGCTGCATCGCAGGTTCCGCTGTCTAAGGGGATTGCACCGGGAGACTTTTCCTCCTGCCTCTGTGCTTCACTTCTCCAGGCTGACACTTTGTGCCCCACCCACTGCTGCACTGCAGGGGTCCTGAGCCATGCAGATGATGACGATGCTTGTCAGTGTCTGGCAGGGCCGGACTGGTCGTAGCGGGCATTGGGCATTTACCAGGTGGGCCGGAGGGGTGGGGCCAGTTTTGTGCTCGTGGAGGCCAGTTTTACAGCAGTACTTCAATATCGGCCCTCCTGTAACAAAAGAGCGAGTAGTGCTTCTAGCTAGCACCAACCCCTGCTCCCAGGACCGGTCGAACAGCAATCTGCCAGGGCTGGTTGTGGTTCCCAGTCTAGCTCTGGCATCTGGGAGGGCGCCTTACCACGCAGGAGGGGCCCTGGGCCACGCAGGTTAAAGAGGTGCTTGTCAGCATCAGGTAGGGGGCCTTGCTGCACCAGAGGGCTCCTGCGTCATGCAGTTGTAAGAGATGTTTGTTTGTGTCTGGGATGAGGCCTTGCTGCACAGGAGGGTCCTGCACCATGGAGGTGAAAGAGATGCTTGTCAGCGTCTGGAAGGGGGCATTTCTGCACAGGAGGGGTACTGTGCCATGAATGTTCAGGATCCCCTTTAACTATTGGGATGCAAATAGGGTTGTCACCTTTCAAGAGAAAAATGCCCTCCATTTGTTGTTGTTTTGAGTGTCTGCAGATGCCAGGACAGGCTACTAAATGGGACTTTAAAGAAAATCGTATTTTATTTATTCATTTGTAACATGACTTTTTTGCCTTTGTTTGATTGAATTATTAGTCAGGAATTGTGCTGCTTTAAAAAACAATTAAAAGTGGGTTTTTTTTGTATTTTCTGTTTGAAGTATGTACAGATAAGGGCTAAAAATAACGGCTTTAGGTGATTTTGTTTATTTTTGTACCAGCCTGCGAATGTATGAAGTTACAACGCATACATTTACAATGCATGCCTTTACAACGCAGTTTTTACATTGCAACATCCTTTACAACGCATTCTTTTACATAGCATGCCATTACATCGCATTTTCAGAAACTACCTTTACAACGCATTCCATTACATCGCATTATACCTTTACAACGCATACCATTACAATGCATACCATTACATCACATTTAAGGTAAGTGTTGGATACTATAGGGGTAATAATTACTATTCTAACTCCAGTGAGTGCAACAGTATGGTAAGTGTCGGATAGTGTTAAGGTACTATGCGTTGTAAAGGTGTGCGTTGTAATGACTTGCGATGTAATGCCTGCATTGTAGTGACATGCATTGTAATGACATGCGTTGTAGTGACATGCAATGTAATGGCTGCGTTGTAATGACATGTGATGGAAAGGATGTTGCAATGTAATGACTGCGTTGTAAAGGTTGTTTATTGAACAAAAACCATTTTTGCAGTTTTACATTTGGTGAACTCAACCCGAAGGCATTGGAGCGCTTTACATGAGTACCAGTTACATAAACAAGGACACATTCTTTGCTTAGGCACATGGGGTTAAGTGGATTGCCCAGAATCACAGGATGTTGAGCTGATGCCAAGACTGGAACCGGTTCCTCAGGTCAAAGTTGGCAGCTCTAGCCATAACGCCACATCCTGAGTAAAGAAAGGGTGGCAGGCAGAAGCCACATCAAAGCTTGACTCGTTCTGGGATCGAGATTCCAATTGGACCTCGAGCTGAGCCAGAGCCAGGAAGTACGCCTTGGTGTCTATCTTTCACATTAAGACTGTTTCCATGTGCTGCCATACTGTCAGTTCAATGGACGAGGCACAGAGTGAGAGAGTATTATTTACCCAAGCTCACATAGGGGCATATTATCAAGAATGGCGTTAAAATTATTGCCGCTTTAGCGGCAGGAAACTGCCGCTAAAGCAGCGATAATGAGCTTGATAATATGCTCTTGTGAATTCCAACAGAAGTCCAGGTTCTGGTGTTAACCTGGGCTTCTATGGGGATTTACAAGGGCATATTAGCAAGCTCATTATCGCCGCTTAAGCAGCCATAATTTTAACGCCATTCTTGATAATATGCCCCATAGTTTGTTGAACAAAAATTCTCCAAATCTTGCCACAAAGGGAGCAGCTGAGCAATTAGCAGGGCTATTGAAATTATGCAGCCAGGGAGGGTAAATTGTGTGGCAAGGTTGAGTAAATTATGTGGTAAGAAAAGGAAAATTATGTGGTGCACCGTGGCACATTTAATGATAGTATTATTTCATTATAAACTTGTTCACACTGCCTAGGAATTAGTTGCATCTCATTAGTGCCAGCTTAACATGCAAATGTAGCAATAAGCTACAGAAAGGTCACAGGCAAATATTTGCACAGGCTCTTTGACTGTTCACATGTTGCTGTGTTTATAGTAACTTTTGAACTATTTCAGCTAGAATATTGTTTTGTTAAAATCGGTACACTATGGGGCCGATTCCGATTCTGTAAAATCCTTTACAAATAGCCGTACGGAGCATATTTCCCGTACGAATCGTACCCTTAAACGTCCCCGTACGTACGATGAAGTACGATTCAGACCCAAAGCAGATCTCCGTACGAATCGTACGAAAGACCATACGACTTAAAAATCCGTATGAATCGCATTCGTAACACGTAGTTTGCGACGTCTGTACGGATCGAAGCAGCATTTCCTGACCCAGCAAGTATGATTTGTCTCGTCAACACTCCGTATGACTCTTTTTCTACGGGAGCTCAAAACATCTGGAAAAGCAGATTTCCCCCCCAGGTACGGTGCGTACACCACATGATTGCAGGGGTACGGTGCGTATACCCCATGATTGCAGGGGTACAGTGCATACACCCCATGATTGCAGGGGTACGGTACGTAGAGGTACAGTGCATACACCCAATGATTGCAGGGTACGGTGCCTAGGGGTACGGTGCATACACCCCATGATTGCAGGGGTGCGGTGTGTATGTGATTGTGTGCCTCTCCGTACAAATCGCTCATACGCGACGTTTTCCGTATGAATCGCGTTCTCATTCCCCAGTCCGGATCGCACTTGTTGGGTCGTACATCAAGTTTACGATTTGTACGGTTCATTGTGAGGGTCCGTGTCGTACGGATTTTCCCTTGCTTTTCATAAGGTTCGCAACGATTTGGTCGTATATTTGTCAAACAAATCGTACTACCCGATTCGGACGGAATTCTACGAGTCGTACGGAAAGGGCTATGGATTCGATTTGGTCGTACGTTTGGTTTACCGAATCGGAATCGGCCCCTATGTGGGAGATGATGGATTACGTGGCATATGCGGACAATCTATAATTATGTGAAAAATGCAGAAGCCTCATAATTCTAGTGGCCATGGCAATCAGTTCAGAAAAGTGGTTGCGCAAGATCACACACTTTGGCCAACTGGGAGGCCAGGATTTAAAGAATGTGTCTCCTAGCTCCATAATTCCACCTAGTTCACTAGACTACAACTTGGGTGTCAGTGATACCGATCACAAGGTGAAGGGGCTGGTCCTCCAGGAAATTGCTACTCTGTTATTATGAGCCCTACCTAGCTTTAGCACATGTTGTTTGTTTCACTCATCTAAGGTTAAAACATACCGAATGGACCAGGTCCTGAGGTAGGGGTACTTAATGAACACTATGCATGGTAGATCTTTATATTTACCGCTGGTGTTTGAAAGCTGAAGACTATTTCATTCTAATTGGATACCAGAGTTCATTTTCTAAAGTTTTTGCTTAAAATGTGCAATAGTGAGCAGTCAAGGCTTATTCCAGGAGGTGGTAAAGGTATTCCAACTTAAATATAGTATAAAAAGTAATCACATTCACAAACTTGATCTCCCGCTGACTTATCTTTTAACATGGCAGATTTCAAATGAAGCACCAAAAATCTGATATGTGACTCATGGTTCCCCTACTCCCAATGAATATCTCCTGACGTCTCTGCACACACAACGTGGTTCCACATGCGCAGTGTTTCTACAAATACACAACTTGTCCACTGAAGTGGTAATGGAGAATTGGCCACAGTCTTTGGCCTACACTGTGATGACTGGGGACCAGACAGAATACCCTTCCCCTGGGATTGCATTGCTACTCAATTGTTGTTAGACCGATTGTAGAGCTCCCCCTGCCCCACCAATTATGGTTTCCTTTCCTGGGCCTCGCAGCACTAGATCATGTTTGTGAGCAGCGGCAGTTGGCATGTAGGCAGAGTGCGGGGGCGGGCATATCTGGTGTCTTACGTGCATGCATGCAAGGTGAGTGGTGTGTAAATAAAAAAGGTAAAACACTTACCTTGCTAGCTGCACACCTACCGATGTCAGACGCCCTCCTCGCTCCGGTCTCCTCGCGCTCCAGTAAATTCCCTTAAGCAATCATGGTGCTGCTATCATGCTGGTAACCAGCATGAGAGATGCGCCAGGATTGGCGAGAGCGCCCTCTCCCAGCGCTCTCAAGAGCACTGGAGGCCTGTGCTTTCTCTAACCCAGCTGTGTTAAGACAGCTGGGTTGGAGAAGTTTAAAGTGCGCATGTCTGGCTGGCTGTCACAAGGGAGCCGGCCAAAAAGACATGCGCACTTTAAACTGAGGTGCCCAGCTCCCTGCTGTCTGTCAGCTGCAGTGGCCCCGACCCATCCTAAGACTCAGTTCAGAATGACGAGGATAGAAAATAAAATGGTAATAAACTAACTTTATTACCATTTTATTTTTCAACCATGGGGGGCATTTTGGGCAGTGGGGCGATGCTCCTCCATCCTAATAAAGGATACGCTCCTGGTTGTAAGGTGTAGGGGAGAGAAGGAACCTACCCTATGCCTCATAGTAATGGTATAGCATTGCAAGGCCTTGGGGAGGGCCCTTCCCCTTAAGCCTCTCAGCTATGCTTATGGGCTGGCAGGTAAGTAGGTTAGTGTCTCCCTCCCCTAATCCTCTCAGCTATGCACTATGTTTGAGGGCGCACTTAACGTGGGCCCTATTGAAGCTGCTTCACAGCTCTGTACTAAGGCTCTGTGCATGGGTCCATGTCAGAGTCCATGTCCTGTGATGTAATGTCCTGTGATTTCACACGTTATGCAAATTAGAGGGGCCTTGTATATTCCCTCTCTGCCTGGGCATAGCCGTCAGTCAGGGCCATAGCCAACAGTAGTGCAGCAGGCCAGATTTACGAGAAACTGCTAACGCATCTGTATAGATGCGTCAGTTTCCCTGCGCCTGTGTGAAAAAACCCTTGCACCACCATAGATGAGCGGTATTTACAATACGGCGCATTATGGCGCAAGGATTGACAGATGCGTCAGAAATTCTGATGCATCTGTCGGTAAAAAAGTCACATATTGCTGGAGTCATGTCACAAGTACGATGCAACTCCAGCAACGCGAGTTGCGGCCTATTCCCAATACACTGCATCACTCCTTATGCCTGCTTCAAGCAGGCATAAGGTTTTGACGCAGTGGCGTCCTAAAAGTCACGCAGTGAAATCTTTTAGATTTCACGGCGTAACTTTTACGAGGCTTTCCTGCATGGGAACGCCCACCCTGCATACGTTCTACCTGACGCAGGTATAATGTGACGCAGGGCTTTACAACATGACGCATCTCCCTAGATGCGTGTAGCCTGGGGTTGTGGACCAGGGTTAATGGGAGCACTGGTTGCTGGGTCTGGGTCAGGTCTAATGATTGTACCAGGTTGCACGTTAGGGACGAGATGGACACCAGGTCTTGCAGGTAAAGAGGGTTTTATTGTGATCGCACGTTTGGTATTGAGCATCAAAGTTCTCCTGGTTCTAAATGTGAGTCTTTCCCGGGCAAACTGACTGGGATCCGTTTTGGCAGCACGGGTGTTCACTTCTCCTGTCTTCAGGTCCCCGGGCTTATCCTCAAGGTCTGGTCATGGAGGTAGCTCGCCGCTCCGGATCCCATGTAAAGGAAGACCAACAGAGAGGGAACCGTTAGTTCTACTGTCTTCCGGGGAGTGCACCTTTGGGACCGTGTGAAGTGAGGCAGGGAGGGGGTCACCAGTGTACAACGTGCAGCTAAACCACCGTCGGTGACGTGGGGAGGCTTTACAGGAGGTGAGGGTTAAACGCGGGGTAAAGGAAACAGAAGGAAGGGAAAGACGCGGAATAAACGAACACGGGTCTATTTACACTAATTACACAAGCTTTCTTCCCGCCCACACCGCCATACGCTGCCGTACCTGGGTCAGCCACGCTCCTCCCCTGGGAGAGTGGCACGGCGGCTCACGGGGTCATTGGCCTCCTGGCACTCCGTTGTTCTCGTCTCCTCCTCCTCCGGGATATTCCTCGGGGTTCCTTCGTTGTCCTTCGCAATCGCCTTCTTCTCTCCGTCCCAACCGCTCTCCGACGCCGCTCCTCGCCTTCTCCTCCTCCGGGGTGATGTCACACCCCTCGTTCATTGCTTCCTGAGGTTTATCCAGTCCGAGCTCGCTGACGTATACAGGAGGAGTGGTCTCCTCCTCCTCCGAGAACGCCCACTTAAAGGCGCCGTGTTCCTCCTCATCCAGGTCGTCCAGTCCTGTCTCCCAGGGGTCCGTCTGTAAGGAAGGAGGCACAACAGGGTCATTTCCGGGAGCCCACCACTCCTCGGTTATACTCCGCCTCACTCCGTTACAATGCGTCACGTTGTAAATTTGCTGTCTTTTTTTCATGCGTCTGTTGGGTCACAAAAGTGTTGCAAGGGGCTTGTAAATCTGCCCCTAAGTGCTCAATATTCCAAATGGTGGCTTTATTTTAACGTGCAGCCAGTGAACAAGAATTAGGAGATGCTTTTAATTTGCCTCTCTTCCATGGGCCTAACGGACATTTTTCCAGAGCTGGGCCTCGCAGCCGGCCATGATTGGACTCTCAGGGGAGGAGGCACCAGCCCATGAATAAGGCTGTGAGGCTCATGGGGTGCCCCTCTCAGAAGGATAACTATCAGTAGTGCAACAGGTGCTGTGGTAATAGGCATCATGGAAGTTAGGGATCCAATGCACCCAGATGATGGCTGTGTTTTACTGTCCAGCATCATACATTTTCTTGCATCAGGGCTCATGGCTACATTACTAGGCCACTAATTCATTCTCCCATGCACTGCACAATCATGATCTAGAGCTGCAAGGCCCAGGAAAGGGCCATCCTCCCCAAGGTCAACAAGCCACGGTCCAGTGCTGAGAGGCCCAAGGGAGGAAGCCTGCTGTTCTGGGCCTTGCAACACTGGCCCATGGCTGCAAGGTGCAGGGCAAGAGTCCCCTCTGAAAGGTGTAGCTATCAAATGTGCAGCAAGTGCAGTGGGACCATGACCTCATGTGTTATGGGTCCAAAGCACCCAAAGTATGGCTATCTTTTACTGTCAATAAAAAGTATACAAGAAGTGACGGATGGAATGCTTGAATTAATTAGTAAATATTTTTTCAATGACATTTTTGGGAGTAGCACAATGGGTGCTGTAGTTTGCTAGTGACATTTAACTTACAGGTCCTGGTTACAGGAATTTATAGGTAAGGTAAATGTACAAACCAGAAATGTAGCATTCTGGTGAAATCTGAAGGGTCCATTTTTCATAAAACCTTTTTTTTAACAACTCTTTTGGACACACTAGCAAATAGTGCCATGCGAGTGCCACTGCCCTTCTCCTAAGACACAACCTCTGTGAAACAAACCGATTAGACTAACTGTTTGCTGTTTAAAACTAAGTGGGGCAAAAATGCAGTTTAGTATTCTGGTTATTGCTTGAAGGAAGGATCAGAAACCTGGTTACCTTTGTCTGTACCACTGATATCTATGTGGATTGGAGAAAATGCATGGAGTGGTATGGGTGACAGGAGACTTGCAGGCTGATTAAATATTGTAGAGTTTGGATTGTTGTTGGACCCGGCCTCCTGGCGTGGTCCTACCGCCCCCGCATGGCGGGCCCAGAACGACATCAGCCTTCCACCGGGCCTCGGACGGCCCCTTCGGCCCGATCCTGCACGCCCCAACACCACCGGTCCGGCTACCATCCCGGTCCCCCATCACCGGCCTGGCTCCAGCGTAGGCCCATCACGACCTAAGCACGAGGCCGTGCCCGACTCCATCTTGGGCCCACCACGTCACAACCACGTGGCCTCGGCCCCAGCCTCGGCCCCCAGCGAAGCCCCGACATCGAGGCACCAAGATCCACCCAGGTGGTCGAGTGGCCACTCGACAAACCCCGGAGGAAGAGGAGTTTCGATGGGCCTCCAGCCGGCCCCGGACGCCTGGTATCGATCGCCCTCCGGCCTCCCTGGGCGCTGGCTCCACCCCCCTGCTGGGTGTCTGGACACCATCATCCCGGCCCCACTGGCCCCCAGGCGCGAGGGTCCGGACATCAAAGGACCCCCGTCCTATATCTGGGCCAGCTCCGGAGTAGGACGCCAGTTGTATCCTGGACTGGAAGCCCTGCTGACGCTGTCACGGCCGACACCAGACGAACTCATCCCTCCTGTAACCCGAAACCCTCTTGAGAGCCTGCTGGCGCTGCCGCGGCCTACCTTGCTGAACCATCCGAGAGCCTGCTGGCGCTGCCGCGGCCTACCTTGCTGAACCATCCGAGAGCCTGCTGGCGCTGCCGCGGCCTCCCTTGCTGAACCATCTGAGAGCCTGCTGGCGCTGCCGCGGCCTCCCTTGCTGAACCATCTGAGAGCCTGCTGGCGCTGCCGCGGCCTCCCTTGCTGAACCATCTGAGAGCCTGCTGGCGCTGCCGCGGCCTACCTGCTGAACCATCTTGTAAGCCTGCTGGCGCTGCCGCGGCTCGAGCCTCTCGGAACCCCCCGGCTCGAGGATTGAGAGCTGTGCGTAGGGTATCCCTTCCTCCGCCCAGAAGCTAGACTGTCCCACTACCTACCCCCCTTGTCGCGACTTTACGGATCCCTCGATCCATCTGTATATACTGCCAAGAACCCGCAACCTTTATTCTCTATAAAAGCTCAAGAACTTGACCTCTTGTGTGGTGTCCGTTTGTAGTGTTGTGATTACTCTGCTGTACGATCCTCGGAGAGGGCCCTCATTCCGGAGGCCTCTCCGTACCGCTCGGCTCCTTCTCGAAGGAGGGGTGGACCTAGGGGGGGTCAGTCAGACATCTTCTGCCGCCTCCGGGGTCACCTTTCTAACAATTGTCACGCACTGGGAAACAAGAGTGAATGCTGATTAAAACTAGAAACGCGAACACTTTCACGGCAAACGTGGCCGTAAAAGTGATACTGATCACGATTGCGTGAAAGTGAAACTGATTGTGATCGCGCTACCTAGGCGGATAGGCAGTGAGTAGCCGGGGGCAGGGTGTGTGTGTGTGGTTGTGTGTGTTTTGTTGTGTGTGGTTGTGGTTGTGTGCGTGGTTCTGTGTGTGGTTGTGGTTGTGTGTGTGGTTGTGGGTGTGTGGTTGTATGTGTGGTTGAGTGTGGGTGTGGTTGTGGGTGTGGGTGGGTGTAGTTGTGGTTGTGTATGTGGTTGTGTGTGCATGTGGTTGTGTGTGTGTGGTTGTGTTAGTGGTTGTGTGTGTGTGTGTGTGGTTGTGTGTGTGTGGTTGTGGTTTGTGTGCGGTTGTGTGTGAGGGTGTGGTTGTGTGTGTGTGTGATTATGTGTGTGGTTGTGTGTGTGGTTGTGGGTGGTTGTGTGTGTGTGGCTGTGTGTGTCTGGTTGTGTATATGTGTGGTTGTGTGTGTGGGTGTACTTGTGTGTGTGGTTATGTGTGTGGTTGTGTGTATATTTGGTTGTGTGTGGTTGTGTGTGGTTGTGTATGTGGTTGTGTGTCTGGTTGTGGTTGTGGTTGTGTATGATTGTGTGTGTGGTTGTGTGTATGGTTGTGGTTGAGTGTGTGGTTGTGCGTGTGTGGTTGGGTGTGTGGTTGGTTGTGGGTGTGGTTGTGGTTGTGGGTATGGGTGTGGTTGTCGGTGTGGTTGAGTATGTGGTTGTGTGGTTGGCCATGGTTGTGTGTGTGGTTGTGGTTGTGTGTGTGTGTTTGTGGTTGTGTGTGTCGTTGTGTGTGGTTGTGTGTGGTTATGTGTGTGGTTGTGTGTGAGTGGTTGTCTGTGTGTAGTTGTGTGTGTGTGTTTGTGTGTGTGTGTATGTGCTTGTGAGTGTGGTTGTCTGATTGTGTGGTTGTGTGGTTGGGGTTGTGTGTGCGGTTGTATGTTTGTGGTGTGTGTTTGGTTGTGTCTGTGTGGTTGTGTGTGGTTGTGTTTGTGTGTGTGGTTGTGGTAGTGTGTGTGGTTGTGTGTGTGGTTGTGGTTGTGGTTCTGTGTGTGGTTGTGGTTGTGTGTGTGCGGTTGTGTGTGTGTGGCTGTGTGTGGTTGTGTGTGTGGTTGTGTGTGGTTGTGGTTGTGTGTGTGTTTGGGTGTGGTTGTGTATGTGGTGTGTGTGTGTGTGGTTTTGTGTGTGGTTGTGTGTGTCTGTGGTGGTATGTGTCTGTGCTTGTGTGTGTGGTTGTGTGGTAGGGTGTGAGGTTGTGTGGTTGTGTGTGTGGTTGTGGTTGTGTGTGTGGTTGGGTGTGGTTGTGTATGTGGTGTGTGTGTGTGGGTTTGTGCGTGGTTGTGTGTGTGTGTGTGGTGTGTGTCTGTGCTTGTGTGTGTGGTTGTGGGTGTGTGTGTGTGGTTGTATATGTGGTTTTGTGTGGTTGTGTGTGGTTATGTTTGTGGGTGGTGCTATGGTTGTGTGTGTGGTTGTGTGTGTGGTTGTGTGTGTGTGTGTGTGGTTGTGTGTGTGGTTGTGTTTGTGGTTGTGTGTGTGGTTGTGTGTCGTTGTGTGTGTGTGGTTGTGTGTGTGGTTGTGTGTGTGGTTCTGGGTGGGTGTGTGTGTGGTGTTAAATGTGGTTTTGTGTGGTTGTGGTTGTGTGTGGTTATGTTTGTGGGTGGTGCTATGGTTGTGGGTGTTTGTTGTGTGTGTAGTTGTGTGTGTGTGTGGTTGTGTGTGTGTGTGCGGTTCTGTGTGTGTGGTTGTGTTTGTGGTTGTGTTTGTGTGGTTGTGTGTGTGTGGTTTTGTGTGTGTGTGTGGTTGTGTGTGTGTGTGGTTGTGGTTGTGTGTGTGTGGTTGTGTGTTGTGTGTGGTTGTGGTGGTGTGTGTGGTTGTGTGTGTGTGGTTGTGTGTTGTGTGTGGTTGTGGTGGTGTGTGTGGTTGTGTGTGTTTGTGTGTGGTTGTGGTATGGGTGACAGGAGACTTGCAGGCTGATTAAATATTGTAGAGTTTGGCTTGTCAAGCACTGGGAAACAAGAGTGAATGCTGATTAAAACTAGAAACGCGAACACTTTCACAGCAAACGTGGCCGTGAAAGTGATACTGATCACAATTGCGTGAAAGTGAAACTGATTGTGATCGCGCTACCTAGGCGGATAGGCAGTGAGTAGCCGGGGGCAGGGTGTGTGTGTGTGGTTGTGTGTGTTTTGTTGTGTGTGGTTGTGGTTGTGTGCGTGGTTCTGTGTGTGGTTGTGGTTGTGTGTGTGGTTGTGTGTGTGTGGTTGTATGTGTGGTTGAGTGTGGGTGTGGTTGTGGGTGTGGGTGGGTGTAGTTGTGGTTGTGTATGTGGTTGTGTGTGCATGTGGTTGTGTGTGTGTGGTTGTGTTAGTGATTGGTGTGTGTGTGTGGTTGTGTGTGTGTGGTTGTGGTTTGTGTGTGGGTGTTTGTGTGAGGGTGTGGTTGTGTGTGTGTGTAGTTGTGTGTGTGATTATGTGTGTGGTTGTGTGTGTGGTTGTGGGTGGTTGTGTGTGTGTGGCTGTGTGTGTCTGGTTGTGTATATGTGTGGTTGTGTGTGTGTGGTTGTGTGTGTGGGTGTACTTGTGTGTGTGGTTATGTGTGTGGTTGTGTGTATATTTGGTTGTGTGTGTGGTTGTGTATGTGGTTGTGTGTGTCTGGTTGTGGTTCTGGTTGTGTATGATTGTGTGTGTGGTTGTGGTTGTGTGTATGGTTGTGGTTGAGTGTGTGGTTGTGCGTGTGTGGTTGGGTGTGTGGTTGGCTGTGGGTGTGGTTGTGGTTGTGGGTATGGGTGTGTTTGTGGGTGTGGTTGTGGGTGTGGTTGTGTGGTTGGCCATGGTTGTGTGTGTGGTTGTCTGTGTGGTTGTGGTTGTATGTGTGTGTTTGTGGTTGTGCATGTGGTTGTGTGTGGTTATGTGTGTGGTTGTGTGTGAGTGGTTGTCTGTGTGTAGTTGTGTGTGTGTGTTTGTGTGTGTGTGTGTGCTTGTGAGTGTGGTTGTGTGATTGTGTGGTTGTGTGGTTGGGGTTGTGTGTGCGGTTGTGTGTTTGTGGTGTGTGTTTGGTTGTGTGTGTGGTTGTGTGTGTGTGGTTGTGTGTGGTTGTGTTTGTGTGTGGGGTTGTGGTAGTGTGTGTGGTTGTGTGTGTGGTTGTGGTTCTGTGTGTGGCTGGGTGTGGTTGTGTGTGTGGTTGTGTGTGTGGTTGTGGTTGTGTGTGTGTTTGAGTGTGGTTGTGTATGTGGTGTGTGTGTGTGGTTATGGGTGTGTGTGGTTGTGGGTGTGTGGGTGTGGTTGTGGGTGTGGTAGTGGGTGTGGTTATGGGTGTGGTTGTGGGTGTGGTTGTGGGTGTGGTTTTGGGTGTGGTTGTGGTTGTGTGTGGTTGTGTGTGTGTGGTTGTGTGTGAGGGTTTGTGTGTGTGTCTGTGTGTGTGTGTATATACATATATATATATATATATAGGTTTCAGGCTTGATATAGTTAGGAATTAGCATTTAAAAAACCTTTGAAATTCACTGAAAAAAACATAGGTTTCAGGCCTGATATAGTTAGGAATTAGCATTTAAAAAACCATAGAAATTCACTGAAAAAAACATAGGTTTTAGGGGTGTTATAGTTAGCTGGACATTTCACTCATACAAAACAATTGAAATTCCTCCAATATAGTTAGTTGTATTAACTACATCTCGCGCGCCCGCAATCCACTGCTGATGATGTCACATATTACATCATTCATGACATGGTCAGTGACATCACTGATGACATCTCAAATGACATCACTGATGACATCAGTGAATGTGGTTTGGTTCGTTATTTAATTATGTATTATACTAGCAGCCCGTCCCGACGTTGTCCGGGTATGAATTGCTGCCAGCCAGTAGTATATTGTTTTGTAGGATTTCGTTTTGATAGCATTTCTTATCTGTGACAGGCCTGTGAAACGCTCCGATTCACAGTGCACTGCTGAAGCACTTAAGAGTGCGCGTTCAGTAGTGTGTGAACTCGAGTTGCCCTACTTTATTTTTCCTTGAAATATTATATAGCGCGAACTCGAGAACATGGCAAGAGCACAATTTACATTACAGAAGAACACATTCATTTGTGGTAGGCACGGAGAGACAAAGTGATTTGCCTGGAATCACAAGATGTTGGGCTGATTCCGAGATTCGAACGTAGCTCCCCAGCTCTAAAGTTCGCAATTCTAGAACTTGTGGCGTGAGGTGTGCCTAAAAGTGTATGTCGGTGCTGGCCATCAATGAGAGAGACCTGTGCATTTTTCAAATCGGTGGTGAAAAAATATGAGTATGTTGCTGGAGATGTGGGCCGCCGTGCCACCAATGTACTTACCGGGGGAGGGTAAACACCCATTATTCGGCAACTTTCTTTACGCATACCATCACTCCGCATACTTTCATTACAAAAGTACCATGACGCCGCAATGCCATTATAACGATTGGCATTACATTTTACATGCTTTTACCACGCATAAATTTACAACGAAATTCGTTGTAAATGCATGAATGGCAATAGCATTATTTTTTAATGTTTGGATAAGGTAAGTATTGGTATAGGGGTATATGTTTTGGGGTACTAAGGTATATGTTTTGGGGTGTTTGGGTATTTTAAGGGTTCAGATATAGTTTTGGTTATGGGGTACAGGGAACGTTTTAGGGTTTAGGGATAGGTATGGGTTTTGGGGTACAGGGGTATTTTTAGGGTTCAGGGCTAGGTTTGGGTTTTGTGGTATAGGGGTATTTGTAGGGTTCAGGGTTAGGTTTGGGTTTTGGGGTACAGGGGTATTTTAAGGGTTCAGGGCTAGGTTTTTGGGTTTGGGGTACAGGGGTATTTTTAGGGTTCAGGGCTAGGTTTGGGTTTTGGGGTACAGGGGTATTTTAGGGTTCAGGGGTAGGATTGGGTTTTGGGGTACATGGTTATTTTTATGGTTCAGGGCTAGGTTTGGGTTTTGGGGTACAGGGGTATGTTTAGGGTTCAGGGGTAGGTTTGGGTTTTGAGGTACAGGGGTATTTATAGGGTTCAGGGCTAGGTTTGGGTCTTGGGGTAGAGGGGTGTTTTTAGGGCTTAGGGATAGGTTTGGGTTTTGGGGTACAGGGTATATTTATAGGGTTAAGATGGGTTAGTGTTTAAGGGTGTTGGGGTATTTTAAGGAGTAAGGGTGGGTTATGATTATGCGATGCAGGGGTATTTAAAGGGAGCAGGGTGGACACCCGGAGCTGGAATGTACAGAACCTGGGAAGAAAAAACAATGAAATATTTGGCACAACGATTGCTTTTTTTCCCGTAATCCCGCGCCCAGCGCACACACGATATAAGACATGGCATGAAGGGCGGAATGTAAAAACAACAGTTGATATACAGAACGCAGAACAATGTCATATATTCACCCTAGTACAGAGATCTGGGCCTAAATCCATAGTTTTTTTGCATTCCAGACCACCCTAGTTCAGACATGGCCATATGCAAATCAGCCTTGACCCTGTGCCTCTTGGGAACAGTCCAGCCCAAACTGCCAAGCCATGTCTTTCCTGGATGGGAATCAAGCATCCTAGGACAGGTTTCTGGCTATCAGCCGTCTTCAGCAAGGATAGCTTTACTCCAGTGGTGTGGAGAGCATGGGACTCACGTCTGAGCATACCCAACCCACTCAGGATGACAAATGCAAAAACAACAGTTGATGGACAGAATGCAAAACAATGTCATACATTTGCCCCAGTACAGAGATTTGGGCCTAAATCCATCTTTTTTTCACTCCACACCACCCCAATTCAGACATGGCCCTATGCAAATCAGCCTTGACCCTGTGCCTCAGGGGAACAGTCCAGCCCGACCTGCCAAGCCATGTCTTTCTTGGACCAGAAGCAACCACCCTAGAACCAGTTTCTGGCTATCAGCAGTCTTCAGCCAGAATAGCTTGACTCCAGTGGTCTGGAGAGCACGGGACTCACGTCCGAGCATACCCCTCCCACTCGGGGTGACAAATGCAAAAACAACAGTTGATGGACAGAATGCAGAACAATGTCATACATTCACCCCAGTACAGAGATCTGGGCATAAATCCATCGTTTTTTTGCACTCCACACCACCCCAGTTCAGACATGGCCATATGCAAATCAGCCTTGACCGTGTGCCTCATGGGAACAGTCCAGCCCGAAGGGCGGAATGAACCACACGCCCCCAGCGTCTGTCACGCCCCCAGCACACGCCCACAGCACAACGCAGACACGCCCACAAGGGACTACTTTGCTGGCACGGTTCTTTTACCTTTTAAATGTATATGGTGGGCGTCTGCGTAGCCTATGTCCTTCTGCTGCAACTGCCCTTTCCAACGCTGTATTGGGTGTTGTGATTGGTGCTGTGGTTCCTGAGATTACCCGCCTCAAAGGTTTGGGCTCTCTCTTTATTATATTAGTATGGATATATATATAGCAATTTTCATTAAAGAATGAGTGGATATATAAATATAAATATCGGGATGGAGGATTTAGTAGCGTGTGATTGACTGTTTACTTGACTAATTTATAGTGTCTCACAAAATATATTGGATAGCGACTAAACTGTGTGAATAGCTGTATTACTTTGTCAGTTGTTGTGTAAACTGCTGCACCAGTTGGTTAATAGCTACGTGAAATTCTATATTAGTTATTGATTAGTTAACTGAGTATTCCCCAATTTAAAACGCGCCACAGGGCGCATTTGCAGAGTGTGTTTGTGAGGGGTTGGGATCTAGGGATGATTGCATTTTTTTTTCTTTTTTAAATTGAAAGGGGGGCTGTATGGCCCCCCTTCCTTTTACTTTTTTGGGGCCCTTGGGACCCCACCTCCCAAGGCCTTACCCCCAAACTAAAATGGCCAATTCCGGGCCCCGGGGACCCCATCCCCCGGGGCATGGCCAAATGTTTTTTCATATTTTTATGGATGGGAGCTGCATAGCCCCCCTCCTCAGGCCACTTAAGACCCCGGGGACCCCATCCCCCGGGGCCAGCCATTCTTTTATTTTTATTTTGAGTTTTTTTATGCGGAGGGTTCCCCCACCCCCCTCCATCCCCCCCAGGCCACTTGTAGCCCCGGGGACCCCATCACCCGGGGCTGGCCCTCTTCTTTGGGGGGGGTACCCAATCCCCCCACGGTCCCGCCGGCTCCCCGCCTCTTGTGGGAGCCGGCATTGCTATTCCACATGGGGAGCAGCTAACATGCAGCTCGCCATAAGGAAAAGCAATTTGCTCTGCTTCATTGAAGCGAGAGCAGTTTTCCCTGCTCTCGCTACAATGAAGCAAAGCAGTTTGAAATAGCAGGGTGGGAGCCGCGAACCTCCCGCCCTGCCATTGCAAACAGCATTGTCCTGGGGGTGGCCACCCCGGGACACTGCAGGAGCCGGCCCTGGGTGGTGGCAGTCCCCAGGGCCTGTACAAGGCTCCAGAAGGGCGGTGGCGGTCCCAGGGGCTGGGGGGCCTGAGAGGACCCCACCCAAGTTTAAAAAGCCCCGGGGGTGGCGTTCCCCGGGGCTGGGGGGGCCTGAGAGCCCCCGTACATAATTTTAAAAAGCCCCGGGGGTGGTGGTACCCTTATGTAAAGGGGGGCCCCTCTCGGCCCCCCTTTACATAAAAACCATTGTCCCCAGGATTTGGCCCCCCCGGGGGCTAAATACCAATGAAGCGCAGGGGACCGCGCTGATTATAAATTTTTTTATCGGCAGGATCCTGGGCGCATCCTCCTAAAAACAAATATATACATATTTTGTGGGACCCCCTGAGCAGGCCTCAGTGTTCTACCCCAAACCAGTGTTTCTACCCTGCCCCCTTTTCGCGTTTTGCAACGTTTTGTTTTGGGTTTCTTGTGCCTCGATTCTACCGAAAAACAAAAGGTTCCTGTGGCATATCGCTTCATAAATATTTGATAAATGGGGACTTAATACCAATCCAAGTATTAGAGAAAGAGTGGCAATCACATGAGAGAGACACAATTAACGCAGTTTCAAACCATTTTTTATATATATTTTTCAAATGACAAAGGTAATTGAAATAGTTTTGGCTACAACATATCATGCAGTATACAAAGTGCAATGTGTCCCCAGTGATTTGTGAAGTAACCAAAGATCAACATGTGTACAATGAGGTGAACTATACAGGTTACAGTGGTAGCTTTTTACAAGAAGGAGACATGACTCAAAGACAATTATTGAAATCAATCGTGGAACAGCTGCTATACAATCATAGGCACTGTGTGAGTCTTATTTGCCTCCAAGTACGTCGACGGCGTTTCGACCCTTAGAATGAGGGTCTCATCAGGACTGGGAGTGAGGGACGTCTTATAGTAGGCTAGTCATAACCCATGCGTGTAGAAGCAAAATGAATTTACTTACAGTGAACCCAGCCGGGCACACTGTCATAGACACCTTGGTAGTTGTAGTCTATCAGTCTGTGACCACACATTTTCCGGAAGGTAGCGATCGAGCTAGTGGACAACGCACCCAGAGAACCTCTGGTCATTTCGCGTGGCGACGGCATTCCCCGTTACATGGTCACATCGTCACACGCCACGGCGCCGCCGCCCGCGTAAACAATGAAAATGGCGCGTCCTCATCGCGTCGGTACCTCCACAACAGACAGCCCAGAGGGACGTCCGGGGTACCGACGGAGAGGTCAGTACATGGCGTGCAGCCTGTGTGTTGGGTTGTTTGTTTGTTGGTTTCATAGTATGTTCTTTCAAATGGCCGACTGGCGTTTTGTTGACAGATCAGTCTAGTTTTGTGAGTACACTGATTGAATAGCTAAGCTACTTGACCCAAAAAATCCCTATGACTGAATAATTGAAATTACAAGTACATTGGAAATGTAACAGAAGCGAGTGATTATGTAAAACATCACCATAAATCACTTTGCCTGAATAACTCAAATTCCAATTACATTTAAAATGTAACTGAAGCGAGTGAATCGGTAAACCATCACTAATCCCGCTCCTTAGAATACAACGGAAGCGAGTGATTCTGTTAAACATCACTAGTCCCGCTCCTAAAGGCTCCTAAAGGCTGTATTCTATTCTAGCGAACTGTCACAAGAAACAGCTTTTGGTGACAATTAATGAAATCATCTGGCCACTGTGTGAAATATGGAAAGTACTCTATACCGATTGGTCGGCTGTTTTAGACAGTGAAATCATTACAGTTTAATGGTGTTGTAGTTCTTGATTGTAAATACATGTTTATTCCCCCGCCAGAGCGGTGCTCCATGTACCTGAGCTGAAGCCAGGTGAGGTGGGGCTATTCCTTCCTGCCAATAAGGTGAGTGAGCAGGAAAATGCTATGACAATTTCAAGTGTTAATAGTGGCTGTCATTAGACTAGCCAAAGGTTGGAATTATATTATTTTTATAATTCTGACATATACTAATAATGCCATGTGTGTTCCTTTTTGTTTCTTCTGTATGTATCTGGTATTTTACCTTGGACGATTACACCATGAAGTCTGGAAGATGGTAACAGATCACGTCTAAGTTGATAATAAATTCACGTTTTTTAGCAGTAGCATGTAATGGTCCTGAGGAAGCAGCGGGAGACCACCTGGCTCCAATAGTCTGCAGAAACATGTCGACCTAAGATACTCCCTAGTAGTTATTTTGTTACACTACTATTGCACTGGTTTTTATGATTTGGGATTGAAGGGGTACGGAATAAATGTTGTTTTCCCCAATCACTACCCAATTTTAACAATTACTCACCAACTCACTTTCACTTTTTGTTGCACTGCTACTCAGTCTCCCACAGACACCCAGTCCTCCTATGTTTGTTATAGATTAGGCTTAAAAACAACAGCCAATCTATTGTGGAAATGTGACGGTCCCCAAATGATGAAGGGCGGTCTCGTGAGTTGACTGATGGGAACTCGTACATTTATATGATGTTCCACGTAGTAGATTTTCTTATCCAGATACACACTCAAGTTACATATAATTTTAGGTTTGTAACTAACTTGTTACCAGAAATATCGGCTAGATTGCAGGCATCGGAGAGTACGTGGACGACGTCCACCCCCTCTGGTATTCTGAGTATGGCTCAGTATTATGAACATAGGGAGAATGAGAACAAAGACAGACAGGAAAAGAAAGCCAAAGATTTGAAGACAAGGGTACTGCTGCAGCAGGTGTCGAAGGGTCGGGGACGTGGAGCCCCACCTATGGTATCGGGTCGAGGTGGAAGTAGTTACGTAAGGGGAGCGAAGAGAGAGAGTCTGGGGCCGAATCAGTGTGCGAACTGCAAAAAGGAGGGATACTGGTGGAGAGATTGTCCGGAGGCTCGGTCCAATGCTGGACCAGGCAGATGTAGAGGTCGTGGTGAATTTCGCAGGGATGACAGACAATCTGATGACGATAGACGACCAGGGAAAAACTGCTTTGACGGAGAAAGGGCTAGACAACATTTTCAAACTGAGGGTGACCATGACAGAGATAGACAGTACTACCATGATGCATACGCATTGGACGACACGACTGGCTTCTCCCATAACTAGGACAGCGTAGGACAGAGCATGGGACCAGTTTCTGTAGATGTTGATCAACGAGGACCCTATGTGACTGCGGATTTGTTGGGGTCCCCTCAGAAATTTTTGGTGGACACGGGTGCTATGAAAAATTCTGTAGCACGTTCTCAGGTCCCAGGGGCGGCTCTGTCTGGCAGGAATAATGTTTCCGTAGGGTTCTCAGGTACTCCGGTAATTAGCCCCATTTCTGAGCCTCTTACTCTTACGATTGGTCCTTTCACCGTTGACTCTCCTTTCCATTTGACTTCGAATTGTGGCGATAATCTGCTGGGTTTGGATTTGTTGAAAAGGTTGCAGGCCGCCATTTACTGTTCTCCAGACGGAGTGTACGTCACTTTGGGTCCTACTGTCGCGCGTGCGCAACAGTGCTTCTCAAAAGACAAGCCTCTTCCGGCTGAGTTAATAGGGATTCCAGACACTTTGTGGGCCAGTGGTGATACTGATGTGGGAAAGATGGCTATTGCTCCAGTGTCCATCAAGATTAAGGTGGGAGCCCGATTGCCCCGAATACCCCAATACAAAATCTCCAGGGATGGCGAAAGGCTCTGCTACAAATAATACAGGATTTGATACAGTCACGTGTAGTGGAGGAGACAGCATCTAACATTTGAAACAGCCCCATTCTCCCGATTCTTAAAAGACCCTCTGCGGATGCAAGTGATGGTGCACCTGATGTTTATCGTTTTGTGATTGATTTATGCCACATTAATAAGGTGGTTGAACCCTAATATCCGGTGGTCTCTGACATTACCACGATTTTGACAATGATCCCTCCCACAGCCAGATATTTCTCAGTTTTGGATTTGAAAAACGCTTTCTTTAGCATCCCAGTACACCCTGACAGCCGTTATCTTTTCGGATTCTCATTGGCTGGCCGAAGCTTCAGATTTTGTAGAATTCCTCAAGGCTATACCGAGAGCCCCAGCATTTATAGCCAGGCTTTGAAAGCTCAATTGGATGATTTGGAACTCCCCAAGGGCAATGTTTTATTGCAATATGTAGATGATGTTGACTCGCTCCTCTCACTCGAGCAGAGTGGTCGCTCCCAGTGTCCCCTGCCTGCACCTGGTATCGTTGGACTTGCATTTCCTTTGCTGGAATTACTTCTGACTATTTCATATTGCCTGCGTTTAGCCTGCTGCTCGCCGCTTTAGCTGCATTTGCATATTTGTCATTTGTCAAATTCATATTGCCTGCGTTTAGCCTGCTGCTCGCCGCTTTAGCTGCATTTGCATATTTGTCATTGAAAGTGTACTTTGTACTCGGTTTGCGCGTCTGTGCTCCCCCCTCCGCCTCCATTTTGTTTATTTGTTGTTATCGTCCTCGTGGACCCGCCCCGCCTCCCAGCTGAGACGCCCTCCCACTGAATAGAACAGCGCTCTCCTCCCTAAAGGCGCCGTGACTCGCTCCTCTCACTCGAGCAGAGTGGTCGCTCCCAGTGTCCCCTGCCTGCACCTGGTATCGTTGGACTTGCATTTCCTTTGCTGGAATTACTTCTGACTATTTCATATTGCCTGCGTTTAGCCTGCTGCTCGCCGCTTTAGCTGCATTTGCATATTTGTCATTGAAAGTGTACTTTGTACTCGGTTTGCGCGTCTGTGCTCCCCCCTCCGCCTCCATTTTGTTTATTTGTTGTTATCGTCCTCGTGGACCCGCCCCGCCTCCCAGCTGAGACGCCCTCCCACTGAATAGAACAGCGCTCTCCTCCCTAAAGGCGCCGTGACTCGCTCCTCTCACTCGAGCAGAGTGGTCGCTCCCAGTGTCCCCTGCCTGCACCTGGTATCGTTGGACTTGCATTTCCTTTGCTGGAATTACTTCTGACTATTTCATATTGCCTGCGTTTAGCCTGCTGCTCGCCGCTTTAGCTGCATTTGCATATTTGTCATTTGTCAAATTCATATTGCCTGCGTTTAGCCTGCTGCTCGCCGCTTTAGCTGCATTTGCATATTTGTCATTGAAAGTGTACTTTGTACTCGGTTTGCGCGTCTGTGCTCCCCCCTCCGCCTCCATTTTGTTTATTTGTTGTTATCGTCCTCGTGGACCCGCCCCGCCTCCCAGCTGAGACGCCCTCGCCCCTCCCCCTCCACCATCCATATATGCCCACTGCATCAACGCGCAGCGTTTACGCGCAGCGACCGCGCTCAATCCGCGCCGAAGGTGCGCCAAAGGTAAGCCCGTCTACGCCCGTCCGCGCCTGGACCGCGCCCAGCGCCAGACCCCCTGCCCCTCGCGCTCCCCAGCCCTCCCGCATTACCTATGATGCAGCCACCCTCCTAGCCCTTAACCCCGATCGCTCCCCCACCTGCGTCCAAGCCGCTCCTGGACACACCCATGGACCTTTCTCCTGCTACTCCTGCAAATTCAGCGGCACCGACAACATCTCCACTACGATCACACCACAGACTCTCGACCCCAACCACCTACAGTGCATCCTTCTCAACACCCGATCGGTCCACAGACACGCCATTGACCTATGGAACCTACTAGACACCATCTCTCCAGACGTCGCCTTCCTAACAGAAACTTGGATGAACGCTTCCTCCGCCCCAGACATCACCATTGCCATCCCTGAAGACTATAAGATCACACGCAAGGACCGCACCAACCACACAGGAGGAGGAATCGCCATCGTCCATAAGAAATCAATCCGCATCTCTACCAGCTCTGACGCCAACCTCGCTAACTCCGAACACCTTCACTTCCAGATCCACATCGATCCCAAGACCACACTCAGAGGCACCCTCCTCTACAGACCACCAGGACCCCGCGCAAAATTCAGTGAAGACATCACGGACTTCATCACCCCACACGCGCTCCCCTCCAAAGACTACATCCTTCTGGGAGACCTCAACTTTCACCTCGAAAAGATCAACGACCGCAACACCGCCACCCTCTTAGACAACCTCGCCAACCTCGGACTTAAACAACTGGTCACTTCCCCCACCCACATCGCAGGTCACACACTCGACCCCATCTTCACCTCCAGCAATCATGTCTCCTTCAGCCACACTACGGACCTCCTCTGGACTGACCACAGCTGCGTTCATTTCACCTACAACAAGCCGAAACCCACCAACCACCTCCAACCAAATCTGCAAAGAAACTGGAACAAAATCACCTCGGACCAGATCTCCGCCTCGCTCCTTCTAAACGCCCCAGCCCACTCTTCTAACGCAAACGAAGCCGCCGCCAACTTCACCCTATGGTTATCCAACACCGCCGACACCGTAGCACCACTGAAAAAACGTCAAAGCAAACCTAGCAGCAAAAAGGCCTCATGGTTCAACGATGATCTTAAGAAGTCCAAGAAACTCTGCCGCTCCCTTGAAAAGGCCTGGAAAAAAGACCCAACCACTAGCACCAAGGACGCCTTCAAAAACGCCACCCGCACTCACCACCAACTAATCCGAAAGGCCAAGAAAACAGCATTCAAGGATCGACTTGACAACAACGCCCACAACAGCAAGGAACTTTTCAACATCATCAAGGAATTCACCAACCCTTCAGCCAACTCCAACGACATCACCCCCTCCCAAGCCCTCTGCGACTCCCTAGCCTCATTCTTCCACAATAAGATTGCAGACATACACAACAGCTTCGACAACCAAACCGGAAACCAACCCACCCTACCACTTGCTGAACATTCTCCCCCCGTGAACACCCTTAACGACTGGAACCCAATCTCCACCGAGGACACAATCCGCCTGATGAATTCCATCCACTCAGGATCCCCCACAGACCCATGTCCTCACCACATCTTCAACAAAGCAGACTCCGTCATAGCACCGCACCTCCGAGATGTCATCAACTGCTCCTTCAACTCCGCCACCTTCCCGGAAGACTGGAAACACGCTGAACTCACCGCCCTTCTGAAAAAACCCACAGCGGACCCCACCGAACTCAAAAATTACCGCCCCATCTCGCTCCTTCCATTTCCGGCCAAAGTCATCGAGAAAGCTGTCAACAACCAGCTCGCCGCCTTCCTCGAAGCCAACAAATCCCTCGACTCCTCACAATCCGGCTTCCGAGCAAAACACAGCACTGAGACCGCCCTCATCGCAGCAACAGACGACATTCGAACTCTACTGGACAATGGAGACACAGTCGCCCTCATCCTCCTCGACCTCTCTGCAGCATTCGACACAGTCTGCCACAGCACCCTTTTACAACGCCTCAATAACATCGGAATCCAAGGAAAAGCACTTGAATGGATCACCTCGTTCCTCTCCGGAAGAACCCAGAGAGTCCGCCTTCCACCATTCAAGTCCGAGGCCACTGAAGTCATCTGTGGCGTACCACAAGGATCCTCACTCAGCCCCACCCTCTTCAACGTTTACATGAGCCCCCTCGCGGCCATCGCCCGCCAACACAACCTCAACATCATCTCTTACGCGGATGACACTCAACTAATCCTTTCTCTCACCAATGACCCTAGCACCGCCAAAACTAACCTACACGAAGGAATGAAAGAAGTTGCCGAATGGATGAAACAAAGCCGTCTGAAACTGAACTCAGACAAAACAGAAGTCCTCATCCTAGGTACATCCCCCTCTGCATGGGACGACTCCTGGTGGCCGGAAGCTCTCGGAAAAGCACCCATCCCGACAGACCACGCACGTAACCTAGGCATCATCCTGGACTCTTCACTCTCAATGAACAGACAAGTCAGCGCCGTATCCTCTTCCTGCTTCAACATTCTTCGCATGCTCAGAAAAACATTTCGCTGGATCCCCACCGAGACAAGGAAAACAGTCACCCATGCTCTGGTCACGAGCCGACTGGACTACGGAAACACCCTCTACGCAGGCACTACCGCTAAACTCCAGAAGAAACTCCAACGAATCCAAAACGCCTCAGCCAGGATCATATTAGACATCCCACGCAACGAACACATCTCTGGTCACCTTAAAGACCTCCATTGGCTACCCGTCAATAAGAGGATCACTTTCCGACTGCTAACCCACGCACACAAATCACTCTACGACATCGGACCAGAATGCCTCAACTCACGACTGTCCTTCTACACCCCCTCCCACCAACTACGATCTTCCAGCCAAGCCCTCGCCACGGTACCTCGCATCAACAAGACCACCATGGGAGGCAGATCCTTCTCATACCTGGCTGCTAAAACATGGAACTCACTCCCCGCTTACCTTCGCCTTACCCAGAACCACCTAGCATTCAGAAAGCAACTTAAAACGTGGATATTTGACAAGTAATCCTCCTCCCCTCCTAAGCGCCTTGAGACCCTCTGGGTATGTAGTGCGCTATATAAATTCTATGACTTGACTTGACTTGACATGATGTTCTCATAGCATCTGACACCGAAGAGGGGTGTCGAGACGCCACTGTCAAATTGTTGCACAATTTAGCTCGAAAGGGACACAAAGTGTCCCTTCCTAAATTTCAATACTGTCGACAGGAGGTTACCTACTTAGGTCATCTCCTATCGAAGGAGGGAAGGAGGTTGACACCGGAGCGCATCAAGGCGATAACTAACATGGCTGTAGCTAACACGCAGCGAGAGGTGCGCGTGTTTTTGGGCATAACCTCGTATTGTCGCCAGTGGATACCTAATTATGCTTTACTAACCAAACCCCTTCTGTATCTGACTACTAAGGAGGTGCGCGAACCCCTACCCAGGACACCGGCATGTCAAGAATCTTTTGAGGCACTAAAAACTGCTTTGTGTTCTGCACCTGTTTTGGGAACTCCTGATTACCAGAAGCCTTTTGTGCTTTATGTACATGAGGCAGAAGGTTGCGCGTTGTCTGTCCTAACTCAATGTTTTGGAGAGAAACAGAGACCTTGCGCTTATTTTTCTGCTATGCTTGACAACGTGGCGAGAGTGTTACCGAGCTGTCTAAGGGCTGCAGCGGCTGCTGTGGTCTCAATTAGACAATCGGTGGGGCTCGTGCTTGGTTCAGACCTCACAGTAATGGTACCACATGCTGTGGACATTTTATTGAACAGAACGCAGACGCAGCATTTAATTAGTGCTTCTCTTACTGGTTATGAGACGACATTATTCGTACCCCATGTTACGATTAAAAGATGTGCCGCTTTGAACCCGGCCATTTTGCTACCCATTACTTCAGATGAAAAGGACGATGAAGTCCATGATTGTTTGTTTCGGACAGAGAAGGAGACGAAGGGAAGGATAGATTTAACGGACACCCCCCTAGATGATCCCGACGGGGAGCTGTATGTTGACGGTTCCTGTTTTAAACTTGCGGATGGTACCTCAACTGCAGCATACGCAGTCACAACATTGAAGACAGTGGTGGAGACTTCTAGGGTCCCGTACCACTCGGCCCAAGCTGCAGAAATAATAGCATTGATGCGAGCGTGCGAATTGAGTGAAGGACTGGACGTGAATATTTACACTGACAGCCGATACGCCTTCGGCGTTGCTCATAGCTATGGGCGACTGTGGGCAGAAAGGTTTTTTTTGACATCACACGGACAAAGGATCCAGAATGGTCCATTGATATTACGACTATTGACAGCATTGACGCTTCCCAAATGACTGGCTGTGATCAAATGTAGCGCACACAAAGTGGTGGTGGATGATGTAGGACGGGGCAATGCATTTGCAGATCAGACAGCTAAGGAGACAGCTAGGACAAAACTCCCACGAATGTTTGCGGCAGGACCAGCTAGGTGGGAACCGGACGTTAACATGTTCGTGAATACTGTACAAAGTGTGCGGAACATACAAGAAAAAGCAACTGAGGATGAGTTGAGGACATGGAAGAATGGTGGGGGACGGTTGGACTCGGATGAGTGTTGGACAGATGTGTCAGACAAAAGACGATGGTTACTCCCGGACGCATATGTCCTCCCAGTGGTGACGATGGCTCATGGGCCAGCTCATATTAGTGCGAAAGGAATATGTTAATTATTAGACCCAGTGTGGAGTAATAAGAACATTTCCAAGGTGGCAACCCATTTAGTGCAGCAGTGCATGGTTTGTTTAAGACATAATCCTGGAAAGGGAACACCTGTTCCGGTTGGCAATTTTGTTCCTACTTCTTTTCCTTTTGAAGTGATCCAAATGGATTATATTGAAATGGAGAGAGTCAACAACCTCAAATACGTCCTGGTGGTGGTGTGCTCCTTTAGTAGGTGGGTGGAGGCTCTCCCAACTAAGGATTGTACGGCAATCTCCACAGCTAAGATGTTGATAAAGGAATATTTTTCCCGTTATGGCTTGCCCCGGGTGATCTGGAGCGACAACGGCACATCTTTTAATGCTGAATTAATGAAACAGATATGTAAGGGACTACACATATCACAAAAGTTTCATGCAGCACAACACCCCCAGGCTGCGGGTTTGGTAGAGAGGTTCAATGGGACATTGAAGTTGAAGATGGCCAAGATGCAAGAGAGTACAGGGTTACGTTGGCCAGACGCAGTCCCCCTGGCTTTGCTTTCCACTAGAGTGACAGTCATTTCCAAGACAGGTGTCTCACCCCACGAGGTAATCTTTGGCCGTCCGGCCAACGTGTGGGGTGTCCCTAGACCTAAATGTTTTTCGGAAATAGAATATCCTTTGTTGATAGATTACCCGTATGATTTGACTAAAGATCTCCGTTCTGTTCATCAGCAGGTAGCAGACACCCTGAAGCTGCTGACGGAGGGGCCAGGACACACCATACAACCCAGGGACTGGGTTGTCGTGAAGAAGTACCAGCGGAAGTCCTGTTTGGAACCAAGGTGGTCGGAGCCGAGGCAAGTTCTCCTCACCACCCGCACCGCACTCCGGATCCAGGGCCGCAAGGCATGTACACATGCGTCCCACGTGAAGCGCGTCCCACTGCCACTGCCATATGACGAATGGGTGAGAAACTGCATCGCTGATCATGAATGTGAAGTAGTTCCTCGGTACATACCCTTCTCGGATGCTTCATTGAGGGGTGAGGAGCCGGATCAAAGAGCGAAGAGGCCAACCCTGATTGCAAGTGGTGAGGCCTCTCCTGATCACAGTGAGCAAACATCAGCGGATAAGTCCCCTGCCATGGAGCCCCCCATTCTGTTCAAAGATCCAGAGGTGCGAGGGAGCACTCGTTATAATCTGCGGCCCAGGAAGGGACAGAAGGAGAACTGAGCACTGGAAGAAGGGCTGAGATAGGGATGCTGAAACATAGTTAAGTGTTAGGGATGGACTTCTAGTAAGAGCCCTGGTGCACTGTCGAGACATTGTTCGGCGGGACACTAGGATTGCGCCTGGGCCCGGATTAAGTGCTCCTGAGTTACAAAAGCTGGGCGACTCTGTCGTGGGATTAGGGAACAAACAATAGAAGCCTGCCTGTGAGGCTTTAACGGACACAGGGAGAAGATCCCTTTTGAGGGTGAAGAACCCCCCTGGCAGGCTTCAGTGTGACTGTTTGAATACTTTTAGTTTAGTTTTGGACTTTTAGTTAGGGAACATGTATCCTTTTGGCCGTCCCATTCCTGAGGAGGAACAGCCTTTTTCAGCTCCACGTAGACCAGAACCCGATTCTCCATGGCTTGCTCTGTCACGGAAAGGAAAATTTGTGGTCATTGTGATATTCATCATTGTATTTCTAATAATTCTTGGAATACTGTTTTTCCTAGATGAAGCCTATCCTGTTCATAAGTTTATCCCTACACCTTCTGCCCTTCCTGAGCACAATATGGTTACTGTTGATTATGGTTAGTGTCTGCGAAAAGGTTATAGTGATCATGTTTTTATTAAGACTCTGCATCATGCCCATGCTGTATATAATGTGACAGATTGTTGGGTTTGTGGGTTACTACCTTCTGCCGGCTATAAAAAGAATAGATTGCTGGCACTCCTTTTAACTCCTGTGAATAGTTGTGTGGGATAGTACACTTTAATTGGGATGGTGAAATTCTTCCAACAACCTGATTTTCTAGAGCCTCGATTACCTAGTAAAGGATCTACTTTGACAATGCGAGTACGCCCTATGCCCACCTCTTCTCTTGGATGGTTGTTTACTGATGGACGTTTCGATCAGACGTTTCTGGAAACATGCTCGAGGAAAATGGGACGGTATGTGACTCCTAATGACACTGACAAAGTCAGGGAGAGTTTCCTACAGTTGAACTCCTCCCTGGCTTATAGACACCCTCCGATGACAAACGATAGTAGTCATTCTTTGGTGCCCCTAGCAGTTGTTGGGCCCTCACCATTCTTCTGTATAAGGGGGAGGGGCCCTATAAAGCTTGGGGACAGGTCTCGCAATGTGACTGCTTTGATTTGCTTGCCCCTTAGTCCTTCTTTAGTCACTCCCCCGAATATTTACTTTATTTGTGGAGATAAAGGATACTTGTGGTTGCCTGAGAGTTGGGGTGGAGTCTGTTATCTGGCTTATCTGCTTCCTCCTGTCTATGTCGCACCCTCAGACTATCATAAGACTCATCGTCGGTTTGCCACAATGCCTGAACAGCGTAAAAGGAGGGCACTCCAAGTTGAGGATGTAGACCAGACTGATACTTCTTTGCAGCAATGGACAGATTTTTCTAAGGGTTTACTGCCGTTCTGGGGTCCCATATTTAACAGTAGGGCTATTCGGAGATTGTCAAGGGTGATGGAGAAAGTAGTGAATACTGAGGCAGACATTGCAGCTAATATGTCTGCAGAGATGCAGGCTATGAGATTATTTACGATCCAGAATCGGATGGTGCTTGACGTCATCCTTGCTGATAGGGGTGGAGCCTGTCGCGTCATCGGGACGTCTTGCTGTGTGTATATTCCTGACTCGGCCCCAGTATGGGCGTGTTTTCACTCTGCTGTACCATGTTATAATGTATTGCTGTGATGAGATGAGTCAGTCCGCTCGGCGCACTCCTAGGGCTGAGGTCGGACAGGGCCCTCTCATATGGGAGTTTGTGGCCTAATAAAATACTTTGTTTATTCTTCTCCACTGTCCGGCTGACTTCTTACTTGGTAATTATAGGTGAGTGCGGTAAGTCACTCGGGTGGCTTTGAGCCACGCTTATCAGGAGGTCTGTTAATGCTAAGGTCACTTCCTCCAGGTTGATTGGGGCATCCAAAGCTGCTTTATCTTCCTCTGATAGCTCCGGTGCTAAATTATGCCTAAAATAATCCTTAATCTCACTACCTTTACCTCCCTCAACTGTTCCATAGAGATCGGCATAAAACTCCCTAAACACCTCCCTGACCCCCTCTGTCTCTTCTACCAATGTACCCTGTCCATCCAGAATCCCATTGATTTCTCCTGCTGCCGCCTGCTGCCTGGTGCGAATTGCAAGGATATGCCCAACCCTTTCACTTAATTCAAAGGATTGTTCCTTTTTAGCTAGGTATTTAGCAGCCACCTTACTAGCAATATCCTCTATTGCGTCAGATTTTAATGCCATGATTTTTAACAATTGTTGTTCTACAGGCATCCCTTGTTGAATTAATAAATTGAGACCCTCCTCTGCACTTGCTACCCTCCTAACAATTTCATCCACTCTTCTCCTTTTGGACTTCTGCTTATGCACTTAGTAGCTAAGCGTCTCCCCTGTAACTCCTGCCTTGAATGCGTCCCATGCATTCCCTGCTGATGTACTCCCTCTATTAATTGCCCCAAAGTCTTTAATCCAGTTATTCATAAACCTAATATATCCATTGTCATTTAGCAGAGCCCTTTCAAATGTCCAGGTACATTGTTTAATAGCTGTCCCTATTAAATTTACTGTGAGAATCAGGGGGTTATGATCTGAGATAAGTCGTGGAGATTTTTCAATTTGGGATTTAGATACTAAAGAGTTGGAAATCAAAAAGTAATCTAGCCTGACCAGGACCCTATGGGGCGCTGAAAAAAAAGTACTACCATTCCGTTGTGGATTTAGCTTGGCCCACAGATCTACCAGCCCAATATGCTGTGCCATGGCTGCTACTGCTCGGAAAACTATCTTCTTCCTACCGGTATATCTACCCCCTCTTTGAATCTCATAGTCTGAGGAGCTATTGATGTTCAAGTCACCGCAACAAATAATGGGCTAAGGCCAGCTAGCAAGTTCTGTGTCCAAATATACAAAAATATCCGGCTCATCCTCTGTGGATCCATAGACCGAAACCAAAGTAATTTTCTCCCCCCTATATACTAATTCCATAATAACCCACCTCCCCCATACATCTTCAGCCTTTCTAGTAACTAAGCAACCCCTTTCTCTAGCCAGGATCGCAACCCCCCTTGATTTAGACCGTTGTTTAGTGTGAGCTAGTAAGGTAAACCCCAGTTGTTCCAGCAGAAAACCCTTCCCTCCCTCAACATGCGTCTCTTGTAAGCATACAAAGTCTAACTTCATTGTTTTAAGAAGTGCGGGGACCCGGAATCCTTTTCTGTATATCATTTAACCCACAGACATTAATTGTGGCAATGCGACAAGTCATTAAAAAAGATCAAATGATTGTTCTACTATTTCCACCGAGTATTTATTTAGAAAAACCCCTGTGCTGTGCTGCATGTGCTGTGCGTGCCCTACCTCTCCCTCCCCCCCACTCTCCCCTGCCACCCCCCCCCAGTCTCTTACCCAGACCCTCCCCCCTACCGGCAAATAGGTCATACATGACCTATCTGTGGTCGCTTAGGAGTGTAGCCGCCTTCTCCTCCCATCCTTATATATCCTTTGCTGAGAACAAAGTGATACCCTTCCTACCATCTTACCCATTACTAACCCCTGTGACCCAGATCAGAGCCATTACCCAACGCCTTTCACCCTCTCTACTCAGCGACTCCCTTCCCTGTAGCCCAGCACCTCCATCATGTACTCTTTCGCCCTGATCTCTGAAAAAAATATTTTCATTTGCCCTTTAGTGATCACTTTTAATTTGGCTGGGTACAGCAGGTAGGCCTCTGACCCTAGGGCCTGTATAGGAGCTATCAGCTGCCTGAGCCTCCATCTGCGCTCCACCGTAATGTGGCAAAAGTCAGGTCTTGCAAAAAAAGAAACATTGTTAAAGGAGCGCTTCGCTTCTGGCTTTGCCTTTTCTAGTATTAATTGTCTCAACAAGAAATTTCCGATGAATATGAGGATCGCTCTAGGCCTCCCGTCTTTACCCCCGGCTTCTCCCCTCTTGATTGTAAAGGGGAAACGGTGTGCCCTCTGCACTTCCACCTCCCACTGCCATGAGGATAACTCCGGGAAAGCCCCCTTCAGCAAATTCACCACAAAAAGCCTGACATCTTGTCCTTCGAGCCCCTCCTCGACCCCCAAAAGTCTAACGTTATTGTGCCTCTGGCGATTCTCGTAGTCCTTCAACTTCCACTGCACAACCTCTGCAACTTTCTGTTGATCTTGCTTGAAAGTGTGGAAACTACCAAGGTCATCCTCCAACTTGCTTGTCCTTTCTTCGACCTGTGTAACCCTCTCGGCAACCTCCTCATACAGCTTACTCATTTTCCTAAGACAGTTATGAATTTTTTTTGCACCTTGTCTTGCCCTCCGACTTTCCATCCTCGCCTCACTTTCCATTGTTTTGAGGGTATTGAATAACAAATCAGGTTGGGGTTGGGGTGACCCATGTGCTGCGATCTGTGCCCCTGGAGGGAGTGAGGCCTCCTCAGAATCTTGGTAGGTCTGTGAGGTGGCTGAATAGTCCCACATTAGTTTTTTAGACGGGTCTGTGGGGCTGCCCAAAGGGTTAGAATTCTTTCTAGATCTCCTTTTCTTCTGTGTGTATTTAGGAGCTGTGGAGCTGCTCCCGGTATCAGTGGATTCTCCTGTGCTCTCTTCGTCAGACTCCAAGGATTCTGAGTCCTCATTCACAGAAAAGAAGTGGTCTGGTGAGGTGCCCCCCCTGCCCCGCTCACATGCTGCCAGGCAGAGCTGTTTCCTGCTGTAGATCGGCCAGTGCTAGTTTACTCCCCCAGGTTGTCAGGGTGTTTTTGCCCTCTCCATTCTGTTCCCCTGGTGGCCCATAGCTATTGCAGCCAACTCCTGGGGTCTCACCTGCGAAGATTTGCCCTGTGAATCCAAAGTAAGTGTGCCGCCCCCATCTGCAACAAGGACTGTGCCTAATGTACTCACAGTTCCAGGGGTCTGGTTGTGCGCCTCCTTTACTCTCGGACTACCATCCTTTGATGTTACCCCTGGTGCTGCTTTCATTCTGCGTTCGTTGAGCATAGCCATTAGCGCCTGTGCTGGTTGCTAAGCAACCGGCGTGCCGGCATCCACGAGGACGTTCTCCGCTGCAAGCATCTGTCCGCTGCTCAATTCCGCAGCACCTGCATCCTCCATTCTTTCTGCGGCCAGTTCACCATGTTTGTGACAAAAACTTTCCGTCACTGTGGGCTGCCTCATGGTGACTTCCTTAGACTTTGGTTTGTTCAGTGTTTGACGGGGGGAGCACTATCTCGTGGGGCCCTTGGGGTTGGAGCCACCTCGCCTCCGGCTCGATAATCACTCATCTTTTTGCCAAAGTCCTTTTTGAAGAATTGATGGCGGAATTCCTCAGATCACTAGTGCCGGTACCACTTTTCCCTTCAGCTTTCTCTTTTCCAGCGGGATTTTTCAGTGATACAGGATCTTTTAGATCATTCCCTTTCACCGTCCTGGGTGGCATCTTCAATACCGCTCTACAGGCCAGCGCAATAAAAGCAGATATCGACTTGTGGGCACGGGCACGAGCAAGTAGCTCCTCTAGATAGTCGGCGGTATATTGTCTCCTGTCAGGCTCCGCCTCTTTCTCTTCGGAACTGTGCTGAAAAGACCCACACCTTCCCCCGAAGAACTACCCCAATGTCCGGATCTAAACACTAGACCATTAAGGTAGTTTCACCGGGGAAGGAAATGAAGGGAACAGCGGGGAGGGAGATCTGGAATGACAAATAAACAAACTATTAGAATAGTACCCCCCCGAACCCACTGCTTTCTAACACTCCTCCTACTTAAATACAAAGCAGTTGTATAACCTTTCCTTCATACCTGTAGAAGAAAATAATGAGGACTAAGGTGAGGAGAAGAGACTTGAGGTGATACCAGGGATTCTGTTTAACTGTATAAGAGACAAAAAGAACCTGCATGAAACCCTGAGGTTGACAAAGACCACACTATTCACTCATACAGTTCTACGCATACCATCTCCGGACTGCTCACCTAACAGCACAGGACCCCTTACATTAGATACCCCTCTCTCGGTTCTCCTGCATGTGAAAACAAAACAAAACAAGGTTGTGGAAAGAACAAACAAAAGACAGCAAACAGGGTTAATTCCTCCTTAACGTTGTTTGCCTGCTGAATTTATTAATGTCTCTATGCTCGTGTTGCTAATCCAGTAAATCAAATCTTGACTAATGCATCTATGCGACGTTGCAACACTGCGCCGGTACTTATGCACGTTTAGAGTCCTCACTGATCATTTTTTACCCCTCTCAACCAAAGAGATACTGGAGCACTTTCACACACGCTACCTGCGTGTTCAGAACTGAGGCACAATAAAAGTCACCGGATGCCCATAACACACGCTACCTGCGTGTTCAGAACTGTAGTCCACAAAAGAGTATTGAGGGTCTCGAGAGTACCCGTAACAGAGACCAGAAAAGCTTACCGCTACCACTGCTTACAGCACCAACCCCTCCGGATTAAGCTGAATTATCGGCGCCGCCGCTGGTTTCAGATGCGGTCTTTATTTCCGGGTGAGCGCCTGACCCAGCGTCTCCTGTGCGACGCGATTCTCGGCATGCCGGGAATTGTAGTTTCACCTCCGGCCGTCGCGGGACTTAATGTTGTTCGGTGCTGCTCCACACACGGGTGGAGTGTTGATTTCTTGTCATTTCGGGTGGGGGGGGTAGGGGGGTCGAGCTCTGACAGTCTCCAAAGCCAGCTAGGTGAAACTTTTGGAGTGTTGCTTGCGCCTCCACGATTCGGAGCCCAGGGCCTCGAGCTCATAACCTTCAGCGGGATCACTTTTTAGCCATTTCTGTAATGAACGGGAGGAGGAGTGAGATTCGACTTCTCACTACAACCCGTCAGTGGCCATCTTGCCTCTGGGAGCCCCTTTCTTTGACGCTGTTGTGTCACCGTGGCCCTATCTTTGGGCCACTGTATTGCTTGGGTACTGGCTTTTTTCTAGCTGCAGGCTAACCTGCTGGGATTGGCTGAGTCCAGGTCCAGTGCAATGAAGGAGTACTACAGCTGTACTTGACTTTAGAAAAGATTCAACAGATTTGCTGACGCACAGGGCCCAAAGGGCATGCAACAAAAGGGGAGACAGCGTCACTACTCTTGTTTACCTGCTAAAGACAGTTGACAGGTCCCTCACATGGAAAAAGGCTGTTACATCTCGACTATAATCAGCTGCCGCCCAAGATTTGCAGCGCCATTGCATTTGAAGAACCATGCACATTAAAAGGAGTACCACTTTGAGGGGGAAGCAGCGTTTACATTGCATGCGCTGCAAAGCATGCACTGTAACGCATGCGATTACAACGCGGTTGTTACAAGGACCACGTTTTTACAATGCAAATCATTACAACACAAGTCGTTTCTACGACTTGCTGTAGGGGCGTGCTAAACTAAGGAATAGTGTCATTTACTATTCCAACACCTTCCTTACTGTTGCACACGCTGGAGTTGGAATAGCAAATTATACTATTCCTAAATCCAGCAAGCCCCCTACGTTCGATGTAATGGTATACATTGTAACAACGCGGTCATTGTAACAACCACGTTGTAACTGCATGCATTGTAATGCATGTGATGTAACATCACATATTCACTTTGAGGTGTACTTCTGTCACTCTGCTGGTGAGTAATATACAACATCGTTGTAGAGCAGTAACTAGTGGTCTTGTGACATGACACAGATCTCATTGACAAGAAAACAAGCAGGGTCGGCAGAATAGTAAAATGTGGAGTGTGATGTCACATGAATTCAGCGCCAGGGCCTTTGAACCTGGCATCCAGTTTATGTTCTTCTACAGTTCTCATCAGTCTTCCCTAGCCATTGAGTGCTGACAGATTGGGGAGTTACTACTGCATTGACACTGCATTCCAGAGTCAAATTTATATTATATGGAACAATGCGTGGAGCACCAAGGTTAGTGCGTGGGGTCAAAGATCAGACAGGAGGTTCATGCACACCAGAAACAAGAAAGGTAGACCTGTCCCTCAGATATTCAACCTCAGCAATATCAAAACTCATATCTTCAGCAAGAAGTGGTGGCTGACACCATGAAGAGGTGGTGCCGCGGGTGGAGGGGAGGAGTTGCAGGGAGCGTGGGGGAGCATGGGAGGCAGAGCATGGGAGGAGGAGCGCTGGGTTAATAATGAAAAAAAGCATGTATCTGTCAGCAGTATCGCTACTCTCCCTTTTGTGTTCTGGTGCTTACTGGTCCCAGCAGACCCTGGGACAGCAGCAGAGACTCCCTGTGCAATGCCTGTGCTGCTCTCATGCATCGGTTCCGCTGGAACAAACACCTTAGGCCAACTTTCAAGGGTCTAGGACTGGGGTCCCAGCAAGTCGTTGGAGTCACTCTGGGTTTAAGTGATGCAGGTCCAGTCATTCTCACTCAGGTAGGGTAACAGCAGGCAGGAGGGCAGCACAGCAAGGCAGGGGTCCAGCAAAACAGAGTGGAAGTCCTTCAGCAGCACAGCAGTTCTCCTTCCTGGTAGCATCTCCACAGGTCCAGAAGTGTACTGAAGTCATGGTGTCAGGCGTCCAGTACTTATACCCAATTGTGCCTTTGAAGTGGGGTACGACTTTAAAGAAATGTCTTTGAAGTGCACAGAAGTCCTCCTTTCCTGCCTGTCTCTATACTCACTACAGTGGAGCATGCAGCCCTTTGTGAGGGGATAGGACATGGCCTATTCTGGTGTATGTGTGAGACGGTGTCCAGCTCCTCCCTCCCATCCTGCCTTGGATGGCCTATCAGTATGTAGATGGCCCATCAATCACAACTAATCTCCCTTTGTGTATGGCTGTCCAGAGGAAATGCACAATGCCTAGCCGTCACCCACCCCCGACATGTATTCAGAGACAGGCAGCAGGTACAGAATGGCTACAGTAAGAAAAATACCAACTTTCTAATGGCACTTTCAGACTTGCAACTCAAAATACAACTTCGCCATAAGTTGTAATGTTTAATTGTGAGTCCAGAGACCCCAAACTTGAAAAGCTAATCTCTTCACAGTTGGGAATTACACTTAAAATATGTGCTGCAGTAATCCCAGTGTTATCCTATGGGAGAGATAGGCTTTGCAGTAGCAAACAACGAATTTGGGACTTTTTTCACTAAAGGCACATGTCCTGCCTTTTTAAATACACTGCACCCTGCCCTCGGGGCTACCCTTAGGAGTAACTTATATGTAGGCTATCCTGTTTTAGGTTTAACCAAATATTAACTGGTATAACCCTGCAGAAAGGAAAATAGCCCTCACCAGTGTAAATATAAAAACACTGAAAAAACACCTTTGCAAACACAAACTAAACGCCATTCAAAGAAAGGAAAAGGTGAGTGAAAGTCAATTTTATTTCTTCCTGAAGGGGCCTATACAATGTAACTTTGTTATACAAACTAACAGCTAGAGAGACTGGGCTAACATTATTCTGATTGAGTTTTGTTGTTTAGTGATGTCACTAAAATATTGTGTCTCCTTCCTTTTGCTTTTGTCTGTTTTGTGGTCTTTGGTCTAAAGATGCAGGTTTTAGAAGCATGTTTTAGGTCGTATTTAATTATTTTATAAACTGTAGAGAATCAGGAAATATAAAAATCATATTTGATATTTTGGCCCCGTTTGCTTCTTTCACTGATAGGTAAAATGGCTGTTTTCATAAGCATTTTTCAAAATATGTACCATCACATTTACCCACACACAGAGAATGGGTAAAAACCCTTTGATACATCAGCCCCCTTTTCTAGCTAGTCAGTATTGATAGGAGGTGAATTGCCACAAGTATATGTGAAAATAGTGCTGTCACCAAGCATCTGTGATAGAGGTGAAAACATGACACCAGACGTTAGGAAAATATGGCATGCAGTGTCACTTGGTATGCTGCTGCAAAACATTCTTACCAAGTTCAACAAAGATTGGAGCAATATTGCTTGCATTTGCAGTATTTCAGCTACGAATATGAAAATGTTGTGTGAAGACCTGTTAAAATCTATACCAGCGCTGAGGTGCTTCCCCTGTAAGAGATCCTTGCCACTTGCTAGATGGTATGCCCAAAGCATCTTTACAATCTTTAGAGTTAATGAAGAATGCTATGTATTCCATTCTGGTGCACTGTTTTGTTATGCGCGGGAACTAAGACGCAAATATTTCTAATTTTGTGCTTTGTTTGGCATCAAAGAAAGAGTCAACCCAAATGTATCATTTAGCCAGTGGTTCTCAGTCCCAGAGGCCATAAATGCTACATTATCCATCCGGCGACCGTTTACAGAATTTTTGCTTAGTGATGATGCCAAAGGCAAGAAATGGCAATACCTATTGGCTATGCCAATGCTTGTTTTCAGTGTTTTGTTTCCAGTTTCCATAATATACACATGTAAGAGTTCCCAGCAGCCAACTCCAACCAGGCACAGGCGTTCAGCTGTGCCTGGTGAGGCTGCATGTCTCTTTTTGTACTCTGAATGTTTTTAAAGTGATTTTTAACGTGCGATTTTTCTTAACCCCTTCAGTGCTGCGCGAATTTCGCTGCAGTGCTGAAGGGTTTAAAACGCTATTGACTCATGACGGAAATGTTCCGTCATCAGCGCCGGAGCACCGACGCTGATGACGGAACTATTCCGTCATGAGCATGCAAGGGGTAAAAACTGATTGTTGTTTTATTGGTGTATATGAGGATTACCTTTTTAATTTTCTTTATCCTGCTCATTATTGTCGGTCCACGGTCCACCGCGGCTTTGCCGTTTGTGTGGAGGGCGGGCTCCCTCTACGTCTCTGTCATATGGGCCTATGCATTTCCGGGTGCGCTCTGGGGGGCGGGACTAGGCCTGCGATCTTCCATACTTCAGATGAGGAGATCACGACCGCGCAGCGGGCGCGCCAAATGCACGCTTAAGGCAATCCTGTCTGCGCCCCTCCACGCCTGGACGTCGCCAGACATGCTGCTGGTTTTACCAAAGGTAAGCTTGCCTATTCCTCGGGTAATCTCCTGGCTATTAGGAATTCTTTGCACCCCTGCAACTACCCTTTATTCTTTCTCCCAGAGGGCCCGTTTTGTTGCTTAAACTATGGGTTTAATTCCTGGACTCTGACCCTACCTCCCTCCTCCTTTAATAATAACACCAAACATTTAAGGCTCATCTGTCATTCCTTAGTCAAACTCACTCTGATATCTATGATCTGCTATTTGAGGAATCTCCTGATGCTCTTTTCTTAACTGAGACTTGGTTATCTGCTGAATCGGAGTCTGTGCTAGGTTTGGCCCTCCCTCAGGGCTATAACATTGTGACCCTCAATAGAGAGTCTAGAGGGGGTGGTATCACAGTTGTCTTTAAATCTTGCTGTATCTGTACCTTCGTTAAAGAGACCCTGGTTGGTTGTGAGTGCGCACGCTTTGGGCTCTCACTTAACGCCTGCTACACCATGTCAGAGCTACTGATATACCATCCGCCTGGACCTTCTAAAGAGTTTAGGGCGGTGCTTGTGGATACTGTCAATATCTTGGCTATGAGGGCTGCCGATTTTAGTGTCATTGGGGTTTGAATTTGCATCTAGATAACTCCCAGGAAGCAGAGATGTGCATTTTTTGGCTGATATGGGAGCATGTCAGCTGTTGAAATTAGTCCAGGGTCCCACTCACTGTGCAGGACATTTCTTGGACCCACTGTTCTCTAACCTTCCTCTTCTTTCAGTTCACACCCCTATTCCGGTGTGTTGGTCCGACCATTATCTGGTACACATGTTTCTTTCAGGGGTTATGCCTTCTCGGAGGCTGCCTCAGAAGTCCGTTTTCAAACGCCCCTTGCATAAGCTTAACCTCGACCAATTTCATGACCTCCTTTCCCTGAATGCCGTTACTATGCCACCAGATCCTGATGCTGTTGATTGTAGTGGCGCGTTCTAGTGTTCGCACGTCACGTACACCACGTGACGTGCTGACGGCGGATGTTAGGCTGCGCGTGCAGGAGGCGCGAAACGGCATTAGCGCTGAGGCCGAGAGAAAGGTTGGCGGCTCGGCGCTCCTTAGAGCTTAATCACTAATAAAGTGCCAGTTAACCTTTCACAATTGCAGCGTCATCATTTATGGTAACAGCAATGTTACAATGGCGACGAGGGTGGGATAGCAGGACCAACCCCACCAAGCACAGCGAGACCAGGAGCCACGAGGGAGCTAACAAACACACCGGGGCACTGGGGCCACGCTGCAAGGGAGAGAGACTGGGAGCCAGAAGAGCAAAGGAGCTGGACGTCAGGAGTGACCAGCCAGAAAGGAACAATACAAGAAGGAAACATGTGAGAATTTGGCCTGATGTGCAGTGTTCACTATTCTAGTGATCACTATATATCAGTCCAAACAACCCTTATTGATGATTGGTTGTAAGTCAACCTTATAGACCAGCTATCCTAGTAGCATGGATACGAGCAGTCTAAGGCTCAGACTCTAGAGGGCGTGTTAAGCCAGCTGTTTTACCATCACATTACCCCTTGAACACCCAGTGAAAGGACACCACACAAGTGTTATGAAAATAAACAGTGTATTTATTAGAATCACAACAACCCTGTACTCTTTATGAGGACAGGGTGCTAGGCACACAACAAAACTCTTACGAAAATACTTAAGTTAGCACAGTATATACAAATGCCCGAGGGGCACGAAAAACCATATACTCTGAAAGTGGAATGCGAAATTACTAGCAGGTAAGTACAGTACTAATAGGCTTTGGAATCGCTAGGACTTGACTAGGGAATCGTTAGATTACTTCTAGGAGGCCTAGGGGACTCGGGTGCAGAGAGAGCACTCTCACGCGGGCTGCGGGACAAAGTCTATGGTAGCTAGTAACGCTAAAGTTAGTGTTCACGGGCGAACCCGACCTGGTAGGGAGAAAACGACAGTGGATCCTGACCCTTGGATAGTGAGGCTATGCTGGGGCACCGAAATGCCGAAGTTACCTAGCCCAGGGGCTGCAGCTGCATATGTCTCAAAAGACGTCGGGAATCCTCATTGCCGGACCAGGAGCCTGGAAGAAAAGATGCTGGCAGGCGACCAGTGAAGATAGTTCGAAGTGATCCAAGCCTGGATCTGGAAGATGGATGACACCTGAAAGCAGAGGGGACCAAGTTCGTGACTACTAGCCAGTAGTCAGTGGGCACCAGGAGGGCACCGGATGGTAGTCACCTCGACTAGGTGAGTGGGCGACGCTGTGCTCTGCAGATCTCACGGACCAGGAGGCGTTGTCGGCGACCAGGATGGAGAGGCGAGCTGTCCCACGATGGATGAAGCTGTCGGCGTCGAAGTACCCAGGATTGGGCAACAAAGCCTTGGCTAATTCAAGCCCACGCGGTGGACTCAAAATGGCGTCTTGAGTGGACCAGGAGGGTCCGGGGTGCTCCTCTTCTGGAAGGGAGCAAGGGCCAGTCTGGAGCAACCAGACCAGCAGCAGTGATGTCGTCGGGCGTCGTTCAGAAGGCCACAAGCCAACGGGCTAGTAGCCAAACAACGCGGTGAGCAGCAAAAAGCAGAAGGGCCCCACGCCGATCGTGGAGATGCTGGGGGGCTGCTCTTCGGTGCTGGAGCTGCTCAGGGTCGGGGCTTCTCGGACTCCAAAGCACTCGCCAGGAAATTACTCGGCGGGCTTACTGTGCAGAAGTCGTGCAGTCTTGGCAATAGTCGGTCCCTTGAGGTCTCGTCGCACTCACGGTTCTCAGCTTGGCTGTAGAGGTGAGTAGAGGTCGGAGGTGCCAGGGAAGCCGGGTCTTGTCGAGCTGGGCAGTCGGATTCCGGAGGAAGGACTTACAGCAGACCGCAGTGTTCTTGCGATGGTGCCTGCGGATGCAGGGTGACTACTCCTTAGTCACAAGGGAGAATCTTGAAGAAGGAAATCTTGAAGTCCTTTCGCAGAAAGTCGTGTCTTGATTCCAAAGATGTTCTAATTTGGAAGGGGGCCTGCTCCTACCTTTATCTGGGAAAAGGGGGCTGGCACGCGACTAGGTCCTGCCCTATGGGTGGGACCAGGAGGGGGGTGGTTACACCCACTTCCTTGGCGGGCTTTTCCCCAGCTCAGGGTCTGGAGTGTCCCTGGAACTGGTTCAAGCCGGCCTATGCATAGTGAGCACCGGGGTGCCACTTGCAGTCACCTTCCTCTGAAGCCCTGCCTACCTAGGATACACAAAATCCTGTCTGGGACGGTGCTGACACCGCCCCTGGCAGGAAACCCTTTGTCCTTATCTCCTGCTCTGGGAGGACTCCCAGCAGCAGGAGGGCAGACTTGTGTCTCGGTGGCAGCATCCATTTTGTGGAGCTGAGGCTCTGTTTGACTTTAACCGGGGTTAGGGGTTACATACATGTCGTGTCCCTCTAGAAGGGTGGAATGCTAACCCCGTCGCCAGAATTGGCGAGGGGTTAGTATTCCAATTCGTATGACACCTTACTCGACATGTTTTGATAAAGCGATACCAGAGTTGGCATATAACCGCGAGGATTATAATGCACTTAAGAGTATATGGTATGCGATATCATGGAAACGGCTAAGGGATAGATCCCGAAAGCCGCAGACAGGCTCAGCTCATGCCAGAGCACCATCTCACACGATTCCAAGCACTCTGCCTTCAGGATTGTTAAGGCCTGCCATAGGAGTGACTGATAGGAGATCTGTGTGTCCATTTTAGGGTTAGATATAGGTATACTATATCTAAAGCAAAGGGTGAGTACACCACCTTGCCCCAGCTGTCGTGCAGCCAGTTGTGTCAGTTTAGTTAGTCAGTCCAGGGGTGGCACAATACATGCTTCAGCCCCTGGGAGACTTCTGGGTGCACCTCAGCCCTGGGTACAGGGACTTGGAGAGGGCCCAGTGCCAATTCAGTACCTGAGTACAATTTGGATAGAGAGAACAGCTAGGCTGTGGGTCTGATTAGCAGGCCCACAGCCAGGGAAAGTCGTAAACCAGTGCAGAAAAAAGCAAAAATCTGGGTGATCATAGGATTGCAGACCCTACTCTCCTACAGAAACACACACAGGTATAAGCCCTAAGGAGCGTGGCAGAGCCCAGGGAAACTCGTGAAAGCAGGAAGGGACACTGCAGAGACGGGGCACCACCCAAGACCCAAGAGATAGCGCGCCCCACCAAACGGCCATGGGCCGACGTGCGCCGAATCAAACAGTGACCGGAGAGACGGAGAGACAGCGCTGGATCCTTCACCAAAGAGCGAGGGGGCGGACGCAAGTAGTCCCCAGCAGCACACAAGTAAGGAGGAGCAGGACAACACGCCAGGCAGGCCCAGGAACCAGGGGAGCGCGCCAACCAAGGTCAAAAGTGAAAAGATGAGTGCGCAAGCAGGATATACGATGGCGCCAGTGCAATTTCTACCCAGGCCGGGTGAGCCACTTATGAAGTGGGAGGACTGGAGAGAGTACATAGACAATTTCATAGGAGTCTTGGAAGACGAAAGTGAGGAGGAGTTCAATTCCAAGAGGAAAAAACGAATCCTATTACTCAATCTAGGCCCCGAAGGCCTGAGGATATACAAGAGCTTGGTGCCGAAGGAAAGAGGGAGCACGGACAACGATGTATACGCCCATGCCATCGATGACCTGAATGAACACTACAGACCGGCGGTGTGCGTATCGGTGGATAGATTTAATTTCCAACAGAGGAAACAACGCCCAGGCGAGACAGTGGAGGAATATGTGGCAGCTCTAAAGAGACTAGCATCCACGTGCAAATACGACAATTGGGAAGAAGAGTTCATCAAGGACCAAGTGGTAATGCACACTACGTGCATAGCCGTGCAAGACAAATAATGGGCCAGCGGAGACACCACCCTAAAAGAAGTGATGGTGATCGTTAAAAGAGCAGAATTAGCGCGCAGGTGTGCGGAAGCAACGAGGAAGGAAACGGTGCACACTGCCATGGTGAACAAAGTCGATGACGAGGAACCACGCCGAGACTTCAAGTACAGGGGGTCGGGGCGAAAGGACCCAACAAGTGGCAAGGCAACCCTGGTCCACCAGGCAAACAAGCGGGAAACAACAAGAAGCCATGCTACAGGTGCGGGAGCTGATCCCATGAAGCGCATGACAGGAAATGCCCAGCATTCCGCGCCAAATGTATGTACTGTGGAATCGTGGGACACTACGAGAAGGTATGTCGGAAAAAGGCATCGAAGAGCGTAGTGAAGTACATTGGACAAGACAGCGAAGAGCAAGTCGAAGAAGCGGGGGAAGATGTGGTCACAGTCATTTACATCAAGGACCAGGTACTAGATGTGGACGGTCAAGTAATGAGTGTCGACGGCAAGAGAACAATGAAACCAGTCTTGGAGATGTCGATAGGAGGAATACCGATAACAGTGGTAGCTGATATGGGCTCGCCCTACACCATCGTCCAGAGAGCAGTATGAGAGGAGTGTTTTGTGCCGCACCTGGGCCCGGAACTGGAGAAGCTGGACATCCGGCCGGTGACGTACAATGGGGACCGCATTCCCATGGCAGGGTTCAGGCCGTTGCATTTCAAGTTCAGAGGCCGGTCCCCATTCTGCAAACTCTATGTATCGGACCAAGGCGACCTGGGAAGCAAGCTGGACCCAGGGGGCAAAGAACAGATACTACTCATGGAACCGACATCCTGGCCGGATCTAGAAAAATGGAAAGAAGAACACCCCAAGGTATTTGGAGTCACCGTTGGCAGGATGGAGAAATTTGCCCACAAGATAATCCTGAAGGAAAACGCTGTGCCGGTTGCCCACAAGGTGAGGAATATACCATTGGCAGTGAGAGACGCAGTACAAGAGGAACTACAAGAGCTGGAGAGGAAAGGAATAATAGAACCCATCACGTGCGCGGAGTGGCTCGCGCCGATGGTAGTAGTGATGAAACCCAGCGGGAAGGTCAGGCTGTGTATCGACCTGCGTGAACTGAAAAAGAGCATTGTGGTGGAGAAATTCCCGCTGCCTAGGATCGATGAAATGCTTGCTAGAACCAAGGGCGCCAGATGGTATTCCACCATAGACTTGACCTCCGCTTACCATCAGATTGCCTTGCACCCGGAAAGCCGTAAACTCACCTCTTTCATCACCCCGTTTGGGTGCTACCAATTTTGCAGCATGCTGTTTGGGCTGGCCTCAGCGGCTGCGGTGTTCCAAAAGCTGATGCACCAACTATTTAGAAACACCGAAGGCGTCCAATATTTCCAGGACGACATCCTGGTGATGGGACAAGACAAGCAGGATCACAACAACAAACTCGAGAAAGTATTGAAAATCCTGGAGAGTAAGGGACTCACAGCTGAATGGTCCAAATGCAGGATAGGAATGGAGTCCGTGACATACTTGGAACATGAAATTGGGGTACGAGGAGTTACCCCGAAAGCAGACAATGTGAAAGCCATTTGTGAAGCCCCACCTCCCTCCAACAAAGATGAAGTCCGTTCGTTCCTTGGAATGGCGGAATATTATAGTAAATTCGTCCAGCACTTCGCCTCCAAGACCCACCACATGAGGCAGCTGACCAGGGACAACACAGAATTCGACTGGTCAAAGGAGGCACAAGGTGAATTTGAAGTCTTAAAGAGAGAGGTAGCTGGAGCAATACCGCTACAAGGGTATGACCCCCAAGGAAACACAGTGCTCACCACCGATGCCAGCGACAAAGGGTTGGGTGCCGTCCTGATGCAAGACAGAGGTCATGGGAGAATGGAAACGATCAGTTTCGACTCCCGCACGCTAACTGAAACCGAAAAGAAGTACAGTGTAATTGAAAAGGAAATGCTGGCGGTGGTATGGGCCATGACCAGATTCAGGCAGTTCTTTTGGGGCACACGGTTCTTGTTGAGAACAGATCACAAACGAACAACTACAAACTTAGGGGTCTCATAAGGGATCCAAAAGTGATCCTCTACTCAAAGTAACCTTATCAACGGTACAAGGGTACGATGACAGTGACACTCACAGACCAGATCACAAGATGTGAAGAACCAATAACGTGAGTCACCCCTGGTTTAGGATTCCCATCAACGGTCTTGTGATGATCAATGTTATCATTTGGTAATCCATATCGGGTATTGTGTCTCTAGATCATTGAGACCGACATACCCAGATAGCCAGATTCGGGGTAGCGACCCACAATCACTCGGTACTACCACATGATGTTGATGTGATGGGAAGTGCAGTGTAAAAATATATGTAAGTGGTGGTTTAAAAAAGGATAGGGAGCTCAACCAAGGTAAATTTAATAATTGTTGGCCCCTTCCCTAATAAAAACAAGAACAGTAAAGTATCATCATCGCAGTCCACACAAATAGCTGCGAGGAGACCAACATGTTTCAGCCACTCAAGGTTCACTCCTCTGGCTTTCGTCAGGGTCTCTGTTCAAATAATCTACTACTGCTTACAAGTGAATAAAGTGTGAAAAAATATACAAAAAAACACACACACACGTGAAAACCAGTAAAGGATATAATGTTCCATAAACTGTGTCAACTCCTCTCTTCGGCACCTGGTTGCAATTATACCAGGGTGTCCGGGGAGTGGACCTCACCTCTTCCTGGACCTGGCTCAGGATATGTGAGACCCCGCTCTGTCCGTCGTTGTCTCAGGCCGTGACTGAGTCAGGGGAAGAGGTGAGGTCCACTCCCCGGACACCCTGGTATAATTGCAACCAGGTGCCGAAGAGAGGAGTTGACACAGTTTATGGAACATTATATCCTTTACTGGTTTTCACGTGTGTGTGTGTTTTTTTGTATATTTTTTCACACTTTATTCACTTGTAAGCAGTAGTAGATTATTTGAACAGAGACCCTGACGAAAGCCAGAGGAGTGAACCTTGAGTGGCTGAAACATGTTGGTCTCCTCGCAGCTATTTGTGTGGACTGCGATGATGATACTTTACTGTTCTTGTTTTTATTAGGGAAGGGGCCAACAATTATTAAATTTACCTTGGTTGAGCTCCCTATCCTTTTTTAAACCACCACTTACATATATTTTTACACTGCACTTCCCATCACATCAACATCATGTGGTAGTACCGAGTGATTGTGGGTCGCTACCCCGAATCTGGCTATCTGGGTATGTCGGTCTCAATGATCTAGAGACACAATACCCGATATGGATTACCAAATGATAACATTGATCATCACAAGACCGTTGATGGGAATCCTAAACCAGGGGTGACTCACGTTATTGGTTCTTCACATCTTGTGATCTGGTCTGTGAGTGTCACTGTCATCGTACCCTTGTACCGTTGATAAGGTTACTTTGAGTAGAGGATCACTTTTGGATCCCTTATGAGACCCCTAAGTTTGTAGTTGTTCGTTGATTTCTACGGGGGATAATACTTAGGCTTGGTCTATAAACATCCCTCTAGCCCTGCAAGATAGTGTGTTTTTTCCAACAGATCACAAACCCCTACTGAAAGTACTAACGTCCAGCGGACATGCCAGTGCGACGCCCAGAATTGCAAAGATGACGATCAAGTTACTGGAATTTAGGTACGATGTAGAACACATCCCGGGCAGCAGGAACAGGGTAGCGGACTATCTAAGCAGAGCAGCTCGGCTAAGCGATGGAAACACATGGTCTATGGACCGCATGGCAAGATGCAACAAAGTGCTGAGTTGGGACAGAGTTGGAGCAGACCTGGAAAACGATGAAGGGGAAACTGTAGAGCATGGACATCCAGAGGCAGGCCCAGAGGAGAGGAGCAGAGAGCAACAGGAGGAGAGATCAGGTGGTGCCAACCAGGCATTGGCTAGTGAAGACAACACGGACTGGAGAGAAAGTAAGGAGGCCACACTAACAAGGGGAAGGTGCGGGGAAGGGAGTCAGGAAGGAAGGACCCCGGCTACCCCGGAGAGACTGACCCAGAGGGGGAGAGCGGTGGTCAAGCCAGCCTGGTTCCGAGACTTTGACATGAATGGCGGACTGTGAGTTAACAGTTTTGTATTGGAAAAAAGGGGGAGATATGTAGTGGCGCGTTCTAGCATTCGCACGTCACGTACACCACGTGACGTGCAGACGGCGGATGTTAGGCTGTGCGCGCAGGAGGCGCGAAACGGCATTAGCGCTGAGGCCGAGAGAAAGGTTGGCGGCTCGGCGCTCCTTAGAGCTTAATCACTAATAAAGTGCCAGTTAACCTTTCACAATTGCAGCGTCATCATTTATGGTAACAGCAACGTTACACTGATAATGCACTTTCTGACTGGATTCGCAGTCCTCTTGATGTTCTTATTCCTGTGAAGTGGTCAAAAAGCCGTAACTCTAAATCCAATCTGTGGTGCAATGATAACCTCACCATTTTGCATAAAACATGCAAAAGGCTGGAACAGACATGGAGACGGGAGTATGACCCAATGCAGAAGCAGTATTATCAGGCGGCTATCAAAAAGTATCACAGGGCCATTCAGACAGAGCGGGCAGCGTACTTTTCCGGTGACATCAGGAGCAATTGTAACCCCTCTAAAACCGTCCTTGAAACAGCTGGGGGTCCCTGAAGTGCCTCGTTTATCATCGGATGAGCAGTGTGAGGCTTTCGTCACCTTCTTTGTCATAAAGGTGGAGAATATTTATAAGACCTTTCCTCCTGCTGCCTTGAGTCCTGACCATGTGTCTGGATCACTCCCTAAACACACACTGACTGAGTCCTCGCTGGTCTTCTCGGAGGAGCTACGGTTGCTATGTAACAAGATTAAATCCGGCTCCCCTTCCGACTCTGTTAAACCTGACCAGTTCATGAGATTGCTACCTGTGCCTCTGCCACCTTTGAGCCAGGTGATTAATAAATCTTTGTCTAGTGCGGACATTCCCAGCACTTGGAAGCAAGCCAGGGTGGTTCCTCTGCTTAAGAAACCTTCCCTGGACGCAGCTAAACTGGATAGTTTTCGCCCTATCTCGCTCCTGCCGTGGATCGCAAATATCACTGAGACCTACATGAATTCTACTCTCATTAGATTTCTAGAGGAGAATAATCGCCTGGACATTTCTCATAATGGTTTTCGCTCAGGCCACAGCACAGAGTCTGCTCTCCTGGCTGTCATTGAGCATCTCAGAGCTCCCGGTGTATTCATGCAGCCCTAATTAATGCACAATCCCTGGTTAAACATGCGGCTGACATTTTTGAGCTGCTGGCCGACAGCCATTTAGATTTGTTATTTATTTCGGAGACTTGGCTCAATGAGTTTTTGACTCCAGCTTTTGCCCTGGCCATCACGGCGGGGTACAAAATAGCCAGGGCTGCCAGTAAAACTGGGAGAGGAGGGGGGCGGGGGGTAGTGGTAGTATGTAGGGAGAATTTGATTTTTACGCGGGTAGAATCACATGACAATGTGGAAGGGGACGCACTGGACTTGGCCCTCACCATCTCCCCACACTTTTTACTAGGGGCCTCACAGATATTTCACCCTCCCGGCCCATCTAGCTCCTTCTTAAAAACGTTAGATGAAGCTATAGTGCCTAGAGCCCTGCACTAGTCAAACTATCTCCTTCTCAGGGACCTTAATATTCATGTGGATTGTGCAGAGGCTTCCGATACAAGAGATCTGATGGATTCTTTAGACCTTTCCCACCTCACTCAATGGATTCTTTCCCCTTCACATTGTGGGGGCCTACTCTGGATGTAGTCTGCTCCAACTTTCCCGTAGCCGTACAGGATCCTCTTCCGGTTCCACGGTTCGATCATTTTTTAATTCAATTTTCCAGGTCCATCAAAGCCTCTTATCCGCCTTTGAGGTCTTCCGAGAACAGACCTCCCCCACGTATGGAGCCCGCCCGCTTCTCTTGGCAGAGTGCTGTCAGATACTCGCCCGGTCACTTCTGGAGTCTTGTCGGATGCGGACAGGGGTTTTAATAATTGGATTTCGAGTGCAGTGGAACATTTTTCCACTTCGCTGGTCCTTAAGAGAATAAGAATTACTCCTTCCAAAGCTTGGTTTTCCAGCGAACTAAAAGAACATAAAAAGCTGGAACGTAGCTGGAGACATGCCTACTGCCCGCAGGCCAAACTAGCACTTAGAAAGTGTCAGAACAACTGTTATGCCGCTATCAAGAGGGCCAAAGTCCTGTTTTTATGTGGAGCGCATTGCACAATCTAAAAATAACTCTAAGGAAATCTTTGCAATTGTCCCGAGTTTCCTGAAGCCATGTGCTGAATGTACGGTCACCCCTGCCTCTAACTCCTGGTGCGAGCAGATATCTGGCTTTTTTGTAGATAAAATACAAACAATCCAGGATAGTTTTAGCCCTGCAATTGATGGGCAGGTGGAATACCCGCTCCGGGTAGCCTTAGATCCAGAGCCAGCCTGCATTCTCCTGACAGTGTTTACCCTCTATCCTTTGGTAGACTCTTTGGCCATTCTTAAATCTCTTAAATCAGGGTCCCTGGTGGATCCCTGTCTAGCCAGGCAGTTGGCAGCAGTGGTGGAGGTGGTTAATCCTGAAGCCAATAACATCATTAATTTGTCACTTCAAACTGCCACTTTCCCAATAGAATGAAAACAAAAACTTCTCCCCCTGCTAAAAAAAAAACACTCTAAACCCCACCACTCTGACCAGCAATCAACAGATTTCCCTCCACCTGGCGGTGGCGAAGGTGTGTGAGAAGGCAGCCTACAAACAGCTTTCCGCATTTGTGGAGACCTCTGCCCCCTCCACCATGCCCAGTCTGGCTTCAGGGCCTCTCGTAGTACAGAGACGGCTTTGGTTGAGATGGCAGAGGCTATTAGGGAGTGCCTCAACTCAGGCAGCAGAGCAGCTCTGATTTTATAGGGCCCCTCGGCCACATTCCTAGCTCGCCTGTCCAGCATTGGGATCTCTGGCCTGGGATCGGACTAGATCGAATCCTTCTAGACAAATAGAACACAACAAGTGTGGCTGCCACCTTTCTCATCTTCACTGAGAAAACATGTCCACGGCGTCCCGCAGGGCTGAACCCTGAGCCCCCTCCTTTTTAATGTCTATGTGATGCCGCTAATCTATCTGGCGGAAGGGCTGGGTGCGAAAATCATAGCATATGCTGATGATACCCAGCTTCTTTTCACGTGGAAGTAAAATTATTTATCCCCTGACCTAGCCAATAAGCATTTGCAATGCAATAGGTCTTGCATTTCCAAGAGTTTGTGCTATTGGCATTGTAAATGATAATGCCTTTTATTTATGTGTTTAAAAAACCTGCAAGCGCTGGGTCAACACCCCTTGCAGGTTTAGTAAACACATAAAAGGCATTATCATTTACAACGACAATAGCTCAAACTCTCACAAATCAGAAACCTATTGCATTGCAAATGCTTGTACAAGTGTGCCTACTCGTCCCCCTCTTTTAAAAACAAGGAAGCGAGGACTCTGCAAATGGGAGGTTGTCCTCGCAAAAGATGGATTTGAAAAGCTGAGCGAACACTATTTCCTTATAATAATCAGATTACGGTGATTTAGGAAACAGATGCGCGAGCAGTGGTGTAAAATTACCCTCACTCTCGTGCCAAGCAGCTGAAGCTAGCACCTTGGGGTGAGCACGGGGCTTCTGTGCAATGGGCACCACACAGTGGGGTGTTCTTTAATAGTTTTATTTGCTGCTTTCAAGTGTGGCGTCTCAGTGTTCTTGCCACACCTGATACACCAGGGTGAACAGGTTTTCATCTCTACTAGGGCCCGAATCACAGAACTAACTTAAGGCAAAATCCTAAACTTACTACTTTTGGTATTCACAGAAGTTAGGATTTTGTCTTAAGTATGTCTTAAAACAGACTTAAGACAGACTTAAGACAAAATCCTAATTTAAGTCTGTCTTAAGTCTGTTTTAAGACAAATTTAAGACAAATACCTAACTTCTGTGAATACCAAAAGTAGGAAGTTTAGGATTTTGTCTTAAGTTAGTTCTGTGAATCTGGCCCTTGGTGCCTTCTGTGAATACCAAAATGAGTAAGTGCCTTCTGTGAATACCAAAATGGTAGTAAGTTTAGGATTTTGTCTTAAGTTAGTTCTGTGAATCGGGCCGCTAGTGATTTGTTTGAGCTGAGATTGCGGCGTCTCCTAGAGGACACCTTCTGGATTCATGGCACAGATGGCAGTTCATTGTGCTGGGAGGGTGTGGGTTAGGGAGTCGAGGAACCCTCTCTCTGCTCAGCAGGTTGGCACCCTGGGGCGCACCGCCAGCCTCTCTCGTACCAATAAGAAACCCTTACAGAACAGGCTCCACTGTACACTGATTTGTGGGAGCTACGTCGTGCTGTGGCCTCTGGCTGGCCAGTGTGACAGTCGCCCTTCCTCGAGAAACTCAAGCTGCGTCCTCTCAGACTCAGTCCCCCTAGGACCGCCCTCGATGTGACACCCCTCCCTATCCAGCCAGCGTCGCTGTTTATCAGCAGCACTGGGCACTCTATAATGTTGCTGTGTTTGATGACGGGCTTAGCAGCTACAGTGACATTATTCACCGGACGCCCCCTTTATTATCTGGACAATATGTCATGGCCCTTCCCTCCACACACACACACTGGCTCGTTTCTGCGGGGGGCCGGCAGCACCCACTGAGCTGAAGGTGACGAGGTGTATTTTCCATGCTGATGGCTGGCAGAGTGGCGCGGATTCCGCAGGCCTGGCACCAGGTGTGGCTCTCCTGGGAAGCCAGGCATGTCCATAAGACCTAGTGTCAGTGGTGTGGTGCGGCAGGTGCAGTGCACCGGGGCCCTGATCCCTGAGGGGCCCCTTGAACCACGATAGCTGCCATATTTTCCTAGCCCAATAGAGGTCAAACGACTTGTTTTCCTTGCACTAATGCTCACGGCATCCATCCTTGCTTCACCACTGTCTAGTTCTTGTATGTGTGGTGCCCATACACATGGGCATATCATGCTACACATGAAATGCCTTAGTACGACATGCTGCCGTCCGTCCGCCTTGCCAGGGTGAGCTGACATGGAAGCATGTGCACTTCAGAAAGGGGTGCCTGCTGCTTGTGCAGAGAGGTGCAGCCGCCCGTGCCAGCCTTGCACATCACGAGAGGCTCGAGAGCAGGAGTGGGGGCTGTGCCAGCCCAGAAGTGCTGCCTCAGCTTAACTAGGTATAGCAAAAAGACTGTTCAGCCAATCAGTGAACACATTTATGTAAATCAAACATGCCTTTGCAGCCCTCCGATCCGCAATCCATGAGCATTTTGCCGTGTCCTTTAATGACAGACACACTTCTTCACACCTTTGATCCCGATCAGTCTATATACTTTTTCCATTCTCACTCATCAGCCTCAGCACCTCTTCCTCCTTATTGGGATAGAAGATGGACTCATATGGCCTGCCATGACCTATTTCCTTTTTTGCCCAGGCACTAATTGGAATCAGTTACAAGTCAAGGCAAAAGCAGAAGAAATAAGAACCAGTGATGCGTGCACACCACATAGGAGCGGGAGCGAGGGAGAGCAGAAGCGAGGCGAACGCGTGCTGCTGTGCGTAATAGACACCGATGGGACTGGGCGGAGCAAAGGCGGGACATGCGCCCACCTTTTCCCAATAGCTTGCCTTATTGTTAAAAAAAAACACAATGGCAGCCGGCGAAAGCAAAACCACACGCACCGGCGTGTGGTCAGCTTTCAGAACACTGTACAAGAGGTCTTGCGCTGCGCGAGCAACCTTCGCACTGCAACTCTAGTTGCGAGACCTAAAAACTGTCTGACTGAAGTTTTTAAATGGTTAGTGCTGTGCCAACTAAAATGCAATGAGGATAAGTACGAGGTACTCCTCTACGGGTCTTTCCGGCTGCATTTTCAGGACGACCCGTGGCACAAGGGTTATCTCAATGCCGAAGTCCATGGAAAGGCCAGCAAAAACCTGGGGGTTTGGTTCAGCGAGGACCTCAAATGTCTAACGCAGAATAACAAACTGGCGGGAGTATGCTTCGGCACACTGAAACTCCTCAAGACATTTTTGCCACTACTGCCTAAAGCTTATAAAGAAATGGTGACCAGCGCTCTCATTCTCTCGTGGTTAGACTATACCAATGCCCTTTACATTGGTCTTCCTGGATATTAGCTAAAAAAGCTAGCTACAGACCATCCAAAATGCGGCCGCTAGAACTCTGCTGGGTATTCCGAGTAGGTCCAGTGCTAAGCAACCTCTCGCAACAATCGATTTGCACTGGATTCCGGTTGACCAGCATGTTCTGTTTAAGGCCCTTACCATCGCTCACGGTGCCCACTACAAATCCGGGCCTATGTATCTCAGGAGACGCTTTGACTTTTATGTCCCTCCCAGACACCTTCATTCCGCGGGACAATGCCTTGCGGCTATTCCTCGTCAGCGCCTCGTCAGAATGGGAGGCAGCTCCCTCTCGGTCAGGGCGGCAAAGGCTTGGAACAGTCTGCCTTTTGAGCTGAGGAACAACCATAACCTCAGGCTGTTTAAAAAGCATTTAAAAACTCTGCTTTTTAATTAATTCTCCAGCCAGGGCATATGCCATCCTCTCTCCTCCATGTTGGCTTTTGCGCCGGGACACTTCCGAGTATCCGTGCACGTTACAAATGGTGGATAACATAACATAACATCTTAGGCTTGCTCTAGATGAGGGACGTGCGTTGGCTCTGATTCTTTTAGACCTCAGTGCCACATTTGATACTGTCTCTCATAAGATCATGCTGCTTAGGCTGGAGGAGGTGGGTATTGTGGGCTCTGCCTTGGATTGGTTTGCCTCCTTTCTCTCCAACAGGACCTTCCATTCGCCTCCACGACCCATTCCAACAAACAAGTGGTTCCTCAGGGCTCCGCCTTGAGCCCCACACTTTTCAACCTCTATGTCCAACCTTTAGCAGTCTTGGCGAGGAGCAGAGGGCTCACAATTGTATGATATGCTGATAATACACAGTTGATTGTCGCTCTCTCAGACGACTCCGTGGGGGAGGCTTCTAAGTTTCAGGATGATGTTACGGCTGTCGCCGAGTGGTTGGCTTGCAACGGTATCCAACTGAACTCCAGTAAGTCGGAGGTTCTGCTGGTAGGGAGAGTCCCAGTGCTATGCAGGAACACTGGTGGCCGGCCATACTGGGCTGTGCACCCACCCATAAGCAGGTGGTGAAAGATCTAGGTGTCTGGGTTGACTCGGGCCTCAGCTTTGAGTCTCAGACCAAGAAAGTTGCAGGGACTTGTTTTGGCATATTACGGGGGCTCGCGCCAACTTCGTTCAATGGGGCAACACCTGGTGGCTGTGTCCCGAATGAGGAGGGTACGATCGGGAAGGCGCTTCTTTCGTTTATTGGCTGCCAAACTTTGGAACACTCTGCCACTATGCATCCATGCCATGAATGAATCGTTTTTGCTTTGTTCGCCCTAAGTTGGCAGGGTATGCCCAGAAGTCGGACTCTTGCTCACTTTGCCACTGGATTTAAGCTAGCCTGGCTGATGACGGCTGATTAGCTAGACACCGGTCCCATGATGCTTGTTTCCGGTCCAGGGAAGACATGGCTTGGCAGTTCGGGCTGGACTGTTCCCATAAGGCACAGGGTCAGACTGATTTGCATATGGCCATGTCTGAACTGGGGTGGCAGAGTGAGCTAAAGAATGATGATGGATTAAATGCAAATCAGTTGACTGGGGGTGAGTGCTTGCATTGTTCAACACACCGTCCATCATCCCCTTTGGTTTTGCTATAAATGATTATCTGGCCTTCCATAAGGCCATTAAAAGTCACCTTTCCCTTCGCTTTAGTGTCTCTCTTCTGCCATCAGACTCCATGTTTCTGCTTTAGCTCTGGGACGCCTCTTTGCTGAGGCAGCTGTGCGCGCTACAAAACTTGCTAACATAACATAACTGGGGTATTCTCTGCAGGGCCAGGCTTCTTTGACCTTTTTTTAAAATGTTTAGGAATTCGTGCACACTCTCTTGGGCTTCACAGACCTAGCTGTAGGAAACCGCCTCTCTGTAAAATGTACTAAAATGAAGCACACTATGTAGAGTGCGAGAGATCCCCAAAATGCAGGTAGAGTTAAAAAATAATACTAACTCTCTTTTTGTTGTAGTGTGGGTGAGCCGGTAGGCTTTTTAAAGGGCAGTGCTAAGCATTTGTTCTACTCACAGAGACAATACATGAGACACACACTCAAGAATAAAGTCAAGACCAATTTGTAAAAATAACATCGATTTTCATATAATTTTTACATTATTTTCTTTAAAGACAGTTCTGGGATAAATACTTTCAGAGTTATGAATTTTCAAAGTTTGATAAATATATCACTTCTATGCGCAATTACGCACCACAAGAAACAATGGGGAAAAGGCAGAATATTGGACAGACATTGAGGCAATGCTTTCACCATCTCAACTTCACGTTGTAGATCGAGGTTGGGACCAGGACTAGAGTTCCAGCAAGAGAAGTAAGGTAGCGTCCCGGATCGTCCAGGAGCAGTGGTGCTGAAGATGAAGGAGGCCACTGCACAGAGGGACTTCCAGGTAAGTCTGGTGGTTCTCCTTAGAGGGAGGAGGTCGCAAGGGCCTGTGAATTACAGGAGCAGGGCTAGTTGATCGCTGCTGGGTCCGGGTCAGGGCCGGACTGGCCATAGCGGGCACCGGGCATACCCCCGGTAGGCCGCGAGGATGGGGGCCGGTTTGGGGCCCCTGGGGGCCGTTTTTATTAACGTACTTGGCAATATCGACCCCTGTAACAAAATCTTCTGAAACCGGCTGTCGCAAACTGCTCGGCTGCACTCCCCCTCACCGAAGGGGGGGGGGGCGCTGAGCAGTTTGCCAGGGCCAGTTTCTGTTCCCTGTCTGGCCCTGGTCCGGGTGCAGAGCAAACATGTCAGTCAGGCGTCGTGCATTTTGAGTGCCTCGCAGTCAGGATCAGGCCTCTTGGAGAGGCGATCTCGGGATAGTTGGGGCACTCAGGAAGTGGGTCTCTGGTGTCTTGATGTCCCTATACGGGGCTTGCTTCTCGTACTTCAGGAGTCCAGAGTGGACTCCTCTTCTCTCAACAAACAACAGACAACAAACACGCGCCGGAGGGCAGACCTGTTGTTATTATTGCTGCTACAGAGGGCTTTTTAAAAACGATTGATTCCTACCTTTTGCACTTGCCCTTTAGGGCTTAGTGTGTCCCCGGTCCACCACGGTCTTCACAGACTGATTGAGTGGAGGGACATAGCTCCGCCCCTTGACTGCATCACTTCCGGGGGCAGTGGCGTTAAAGGGAGAAGGCTGCCGGTCGCACTGAGACAACAAATGCGCGCCAGAGGGCAGACCTGTTTTTATTATTGCTGCTACAGAGGGCTTTTTAAAAACGAGTGATTCCTACCTTTTGCACTTGCACTTTAGGGCTTAGTGGGTCCCCGGTCCACCATGGTCTTCGCAGACCGATTGAGTGGAGGGACATAGCTCCGCCCCTTGACTGCATCACTTCTGGGGGCAGTAGGGTTAAGGGGGGAAGGCTGCCGATCGCGCTGAGACAACAAACGCGTGCCGGAGGGCAGACCTGTTTTTATTATTGCTGCTACAGAGGGCTTTTTAAAAACGATTGATTCCTACCTTTTGCACTTGCACTTTAGGGCTTATTGGATCCCCGGTCCACGACGGCCTTCGCTGACCGATTGAGTGGGGGGCTCTATTCTTACCTTTGGATTTACCGCAAACCTCTGCTGCAGCTCCTGGGAGTTCCTGGCTCCCTGCTCCCCGCTGACAGCACCACGCTTCTTGCCCCTGACGTGGTCTCCCCCCGCCGCCGCAGCCTCTTGAAATCTCGGCTCAGCCGCAGTGAGGGGGGGACTACATTACCCAGTGTCCCCAGCGCAGGAAGCCGCACAAACCTGTTCCACACCCGGAGGCGCATAAAAATAAAGGAGAGCCCCGGTGGGGTGGGGGCTCTATTCATACCTTTGGATTTACTGCGAACCTTTTCTGCAGCTCCTGGCAGTTCCTGGCTCCCTGCTCCCCGCTGACAGCACCGCGCTCCCTGCCCCTGACGCTGGTCTCCCCCCGCCGCCGCAGCCTCTTAAAATCTTGGTGCGGTCTCAGTGAGAGGGGGCTACATTACCTAGTGTCCCTAGCGGCATGAAGCCGCACACGCCTGTTCCGCGCCCGGAGGCGCATAAAAATCAAGGTGAGCCCCCGCGTCGCGGGACGCGCGCGGGTGGCGCCGGGCTAAGCACGGGCAAAGGGCGGGCCATCTGAGGCAGTCAGAGGCAGGATAAGGCAGGGCAGGGCCTCCTCCCTTTCATCGGATCATTGGACCTACTCTTTGCACTTTGTTATTGTGGTCAGTGACATTCATATTTTACTGCTTATTGCTATTCACTCCAAGCTATACTATTATTCAGTATTTTTGCCTATTACCGCATTGCTGAATAATGAGCACTCGCAATGGGGTTGGGGGTAATGGGACTGCGGGCACCCTTGATGCCTTTTTCATTCTAGCAGAATCATTCATAAACCAAGAGATCGAGCTCATGCAAAAAAGACTATCCATGGAGACACTTTGTGTTCCCATTGAAACATCCATAGGCGGTCCCTCTTCTAACCCACCAAAACAAGCTGAATGTAGCCTAATTAGTATTCTCCATCCAGCCACTGGGCCTTTTGAGCCCGATATGGCAGTCACAGAACCACCTTTTATAGTTGTAGGTATGTCCCCTTCGCCCCTTCCTCCGCCTCCTCAAATCATCACACGATCTACACTTCAATTGCAGGGCGGGGGAAATACAGTTTTAACTACAACATGCAAAAGGAAGGCTAGGGACCTACCTGCTACAACTCAACAAACCAACAAAGTAGCTAAAACAAAAGGCTTAGTCCGTGGGAAGACGGGCACTGTTGATGAGGCAGTCGTCATCAGCCCCACTGGTTCAAGTACTTTTGGATGTCACTGCCCCTGCAAGCAGCCCCAAATAGATCTAGGAGATGTATGACTATCCAAATTAGTAGATAAATGTGTGGTATTGTTAAATCCACTGTTAAAGAAACTTGCCGATATTAACACAAGACTAAATATTATCGAGCAAAAACTACCGACCCAGCCTAGCCAGTTATCAAATGGAACTTTGGTAGCATCTGGGGTGCCTAGTGTATGCTTGGCACCCGTCCTCATCCAGCCACCTATTGTTAATAATGATCCTATCAGAAAGGGCACACACGACCCTATATCATGTACTATTGGGGCAAATTCTACATCGTGCAATCCCAATCAAAGGATAAACGTCGTATGCGTCTGATTCCTTCTCATTAAAAGCTTTTTAATGAGAAGGAGTCAGACGCATTTCTAAAGCTTTTTAATGAGAAGGAGTCAGACGCATACGACGTTTATCAAATCAAAGAAACAACGCCTTTTCCATCTCACCACCTGTATAACTAATTTTTACAGAGATACAAGTAACTATACCATAGTGGCTGAGTCAGCTGACCAGCAACCACTTAATAAGGACCAGGTTTCCATGAGGAGCCAAGGTTCGTAAAAGGCTGTCCTACAACTGCACAGTCCTGATGAAGACCCGCTTCTGATGCGCAAAATCATCGCATCGCCCCCTAGGGTCGAAACGTCGACGCATTTCCTTCTTTTATGAACCAACTATACAAAATCCCCTAGGACCCAAGAATTTATTGATGTACCTAGTGGATTATTGCATTTATAGTTGTCTTCGCCAATAAGTCCGTGAATTGACATTTTATATGTTGTTTTAAATGTGTATCAGTCTTGCACAGAATTTATGTGTTTTATATGTTTTATGTTTGTGTTTTTTGGACAGCAAAACTAATATTTGAATACAATACAGAGAATATGAAAGTATATGAGTAAAACTTTACTTGAATTTTTCTTTGTGGTCAGTGTGTTTCCTTATACTGGTATAGGTACCACTGTCTGTGTACCCTACATAGGGACTAAGTTTTCAAATAATACAATTGAAATACTATACCACTGTGTATTTCTGTCCGACAAAACCATTATTATCAATTTCATTACCCACCCAGGTTCTGAGGGTTAAAGGGTCACCCCATTATATGTAATTGTTTCTTTACAGCTAGCTCCCTGATTCATCGTGTCATTAGGTACCCGTAACGGTGTATGGTAAGTCGGGTACACTGGAAACAATCGAAAGGACTCATGGTTATTGGTAGTAGATTGTAAGGTCACCTGATTAATGTAGATGGTGAATTAAAGTATATGGGCCCGAAACCTAAGTGGTGAAATTATTGGTCGGGTGGCCTGCGATCTCTATCAGTAATTTTACTGGTAGCATAGAGGATGGTTAGGGAATAGTTAAAGGTTAGGCAGGACTAGTTAGACTAGCTAAGTTGGATGCTGCTAAGTACAACGAAGGTAGGCAGTTCAAGTGAACTGATCACTCACTTGAAATGTTTGCTTTGAAAAATTATGAAATGTTTTAAAATCGTTATTCTTGTTATTATACTGATATATGTATTAATCCATTAGTTTGTAAAACGTTTTTTTGTGTTGTTGGAATCCCCGGGGAATTGAATAGCGAATGGTGAATAGAATCCATTTGCTTTGAGGTCACTGGCTTTCAAGGAAAGTTGGTGCAGGTTAGGCAGAACTGGAAGCACTAACTAGGGTTTTTCTGAATGTATGTTTGAATAAATGTTAGTAACGAGGTTCATTGGCAAAATTCCTATTGTGGCATAACCTAGTGAGGGTCACACCCCGGAAGAGTAGCAGGTTCATCGGAGCTTGGGTGAAAGCAAAAGGGGTTCGCGGGTGAAACTTTAGACTTAGATATATCCCGGAAAGGTGGATGAGTCTAGGGAAGTAACAGGTTCTCTAATGCTTGAGTGAAGGGTAGGCAGAAGAGATCTATCCGTAGTGTGTGAAAAGTAAATGGAAGTAGTTTACTTGCAGTGAAAAATTTTCTTTCCTGTCTAGACACTTGAGTACAGTGGCGAATGTGTATTCGTTGTTAAATAACCAAGCACTAGCACTTTAGAAAGTAAGAAAGTTTCTGTTACCTTGTAAAGGAGGGAGTCAGTCGCGAAGCTGCTCTGACGTCACTCTGTGCCGCGCTGGGATTGGTAGACGCAGCGGCTGTGTAGCGGAGCTGGAATTGGAAAGGAGGGGTGAGTGCCGAAGCGTGAGAACCTGTCTCGCGAAAAGGCCGCGCACCCATTGGTCGAGATTATTTGAATCCGTGCATCTCATTGGTTGCACGAAAATAAAAGACGCACTTAGATTGGAAGTGATTTTTGTAAACAAAGTCGCTCGTAGGAAATTGTATGTGGCACACGTACATGCCAGAGACTAGACCGGATCCCAGGTATCTAGGTTTCGAGAAAGATCAGTGGAAAGGTTACAACTCTAGCATTATGTACGGAAATAAGAGAAAATTGTCTCTTGTAAATAAGGTAAAGAATTACTTCAAAAAGGACAAGCCGATTAAAACTAGAGAAGGTGTTGTCATACCACCACCCAACACTCCCGCATCTTTCATGATGTTCGATAAAGGGTACAACACATGTGTGTGGTTGGAAAACTGGGTGGAATACACAAAAGATGACGGGATTTTGGCTTTCCCGTTAGAAGGTACCTTTAATGGCAGGATTCTATTTAATTTAAGAACCCGAATGAATGACTTACATCCCAGACCTAGGTTAACGCAATATGAAGCACTAGAGGAATGGGAAATCGAAGCTTTCGAAAGAGACAGACCCCGATTAGACAAAGGGGTAACAAAATTTTATCCGAAAACAAAACTAGAAACTAGAAATAAGAGGATGAAACAGTGGAGACACAATATGATTGTAGAAGGACTGTTTCCAATGATGCCAGCATGTGGTCCTCCTACGGTGGAGAAAAAGACAGAAAAATGTAAACATTGGGAGCCCATTGGGGAGTCGGATGATGAATTGTTAGACGACATGTTTATAAGAAGTCCACCTCCTTATAATGAAGGACATCGACCTTCCAGTGAAGGGGATAAATCCCGAAGACCTCCTCCCCAGGATGAGGCCAGATCTGCAAGTGTAGGAGGGGGTTACCAAATACCTCCCTATACCGAGAGTCTAGGACCCGTAGATACAAGAGACATTTACCCCAGAATGCCAGCTAGTGGGGAGACAGGATATTCACGTGAACGAGACTTTTGCTCTCGACCTCCCTACGGAGGTGAGGCGAGACCCTCAAGTTCAGGAATGCCGTTCTTACCACCTCAGTGTGAGGAAGGACCCAGATCCCTAAGCATAGGAAGTTTGTTCCCAAGACCAAATTATGGTGAAGGACCGAGTGAGACACATCCCACTGCCCCGAGTTATGCTCCCACTCTAACCCCGCAGGTGTTACATGACAAATCCTTAGACAGGTTATTAGAAGAAAAGGAGCGAGAGGCCCTAGCAAAACAGAGAGCTGAGATAATTCAGAAAAACTCCCAGTTAAATACAAGTCCTTAAGCCTTGACAATCCCAGTAACTATTGGACCAGTGGTTCCGTTGTATGGGGACCGTCAAGGGAGTCCGAAAACTCCAGTCGTTACTCCAGTCATAGCACAGCCAAGACCAGAACCCTTAATCGTAGATGACCAGACAAGTGAGTGCGAGTCTGAGGTCTCGCTATTGGATCTGCCCATTAGGGACACAGGAAAAGGGATGCAGAAAAGACATAATCCTTTTAATACGAGGGAGATTCAAATGGAGTCTACTTCGGGTACTAAGAGTGTCACGTTGGTGACTCCCGAAGAAATCGAAAGATGGAGTCAAGAATTAGAAAAACAAACTCCGCAGACGAAACCTTTAGATATCTACAAACTGAGAGTAGAAATAGAAGAGCTAATGGCAGGAAATGTAGGATTAGACAGATTAAATACCTACTCTGAGGAAGAGCTGCTGTTTATTTGCAAAAGTCTTACCCGAAATGCCCGAGTACTTCATGAAAAATTAACAGACACTGCTGCTAGCATGGGAATAGATATCTCAAAATCGAAACCTTTGCAGAAACCGTACAGAGCCGATTTCTCAGACAAAGATTTGGAAAACCTGAATGTGTCAGGGAAAAAGGCACAGGTCAAAGAATTATTGACAGTGTTGCAGAAATGGGGAGATGTAGAGAGATGGAAAGCCAGATGGTCAAAGAAAAAGGATGAGGCCAGGTCTAAGCAGGTAACTCCCGAATTTGTTCTAAAGGAAGCTGACAAACCAGAACAGTTATACCCAATGCGAGAAGTGCCAGGTGGTAAATATGTGCATGTTCCATGGTCCAGACAGGATATTGTGTCCTTTACCAATGACTTCCCGAAATTACGAGAGAAGCCTGTGGATTGGTACAGGCAGGTGGAAAGGTTTGTAAAAGTGCAAAAATGCTTATGGAAGGACCTGGATGGGTTCTTTGACATTGTGGTCCCTGTAGACCTATGGACCGAGTGTAAGATCGCCATAGCTTGGCCTAGTGAGGAATACCCGAGGGACTCAAAAACAGGGGAACCATCTAAAGAAGTGATGAAAAAATATGAACAGGTAATTCAACATTTGAAGCAAAAGGTGCCCGCAAAGGAAACTGATTGGACCAAGATAGATAGAACCACGCAGGAAAGGGACGAGACTGTCCACTCCTTTTATGAAAGGCTGTTGCAGGTGTTCAAAACATACAGTGGTATAGATAACATCGAGATGAAGGACATGACACATTTTATTTACAGTTTTGTAAACGGTTTAAGACCCGAAATGTGTCAGTGGATAAAGGATAACAAAATCTGTTGGCAGTCTAAGAAAATGGACGAGGTCCTACGGTACGCAAAGTACTGTGAGGACGAGATGGCAGAAAAGCGAAAGGCGTTGAAGGAAAAGGTGATGTGGGCACAAGTAAAGCTCGCAGAACAGCAGGAAAAGCAATTGAATAAGTTAAATAAGACCACTCAGAACCAAGACCCTGGGGGTGGGGGAAAGCCCCGAGCAAAAATGAGCAGAGAGGAAGCTAAAAAGAAATTTCCCTGCCACCAGTGCAGAGAAATTGGGCATTGGCGAGACGAGTGTCCATATTTACAGCATGATAATACCCAAACCCCTGATTTAATTCCACAGACGCAGAATGAAAAACCAAGAAAGACCCAGCAGCAGGTAAAAACAATCCAAGTGCCCCAAGCGCCAAAACCTAGTTTTAAGGGAAAATCACCGCAGGGTGACGACGTAGAGATCTGGGGAGGCAATGAGAACAGAAATGCAGCAACTTCGCAGTTTTTGTTAAATGATACTTTTCTCTGTGACGACCAGTACTGACGGGGCCTGAGAGGGGAGGACGAGGAGTGTGTACTTGGCGCCTCCTTGCCGGTAGACCAGTCAGGGCCATACATTGAAGGAAAGGTTGATGGAAATTATGTCACCTTTTTGTTGGACACTGGTGCTACCCGTTCTACTGTGAGAACAGCAGACGTTCCAAACCTATCCCTCTCGGGAGAAGCAATCCAACTAGTGGGTGTATCTAATCAATTGATTAGTACCCCCGTTACAGAACCCATGGAGATCTCAATAGGGAACTTTAAAGAAATGCACAGATTTGTCGTTTGTGATACCAGTCCAGTGAACTTACTGGGACGTGATTTGCTGTGCAAAATGAACTGCACTATCTTGTGCACACCAAAGGGCGTCGAAATTCAAACCCCAGACGAAGATGGTATTTACAAATTAATGTTAATCAGACCTGACTCAGAAATCAAACGAATGACTATACAGGACTTACCTGAAGAACTCCAAAAGACAGTGAAACCAGAAGTATGGGACTTTACTGGAAAGGATGTAGGATTGATGACAAACGTAGACCCCATACAAATAACCATGAAAGAAAATGCAGTTTACCCCAATACTAAGCCCTACAGAATGAGTGCCGAAGTAAGAGCAGGAGTTGCCATTGAAATACAGAAATTGCTAGAAGCAAATATCATACAAGAAGTGATGAGCAGTCCGTGTAACTCACCCATTATGGGCATCGAAAAGCCTAGTGGCAAATACAGAGTAGTGCAGGACCTGAGAAAGGTAAACAAAATAGTAGTTCTGTCCCATTGTCCCGAACCCAGCAGTGATTCTGTATCAGATTCCCTGGGATGCTGAGTGGTTCACCGTGATAGACCTATGTCACGCATTATTTTCGATCCCATTGCATCCAGACAGCAAATGTATTTTCTCATTTGCTTTCAACAGTCACGTGTATGTTTGGAATCGTGTCCCCCAGGGGTACACAGAAAGCCCCTCTATCTTCAATCAGATCTTGAAAAAATTTCTTGAATCTTTAGTCTTACCTGGAAAGTCTGTTTTGGTGCAATACATTGACGACCTATTGGTGGCGTCTAAAAGTCATAGGGATTGCGTGATTGACACCATTGCCTTACTGAATCACCTAAGTGAAAAAGGACATAAAGTGGCCCCTGAAAAATTGCAATTCTGTTCAAAATCAGTGAAGTATCTGGGGCACCAGATAGAAAAAGGCATTAGAAAAGTCACCTCAGAGAGAGTCAGAATAATTCAAAATATGCAGTTACCCCGTACTCAGAAAGAAGTCAGAATGTTCCTTGGAGTTGTAGGTTACTGCAGGCAATAGATTGTGGGATTCGCAGTCCTGGCAAAGCCTCTGATAAAGATGACAAAGAAAGGAGCACAGGACCCAGTGGAATGGGATGATGAGAGCTTAACAGCATTCACTAAATTGCGAGACTGTCTGTGTACAGCCCCTGCTCTAGGGATGCCTGACTATTCTAAGGAATTTGCCCTATTCTGTGACACTCGTGATAATTGTGCATTGTCAGTCCTAACACAGGAGCATGGGCTGACTAGACGTCCCGTGGCATATTTTTCTGCCACTTTGGATCCAGTGGCTGCTGGATTACCTGGATGTCTGAAAGCAGTAGCTGCAACTTGCACAAGCTTAGAACAGAGTGAATCCATTGTTATGGGACATCCTGTAACTGTGTATGTTCCACATGCAGTTGTGATTTTATTGACCCGGACTAAGACTCAGTATCTCACCCCTAGTCGGCTGACTAAATACGAGAGAATTCTCATGGGTGCTGCAAATGTAGTCATCACTCGGTGTAATATTCTGAACCCAGCCACTCTACTCCCTGACTCAATGGTAATGGAAGCTGAGGGAGAGAATGAGCATGACTGCATTGACCTGACAGAACTCAGTACTAAACCCCGCCCAGACATTAAAGAAACACCTTTGCCGGAACATGATAAGGAATGGTTTGTGGATGGATCATGTATGAGACCCGAACTTGTAGGCCTAAGTGCTGCATACGCTGTGGTCGCTTTAGAAAAAATTGAAGAAGCATCCTGTTTATTTGGAATAAAGTCTGCACAAGTAGCCGAATTAATTGCCTTAATAAGAGCTTGAAAATTGGGAAAAGACAAAAGAATAACAGTGTATACTGACAGCCAGTACTGTTATGGGATTGTGCATGACTTTGGCCAATTATGGCTACAAAGAGAATTCCTGACTTCATCAGGTACCCCCATTCGAAATGGAAAGGTTGTACAAGACCTTTTAGAGGCAATCCAATTACCAAAGGAATTGGCAGTGGTCAAATGTGTTGATCATAAAAAGGGCCTTGACCCTGTATCTTTGGGAAATGATTTTGCTGATCGAGTGGCAAAACAATGTGCTAAGGATCGCATGTCAATAAATATCAAACTGGGAGGGACTGGAAACAGCTGCCAACTTATGGTGTTTGAAGAAGTGCCTACCTGGGATGAGGTGAGAGATTGGCAGCATGCTGTGCCAGCGAAAGAGCAAGAGAAGTGGAGGAAACTTGGTTGTCGACCAAGACGTGAGGATGGTGTCATTGTGGGCCCAAATGGTATGCCTGTGTTACCTAGGCACCTGCTCGCCACTATGGCAAGGCTGATACATGGAGATTCACACACTGGTAGGGATGCCATGGTTCTGGTATTTCAACAGACCTGGTATAACCCGAAGTTCAGGAAGGTAGCAGAATCCCTTTGCCAGAGGTGCTTGACGTGTCAACAGTTCAACGCTGGCAAAAGAACAGTAGTTGAACTGGGGAAAATTGGGAAATCAGGGGGTCCCTTTGTGAGAATACAGATTGACTTCATTACCATGCCTCGTTGCGAGGGGAAAAGATATGTCCTTGTCATTGTCTGCCTATTTTCAAAATGGGTGGAAGCTTACCCTGCCAAACAGAGTGACGCCATAACCGTAGCCAAGTTGTTACTACGAGAGTTGATACCTAGGTTCGGGGTTCCAGTCACTATTGAATCAGATAGAGGCGGCCATTTTCAGAATGAGGTGATCGATCAGCTCTGTAAAGCATTTGGAATCACACAAAAGCTGCACTGTGCATATCGTCCAGAGGCTTCTGGAGTGGTAGAGCAAATAAATGGCACTATAAAATCCAGATTGGCAAAAATGTGTGACTCTACTGGAATGAACTGGATAACTGCCTTGCCTCTTGTTCTGATGGGACTCAGAAGTATTCCAGACCGGAAAACAGGCCTGAGCCCCCATGAAATCTTGATGGGAAGAGTGATGAGACAAGCATGGGTACCAGGGTACAAACTGTTAAGCATTACTGATGATTTGGTACTTGAGTACTGCAAGCAACTGGGTGACCAAGTGCGTTCTATCTCTCGCCAGATTGGGGAAGACGCCGTCGCCAACCCGACAACTCCAGTTCACAAATTGGTTCCTGGTGACTGGGTTAGAATCAAGAAACATACTCGTTCGAGTTGCCTTGCACCGAGGTGGGGGAAAAAGCGCCAGATAATACTGGTGACCACGACAGCGGTGAAGTGTGCAGGTGTTCCCAAGTAGATCCATGCCAGCCATACACAGAAGGTAACTCCAGACGAGGAACCTGGAGCTGAAGGTTGTCCAGCTGAGGGGTCTGCAGATGTCGGTCCTGAAGTAGCTGATGACGAGCAGCCGAGCACCAGCCAAGAAGATTGGATACCCATAATCGAATTAACTGAAGACCCAATCAGAACAAGAGAGCGAACCTACGAAGATAGAGAGTGGAATAGAGAGGTCGAGACAGGCACAGGCGAAGACCCTCAGATCATTGAGATTCACGTCAAATCTGAGGATGAAGAGGAAGGTCAGACAGGGACAGAGCAAGTGATTGACACACCTCCACTAACTCCTGAAATCGAAAAGGGACAGACTAGAACTAGTGTAAAAGTTCGAGCAGAAGAAAATCAAGGGATCGAAGTGATTGAACAGGATCAGATAGAATTAGAAGAACGTGTTCAGGACACAGAAACAGAGACATTCGAAAGCCAAAACCAAAATTCACCTGAACCAGGCCAACTTAGTAACCAGGCAGAAGAAATAGATACAAGACCTGGGACTAGTCAGACAGGAAGGGAAGAGACAGAAGAAGTGCCACAAACAAATGAAAATAAAAGAGCATTAGAAGAAAGCCAACTAACAGTGCCAGCCAAAAGACTCAAGAAAAAGAAAAATATCGAACCAAGATATATTAAGAGACTAAGACTGAGAATAAAAACAGTAGAAGGAAAACTTGCTGACAGAAGGAAAAGTCTACGAATAGCAGAGCAAGCTGGAGAAAGCTCCAAAAGAAGGAGTGATCGAATAAAAAGACTGAACGAAAAGTACCAAGATCCTGAATGGACATACCTGATGTTGGAGAATTTTGAGGATCTTGATATCTCTGATGAAAGTGACGAAGAACAAATTGCTGATCTGTCTGCCGAAGAAGACGAACTCACCTGAAATTGCACAGAGTAAGCTACCTGTGTAAAAATACAAAGAGGGGTTGAAAACTTCTTCTGAGCCAACATGTCTGATTCAAACGTGAATGGTAGACCTAGCCGCAGTTGTTGCAAAACATGCTGCAAAGTGTGTATATGTAGTGTAGCTATAGTAATAATAGTTTGGATAGGATTAACAGTTTTTATTCCATTTATGGTAAGCAAAAATACTAATATTAACCCTACTCAGACTACTGACACTGAAGAACTGACAACACAAAGTGTAGAAAGACGTGAAAAGGCACTCAGACAAACAAAACGAGACTTAGAAGCACCAGATGAGGAAGGACTACATTACCACGGAGTTAAGAACCAGACTCATTTAAATGTTTTCGCAAACCTGCTAGTACATTATGTAGAAACTATGGAGATAGAAGACTGCTATGTCTGCATGAAGCTACCTACTTCTGTAGCTGAAGGCATGACTTACCATCACCTGCCCTTGACTTATGGTATTTCCTGTAGCATTTTAGCTAGCTTATTTTATAAAAGAGGACCATTACAGTACTATTACTCTAACAATGACGTGATCTTTTCTGAACTTCCTATACGTGGAAACCTGAACCCTGTACATACTAAAAGTGACGTTACACGTTATATGGGAGAATATTTTCTGACTATAGGTACCATAGACTTAAATGAAGCACACAGAGACAACTTGACCTGTTCATTACAGGAACAAGAGAAAATATTTTTAAACATGGCAGAGAAAAGAAGGGAGAGTTTCCAAAGAAAGGCAAATGACAAACGACAGAAAACTCCTAAATGGGCTGAAAACATGGAAAGCACCTCAAATGGTGGGGCTGGTCCTGCATTGTTGCTGGATTTCGAAAGGAAAGGGAAACTCTGTCTTCATCGCGAGAAGACTAGTTATTATAATAACATTTTCATTGGTTCCAGTCAATGTGAAAACAATTACAAGGTAATTGGAGGTTGGGGTTTCAAAAATGGGTCAGAACCTGTGTTTCCTGGAATTTATTATATATGTGGAAACAAGGCTTATTTCAAATTGCCGGATCACTGGTATGGAAGCTGCTACGTTGGCATTGTTTTCCCGAGAATATACCATGTGAATGAAATTCCTGGAAGCAATGAAAACACTAATGGCTTAGTGCGTAGCAAAAGAGAAAGCGTAGGTGAAATAATGGGTAGTATTTTTAGTGCACTGATACCTGGAGTGGGAGTGGTTCTGAACACACACAGAATTTGCAAATTGTCCACAATAGTGGATGTGCTGTCTACTGACACAGCTCATGGATTTCTGTTGGTCAATACCGAAATGGTTGCGATCAGATCAATGGTTTTGCAGAACAGACTTGCTCTTGATACCTTATTAGCAAAAGAAGGGCGGAGTCTGCCGGATGTTGAAGGCGCAACATTGTTGCACTTACATTCCGGACAAAAGTGTACAGATCAAAAAATATGTGAAAAACATTACTAATCTGGAAAAAGATCTCAAACCACTCGAAGTTGACAGTGCCTGGAAGAGACTGGTTGATGGTCTCTCCAATGTATGTCATTGGTTTGCTAGCTTAGGTAAAAGCTTATTGTTTAAGATACTGATGCCAATTGGAGTGATAGGTTTCATCCTATTCCTCATATTCGTCTGTTGTAAATGTCGCAAACACACAAAGAAGTATCAAGTGAATGCGAGAGGTGTGAAAAGAAGTGCGGATGAACTTGAATTGAAAGAAATGAATAATCAGATTTACAAAAGGGTGAAAAATTCTCACCCTACCAAAGATGCGAAAGAAAAATTGAATCGCCTGTTGGAAGAGATAGAATTGTACAAGGTGTGAAAGAAAAGTTGGCATCTGGTTCCATTATTTTGTGATGATAGTAAATATCATCAAAGAGGGGATTGATAGAGCAAGATTTCGCATCGCGACTTGCTCGAGTCAAGAACCTCGAATCTGTTATAATCCCGTAATCCAAATTGTTCGTTTTACTAATTTTATGTAATTTTTAATGTGCGTGTGTATCGTAGTGATGCTTGCCTATGTATTTCATTAATACGAATAACCCTTGTATATAAAAATGGCCGCTGCTTGAATTTCGCTTCTGCGCATGCGTTAGACACAATCACGTGACGTGACGTAGTTGCAGTTCTGGAGGGAAAGGGTGCGCATGCGTAATAGCCATAAGATGGCCGCTTATGTAATAACGTGGTGAAGCTTGCACCGCTGCTCTTGTGATATTGTCTGTTGCACTCACCCTTAATCGCATAGTATATTTTTATAATGATCAACCTGAAGTGCAAATTCATGATGTGTAATACATTCATTTATTTCTATGTTTTAATTTGTTTTCGCTTACTTTTCATGTATCCTCGGCATGGAGGGGTGATGGGGTGCTTGGGAGTCCATTTTGGAGTGCAGTACTGCGCAGGACCAGAAGTGGCAAAGTGGCATTGACCCAGTGCCAAGTGAAAGTCGCTGCCAAGATGTGCCTGGGAAGATGCACCTTCACCCAGCCAAAGAAACTGAAATGTGTTACATTATTAACAATGTATTTCTTTCTATTGTATTCAGTGCGACTTCTCATGGGAACCCCAAACTTGCTAGGCGGTACCCTAGAATGTAAATTAGGTCTTAGAAAAGTCTGTTCTGATTAGTGTGTTAACCCATCCTACCTTAGGACCAATCAAAATTGGGGATTCTGACACTTTGCAACATTGGGGGGTGGCACACTGACCAGAAAACAGTATAACTAGCCTAGGTTCACCTAGGAAATTTATCCGACTTGTCTGAATAGCTGACCTGTCACTGACCCAACGCACTCAATAGGTGACTGAATTTACAGAGCGCTGCGGAGCACTCTATCCGAATTTGACCATAGACTCTGGTGACTTAGAGAGGAGCAGGGTATTTTACTAAACCTTAAGTGCTGGCGGAGCACTTTGCTGGGGAGTTCGCTAACCCAATCGGGGTTCTGACCGGTAGCTGCAGAGAGGGTGGAGCGCAGGCGTTGTTTCCGAACTGCGGGTGTTGGTCGTGTCCTGGTGGTCCTGTCCTGATCCTAATCTGGGTTTTCTGTCCTGTCCTGGGGTGTCCATTCTGCACCTGCTGTCCCGTTGATGACTGTTCTTCCTTGGGGTATTTGCTGTCCTTAACTGACCCATGGTCAGGGTTGGTTTTCACACCAGTCTAGGTAAATATCTTGCCGAAACTCTAAACCTGCACCTTTCTATTTTCCTGTCTTTGCTTCAATAAAGACATACCTTTGCACATGATAATTTTCCATGCTTTCCGCAACTATTGCATATCATAAAGTCATTTGCATTTAATTTCATAGCGTGTTCTTATGTTACCCTACCTTTTAGAAATCATTTTCTCCATTGCAGTTTGCAATTTTCTGATGTGGTCTATAATTTTCTCATATAAAACTGACTGAAATAATTTTTATATTCATAGCGTGTTCCACTTTCACTCTTTTCAACTGTTTGGATTCTAAATCTCTCATTTATATTCATGAAATACATTTACAAATAGTGAAGTTTTAAACGTGCATAAGCTTGCTCCTTTATAGATGCCCATTCTTTGAAATTCATTTTCTCTACTTAACGTGTTCCCTGTTCACTATTATTCTAGAAAACCCCAAATGTTTACCCTTACATTGTTCCTGTATGGTTATATGATTTTTGTTATCTTGATTATCGACTGCCTTTTAACTGTAAGCCTAATGCTCTTAGAAGACGAATTCTAGATAAAATTCTTAAAACTTCCCAGTTGTCCGTGGTCATTTGATGAAATATCAAGGTTTATAAGGTTGGGTTTGTATTTTGTCTGCCTTTCTTTACCGCTAGCTCCCTGATTCATCGTGTCATTAGGTACCCGTAACGGTGGATGGTAAGTCGGGTACACTGGAAACAATCGAAAGGACTCATGGTTATTGGCAGTAGATTGTAAGGTCACCTGATTAATGTAGATGGTGAATTAAAGTATATGGGCCCGAAACCTAAGTGGTGAAATTATTGGTCGGGTGGCCTGCGATCTCTATCAGTATGAGTACAATGTGCCAACATTTAACCGTTTTGACTTAGCCTTTTCCAACCTAGATGCACAAGACTGACTGCTAGATAGGATGGGAAATGACAACATACCAAGGGACCCTTTATGTATCCATTTTTCTGCCATTAGCAAGGAACAGGAATCCCTGGAAATATGCAACACGCAGCCATTAATTTTTACAGATCATCAGGGGCAGGCAGAGGTTGGCCCCAGCCATGTTAAAATCGGTGGTGGGTCAATAGTTAAGGCCCCTCAGAATAGTAACAGAAGTAATAATGACTATGACCGTAGAATTTTAAGCCTGAATGTTGCCGGTCTCGAGCCAAGACTCACTGATACAGAGTGGCTACATATATTATCCTCTCAAGATATAATAATGTTTCAAGAAACATGGGCCACTCATGACTTATACATAGAAGGATTCCACTGCTTTAGCGTTGTGGCGCCAAAGCCAACTTCTGGCCGTGCAGAAGGGGGCTTATTCATCGGGATCAGTATAGCAGCTGGTGGGAGTTTCAAGATAATAAATACAAACAACCTTAATATACAAGTAATAGAGTACAAGCGTCGAGTCCCTTTTTCTTTAATAAACTTTGATAATAATGATTTTTATTCTATTCCAAATAAGAATTTCATTGCACTTTTTAAATATATTTCCAATTAGAGAAAATTCAGGGCTCAGGTGAGGGCATGGGGATCCTTCTGGGGGGGGATTTTAATGCCAAGCTCCCAGTAGATACACGAAATACAGGCACACGACAGGCAGATCCAGCCGTGCGGAGGGGATTAGAATTAAACTATTTTCTTAGCGCATACATTCTTAGTAACGCAATGGATTTAGGCTCACTCTTTACAACCGAGCCGGTGCCGACATACAGAGGCAGGGATAGTGTTTCAACTATTGATTTCATTTTTGTCTCTCCCTGCCTGGCGGACCGTCTATCGGCCAAAGAGGTTCTTGCAACAGATTTTGGGGATAACAACCCTCTGACAGTGGCCTTAAGATTAGCCCCATGGCCGGTGTATGTTACCGCTCAAGGGGCGAGGGATATAACCCCTTCAACAGACAGACTAAGACTAAAGTGGAAGGGGATAGATAGCGGGGAAATAACTGAGTCCCTATTAACAAGGCACCAGACTTTAATTAATTCATGTCTATCGACGACAGCACCAAGTCCTAAAGTAATTCAAGATTTTATTAAAATATGTCTGTGATTAGATCCCTTCTATCAGTGCCACTCTCACAGGGGCCAAAAGACCCAAGATGGTTTGACCACAACTGCTCTGAAGCCAATAGGAAACTGCGTAAGGCCCTAACAGCTAAACCGAGATGTAGGGCAGATGTTAGAGCAGCTAGGAAAGTTTACAAAACCACATTAAATTAGCAGAAGGGCACCCTTCTGAGTGAGCAATGGGAAGCCCTCGCAGAAACGCAGGGGGGTAGACTGGTAACTTATTTTGGTCCGCAGTAAGAGACTTACATAATATGGGCCAACAGTTAACACCTGTTAGCTGCACTATCACTAGCAGTTCTTGGGAAAACCACTTTTCTAAAATCTATGCCCTGCCATCACATAGCTCGGATCATTATGTGCAGGGCCACCTTGGCAACCTACAGATAACATTGGTGGAGGTAGAAGAGGCGATTACACAGAGCCTTGGAAACAAGGTTCCAGGACCCGATGGGTTACCTATAGATATTATAAAATGGAAACCGGGATTATGGGCCCCAGTCCTTGTGAATGTTTTTAATAGCTTATCCCAAGCACCCATGCCTGATACATGGGCAACAAGTGTAATCGTCCCTATATACAAAAGGGGTGACAGATCAGATCCTGTTAATTACAGACCAATCTCTTTACTCGATAACACCCTAATGATTCTGGGCCGTGTTATTTACAACAGGATTTTAGACTGGACAGAGGAAAGTGGCATTTTATCCACGTGCCAACTGGGTTTTAGAAGTAGGGTTGGCACAGTTGAACAATGTTTAAACCTTAATTTGGTTATTAATAAATATAACATTGCTTGCTCCGCCCCCATTTATTTAGCATTTATGGACCTGTCATCCGCTTTTGATTTAGTTAACAGGTCTAAACTTTGGTCTATTTTATTGAGTTACGGTTTGGACCATTTATTGGTCCATTTCTTAGCATTCCTACACACTGATCTTAAGGCACGAGTAAGGATAGGAATGGGAGGGGAACTATCAGGACCAATTAAGGTAGGAAGGGGAGTAAGACAGGGGTGCGTTTTAGCACCCCTGCTTTTTATTATTTATATTAATGGATTGAGTAACCATCTGGAACAGTCCACCCCAGATGTCCCTATAATCAATGGCAAATTGCTGCCTGTTCTTCTCTACGCTGACGATGCGGTCCTAATGGGCCGCACCCCAAACTCCCTGCGTACCCCAGTCAAAAGTTTTACAAAATATATGGACGGACTGGATCCACGGGTGAACTTTAAAAAGTCTTTCATCATGCCATGCGGACCAGGGAAACGTCAGCTTAATTCCATACTGGAAGGGACCGACAGACTTACCTCTACTCACAATTTCCCATATTTGGGTATGGTCTTTGCTGCGAATGGCTCGTGGACTGGGCATTTGGCCCACTCCACGAGCAAATTCTCAAAGGCCATCAACTCGATCTTAAGTATCCCCCAACCTAAGAAAACAGGCGCCATTGAAGCAATTGCAAAGATTTTTAAATTACAATGTGTCCCCGTAGCTACCTATGGGGCAGAGGTATGGGGTTTGGCGAAGAACCAGTGTATCCAGCAGGAAGAAAATCGGTTTTGTAGAAAGCTGCTGGGAACGCCGATTTCCACCTCTCAATACATCTGTCACAAGGAATTAAATCTACATTTTATATCTGATTTTATTAGTGCTCGACCCACGTTATTTTAGCATTCTGTCTGGAGGAATAAATCAGCTACCCTGACTCAAGAAATTATAACCGATTGTCTAAAATGTGAAAGAGGAATGGAAATTCCATGGCTCTCGGGGGTTTATAAAAGTCTGTGTAGTATTGACAAAGGTAACATCTTCACTGACCCAAGTAAAGTTAACTCGGTATACAAGAATGACTTGAAAAAAGCACTTTATGCACTTTATAACACAGACAGAGTCAGGAAAGAATCTAAGAAAACTACAGTCCTTACCTACATGGGCAGGAAATCATATAGATACCCTTTGTTATTATATCCAACTCTGCCAATGATAAATTGGGAAAGAAGTCTTCTGTTTCGACTTAGAGCTGGAACTATTAGATTCTTGTTAAATTTTCCCCTGGACTATCGGCCAACTTCCAACAATATAAGATGTCCTTGTGACGGGGTTAGCACACAAACTGATTTGCACTTTTTATTCGTCTGTAAATTCTACTTAAAATATGTAAAATGGATTTTAACTCCCTTTTTTAGAAAATATAGACCAATTACTTTGGGGGAATCTTATCAACTGCTGCTTTCCTTGGACAATGAAGAAATAAATTGTCGCACCAGCACTTTTTGGAGAATTGCCGTCCGAGCTCGCAAAACAATGGACAATGCCTGAGTTTCTCCCTGAATATTAATTTGTAAAATTTGTCTGATGTTTCTATGACTTAATTAATTTTATATGGATTATATAATAATTGTGTAAATTGTGTATGTGCTTTTATGAATTCTTGGAGTTCGAATAAAGATTATGAACTGAACTGAACTGAGTGGAGGGACATTGCTCCGCCCCTTGACTGCATCACTTCCTGGGGCAGTGGGGTTAAAGGGGGAAGGCTGCCGGTCGCGCTGAGACAACAAACACGCGCCGGAGGGCAGACCTGTTTTTATTATTGCTGCTACAGAGGGCTTTTTAAAAACGATTGATTCCTACCTTTTGCACTTGCACTTTAGGGTTTAGTGGGTCCCCGGTCCACCAAGGTCTTCGCAGACTGATTGAGTGGAGGGACATAGCTCCGCCCCTTGACTGCATCACTTCCGGGGGCAGTGGGGTTAAAGGGGGAAGGCTGCCGATCGCGCTGAGACAACAAACGCGCGCTGGAGGGCAGACCTGTTTTTATTATTGCTGCTAAAGAGGGCTTTTTAAAAACGATTGATTCCTACCTTTTGCACTTGCACTTTAGGGCTTAGTGGGTCCCCGGTCCACCACGGTCTTCGCTGACCGATTGAGTGGAGGGACATAGCTCCGCCCCTTGACTGCATCACTTCCGGGGGCAGTGGGGTTAAAGGGGGAAGGCTGCCGATCGCGCTGAGACAACAAACACGCGCCGGAGGGCAGACCTGTTTTTATTATTGCTGCTACAGAGGGCTTTTTAAAAACGATTGATTCCTACCTTTTGCACTTGCATTTTAGGGCTTAGTGGGTCCCCGGTCCACCACGGTCTTCGCGGACCGATTGAGTGAAGGGACATAGCTCCTGACATAAGCCTGAGACAATGGGTGTCCAAACCAACACACAGGAAAGGGCACATCTGGACATGATATTTGTGGAGGAAGGCCTGATTACCATGGGGAATACCCTGGTAGCGGGATGGACGGACCATCATATGGTTAATTTCAGTATGAAAATTTTAAATCAGATGGGACCCGCTAAGGGGCTCGAAAGGACTTTCCGTGGTAGAGACTGGAAAGGATTGCTGAGAAAGGCACATATGGGCCCTTTGTTCGATCTAGGATCCCTGGTTAATCCAGAAAAACAAGTCACAGAGAACTATATAGCTCTCTGTGAACAGCTCACCAGGAGGATCGACCTACTCGCCCCTTTAAAAGATATTAAAAAAAGAGGGAAGCCCTCAGCCCCCTGGTACTCGGAGAATCTTAGGAACTTGAAGCTGGCCTGTAAAATGGCCGAAAGACAGTGGAGGAGGAACTATGGAGAGAGAGAGAAAGTCAGTTGGAGGCTCGCCTTAATAAAATACAAAAATGAAATAGTTACGGCTAAGGCAGAATACTTCGCCTCTACCATCCTCAAAAGTGCCAATAAATCCAGCGATATCTTTAGGATTGTGAGGGATATGACTCACCCTGACTCTATTAACAGTAAAGTCAAACCTACTGGCTTGAACCACTTCTTCCAAGAAAAAATCAACACGATCATGGAAGCTCTGAAAGATTCGACCCCTCCTAGGCAGCCAGATCAGTTGAAGGGAGAAAGGTGCGATAACTGGGACAAGAACATCTGCCTAATAGCCCCTAAGGTCTTCTTGGATAGCTTCCCGGCTCCTTTGAAAGAGGAGTTCACCCGTAAAGCTTTGGGAATTTCATCTGGATCTCCTCTGGACCCTATCCCCCATAAAATACTGAAGGAGCTCTGATCCGAGCTGTTCCCCATTCTGCATCAACTATGCTGCCAATCACTCAGCAACGGATTGATACCATCTAGCTGGAAGCAGGCCATTATCACGCCACTTCTGAAGAAGCCCACACTAGATCCGGGTAGTTATAAGAACTACATCTCCCTTTTGCTTTCCTTGACCAAGATAGTGGAGTGTCTGGTTAGTAGGGCGCTGTCTCTTTTTCTGGAGACTAACAATAAACTGGCAGAGGAGCATTTTGGCTTTAGACCAGGGCACGGAACAGAGACAGCCTTGGTGACCGTTTTGGACATTCTCCGAATCCGGGCGGACAGGGGACAATCGGCAACTTTGGTATTGCTAGACCTGTCCGCCGCATTCGACACAGTCAGCCACGACATTCTTTTGACAAGACTGGAGTGACAGGGGTGGCATTAGGATGGATGCGTTCCTATCTATCGGATAGGTGGCAAACAGTAGCGCTTCCTCCTTACCAATCGCAATTTGTAAAAAATGAATATGGAGTCCCACAGGGGTCGTCTATCAGCCCGATTCTGTTTAATGTGTACTTGCGACCATTGCTGGGGATCATCAAAATGTATAACATCAATGTGATCAATTACGCCGATGATACCCAGCTCATTGTCTCCCTGGACGACGACCAAGCAGACTCATTGGAAAGCTTTCACGCCTGCATGTCTGAAATGGCAAATTGGCTAAAAGGCAACTCGCTTCAATTCAACAGGGAAAAGACAGAGATTCTACACTGTAAAGTGGGAAAAATCTCTCGAGGATTGCCAAAGGATTTCTGGCCAACAAATTGAAATGGCCCACTGGCACCAGTAAGGTCCGTACGCAATCTGGGGGTCAGCTTTAATGAAAAAATGAACCTGGAGTCCCACGTAAACAAAGTAGTGGGAGCTTGTTTCACCCTTATTCGAGGACTGCGCAAAATACTACCCCTGCTGCCGGTCCAGGCAAGAATGACAGTAGTCAGGAGCATTATTTTAAGCCGCCTTGACTACTGTAATGCCCTGCTTCTGGAATCCCCGGGGTATCTGATTGCCAGACTCAAGAGTGTACAGACAACTGCAGCCAAGCTCGTGCTGAGTCGCTCACGTCGCTACTCGACAACACAGGCTTTTGCGGAGCTGCACTGGCTCCTGGTAGCACAAAGGATTTTGTTCAAATCCTTGTGCGTAACATTTAAGGCACTTCACGGGCAAGGAGCAAAGCCGATCCAAGACAGTTTTCAATGGTATGTACCCAATCGTAACCTTCGATTCGCATCTGCACATCTGGTCAGGATACCAAGGACGAAGAGAGCAACCATGGGAGGAAGAGCCTTTAGTGTGGCAGCTGCCCGCCTTTGGAACAGCCTTCCCTTGGACATCAGGAGCACACGGAACTTGCTGCCTTTTCGTAAGAAAGTAAAGACCTGGCTCTTTCCCAAAGGCCATTTCTTGAGTCTCTAACTCTTGTATCATTGGTGCCCTTCTAGTTATCTGCTTAGTGTTTTTTCCAGTCCGGATGTTGTCTTTAGCGCCAGGATGCCCGCAGGGTTACAGTGCACTCTACAAATGGTAAAAGTAAATGAAATAAATAAATTCTCTCGGTTTGCTGTTGGTACTCCGGAACACCGAGTATTGGTGCACCACACTCCGATAGGTCCTGGAGCTACCAAACTTGGTGGAGAGGCAGATCTGACCCTCCAGAGTTGTTGTACCATTAGTCGCTCTGGTGCTGGTCATCAAGGAGCAGCAGGTCAACCAATCGGACACATGGGGGCAGTGCCTGCGGTGTGCAGGAGAGCGATACTTTCACTCAAAGGCAGCTTTAAGGAGACTTCTCGAAGACTGCAGGTGCTCCAGGGTTCTTGGAGTCCTTTCAGGTTTCAGGATGATACAGCATCAGCGATTATAGAGTCCTGGGAGCAGCAGGCAGGATTTGGCACCTTTTTCTTCTGCAGCATCAGTCCTTGATTGGTGGGTCTTCTTTGCCATTGTCTTCTCTTGGTTTACAGTTCTTGGGGTTCCACCTAAATGCTGAATTGAGGGGATCTACAAGGGGAGACAGGTAGTAGCCAATGGGCTACTTACGTTTACAGTGTCTACACTCTCTAGTGACAACTACCCTGGCCCCGATAGGATGTTTTCTCACCATATCAAGATGGTGGAATTTCAGGAGAGGGGTTCACCTCCCCTGCCCTATAGGTGGTATAGGCTAAGTGGGGACCCTCCCCCTCACCTAACTCATTTTCCCACCTATACCTTATACAGTGTATATGGGCATGGCACACAGCAGCACACAGGGCTTTGTGCCATGTCGCATCTTCGGATTTCTCTGCACCAAGACAACGCAGCCTGCAATGGCAGAGTGCAAAGCCTTGGTGAGGGGTCCTTGGGGTGGCACAGTCAGTGCTGCAGCCCCAGAAGACCCTCTTCAGTAACAATGCCTTTAAGTACCCTGGGTACCATTTATTATTAGGGACTTATAGGGGCAACTGAAGTGGTGCCAAGCATGGTACAATTTCGGGGAACGAGATCTGGCACCGGGGACCTGGGTAGCAGGAACCTAGTGCACTTACAGTACAAAACGACATCAGAGATCAGCCAAAAAGTGGGGGCCAACCATGTCAAAAGAGGCACTTTCTCACACTTATTGGACATTGATTCGAGTTGTAGCTAGCCAATCAGGGAGCTTCAGGTCGGAGGACCCAACTTTGGGTTTATGTATCCAAAATGGATGACGGGAGAACCAGCTCCTTAATCCAATCGGATTCCAGTATATTTTTACATTTGGTCCTCAAGTCCAGAATCACTGACCATTTCTAGGCTAAAGTTCCACCTAGCTTTAATTTAATTGACTAGTGGCTTAATTTGTGATTCACAAAAAAAACACTTTTCAAATGTTCAATTTGGATCACTGAAATAATATCGACTACCAAAATATCGACTACCCAAAATATCGAGGAAAAAATATCTACAACCAAAATATCGAGTTTGTATGTACAAACAGGTAAGTACAAAAATATCGAGTACAAAATATCGTTTACAAAAATATAGTTGTAAAAAATATCGACTTTAATAAAAACAATGTTTAATTACATTAATATAAAAAATTAATTACTAAAATATAATTAACAATACTTAAAATAACTTTTAATAATTAAATAATTAATGAAAGTAAAAAAATAATATTTTTTTAATCATATTTCTTAAAACATATATATATATAGTAACAAAATTTAATTAAATAATAGCCAATATTATTAACGTACAAATACAAAAGAGTAAACATTACTATTCCCACTGCAAACAGTGCAACAGTGGATATATGACGTTACAACGCAACTTTTACAACGCACTACCATTACAACGTAAGTATTGGTAAGTATATAATAATTTTTTTAATTTAAATTATTTAAAATTATTTAAATATAATTTAAATTAATTTCATTTCATTAATTAAATTAATGTAAATTTAATTTTACTTTATTTTTACACTGTACCCCTGTACCCCAAAAACCCAAAACAGACCCTGAACCCTTAAAAAAACCCTTTACCCAAAAACTAAAAACTGACCCTGAACCCTAAAAATACCCCTTTACCCAAAAACTGAAAACTGACCCTGAACCCTAAAAATACCCCTTTACCCAAAAACTGAAAACTGACCCTAAACCCTAAAAATACCCCTTTACCCAAAAACTGAAAACTGACCCTGAACCCTAAAAATACCCCTTTACCCAAAAACTGAAAACTGACCCTAAACCCTAAAAATACCCCTTTACCCAAAAACTGAAAACTCACCCTAAACCCTAAAAATACCCCTTTACCCAAAAACTGAAAACTGACCCTGAACCCTAAAAATACCCCTTTACCCAAAAACTGAAAACTGACCCTAAACCCTAAAAATACCCCTTTACCCAAAAACTGAAAACTGACCCTGAACCCTAAAAATACCCCTTTACCCAAAAACTGAAAACTGACCCTGAACCCTAAAAATACCCCTTTACCCAAAAACTGAAAACTGACCCTGAACCCTAAAAATACCCCTTTACCCAAAAACTGAAAACTGACCCTGAACCCTAAAAATACCCCTTTACACAAAAACTGAAAACTGACCCTAAACCCTAAAAATACCCCTTTACCCAAAAACTGAAAACTGACCCTGAACCCTAAAAATACCCCTTTACCCAAAAACTGAAAACTGACCCTGAACCCTAAAAATACCCCTTTACCCAAAAACTGAAAACTGACCCTGAACCCTAAAAATACCCCTTTACCCTAAAACCCAAAACTGACCCTGAACCCTAAAAATACCCCTTTACCCAAAAACCCAAAACTGACCCTGAACCCTAAAAATACCCCTTTATTTTAACATAATTAGCAATTAATCAATTAAATTAAATTAATTACCAATTACATTTTAATTAATTAACAAATATTATTTAATTACCAATTAATTAAATAATACTACCAATTAATACATTTACATATTTAATTAATTATAATTAAATTACTTCCCACCCTATTTCCCTATAAACCCACAACCCGCTACAGTAAAAAAATTATTTTAATTTACATAATTGGCAATTAATCAATTAAATCAAATTACTTGCCAATTAAATTTTAAATAATTAAGAAATATTATTTAATTACCAATTAATTAATTATTACTACCAATTAATAAATTTACATATTTAATTAATTATAATTAAATTACTTCCCACCCTATTCCCCTATAAACCCACAACCCGCTACAGAATAGAATTACACAATAAAAAAAAATCATTAATTAAAAATAATTATAACATAAAATGACACTTTTCACACATATTATAACATAAAAACACTATAAATAATTAAATATTATTTAAAAAACGATATTTTTTACTATCTAGATTATATACTTCGATATTTTCACTTTCTATATTATTTACAGTCGATATTACTTCACTTACCTTAAAAACGATATTTTGGCTGTCGATATTCTGTCCTGTCGATATTTTCTCCAAACGATATTTAAAACTCGATATTCTGTCCAAACGATATTTTGGAGTCGATATTATCTCTGTGCACCGTTCAATTTCTCAAACATAACTGAATGGATGTGTAGCAAATGAATCAAAGGCCCTTCCATGAGTAACGTTTTTTGTAATTTCATTCAACCTTTTTCTGTAGATCTATTAATAGCTTTTTCAATGGGAATTAAATGGAAAATGGCACTTGGCCACCCACTTGACAGACATGCATAAAACCAGCTATGCCAAACCCAAATAGTTTTTGTGCAGATTCGCTGCACTGTCCCAAAGTTATTATATTATCATATATTTATATTACATGGGATTCTGTAATCCGTGTATAAATGGCAGTCTCTAATTTCTTTATAATCAGCGACTTGTGACGCGCCAAGTCGCTGATTAAAAAGAAAAGACGTCAGAACTCGACTATTCTAAATTAAGACAGTCGAAATCTGAGGTCAATGCCTGCTGCTTGAGCCAGCAGCCAGGGTGAATGGCAGGTCAGGTCATGAAACATAATTGAAGCAGCTGCTTAAAGCAACAAACGGAACGTTGATTTTCTTTCTTCTGCTCTATTTTACTATCCTACTATAACAAGCAGAGAGAATATGTAAATTTTTTTAACTCCTTAGATAGAGAAGGCTAGAATCTCTTTGCATGTTTCTACACATTTCTGAGCTACTGCAGCTTTTTTTTAATGAATTGTATTGAGCTGTTTCTAATATCTGTTTGCAAAAAATATTCAACAGGTTTTTGATGTGTTTAATTTTGCATTGGAGGCTTTATTTTTATTCTTCATGTTTGCAAACATGTTTGCTCTTTTATATGAAAGAGATATGCACCAAGGTTTTAAGTTGTTTATGGGAAAGATAATGGTGCGACCCAGTATTATACGGGGATAAAGTACCACCTAGCGCACATTATAAGATTACTGCAAGACAGCTTGAAGTTCCATAAGCTTATAAAGTAACTCTGCCTTCGGTCTATATAGTTATGGAACTCCTCGCTGACATGCAATATCCTTATAATGTGTGGCCGGAGGTACTTTATCTATATATATAAAAACGAATGTCTGTCTGGCTGTCTGTCTGTTTGACCTTTATGCATTACTACACCATTCATCCGATCGCCATGAAACTTTGGGAAGTTGTTGAGTACACTCTCGCAAAGGTTTCTGGCATAAAATGTTTTTAAATATCGGCCCCCCAGGGACCTCAAATAAATAAATAAATAGAATTAAAACACCATTCATCAGATCGCCATGAAACTTTGGGAAGTTGTTGAGTACACTCCCGCAAAGGTTTCTGGCATAAATGTTTTTTAAATATCAACCCCCCAGGGCCCTCATAATCTTTCGAATACTGATGTATGCACAAGACGGAAAAACAAAAAATGATGTATTCACAAGCACTCGAATAAATAAATAGAATTAAAACACCATTCATCCGATCGCCATGAAACTTTAAGAAGTTGTTGAGTACACTCCTGCAAAGATTTCTGGCATAATAGTTTTTTAAATAATGGCCCCCCAGGGTCCTCATAATCTTTAGAATACTGATGTATGCACAAGACGGAAAAACTAAAAATTGTGTATCCACAAGCATTCGAATAAATAAATAGAATTAAAACAGCATTCATCCGATCGCCAGGAAACTTTGGGAAGTTGTTGAGTACGCTCCCGCGAAGGTTTCTGGCATAAATTCTTTTTTAAATATTGCCCCCCGAGGGCCCTCATAATCTTTCGAATACCGATGTACGCAGAAGACGGAAAAACAAAAAATTGTGTAGCCACAAGCACTCGAATAAATAAACAACACTTTGAAATGTTTTCCATATTAAAATGAATACGTTTCAATAAAAATTACACAATGTAAATCGAATGTTATCATAACGAGTTTCCTCGAATTTCCTTTCTTCGGAGATTGCAACAACTCGCGACGGGTAAGCTAATCCCTAATATATTTTTACTGAATAAGGCAAAAGAGGAATTATGGTAGGTATTGTTATAACACCTTAATAGATGTTTTTTTTTATAAACTCAAACCTAAGAAATTCATTTAAAAAACAAGAGCAAAGTATATTTATGGTTAAGACTTAAAACCGAACAAACTCCTGAAATTTGCAAGTTATGGTTAGAACCACCATCCATAACTCACACTACGGGTGTGCAAACCCTAACTCAGCATGTTTAGAAAGGCTTTATTGTTATGTGGTTAAAAACCCTTACAGTATAAAAACGGTGGCAGCATATTCTTTAAAAGAAAAAACAGTATATAAAATTACACAGAAGTCCAAAATTTGCATTGTACTTTGGAACTCTGGAGACCTTCTTGGCGGTTAATGTTCTAACCAAGGGCCAGCTTAGGGTCGGCAGGTTTTTAGTAGTCAAAGAACAGATGCTGAACCCAGAGATGGGGTGCCACGCTGCCGTAATGGGGAGTTGTTGGGAACATTAATGGCTTCCAACTGTTTTAGCACCTTCGTTATAAGTTTTGTTAATCCGATGTTCAGCTTAGTGTTGCTCGAGTTTAAAGCTACTATTATGACTTGGCGGCATGATCGAATTCCGAGCCTGTTCCATTCTTAACGTAGTAAAAAACATCTGACGTTGAGCAATGTGGGACATAGGCAAACTATGTGTTCCAGTCCTTCGCTGTGGTAGCCACACAGCCTACAATGAGTGTAGTTATCTGGTCGGCGCCTTTCTGGCAGATTCATTAAAAAAGGCCATTCACCCATCCTTAGGGCCAAAAACGTTCTTTTCAGAAAAAGTGCAAATGTACTTGATAAATAGGGTGGTACAACCCTGGGTTTAAAATTTGTGATCACTGCCCAGACGTGTTTCCTTTTTGACAGTATTGCCCTGGCCGAATGGAAGGACCACAGCCTGACGCTCTTCTTAATGACTACTTTTAATGCCGACTGGGAGGGATTTGTTCCCGAGAATTCCTCAACACCGAGTTGTTGTAAACTCTGGTCCAGGTGGAGCCGATATTTATTACTGGCTTGACTGTTCTGGATTTCTTGCCAGAGTCTGGCCTCCAAAGAGCCATCCCGGGAATGACGCAGTCGATTACAAAAATTTATGAATGCACCAGCCTCTATGCCGTGGTGGCCGAGTAGACCTAGCTCAAGGTGTACGTGTGAAGGTGATCCTGACTTTGGCAGCTGAAATTCATGTTTAAAAAATGTTGTTATTAAGGGCTAGATGTAGGTAAATGGTATTTACCGATTCGCAAATACCAAATTTTACCGATTCCGTATTTACAAATCGGTAAATGCTATGTAGGTAAATATTCGGTAAAAATTACCGAATCGTTAAGATTCGGTGATTACCGAATCGGTATTTACCGATTCGGTAATTGTCATTGATTCCTATGGGCCTTGAGGCCCCTAGGAATCAATGGCAATTACCGAATCGGTAAATACCGTTTCGGTAAAATTACCGAATAGTCAAGGGTGGCAGGGTGTCACTTTGACACCCTGTTGTACCCCTAATTAGTGCTTGTGTGCCATGTGACACACATACATGCCCTTAGGGCCCTTAGGGCACGTATGTGTGCCACATGGCACAGGTGTACATGCACAGATTAGCATATACACAGGTATTCGTTATTTACCACCAACTAATACTTGGTGGTAAATAACGAATCCTTAAGAATTGTTTAACTTGCAATAGGTGAACTGACCAGAATTCAGCTTCCGATTAAACAGGGCCTGGGGGAGACCATTTGGCCCGGGTGCACCATTGGCTCTAGCTTTCTTAATGAAACATAGAATATTATGATTTAGTTCTTCCGGTTTCGCTGGTGTCTCACAGATTCGTGCAACATTTAGAACAGAAAACCATAAACATGAGCGCATGGAAAATAAGCACATGCCATTAATACAACAGTCGCATTTAGTTTTGACATGACAATAGACATGGATTAATTTATTATTTCCACACACATGAAAATGCAACATAATGCACGTTTATGAGCACATATATTAGTTTCCCGTGTGTTTATGTAAATGTGACTTTTATTCTAGGTTGATTAATTTTCTCACAATACACATGCAACATAATTAATAAAATTAAATTAATTATGGAAGTGTAACTTCACGAGCTGAAATGAATACATTTCTGAATCTCGCTCCATCACGCATTCGCAGGAAAATTCACTTTTTTCTGCCCCAATTAATTTACACAGTTATGCCAGTTTCGCGGTTTACGACCGTGGTGATATATATATATTTTTTTAAATATCGCCCTTTCAAGAACTAGCAATTTCCTGTTCCGCAAGCGCTGAAGAATAGTGCTACCATCCAAGTCAAATTCATCTCAACTCACCATTCTGGTCTTACTCGTTCGAGAAAAAAGAAAAATAACAGAAACCACGCACCTGAATGCTCTAGGGTATTATTTTTGGGAACGCCTCCAATAAAGGTATGTGCGCCTATTGCCAAAATGGAGGGTGCAAACAGGAAGTCATCTCGAGGTTCAGAGGATTCCTTGCATTGTGAACACCTCATAAATACAAGAATAGATGAGATATCTAGACTATGCAAATCTGTTTGTTTATGCTTATGTACCCTGTGTACTTCTTTTAAAAAGGATTACTGGCTGGCTTTAACGTATGTGTTAAAAGGCCCTTAGCCTGAGCTTTGATGTGTCAGTGAAGCCACCACCAGTGTCGGATTACTTGATCCTATAATGACTTTTGGACCACATCAATCTTGCGCCCTCTTTTCAGAAGTCTTTGTCGGGACTGTTGATGGGCTGTCGGTCAAGCCATGTGAGCACTTGAGCAAGCAATCACGAGATGCGCTTTGTTGACATGTACTTACTCAAAATATATTTAGAGAGTCGTATAGCACCGCGTGTCTCTTCGCAGTTACTTCACAGTGCTGCATGTTTATGGGTTAGGTTCATTATTTAGTCAGCAGGGGGAGGGGGCATGCGCAATTCCCTTGCGGGAGCATGTGACCATATGACGCCACCATATCGCGTCGCGCGCTCCCGCAATGAAATCGCCGTGCACGCATTGCCATTGAAGGCAATGGAACACGTACACGTGTTTGACTGAAAAGCCAAAGCGATAGGAATAGGTCATTTTGCCTATGCAGCGCTTGCACGCTGCATAGGCGAGGCCTAAAAAAGAAAAAATTAGGAGAAATGTTTACATTTCTCCTCATTTATTCTGTTTCCAAAAGTGCTGTAAGACATAGAAGGAGGAATACGCCTCCTTTGATTGTTTTTGTGCAGGAAGGTCTGCACATAAACAATCATGCCAGCGACACAGACACTCTTGCACCGTGGTGTAAGGGTGCATGCGTTGGCACTAGGCTGCAGTTTGTGTGCCTGTGCACCGGCAGACAGGACAGGAATGTGCCGTAGCTTGTAGAAACGTCTTCTTCTTTCTCTTTTCTTTTGACGCAGGGCAACGCACCGAGGAGGATTGTGGCACTGCCCTACTCCAAAATATTGTAAATCGGCTACTCATTTTGGACTTGCATCGCTCTTGCACCAAGTTGCGTGGTGCAAAGAGTGACGCAACTCCGCTCGTAAATATGTCCCTTTATTCCTAGGAGTGAGGATATCAGCCGCAGTCCGTGCAGGTAACAGCGGTGTGGCCGAGTAAGGGGGGATTTTGAAGGACGATGCAGAAGGGATATTAAATAAATAATTAATTTTCCCTCTTCATCGTCCGTTGAATACTCGCCCCAACCCGGCCCCGCCGCCTCACCGCTGTTACCTGCACGGGCCGCGGCTGGAGGATATGTTCCACTCTGTGGACGTCACAATACGTGGGGTCCAAGGTCATTGCGCGTGATTGGGTCCAGGGCGCAGTCCTGCCAAGCGTCACGCAACAGGTGTGACGCTCACGCATTTCAGTGCGGTGATCCGCATCACCGCACTGAAATGCTTTGTCACGCATTTTGCCACCTGTGCCAGGCGCCCCAGCGGCGCCTGTGCCCGGGCTCTCTGTGCTGTCAATGGCCCAGGCCTCTTGCGGGCCTGTGTCTCGCTGTGGGGGGTGCAGAGCTGGTACTATTCACACTGTTGCAGTCGGGATGCCTGGCGGGGTAGCGCACTTGGACGATCAATGCGGCTGTCCCGCGACAGATCCGGAGTCAGCCGCTAGAGATTGCTGGGGCCCCGTGAAGTGACGAGGCATCTCACACACTGCAGAGGAGGTACGGGGTCGCGGCATCTACTGGCTGGGGACAATCAGACCCGTGAGGCATTCCCCCCCGGGCTTCCTTGGGATTTGGGAGCTCCTACAAGTTATAAAATAAATTTGCTGCTGCCCTCCCTGATTACTCGCTGAGCCGCCCAACTCACCATAAGACGTGCGGCCCTGCTGAGGCCCAATGAAGCAGTGCTCTGGTTGTTGCGGCTCATTGGGTGCACTCCAGAGAGTGCAGGCTGCGCTGCCCACGAGACGCTGCAGTCTCTCTCATGCCCTGGCTGCCAGCCGCGGCCGCAGAGGCCACATGAATCGATTACGGCGGCCGCCTGCGCGCCCCGCGGCGCCCCTGCTAAAAAACACAGGCTGCACCTTGACCACCTGCTGGCAGCTCAGCTGAGCCGGCGATAGTCAGCTCTGGCCACCAGGAGGACTGCGAGCGCGGCCGCGCCGGGGGGGGGGGTGGGGGCCCTGGCGGTGGCTGAGGAGTCACCGTGTGTCTGTCGCCGCGACGGGAGTGGATGGCAGAGAGCAGCTGCCTGGATTAAGATAATCAGGATCTGGCAGAGTGGCAGTGCAAATCGTGGCTGGGCAGCATATAGTCAGTGTCAGTCCACGCTGAGTGCGCACGCGACGCCGGTGTCACTTATGGTAATAGTTTTTAATGTATTTATTTAATGCCTTACTTTTTATAAAGCGCGCACTTTACCCGAAGGTCAGAGCGCTTCACAATAGGAACAGTAATGATACAACATGAGGAGAGAATTACACGAGACACACAACAATTACACAAAAGCAAAAGTTAAGTTAGATGAGGCAAGGTGACGATTGTGAGCAAACAAAATACAAGAGGTAGCAAACGGTGCAATGCTGGAGGAAAAAGTGGCACATGTGTGCAAGTTATAAAAGCGTGCAAAGTACAAGTAGATGTATAAAACTGCAATAAATGCAGACTCTAAAGCACAAGAACAAACGTTACTTAGGCAATGGTGGCACTCGTGCAAGTGTCTAAAGCAAACAAAATGTAAGAGGTAGCAATCAGTATGTTACAAGAGAAAAGTGACGCGTGCATGTTACAAAAGAGTACCAAACACAGGTAGAAGGGTAATACTGCAATTAAGCATGGGCGTAAAATCCGCTCCGCTCGCGGATTTTTTGGATTTTCGGCAAATTCGCAATCCGCGAACTCTCGCGAATTTGTCGAAAATCCGTGAATCCGCGAGCGGCGGATTTTTTGCTTGGTTGCGGCGCGCGGCGTGGTGCACGGCGTTCACTTTCCGTCATTAAGCGTTTGCCGAGTTGTTTTTCTCGATCATATTTTGCGAGTGCCGCGCCATTTTGGATCTTGCTGCGTGATCCCGCGGGAGTTTGGCGCCCGCGAATACGTAATCGCGGCTTGCCACCTTGCACAGCACACCTCGCGAGAGTTCGCAATTGCGAACACGTAGTTGCGGCGGAAAGGAACAATCTCGCACTCGCGAAATAGAGATTTTGCAATTCTGCACAAGAAATCCACCAGCAAACAGGATAAACCTTCAGAAAATGATGATTTTTATCAGAATCACTCCTCAGGTTGACATTTGCATGGCCTTTTTTTTTGCAAGGAGTCCATTTTTTTGGGGGGGGAGGGAAGGAAGTGCCCCACAGTCTCCAACTTCCTGTTCCTGTCCAGCAGGCTCCTCCCAGTGCCTTGTCCATCTCCTGGTCACTTTCATTTGGATCTGGAGCTGGAAGGATTACTTTTTGTGGGTGCTGCTGGATATTTGGATTTGAGGCCTTTTTGACTTTCTTTGGATCACTTTTGGATTAGAAATCAACTTTCACAAGTAAGTTTGTTTGGGGCATTACAGTTGCTGCAACTACAATTTTTGAACTTTTTCAGAACATTAAATAAATTATATTGTGGGTAGCCACAGTATCCAGTAGGACCAGGGTTGGTTATGGGTGCATGATACAACTGTTTTGTTGAATTTAAACACCATTGAGGCCATGGATGGGCTGGGATTGTGCTGATTTTTGTTGTTTTTTGTCGTTTTTTTGGGGCTGCTGGTGGGGCCCTTTGCCCAGGGGTGGTGAGTGTTGCATGGGCCTAGTCTTTCTGTGGGGTGTCTTCTTGAATTTAAACATCATTGAGGCCATGGATGGGCTGGGATTGTGCTTATTTTATTGTATTTTGTCGTTTTTTGGGGGCTGCTGGTGTGGCCTTTTGCCCAGGGGTGGTGGTGCAGGGACTGAGTGTGCCTGTGGTGTGGTCTCACTCTCTTTAAACTAAACATCATGGATGGCATTGGATTGTGGTGATTTCTGGCTGTTTTTCAGTTTTTTGGGGGTGTACTGTTGATGTGGACTGGCCATGTGGGTGGTGGTGGTGGCCATCTTGAGTGCTGGCTGGTACAGGCAACATGTGCTTGGGGTGCAAGGGGCCATTTTGAAGAGAGGCAGTGTCTGAGGCCTGCACTTATTTTGCCTACTTTTCATCCATTATGCCCAGGGGTAGTGAGTGTTGCATGGGCCTAGTGTTTCTGAGGGGTGTCTTCTTGAATTTAAACACCATTGAGGCCATGGATGGGCTGGGATTGTGCTGATTTTATTGTTTTTTGTCGTTTTTTTGGGGCTGCTGGTGGGGCCCTTTGCCCAGGGGTGGTGAGTGTTGCATGGGCCTAGTCTTTCTGTGGAGTGTCCTCTTGAATTTAAACACCATTGAGGCCATGGATGGGCTGGGATTGTGCTGTTTTTTGTTGTTTTTGTCTTTTTTTGGGGGCTGCTGGTGTGGCCTTTTGCCTAGGGGTAGTGGTGCATGGACTGAGTGTGCCTGTAGTGTGGTCTCACTCTCTTTAATGTAAACATCCTGGATGGCATTGGATTGTGGCGATTTTTGGATGTTTTTCTGTTTTTTTGGGGTGTACTGTTGATGTGGACTGGCTTGGGGTGTAAGGGGCCATTTTGAAGAGAGGCAGTGTCTGAGGCCTGCACTTATTTTGCCTACTTTTCATCCATTATGCCCAGGGGTAGTGAGTGTTGCATGGGCCTAGTCTTTCTGTGGGGTGTCTTCTTGAATTTAAACACCATTGAGGCCATGGATGGGCTGGAATTGTGCTGAATTTTGTCGTTTTTGTTGTTTTTTGGGGCTGCTGGTGGGGCCCTTTGACCAGGGGTGGTGAGTGTTGCATGGGCCTAGTCTTTCTGTGGGGTGTCCTCTTGAAGTTAAACACCATTGAGGCCATGGATGGGCTGGGATTGTGCTGTTTTTTGTTGTTTTTGTCGTTTTTTTGGGGCTGCTGGTGTGGCCTTTTGCCCAGGGGTAGTGGTGCATGGACTGAGTGTGCCTGTAGTGTGGTCTCACTCTCTTTAATGTAAACATCCTGGATGGCATTGGATTGTGGTGATTTTTGGCTGTTTTTCTGTTTTTTTGGGGTGTACTGTTGATGTGGACTGGCTTGGAGTGTAAGGGGCCATTTTGAAGAGAGGCAGTGTCTGAGGCCTGCACTTATTTTGCCTACTTTTCATCCATTATGCCCAGGGGTAGTGAGTGTTGCATACTTGCATGGCCCTAGTCTTTCTGTGGGGTGTCTTCAATGTAAACATCATGGATGGCATGGGATTGTGCTGATTTTTCTGTGTTTTGTCGATTTTTTGGGGTGTATAACTGAACTGATGTTCCTCTGTCTTCCATTGCTTTTAGGTGCACAAGACTCAAGAGAACCACCAGTGCCAGGAAGAAGTCCTGCAGCGGTGTGTGTGTGCAGCATAACGTCACGCGACGTCACGTCTGGACACAGACAACTCTGCAACTCGTGCAACTGCTGCCTGCTGTTCTTACCTGCTCTGAAGAAGATGGCCCCAAAAAAAGTTACCCGTAGCTCCTCTAGCAAGAAAGGTGCCAGTAAGGAGCAGAAGAAGCAAGTTACCAAGGAGACTGGTGTGCCGGCCGCCTCTTTTTTTGGGAGTAAAAAAAAAGTATGCCTGCAGCAGCAGCGGGATCTGCTGGGGACCAAGCTGGGAGCAGCACCCCCGCTCCATTGGGCTCAGTGCCACCACCACCACCACGCCAACTTAAGTCCAAGCCCTTGAGTGCTGCAGAGGCAGCCAGTATAGTTGTTCAATCACCATCGACCAGTGATGTTGGCTCATCGCAAGAAAGCAGCAGCAATGTCCCTCAATCAACACAAGTTGTTGTAGCTCATCTGACGAGTGTTGAACAACCACAGCCGCAACAACTATCACATGTGCAAGTACAAGCCCAAGTACATGTTGAAGGAGAGGCAGCGCAAGGAGATGCGCAAGCAGAGGTGTATGGAGGGTCACAAGTGCCCACAATAGTTGTTCCTCCCGAAGTAGGGTCACATCAGGAAATCGACAATCAAGGCGAGGTATCATTTGAGGAAGACACTTCTCCTGATGATCATTCATTGTCTTCCACACCCCTAGCAAGGAAGAGATCAGGGGTGGTGTCTACATCTTCTTCAAGCACACCTCCTTCTGATGATACGGATCAAAATTGGGAACCAGCACCACTGCCGTCTGAGAGTGAGGCACACCATGATCTGACAAAGGTACTTAAGCGTAAAAGGAAGCTCGTCCAAAGTCTCAGACTTATGGAGTGTGATGATGAGGCTCAACAAGAAGCATGACCACCACCACCAGTATCGCCGCCTCCTCCAGGCCCCACAGACACTTCAAGTCCCCAGTTTGGGACTTCTTTACTGTTTGCCCAAAAAGGGAAAAGTTCGCCATTTGTACCCTTTGTAAGCTTGCAGTTAGTCGTGGTAAGTCAGGTACCAACTATGGTACCGGAGGCCAGAGAGGTCATCTTGAGAGACAGCACACTGTCCAATGGTTTGCGCACCTAGATGCGATCAAGGAAGCCCGAATTGGAAGTCAAGAAAACGTTGATGTTGCATCTGATGATGACGAGGAGGAAGAAGACGTGTCAAACACTTCACTTACACCCAGTACCCCTGTCAGCAGCACACCCCGTGTGAGGCACACTAAGAGTGTTGGAGCGAGTGAGACACCAACGCGCAAAAGTTCACCAGCGAGCATAATTGCGCCAACGAAGTCATTATCATCCCGTAAATGCTTGGTCCAGGGCAACATTAGAACCATGTTTTCTTCAGACGCGCCATATGAACGCAACCACCCACTGACGCGTCTGTATAACACTAAGCTGGCTAAAATGCTAGCTGTGGACCTTCTCCCTTTTTCTTTTGTAGAAGTGGTAGGTTTTCTATAATTAGTGGCAACGCTCTGCCCTAAATGGAAGGTTCCTAGCCGGTTCTATTTTGCCAGAGTTGCGGTTCCAGCACTACATGAAGATGTGCTGGAGGTGATTGGGGCAGCTTTGCAGAAGAGTGCTGTTCACACTATACATCTGACAACAGACATGTGGACCAGTGGCGCAGGCGCTGATTACATGTGCATCACTGCACACTGGGTCTCTTTTTCAGGTGTTAAAGCAAAGCTAAACGCAGGTGTTGACCCGGACCAAGTTTTTAAAGCTGCTCGGAAACATGCAACACTAGCCATGTTTGGCTTGGGGAAAAGTCACACAGCAGAAAACATTTTGGACGAGTTTAACAAAAAGGTCTTTCACTGGCTGTCCCCAAAAAAACGCCAGATTGGTTATGTTTCCACGGATAATGGCGCCAATGTAGTTAAGGCCATGGCGATGGGTGCATATTTCAGAGTGCCGTGTTTGGCGCACTGTATCAACCTGGTAGTTCAAAAATTCTTGAGTGATAGAGACAGTACAGCGTTCGAGGTAATGGCCACCTGCCGCAAAATGTGCAACCATTTCAGCCATTCTTTTAAGGCCCGGAAGCATCTGAGGAGGCTGCTACTTGAACGTCGAATGCCAGTGAAAGCACTCATCCAGGAGGTGGCAACACGTTGGAACTCAACCTTCTACATGCTTGAGCGTCTGTATGAGCAGTATACGGTACTCGATCACTATTTCTTAACAGAGGGTACAGCTCAGAAGGACCTGCGGATGGGTGCGGCGCAATGGGACATAGTTAAAAGCCTGACAGACATGCTTCGTCCTTTTGAGTTCTTCACGCGTGCAGTCAGCCAGGAGGACTGTAATTTGGGACAAGCTATCCCATTGTTGTGCATGCTGGAGCACCAACTGAAGGCGGTGTCTTCTGAGTTAGAAAAAGATGAAAAAAAAAAAGACCCTTTTATTTTGTCGGAGAAGTTATTAGACCGCCTACGTGGTGATGAACGTCTTAAAAAGATCAACTCAGAACAGCATTACATTTGTGCTACTATTCTGGATCCACGCTACAAAAAGGCGCTGGCAGGCCAAGCATTCTTTCCTTTTGCTGATGAAGATGTTAAAAAGTACAAACGTTGGCTAGCCTGGTCAGCCAAGAGGTTTGAAAAAGAACGGCAGGATATTGAAGGAGAAGGCAGTACATCAGCATCAGCATCAGCAGGCCATCCCCAGTCAAAAGAATCCACTTCTGCACCTGTGGCACAAGTGACCTCTCAGCCGTTAAAGACACCGGCAACCGGATCATCTGCACCACACACAACAGTAACAGTGGCTGCTGTAGAGGATTGGCTAACTTTGCTTGGGTATGGTTCTCGAAAAAATGTCACAGGCCCAGCAAAAAGTAAGCAAAGTGGAGGAACCGTTGAGGACCTTGAGTCGATGGTGCAGGACTATCTGAATGACTCAACAGAGGTCTTTCTTAATGATGAGCCATTGCAGTATTGGCATGGAAAAAAACAATTGTGGCCACAGCTCTCCAACCTGGCTATAAACTATTTGTCTTGCCCACTCGCAAGTGTGTCTTCTGAACGTGTTTTCAGTGCTGCTGGTGGCATTGTAACTCCCAAACGGAGCCGCCTCTCGCCCAAAAATGTGGAGCGGCTGACAATGATCAAGATGAATCAGCACCTCATACCACCAGATTACAAAGTACGAGAAAGCACGCCGCATGAAGACGAGGAGGACGGCAACGTAGATGAGGGGATTTGTTCTCTGTTCGGTGACACTGACCTCATCCTGCCTGAATTCGCAGAGTATGATGACGAAATCTTCTTCTTATTCCCTGACAACGAGCCCTGAAAATGAGACAATGAACCAATAACTTTCTTTTTCGTCCTTGTTCACTTTTATTCCTGTGTGTCTGTCTTTCTTTGTTTTCCACAGTTAATTTAATTCAAACTTTAATCACCTAATCCCAAAAACAAGCCCATCAGCAGAACTGTCTTCACTTGTTTGCTTATTGATTTGAAGGTGCCGCAGTCTACATTCCTCAGGTTCACAAGTTCAGAAGAACATGCTCCTCTATCCTCCTCCTCCTATTTCCCTCAAAGCAGAGGGCTGGATTACGCCCAATGAAGAAAGACTCAGCACTTGTGGGGGTGTTCTACTTCTTTGCGGGTGAGTTGACGGCTCTGGGCCCATTGCTGTGAAGCTCTAATAACGGATAAAAGTGTTTAGGGCCAAATATGAGGCTGAAATTTCTTGCTGTTTTTGCTGACTTGCTTGCCTTTGAGGTGCTCTTTGGCGGGGTTCCGGGTGTTTGTGGGTGAGTTTTGGGGTCTGGGAGCACTGCTGCGACAGTCTAATCTTCATTGCATTTCCTTTTCAGGAAATCTGTGGTGGAAAACAGGAGTTATGATGATGATGACCTAGCTGCACAGCGTGTTTAGAACGAAGGCCGAGAGATATTGTAAGTATGAGATTTTGCTTTTTGGCTGTTTGGGGGTGTTGTCGCGTGCTTTTTTGCGGGTGGGTTGGCGGGTCTTGGGGCATTCCTGGGAAGGTCTAATACCGGATAGAAGTGTTTTGGATAAAATCCATAAGGAAAAGCCTTTTTTTTGCTATTTCTTCTGACATCTTGCTCAATGTAGCGTTTTGGGGGGCTTCCTGGTGTTTGTGGGTGGGTTGCGGGGTCTCTGTCGAAGCACTGCTGCGACAGTCTAATCTTGATTGCATTTGCTTTTCAGGAAATCCGTGGTGGAAAACAGGAGTTATAATGATGATGACCTAGCTGAACAGCGCGTTTGGACCGAAGGCCGAGAGATATTGTAAGTATGAGATTTTGCTTTTTGGCTGTTGGGGGTGTTGTCGCGTGCTTTTTTGCGGGTGGGTTGGCGGGTCTCTTGGGGCATTCCTGTGAAGGTCTAATACCGGATAGAAGTGGTTTGGACAAAATCCATAAGGAAAAGCCTTTTTTTTGCTATTTCTTCTGTCATCTTGCTCAATGTAGCGTTTTGGGGGGCTTCCTGGTGTTTGTGGGTGGGTTGCGGGGTCTCTGTCGAAGCACTGCTGCGACAGTCTAATCTTGATTGCATTTGCTTTTCAGGAAACCCGTGGTGGAAAACAGGAGTTATGATGATGATGACCTAGCTGCAAAGCGCGTTTGGACCGAAGGCCGAGAGATATTGTAAGTATGAGATTTTGCTTTTTGGCTGTTTGGGGGTGTTGTCGCGTGCTTTTTTGCGGGTGGGTTGGCGGGTCTCTTGGGGCATTCCTGTGAAGGTCTAATACCGGATAGAAGTGGTTTGGACAAAATCCATAAGGAAAAGCCTTTTTTTTGCTATTTCTTCTGACATCTTGCTCAATGTAGCGTTTTGGGGGGCTTCCTCGTGTTTGTGGGTGGGTTGCGGGGTCTCTGTCGAAGCACTGCTGCGACAGTCTAATCTTGATTGCATTTGCTTTTCAGGAAATCCGTGGTGGAAAACAGGAGTTATGATGATGATGACCTAGCTGCACAGCGCGTTTGGACCGAAGGCCGAGAGATATTGTAAGTATGAGATTTTGCTTTTTGGCTGTTTGGGGGTGTTGTTGCGTGCTTTTTTGCGGGTGGGTTGGCGGGTATTGGGGCATTCCTGGGAAGGTCTAAAACCGGATAGAAGTGTTTTGGACAAAATCCATAAGGCAAAACCTTTTGGCACTTTTTGTAACTTAGGGTTCGTTAGGGTTAGCCCTAGCAGCAGGATTGCATGTGTTTCGGGGTGTTCTATTGCAACTCAGATCTGGGGTTTTAGAGCACTCTTGGAGCGATGCTGGCTATGGATACTTTTGCTTGCTTGCAAGTGGTTTGAATACAATCCACGGTGGGTAAGGGTGTATTTGGGCCTACTTTTACTTTAAAGTACGTTTTGTCACCATTTTTCTGCTAGGCCTCGTTTTTTGAGATCTGATTGGGGGTCTTCTACATTTGCGACTGGCTTTAGCAAGGGTCTTGGTGGGAGCATTGCTGGGAAGGTCAAATTTTTTTCTAAAACACAGTTTACAGTACACCTACCTTGAGGGGAAAGATCCGCTATAATATTTTGGCCATACTTATTTATCCTTAAAAAGGTGACTCTGACAGAGTACGCAATTTCAAAAATATTGTACTGTCTATTAGGGAAATCAAAGTGTGACTTTTTGCACCACACAGTGTACATACCTTATATTTATTTATCAGTGGTATTGTAATAGCACTTCCTGTTTTCCGTTCAATAATTACAGGCCGGGTTTCAGTCAACATCCGCCAGGCAGGCAGTGGACAGGGTGTCCTCTGTCAGTGGTCACCAACATTGATGGACGAAGCGTCAGCTGGAATGGAGGAGTGCCGCTAATAAGAGGAATTGTTTGCTGCATGCAACTTACTTACCAAATTCAACAGGACAACTCCAACAACATACAGAATACAGATACAGTATCCATTGTTTTCTTCTATGAGTGTGACTGCATGTGGTTAGCTTTAGTTTGTACCCAAAGATTTCTTTATCTTCAATTATTGTTTGACCATGCTGTGCTTTTTTTTTCTTCTCTCAACAAAACCTACCCAAAAAGAAACCCCCATTCCCATCCATTTTCCAAACCCTAACCCTCTTCCCCCGGGCTGTGTGGTTTTGCTTGATGTCTGACTAAATGACATCAATAATTCCACACACTTGCTGGGGAGGATAAGGTCATAGCAACAGGCTGGTGAAGGAATACTTTGCCAGTTTTAAGAAAAGCGTTAAAACCTGGCTTTTTAATAAATAAGTGTGGTCTTTGACCGTGTTGCTTTCCGTGCTGTCGGTCTCTCAGTCCTGGCGCCGGGAAACCCTTTGTGGGTATCTGCGTGCATTATAAATGCAAAAAATAAAATAAAATAATAATAAATAATAAATAATAATACGAGGATATATTCTAGACTTACTCAGCTTCAGTACTATTTCTTGTAGTAGTAGGAGCCAATGTCAAATAAATTCAACGCAAGTACTAGTTATACTTGCAATACTTTACCATTTGTTAGGCTACATTGTGGCACTGTTCTAGTGTACTGTCACCTGCTATATTCTCGAGCGTACCGTAACCGTTGTAATGCTACAGTAAGGACAAACCAGGTTTCGTTTTCTTTTTTTCCATAGGCATGCAACTGCCACTGTGTCACACCACTAGTACCACCGCAATGAGGACATTTCATCCGCCCAGGATTGCCAACCTTAATCCCCATTTCACGTGGAGCCAGCCCTGGGCCTAGCCCTAATTTCTAACACAAATTACAGGTAAGATAAGCGTTTGGTGGGAGGTAGTATAATGGAGTATTAGGACTAGACGAGAGATTGACGGTAGTACTACTAAAGTCCTAGGACTCTTCAGGAAAACAAACTTACTGTTACACCCCCACCCACCAGACTGAAAAGCAGTAAAAAACAGGTATGGTCAGATAAAGTTTAAAAAAGTATATTTATGTAGCCCTAACAAATTAATCTCCCTCAAGACCCTCCCTAACCCAAACGATTGTCTTTGAAAAGTCCCAAAAAGCACCCAACTCCCAAATCCCACCCCCCAAAAGTCTCTAAAAAAAGGGCAAGGGACACTCCACTACTGGAGGGTGCTGGTGAATTTTGCGGCCAGGGCATCATACTCCTTGCGGACGGTGGCATGCTCGAAGCGGAGGCCCTCCACCAAGTTCTTGTACCTATGGACCTCCTGCTCCAGGTAGGACATTCTCACTCCTAGGCGGCGCTGGCGTGCCTTGCAGCTCCTGTGGGGGGCAGCTGGTCTTTTTGCTGCTTGGCGGTGGCGGTTGGCTTTGTTAGCCCGGCTCCGTACCGCTGGAGCAATGCGCTGGCTGTCAGACCGTGGGGTCACGGAGGAGAATGCAGCTTTCCCAGTCGAGGATGTTGTGGTTGCACCGGTCGACTGCGGGTCCTCCGACTCCTCCAGGGCCACCAGCCGCCGATATTCCGTGACAGTGGCATCCAGCCTCCGTTGCCGGGCCATTCGAGCCTGCTCCCTCCGTGATGTCGATTTGGAAGGAGCAACTATATGAAGAAAGAAAGACATAGTCTGTAACCAATGCTCCCTAACATTAATAACACAAAGTGATTGAGCCGAAAGTTGTGTCACAGTACAAGTAGCAAATTGAAAGCACAGTACATAACTATTGAGGACAGTATCTATCTAACCTCCCACTTCTGCATCCTTGCTCTAACATTAGTGGTAGTTTAATGAACAAATTCTACGACCACTATGGACTTCCATTACAGTCGACTATGACAGTACACCAGTCTTATTCTTCTTCTTCTCTCTTGTTTCGGAAAATTGGTACGTTATCTTATGCAAGCCGGCAGAATGCCAGCGCAGTGAACTTGCACCCGAGAAAAACAGACGCACACCATGATGAGTGAGACAGACTTGCGTTACTGTACCGGTCCAGTACATGCAGGTGGTGAAGCTATTACTTTTCTATTACGGGTGGCACTGAGAATACTCTGTTACAAGGGCTACTGCTTAATTAATTTACCTTTCACCCTACAGTGCAAATAAGTACTAGAAAAGGAAAATGAAGAAGCTAAATAATTAGATTATCTATCACTTCACATGGGATGTATTTGATGACATATGGGATGACTTTAGGTGCTTTGCTTATTATTGAGTGAACAGTGATACACCCACACATGAATGACGTACTACTACTAAACTAAAGTTATTAAGAGAGGTACGGAGTGTCCACCGTAATAACCGGATATATGCTGTGCTTGCAGTTGCAATACAAACTATTGCTACTATTCATGGTAGTATTGGACAAATTTACAATTTCTTTTCCTTGCCTTCCCTACACTGGAACGGACGTGCGGGTGCGGTGTTACATGCTCTTCAAGGTAACACTTAGTTCATCCAGTGACCATCTACTCTCTCTAGATACACATGTGCTATCTAAGAGTCAGATAATACCATGCTCCAGGCATCCATCCATTCAAAGTATATGCACACATAGGGCCCGATTCACAGAATGAACTTAAGACTCAATCCTAAACGTACTACTATTTTGGTATTCACAGAATGCACTTACTACTTTTGACATTCACAGAATGAACTTACTAATTTTGGTATTCACAGAATGAACTTACTACTTTTGGTATTCACAGAAGTTAGGATTTTGTCTTAAGTCTGTCTTAAGTTTGTCTTAAGTCTGTCTTAAGTCTGTCTTAAGTTTGTCTTAAGACAAACTTAAGACAAAATCCTAACTTCTGTGAATACCAAAAGTAGTAAGTTCATTCTGTGAATACCAAAATGAGTAGGTGCCTTCTGTGAATACCAAAATGAGTAAGTGCCTTCTGTGAATACGAAAATGGTAGTAAGTTTAGGATTTTGTCTTAAGTTAGTTCTGTGAATTGGGCCCATACAGTTTATGTTTCACCCACCCAGGCTGTTGTCCTTCCACCCATCCTTGCTTCATCATTGACCCAGCCATGCACCATACCATATTCTTTCCTTCCCAGCCACCTCGGGGGCCAAGCAAACACATATCATTCTTCTTTGCCAGCCATCATAACATTTCTCGTCCTTCCACACTTACTTACACCCTTCTTTTGCTTTTCGAGTATATAGTTTACCTGTGCCCGCCACCACCGTGTCAACCCTCACAGGCACATTGGTGTCGTCCGCCACTCGCACCGCCTCCTCCCCAGAAGAGTTGTCCTCCTCATCCACCACCTCCGCACTGGCCCCGCCACCAGATGTTCCACCTACAAAGTAAATTTTTAGAATGTTAGACTACACCACTCACTACTGTATAATATTTGGTCTAGGAGGAATAAAGAAAGTTAAAAAAAACGAAATACAATGTAATAATTTGTAACTGTATACTCTACAGTAACAATTTCCCTTTTTCCAGGGAAGGCTGTTGTCTTGCTGCACTTTTTGGCACAACTGATGAATGCTTGCTTTTTATTTTTAACACACAACACTTTTTCTCCTAACAGAAGCTTGACTTCTAAGAACACGATCAGGGTCAAGCTCAAGTTCAAACCAGGTGAGAGCTCAGCTCGACCACAAGAAATGTGTCCAATTAATCGTTGGCACTAAGCACTTTTCCATTTTCAGTTAAACGTTTACTTTTATGACAAAGTTGATTTTAATAAATGTGTTTAGTTTTAATAAAGCTTTTAAACTTAAATAGACTCTGTGGTTTTTGGTCCTCCAGACTAGAGTGGATGAGCTAAAGGTTTTGGAATTTTTGCAAGCATGAGTGCCTCTGACACTTCTTGACTGTGACTCCGTACTCTTGCCCTGCGTAGGATAATCTAATGATCATTGGGGATCAATCATCGGTGACTTAGGGAGCTAAATGACTCTGCCACACTATCTAGTCAGTAAGGAGATTGGGGGTTCTTCAAAGTCTGATATCACTGAGGTATGTGGAAAGAAAGTCTACCTGCGCCTATTATAATTGATAAACAATGCACTATTTAGTGTTCATAGTTCGGTTTGTGCAGATTTGTCCCTGCAACAGTAGTAGAATGGATTGTCCCCCTATCCAAAACAAAAGTAAAGTAGTATCTTATTCTTTCTTGGTGGTCATTCACCTTTTTATTGTTGGCAATTGTCAAAGCATAAACATTTAGAAGACTTGAAAAGACATTATGGACAATCCCAGAGGACTGCACTCAGTGCATAGAGCTATTGCTGACTAGAATGGGAGTCCAATGGAATTGCCAAATGTGCAATCTTAGTTAGCTACACAAACAGACTAATAAGAATAATCTAGTAATACCACAGGGAGTCATAGTCGAGGCAGGATAAGAATTTAGATCCAGTCTACAAGAAGATCAAAGACGATTTAGAAAAAATCGAATGAGGAACGCTAGGAAAAAATAGGTACTCTTTATTAAAATTAAAACTTACTGGGGCCAGCAAAGGAGCCCTCGCCTGCCCGATCCTGGCCTGCATCCTCTTGAACAGCACCCTCCTCCTGTGTCCTCTTGCCCTTGGGGGGAGCTGATGTACAACATGAAAGAAAGAAAGACCAGAAAACATGGATGAGATTTGTCAACCAAATCAAACATTTCAAAAGAACTATAACAAAATATTTTGGAGAAATAGCAAATAGATAGACAACTATTCCACGGGATATATTGACCTATCTCATATGGTATACTACGTTATTCGTATTGCCTGATTTGCGGACCGTTGACTTTCAAAGTTCCTATGTAACTCAATAAACAGACTACTAAAAAGGTTTGCCTAGGCCTGGCAGGCTGAAGTCCGCAGCACGCAAAGTGACAGACAAAGTCCACCCTGCTTGCAGATCAGTGAATACTCAAACTATCAATCCACCCACCACCACCACTATTTCTTCTTATAGCCATGTGTCTAAAGGAAGGACTGGACTTCAGTCTGTTGGGGCTGGTTTAGAAGTCCCTTGCGGCTCATTTTCCTCCATTGTTGCGTGACTTTTGTGACGCAGCGGCAGAACAAAAGAGTCGCCATGGTGCGACGTATATATTAAAAAAAACGCATATGGGAGATGCATCACGTTGTAAAGCCCTGCATCATCAGGGGGCGTTCCGGCGCAAGGGAGGGCATTCCTGCGCAGGAACGAATACTAAAAGTAGCTGAGGGAAATCTACAAGATGTCAATCAGTCACTTTTAGGACAATGATGCGTGACTCAAACCCTGTGCCTGCTTGAAGCCGACGTACGGCTTGATGCTGCATTGGGGAGATAGGGCACCCCAGAGCATTGCTGGAGCTGCGCCATCGTTGGCACACAACTCCAGCAATGCGCCGCCTTTACGCCACAGATGCGTAAGGCTTCTGTGACGTTTTGGGCCAATGGGTGGTGGTGGCATGGCGCACAATTACTGCCGCATCCCTGCTACTTTGCAGGGATGTGCCGGTAATTGAAAATATGACCCTTAGTGTCTAGCATTACGCAGTTCTTTACACTACACTCATAAATAATTTCTCAGGCCAATGAAATGAACACAAAATACAAAACAAATAGGCATAGTAGCAAGCAAGGCTACTGAGAAGGAGAGCAGTGCACCTGAAATGCATAGAAGATTTTGAAATATAATTTACCTAATGTAATCGGCAGCATTATTGCTCTTGGTAAAGAACAAAGATTTGCAAATAACAGAGCCGGATAAAACAGAATAGTGATGAAATAGCTAGAAATGCCTACTACTACTCACCAAGCCCGGGGACCTATACGCCGAGCGCGTCCAGCAAGTCCCGTTCCCGGTCCATGACATCCGTCCAGCGGTGGGTGGCCTGGTTATAGGTGCGCCGGACCCCAGAGAGCTTAAACATGGCCCGGCACACCTTCTCCCACCGCTTCCGGTGCTCCCGGATGCCATAGCCGGTTGCGATCTTGCCGCCTCCCAGGATCGTCTTGGGGAGGCGGCGCTGGACATGGAAGATGAGTGCGGCCACCTCCTCCGCGCTAAAGATCTCCCGTGGCATCACTTGCTCCCCCCTCAAACGCCCGCACGGGAGCCGGGCACGGGGTGCGGGACCCTTCCCCTTCTCAGGGTGCTTCCCGGCTCCCTTTACCATGGTCTGGGCAGAAATGAGTTAAATAATAAAGAAGAAATAGAATAGGGTAGAAGAAAATTAAAGAGTTTAAAAAAGTAGTTTAAAATTAACAAAAAGTAGCAGAAAACACAAAAATATAGAGCTAGAAAAATAGAGGGATAGATAATAAGTAAAATAGATCAAATAAACTTCAAAAAAAGCAAAGGATGGCAGAGATTCAGAGAGGATACAGAAAGCATGCCCAGAACCATAGCAATGAATGAGAAACAAGATGGCCGCGCCCATTCACGACCGCGTGGGTAAGTTCGCGCGAGATTTTCCTCGCGAGCACGTGCGAAATTGTACTAGCGAGCAGCACACTTTGCGAGATTACACATAGCGGCCGGAAACGGAATTACGTCACTCAAACAAGATGGCTGCGCCCGTGTACGACCGCTAGGGTAACTTCGCAAACGTATAGCTACAAGCGCCTTGCGAACACGAAAAAAATCACGCGAACATACACGCCGCAAAAAAAAAGTGTATTCGCTCGCATTCGCGGCTTCCGAAATCGATCTCGCACGGATTCGCGCCCCGCAAATGACGCGAAATTGCAGAAAAACGATTTTTGCTAAACTGAAAGCAATCAGCAGGTGCAAAAGTTCAAACTTAACATTAGTAACCATTCACTCTAGTGCTTCCTGAGGGGCCCCTCCAGAGTTCAGTTGCCTATTTGCGACTATTCCATGACCCTGCTATGACCCAAACAGCAGGCTCATAGAATAGCTACAAGTAGACCATAAAGGTCCTGTGAAAAAAAATTGCACTGCAACAGAAAGCAAATTACAGATAAGGAAGGAAGCAGGTGCCAGCCAGACTGGAAGTTTCAAAATTACTGACACATTAATCCCCCCCTAATTAATTCATGGCAGTTGAAGAAGGGCAGGTGTGCTTGCTTTCACTGCAACAGAAAGCAAATTACAGATAAGGAAGGAAGCAGGTGCCAGCCAGACTGGAAGTTTAAAAATAAGTGACACATTAATCAACCCCAAATTAATTCATGGCAGTTGAAGCAGGGCGGTGTGCTTGCTTTTTTTCACCCCCATAATCTACAGTGATAAACAAACCTAATGGGTGGCAGTCAGGATGTACCAGAGGGTGGCATGGGTGTACCAGAGGGTGGCAGTGGTGAAACAGAGGGTGCTGTGAACCTGTGATGATAAACCAGACGTAGAAACAACATAGTCGCGGCCGTTACAAGCCGAAAAGTAAGTTCGCAATTGCGAAATGGTCCACAAATCCTCGCGAACGCTCGCCAACAAAAAAAACTGAAAAATCCGCTAATCCGCGAGAGTTCGCGGATTTTGCGGATTGCGAATCCGTAAATCCGCAAATTCGCGTATGCGAGATCCGCTAGATCCGCCCATGCTTAACTGCAATAAATGACAGGCACTCAAACCGCAAGAACACACTGGGAAGGCATTTTCATAGTCAAAGGACAATACAATTTTCTATAATGGAAGTTCTTCCATCAGATAATAGAGGGCGTGAATTAACTTTGGAAGTGACTTTGAAAGAGGAGAACTTTGCACATTGATGCACCGCCACAGCACGTCGTGCATCAATGCTTGCAAAACTTTTTGGTACAACAGGTAGTAGCATAACTAAGCAAGATTAAAATAATTGGCAACTGTGGAAACGAAACCCCTGTGTTTAATCAGGTAGCACTGTTGATTGACTCGGAGATGCTGTATGTATGTAGGTTAGGTAGCAATCCAATCCAGACTATTATGTAGCCATTATGAGCGCTGCAAGGCTGGCTGACACTAGATGGTACAAAAGTAAAACCTCACTGAAACTGCATGTTACTACAGACTTTGAAACCGGAGATTCTGATGCAGTATAAGACTACAGTAAGATGTCTAAGCAACATCTCATCACTTTCCATTCTCGGCGTTAAGTTCTTGGACAATTTTATTTTCATCGTGAGTTTTGAAACTGCCATCAAAAACATTGCAGTTGTTAAAGTTGCCTGAAACTCGGACTGGCTATAAGGCTTTCACTGTGCTGACATCACATTGGCCTGTTGTCAGCAGTCATTACACTCAGCAAGAGCTCAGAGCTGTTAACTTCTTTGTAGCCGCTTGCCTCCATTGACATGCGTTTATTAAAGAAAAAGGCAGAATGAGAAAGCCTAGGCTGTGAATGTAGGAACAGTAGTTCTCAAAGAAAGTGGGTACCGGTAGGCCAGCTAGAAGGTGAAACATTGTCACACAGCACCTACGCAGAGAGTTAAGAACTGAGGAACCCTTCAGCATTATTACAGCCCATTCCCCTTAGTCCTTCTACAAAGCACTGCGTCAGGTATTCACATCTACTTGCCCCGCCTTAGCACCACCGTGACCTTTACTAACATGAGTCATGATGTGAAGCAAAATAATTTCACATAATAATAAGCATCGATCTGCAGGGCTGCTCTGTCTGATCATCCCTCCGGAGTCAGAGAGCCTGCTGCCTTAGTCCTGGTTTAGTTTTACCTAATACCGAGTACTGTTGCTGGAAAACTTAACTTGTGTAATTTCATGGTTATGCATTAGTTTACAGTACAGGCCGTTTACAGGAGGGAGCAATAGGGTTAGTCTCCTTCCATTGCTGGTGCTCTGAAACAGTTTCAAGAAGTTCTTGGAGTTTCTTGTTGCTCAATTGGCTGTAATTTCTGATACTTGGAAGTTTCCCTCGTCTTAATTGCATGATTTTTGCTCACGAGAAAGTGTCACTCATAGTCGTTGAAATGTCACTCATAATTTCACTCAAATTTTTAAAATGTCACACATGGCAATCTGAAACCTTGGCAGCTATGAGGGCGTGAGGCTCCAACGCAATCAGTGGATTCTGCTCGGAGGCACTGGGTGATCAGCTCCCCGTGTGTGATTGTGCCTGCAGTGTGTGAGTGACATCACTCCCTGTGGGATAGTGCTCCTGTGCACGAGGTGTGAGACCCACAAACAACAGAGGGATTGTACCGGAAGGAGGTATCATTGCAAGAAGCTATAAATCATAAAAACTGAAGAGGAAGGACAGATGTAATAAAAAGATTAATGTTTTCTTCCACAAGTTTCTAAACATGTAATGGTTGATGTTTGAGTCTACAAATGGCATCTGCCGAAACCCGGGATCGAACCAGGGACCTTTAGATCTTCAGTCTAACGCTCTCCCAACTGAGCTATTTCGGCCGCTTCTGATACAATGTTGTGACTGTTGTGATTCCAGTGAACACACCCTGGAGCTGTTGTGCTCGGAGTTGTTTCCTGCTCCTCTCTCTGCTGAGTGCCTGCGCCTCTTTCTTCCCAGTGCCCGAAGCCTGGCACAGAACATACAGAGCAGGGTCCTGGTGCCCAGAATATGCCCATCACAACCACAGCTGCAGGATATCACTACGAAGGGCGCCTGGGGTCGTTATTGTACCCCTAAAATACACATCACAATGACTGTGTCAGAGAATAAGCCTTTAGAATACACCCCTGCACCCAAAGATGCCCCCGCCAGGGGACTGTGCCACAGAATGCGCCAATCAGAACCAAGGCGCTTTAAACGCGTCCATCCGAATTATTGAGCCAAAGAAAATACACGGGACATTTAAAGTGCCTCAGAATTCCGCATCTCTTTATCCATTCATTTCCCTTCCCTATGTATATAGAGATAACTCTAATCACTAGCATATGCAGTAGACCATTGTACTCTTTACCATTCCTATGTGACTCTTAGAGTATATCCATTTGTATCCCTTCCCTATGTATACTGAGATAACTCTAATCACTAGTCTCTTCTTTCTGTGACTTTACATCTTGTACATTTGCAATTTTTTTCTGTGTGTATCTTTTATGTAACGCATGTAATCCTTAATCCTTATGTTTTGCAACAGGTTCTTATGTAAAGCGCTCTGACACCTTCGGGTAAAGTTTGCGCTATATAAAATCGCATTAAATAAAATAAATAAAAAAGAAATCTCTGATGCACCAATCAGAACGGAGAAGGGCAGCGACCGTCCTTCTAACTTCACTCTGACCAGAAACAACCCGATCATTACAAATATAACTGAGGCCCTTCTCAGAGAGACACCCCTTGTGTCTGGATGGGGTCTCAGCCCCTTGTGTCTGGATGGGGTCTCAGCCCCTTGTGTCTGGATGGGGTCTCAGCCCCTTGTGTCTGGATGGGGTCTCAGCCTCTTGTGTCTGGATGGGGTCTCAGCTCCTTGTGTCTGGATGGGGTCTCAGCCCCTGGTGTCTGGATGGGGTCTCAGCCCTTGTGTCTGGATGGGGTCTCAGCCCCTTGTGTCTGGATGGGGTCTCAGCCGCTTGTGTCTGGATGGGGTCTCAGCCCCTTGTGTCTGGATGGGGTCTCAGCCACTTGTGTCTGGATGGGGTCTGAGCCCCTGGTGTCTGGATGGGGTCTCAGCCCCTTGTGTCTGGATGGGGTCTCAGCCCCTTGTGTCTGGATGGGGTCTCAGCCCCTTGTGTCTGGATGGGGTCTCACCCCCTTGTGTCTGGATGGGGTCTCAGCCCCTTGTGTCTGGATGGGGTCTCAGCCCCTTGTGTCTGGATCGGATCTCAGCCCCTTGTGTCTGGATGGGGTCTCAGCCCCTTGTGTTTGGATGGGGTCTCGGCCCCTTGTGTCTGGATGGGGTCTCAGCCCCTTGTGTCTGGATGGGGTCTCATCCCCTCGTGTCTGGATGGGGTCTCGGCCCCTTGTGTCTGGATGGGGTCTCAGCCCCTTGTGTCTGGATGGGGTCTCAGCCCCCTGGGGTCTCAGCCCCTTGTGTCTGGATGGGGTCTCAGCCCCTTGTGTCGGGATGGGGTCTCAGCCCCTTGTGTCTGGATGGGGTTTCAGCCCCTGGTGTCTGGATGGGGTCTCAGCCCCTTGTGTCTGGATGGGGTCTCAGCCCCTTGTGTCTGGATGGGGTCTCAGCCCCTTGTGTCTGGATGGGGTCTTGGCCGCTTGTGTCTGGATGGGGTCTCAGCCCCTTGTGTCTGGATGGGGTCTCAGCCCCTCGTGTCTGGATGGGGTCTCAGCCCCCTGGGGTCTCAACCCCTTGTGTCTGGATGGGGTCTCAGCCCCTTGTGTCGGGATGGGGTCTCAGCCCCTTGTGTCTGGATGGGGTCTCAGCCCCTTGTGTCTGGATGGGGTCTCAGCCCCTTGTGTCGGGATGGGGTCTCAGCCCCTTGTGTCTGGATGGCGTCTCAGCCCCTTGTATCTGGATGGAGTCTCAGCCCCTTGTGTCTGGATGGGGTCTCAGCCCCTTGTGTCTGGATGGGGTCTCAGCCCCTTGTGTCTGGATGGGGTCTCAGCCCCTTGTGTCTGGATGGGGTCTCAGCCCGTTGTGTCTGGATGGGGTCTCAGCCCCTTGTGTCTGCATGGGGTCTCAGCCCCTTGTGTCTGGATGGGGGTCTCAGCTCCTTGTGTCTGGATGGGGTCTCATCCCCTGGTGTCTGGATGGGGTCTCAGCCCCTTGTGTCTGGATGGGGTCTCAGCCCCTTGTGTCTGGATGGGGTCTCAGCCCCTGGTGTCTGGATGGGGTCTCAGCCCCTTGTGTCTGGATGGGGTCTCAGCCACTTGTGTCTGGATGGGGTCTCAGCCCCTGGTGTCTGGATGGGGTCTCAGCTCCTTGTGTCTGGATGGGGTCTCAGCCCCTGGTGTCTGGATGGGGTCTCAGCCCTTGTGTCTGGATGGGGTCTCAGCCCCTTGTGTCTGGATGGGGTCTCAGCGGCTTGTGTCTGGATGGGGTCTCAGCCCCTTGTGTCTGGATGGGGTCTCAGCCACTTGTGTCTGGATGGGGTCTGAGCCCCTGGTGTCTGGATGGGGTCTCAGCCCCTTGTGTCTGGATGGGGTCTCAGCCACTTGTGTCTGGATGGGGTCTCAGCCCCTTGTGTCTGGATGGGGTCTCACCCCCTTGTGTCTGGATGGGGTCTCAGCCCCTTGTGTCTGGATGGGGTCTCAGCCCCTTGTGTCTGGATCGGATCTCAGCCCCTTGTGTCTGGATGGGGTCTCAGCCCCTTGTTTCTGGATGGGGTCTCGGCCCCTTGTGTCTGGATGGGGTCTCAGCCCCTTGTGTCTGGATGGGGTCTCAGCCCCTCGTGTCTGGATGGGGTCTCGGCCCCTTGTGTCTGGATGGGGTCTCAGCCCCTTGTGTCTGGATGGGGTCTCAGCCCCCTGGGGTCTCAGCCCCTTGTGTCTGGATGGGGTCTCAGCCCCTTGTGTCGGGATGGGGTCTCAGCCCCTTGTGTCTGGATGGGGTCTCAGCCCCTGGTGTCTGGATGGGGTCTCAGCACCTTGTGTCTGGATGGGGTCTCAGCCCCTTGTGTCTGGATGGGGTCTCAGCCCCTTGTGTCTGGATGGGGTCTTGGCCCCTTGTGTCTGGATGGGGTCTCAGCCCCTTGTGTCTGGATGGGGTCTCAGCCCCTCGTGTCTGGATGGGGTCTCAGCCCCCTGGGGTCTCAGCCCCTTGTGTCTGGATGGGGTCTCAGCCCCTTGTGTCTGGATGGGGTCTCAGCCCCTTGTGTCGGGATGGGGTCTCAGCCCCTTGTGTCTGGATGGGGTCTCAGCCCCTTGTATCTGGATGGAGTCTCAGCCCCTTGTGTCTGGATGGGGTCTCAGCCCCTTGTGTCTGGATGGGGTCTCAGCCCCTTGTGTCTGGATGGGGTCTCAGTCCCTTGTGTCTGGATGGGGTCTCAGCCCCTTGTGTCTGGATGGGGTCTCAGCCCCTTGTGTCTGGATGGGGTCTCAGCCCCTGGTGTCTGGATGGGGTCTCAGTCCCTTGTGTCTGGATGGGGTCTCAGCCCCTTGTGTCTGGATGGGGTCTCAGCCCCTTGTGTCTGGATGGGGTCTCAGCCCCTTGTGTCTGGATGGGGTCTCAGCCCCTTGTGTCTGGATGGGGTCTAAGGCCCTTGTGTCTGGATGGGGTCTCAGCCCCTTGTGTCTGGATGGGGTCTCACCCCCTGTGTCTGGATGGGGTTTCAACCCCTTGTGTCTGGATGGGGTCTCAGCCCCTTGTGTCGGGATGGGGTCTCAGCCCCCTGGGGTCTCCGCCCCTTGTGTCTGGATGGGGTCTCAGCCCCTTGTGTCTGGATGGGGTCTCAGCCCCTGGTGTCTGGATGGGGTCTCACCCCCTTGTGTCTGGATGGGGTCTCAGCCCCTTGTGTCTGGATGGGGTCTCAGCCCCTTGTGTCTGGATGGGGTCTCAGCCCCTTGTGTCTGGATGGGGTCTCAGCCCCTTGTGTTCTGGATGGGGTCTCAGCCCCTTGTGTCTGGATGGGGTCTCAGCCCCTTGTGTCTGGATGGGGTCTCAGCCCCTTGTGTCTGGATGGGGTTTCGGCCCCTTGTGTCTGGATGGGGTCTCGGCCCCTTGTGTCTGGATGGGGTCTCGGCCCCTTGTGTCTGGATGGGGTCTCAGCCCCTGGTGTCTGGATGGGGTCTCAGCCCCTTGTGTCTGGATGGGGTCTCAGCCCCTTGTGTCTGGATGGGGTCTCAGCCCCTTGTGTCTGGATGGGGTCTCAGCCCCTGGTGTCTGGATGGGGTCTCAGCCCCTTGTGTCTGGATGGGGTCTCAGCCCCTTGTGTCTGGATGGGGTCTCAGCCCCTTGTGTCTGGATGGGGTCTCAGCCCCTTGTGTCTGGATGGGGTCTCGGCCTCTCGTGTCTGGATGGGGTCTCAGCCCCTTGTGTCTGGATGGGGTCCTTGTGTCAGGATGGGGTCTCAGCCCCTTGTGTCTGGATGGGGTCTTGGCCCCTCGTGTCTGGATGGGGTCTCAGCCCCTTGTGTCTGAATGGGGTCCTTGTGTCTGGATGGGGTCTCAGCCCCTTGTGTCTGGATGGGGTCCTCTGGATGGGGTCTCAGCCCCTTGTGTCTGGATGGGGTCTCAGCCCCTTGTGTCTGGATGGGGTCTCAGCCCCTTGTGTCTGGATGGGGTCTCAACCCCTTGTGTCTGGATGGGGTCTCAGCCCCTTGTGTCTGGATGGGGTCTCAGCCCCTTGTGTCTGGATGGGGTCTCAGCCCCTGGTGTCTGGATGGGGTCTCAGCCCCTTGTGTCTGGATGGGGTCTCAGCCCCTGGTGTCTGGATGGGGTCTCAGCCCCTTGTGTCTGGATGGGGTCTCAGCCCCTTGTGTCTGGATGGGGTTTCAGCCCCTTGTGTCTGGATGGGGTCTCACCCCCTTGTGTCTGGATGGGGTCTCAGCCCCTTGTGTCTGGATGGGGTCTAAGGCCCTTGTGTCTGGATGGGGTCTCAGCCCCTTGTGTCTGGATGGGGTCTCAGTTCCTTGTGTCTGGATGGGGTCTCAGCCCCGGGTGTCTGGATGGGGTCTCAGCCCCTTGTGTCTGGATGGGGTCTCAGCCCCTTGTGTCTGGATGGGGTCTCAGCCCCGTGTGTCTGGATGGGGTCTCAGCCCCTTGTGTCTGGATGGGGTCTCAGCCCCTTGTGTCTGGATGGGGTCTCAGCCCCTTGTGTCTGGTGGGGTCTCAGCCCCTTGTGTCTGGATGGGGTCTCACCCCCTTGTGTCTGGATGGGGGCTCAGCCCCTTGTGTCTGGATGGGGTCTCAGCCCCTTGTGTCTGGATGGGGTCTCAGCCCCTTGTGTCTGGATGGGGTCTCAGCCCTGGTGTCTGGATGGGGTCTCGGCCCCTTGTGTCTGGATGGGGTCTCAGCCCCTTGTGTCTGGATGGGGTCTCAGCCCCTTGTGTCTGGATGGGGTCTCAGCCCCTTGTGTCTGGATGGGGTCTCAGCCCCTTGTGTCTGGATGGGGTCTAAGGCCCTTGTGTCTGGATGGGGTCTCAGCCCCTTGTGTCTGGATGGGGTCTCACCCCCTGTGTCTGGATGGGGTTTCAACCCCTTGTGTCTGGATGGGGTCTCAGCCCCTTGTGTCGGGATGGGGTCTCAGCCCCCTGGGGTCTCCGCCCCTTGTGTCTGGATGGGGTCTCAGCCCCTTGTGTCTGGATGGGGTCTCAGCCCCTGGTGTCTGGATGGGGTCTCACCCCCTTGTGTCTGGATGGGGTCTCAGCCCCTTGTGTCTGGATGGGGTCTCAGCCCCTTGTGTCTGGATGGGGTCTCAGCCCCTTGTGTCTGGATGGGGTCTCAGCCCCTTGTGTCTGGATGGGGTCTCAGCCCCTTGTGTCTGGATGGGGTCTCAGCCCCTTGTGTCTGGATGGGGTCTCAGCCCCTTGTGTCTGGATGGGGTTTCGGCCCCTTGTGTCTGGATGGGGTCTCGGCCCCTTGTGTCTGGATGGGGTCTCGGCCCCTTGTGTCTGGATGGGGTCTCAGCCCCTGGTGTCTGGATGGGGTCTCAGCCCCTTGTGTCTGGATGGGGTCTCAGCCCCTTGTGTCTGGATGGGGTCTCAGCCCCTTGTGTCTGGATGGGGTCTCAGCCCCTGGTGTCTGGATGGGGTCTCAGCCCCTTGTGTCTGGATGGGGTCTCAGCCCCTTGTGTCTGGATGGGGTCTCAGCCCCTTGTGTCTGGATGGGGTCTCAGCCCCTTGTGTCTGGATGGGGTCTCGGCCTCTCGTGTCTGGATGGGGTCTCAGCCCCTTGTGTCTGGATGGGGTCCTTGTGTCAGGATGGGGTCTCAGCCCCTTGTGTCTGGATGGGGTCTTGGCCCCTCGTGTCTGGATGGGGTCTCAGCCCCTTGTGTCTGAATGGGGTCCTTGTGTCTGGATGGGGTCTCAGCCCCTTGTGTCTGGATGGGGTCCTCTGGATGGGGTCTCAGCCCCTTGTGTCTGGATGGGGTCTCAGCCCCTTGTGTCTGGATGGGGTCTCAGCCCCTTGTGTCTGGATGGGGTCTCAACCCCTTGTGTCTGGATGGGGTCTCAGCCCCTTGTGTCTGGATGGGGTCTCAGCCCCTTGTGTCTGGATGGGGTCTCAGCCCCTGGTGTCTGGATGGGGTCTCAGCCCCTTGTGTCTGGATGGGGTCTCAGCCCCTGGTGTCTGGATGGGGTCTCAGCCCCTTGTGTCTGGATGGGGTCTCAGCCCCTTGTGTCTGGATGGGGTTTCAGCCCCTTGTGTCTGGATGGGGTCTCACCCCCTTGTGTCTGGATGGGGTCTCAGCCCCTTGTGTCTGGATGGGGTCTAAGGCCCTTGTGTCTGGATGGGGTCTCAGCCCCTTGTGTCTGGATGGGGTCTCAGTTCCTTGTGTCTGGATGGGGTCTCAGCCCCGGGTGTCTGGATGGGGTCTCAGCCCCTTGTGTCTGGATGGGGTCTCAGCCCCTTGTGTCTGGATGGGGTCTCAGCCCCGTGTGTCTGGATGGGGTCTCAGCCCCTTGTGTCTGGATGGGGTCTCAGCCCCTTGTGTCTGGATGGGGTCTCAGCCCCTTGTGTCTGGTGGGGTCTCAGCCCCTTGTGTCTGGATGGGGTCTCACACCCTTGTGTCTGGATGGGGGCTCAGCCCCTTGTGTCTGGATGGGGTCTCAGCCCCTTGTGTCTGGATGGGGTCTCAGCCCCTTGTGTCTGGATGGGGTCTCAGCCCTGGTGTCTGGATGGGGTCTCGGCCCCTTGTGTCTGGATGGGGCCTCAGCCCCTTGTGTCTGGATGGGGGCTCAGCCCCTTGTGTCTGGATGGGGTCTCAGCCCCTTGTGTCTGGATGGGGTCTCAGCCCCTTGTGTCTGGATGGGGTCTCAGCCCTGGTGTCTGGATGGGGTCTCAGCCCCTTGTGTCTGGATGGGGCCTCCTCAGCCCCTTGTGTCTGGATGGGGTCTCAGCCCCTTGTGTCTGGATGGGGTCTCAGCCCCTGGTGTCTGGATGAGGTCTCAGCCCCTTGTGTCTGGATGGGGTCTCAGCCCCTGGTGTCTGGATGGGGTCTCAGCCCCTTGTGTCTGGATGGGGTCTCAGGCCCTTGTGTCTGGATGGGGTCTCAGCCCCTTGTGTCTGGATGAGGTCTCAGCCCCTTGTGTCTGGAAGGGGTCTCACCCCCTGGTGTCTGGATGGGGTCTCAGCCCCTTGTGTCTGGATGGGGTCTCAGCCCCTTGTGTCTGGATGGGGTCTCAGCCCCTTGTGTCTGGATGGGGTCCTTTGTGTCTGGATGGGGTCTCAGCCCCTTGTATCTGGATGGGGTCTCAGCCCCTTGTGTCTGGATGGGGTCCTTTGTGTCTGGATGGGGTCTCAGCCCCTTGTGTCGGGATGGGGTCTCAGCCCTGGTGTCTGGATGGGGTCTCAGCCCTTGTGTCTGGATGGGGTCTCAGCCCCTTGTGTCTGGATGGGGTCTCAGCCCCTTGTGTCTGGATGGGGTCTCAGCCCCCCCTTGTGTCTGGATGGGGTCTCAACCCCTGGTGTCTGGATGGGGTCTCAGCCCCTTATGTCTGGATGGGGTCTCACCCCCTTGTGTCTGGATGGGGTCTCAGCCCCTTGTGTCTGGATGGGGTCTCAGCCCCTTGTGTCTGGATGGGGTCTCAGCCCCTTGTGTCTAGATGGGGTCTCAGCCCCTTGTGTCTGGATGGGGTCGCACCCCCTTGTGTCTGGATGGGGTCTTAGCCCCTCGTGTCTGGATGGGGTCTCAGCCCCTTGTGTCTGGATGGGGTCTCAGCTCCTGGTGTCTGGATGGGGTCTCAGCTCCTTGTGTCTGGATGGGGTCTCAGCTCCTGGTGTCTGGATGGGGTCTCAGCCCCTTGTGTCTGGATGGGGTCTCAGCCCCTTGTGTCTGGATGGGGTCTCAGCTCCTGGTGTCTGGATGGGGTCTCAGCCCCTTGTGTCTGGATGGGGTCTCAGCTCCTGGTGTCTGGATGGGGTCTCAGCCCCTTGTGTCTGGATGGGGTCTCAGCCCCTTGTGTCTGGATGGGGTCTCAGCCCCTTGTGTCTGGATGGGGTCTCAGCCCCTTGTGTCTGGATGGGGTCTCAGCTCCTGGTGTCTGGATGGGGTCTCAGCCCCTTGTGTCTGGATGGGGTCTCAGCCCCTTGTGTCTGGATGGGGTCTCAGCCCCTTGTGTCTGGATGGGGTCTCAGCCCCTTGTGTCTGGATGGGGTCTCAGCCCCTTGTGTCTGGATGGGGTCTCAGCCCCTTGTGTCTGGACAGGGTCTCAGCCCCTTGTGTGATGGGGTCTCAGCCCCTTGTGTCTGGATGGGGTCTCAGCCCCATGTGTCTGGATGGGGTCTTGTGTCTGGATGGGGTCTCAGCCCCTTGTGTCTGGATGGGGTCTCACCCCCTTGTGCCTGGATGGGGTCTCAGCCCCTTGTGTCTGGATGGGGTCTCAGCCCCTTGTGTCTGGATGGGGTCTCAGCCCCTTGTGTCTCGATGGGGTCTCAGCCCCTTGTGTCTGGATGGGGTCTCAGCCCCTTGTGTCTGGTCTCAGCCCCTTGTGTCGGGATGGGGTCTCATCCCCTTGTGTCTGGATGGGGTCTCAGCCCCTGGTGTCTGGATGGGGTCTCAGCCCCTTGTGTCTGGATGGGGTCTCAGCCCCTTGTGTCTGAATGGGGTCTCAGCCCCTCGTGTCTGGAAGGGGCCTCAGCCCCTGGTGTCTGGATGGGGTCTCAGCCCCTTGTGTCTGGATGGGGTCTCAGCTCCTTGTGTCTGGATGGGGTCTCAGTCCCTTGTGTCTGGATGGGGTCTCAGCCCCTTGTGTCTGGATGGGGTCTCAGCCCCTTGTGTCTGGATGGGGTCTTGTGTCTGGATGGGGTCTCAGCCCCTTGTGTCTGGATGGGGTCTCAGCCCCTTGTGTCTGGATGGGGTCTCAGCCCCTTGTGTCTGGATGGGGTCTCAGCCCCTTGTGTCTGGATGGGGTCTCAGCCCCTTGTGTCTGGATGGGGTCTCAGCCCCTTGTGTCTGGATGGGGTCTCAGCTCCTTGTGTCTGGATGGGGTCTCAGCCCCTTGTGTCTGGATGGGGTCTCAGCCCCTGGTGTCTGGATGGGGTCTCAGCCCTTGTGTCTGGATGGGGTCTGACCCCCTCGTGTCTGGATGGGGTCTCAGCCCCTTGTGTCTGGATGGGGTCTCAGCCCCTTGTGTCTGGATGGGGTCTCAGCCCCTTGTGTCTGGATGGGGTCTTGTGTCTGCATGGGGTCTCAGCCCCTTGTGTCTGGATGGGGTCTCACCCCCTTGTGTCTGGATGGGGTCTCAGTCCCTTGTGTCTGGATGGGGTCTCAGCCCCTTGTGTCTGGATGGGGTCTCAGCCCCTGGTGTCTGGATGGGGTCTCAGCCCCCTGTGTCTGGATGGGGTCTCAGCCCCTTGTGTCTGGATGGGGTCTCAGCCCCTTGTGTCTGGATGGGGTCTCAACCCCTTGTGTCTGGATGGGGTCTCAGCCCCTTGTGTCTGGATGGGGTCTCAGCCCCTTGTGTCTGGATGGGGTCTCAGCCCCTTGTGTCTGGATGGGGTCTCAGCCCCTTGTGTCTCGATGGGGTCTCAGCCCCTTGTGTCTGGATGCGGTCTCAGCCCCTTGTGTCTGGATGGGGTCTCAGCCCCTTGTGTCGGGATGGGGTCTCAGCCCCTTGTGTCTGGATGGGGTCTCAGCCCTGCTGCTGTGTCCAGTGTGCACCCCCACGGCTCACCTTTCTGTCCCCGAGGTTAGTTTCAATAAAAGTTTTCATCCCCTGTTCTCAGGTTCAACGCGAGTCACTTAAAAACAAACCCCTCCTGGTGCTGATGTGGGGGGTCGCTGCCCCGCCCCCTCCCCCAGCTGTTCCTGCAGCTGGCTCGGTGGTACAGGGCTCACGTTCTTCCTTTAGGTGCGTCAGGGTATGTTTGTAATCAAATGCAAAACCAACCCTGGTTATTTCAAAGTCACTTGTTTTGTTAATATTTATTGAAATATGACTTTATAAAAGGAAAAGAGGGCTCGTCCGGGATTTGAACCCGGGACCTCTCGCACCCTAAGCGAGAATCATACCCCTAGACCAACGAGCCAGCTGTGGTATGCAGAGGTACATGTTTTATATGTTGTGTCGATCTCTGCTAGGACTTTACCGGTATTTTATATCATTTTTGTCTGTTCCCTCCTTAGCCGCAGGTACTCCCAGAGGACAGACGGACGCTCTGTGGTAAATAAATAAATAATACCTCTATTTTTGACTAGATATACAATAACAGATAGCTCAATAAATAAGAGTCAAGATTCGAGGTAGCTGGAGTTTGCAGGTTTAATACAGCATAAAGGACAGGAACAGGACAACCTGCACAGGAATAGGATGGCAGCGCTGCACAACGGGGTAAGGGGGAAGTGGCGAAGAAGTGGGGACTTTAATAACAGTGTACAAGCATATATATACTTAAACGAAATACACGATGTTCAATACAATAGGCGTAGCAGTAGGCAGGGCCTGTAGCAGTCGCGAAAGATAAGGCTGAAAGTAGGTGTAACAAGAGGCGTGTACATAGACATGTGATGTAAACGTAACAGAATATGTCACAAATGGGGCGGAAACATGTAGGGGGCTACCTAAGGAGCCGGGACCTCTAACCTAGAGGTGCGCGCAAGCTGGCAATGACGTGTTACTAGGAGAAGCTGGGGGCTATGACTTCTGCGCTAGAAGGAGAGACTAAAGTCTGGAGAGTCAGAGCGACATGTACCTAAACACTATCTAGTATCTGATGTTTAGAGAACATGTTGATAGAATCCAAAAGTTATCAGGGTAAAGGCTAACAGACTCTAAGACTGGTGCATGCATTATTCTACATGTAGTGCGTGTTGAGGAATATTAAATGACCATTAATACAGTATTTCTCTTACATGGAGACGTAAAGGCTAGACCATGACGGAAACTATTGATGCGATTCAGTAGCTTAGGAATGCAGAGAAGGAGGGCTGGACTGATAACTAGAATCATAACATACTCTTGGCAGACTGGCAGGCAGAGCCAGGCCGAGCCGGGCACTGTGAGGCAGGAAGTAAGTGAAGGGTCAGGGATACAGGTGGGGGCTGTATCGCTCCTCGGAGAGGGTTCAGAAGACAGGAGCTGAATCTGAGTCCGGGCCCTTTTGAGGCCTAGAAACGGGGACTTTATAATGAAATAACGTGCACACTGTGAAACGTGGCAACGTAACTTTACATAGGCCTGATATTCGTTGTATTCACGAAAACTGGGAACTGGCATACTAGAGGTGGACACAACTGTAATTGCGTCTTAAATCGGTCATAAGGAATACATATGCATATTAATCATGCACATATAACATAAGATGGGGAACACGTAGGGACACAGAACATGGCAAAATTTACTTTTCCACATTCCCTCCTTGTCACTACGTTTCCATCAGGAAACATCTATATTCATGATACCATCTATCATTTCATACAGTATCATTTGCTCGTCTCGAATTTTCTTGGAACGGGATTTAGGACTAGGAATACAAGAGGTAGCACAAATGCCGCAAATCGCAGGGCCACATTGTATACAGAGGCAGCAACTGAATATGATCGCTACTGCAATACCTAGAAATGACAATACTTTCCATCCCCAGGCAGAAACTATACTCCAAAACCAACCGGACCATGTCCAGGTGCCTGGATTCTGGTGTAACTGATGGGCAATTTTATGAAGTCTGGTTATAGCTGAATAAACAGACGGCGCGTTATTAGGAATGAAAATGCAGCAACTAGATCCGATGACTCTACATGCTCCTCCTCTATCGGCCAGTATGACATCAAGAACGAGACGATTTTGGAGCACGACAAATCTCATAGCAGATTGCTCTTCGGTTAAATTACCTAGAGCAGAGGCAGTCTCATTCACTACTGCTTCAAGGGTTCTGGTCAATCTACGTATTAACTTACTATTCTGGATAGGTCCTATAAAAAAAAAGAAACCTTTATTGAAATCTGTATACTGTTCTAGAGCAGTTTCAGTTTGATCGACAATCGGGGACTCGATCTCCCTTCTATGTCTAATGTGTACTAGATGTGTGTTTCTATGATAATCGGATGGGGCTAGAAAAACTGGTGGCAGTAGGAAGGCAATGTAACAGGTTCCATCCCAATCGAGGGGCAGACGAACATATGCGGTCTGACCACAAACAAAATAAGAATGACGTGAAGCTTTGAAAATAGATTTCCCACTGTCACTATACTTGACAATAGTAGTACAATCACTATGTCCTACATGTGCGGAACCATTATTTCTGACACATAATTCGCCTTTGACTGGTAGTACTGAAATAGCAGGTAAGTCTGGAGTGGGATCAGACTGGACATTCAGGACCATGAAATTCGAAGAATAATTACCCAAATTATAAACTTCATTTTCTAGATCTAACCCTGTTCTGTGGGCGAGACCTTGCTTGTCTGGAAAACATGTACTGTTCAGAAGGGACATATCATTTGAAGATGACGTTAACATGGACCAGGCTCCACACGAACCATTATGTGAAAACGGATAAGGAAACAGTGGCAGAACTCCCTTCGGTGTCTGGAAAGGGGGGAGTCGACCACACACCCAACAATTAGTGGCATTGCTGGTCTGGTGTGAATAATGTAACATACGGATAAAGGAATTGTTGCGCATAGCAAGACGATAGGATAGTTCATGAGGAGGCAGATCACTAAACGTGTGCTCTACTGTAGCATTAGAAAACTTATTTACATCAGAAATTGGAAAACATAGATGAAATGCATAACTCGTGCAGGTAACCATCAAGCTTAAAAATAATATAAAACTTAGAAAAACTATACATCGGATTGAGTTTTGACTAACTCTCTCACTATGGGGGTCTATCTCATACATGTCAGATACCTGTCTAACCGTTTCACCCAGGGGGACTTAGACAATTAAACTGGCTGACTTATTTTACTAGACCGTAGCTTCTGTTTATACTCCTGTTGCGGAGTTCTCTCTAACAGGGGAGGATTTGAGGCAAAGTCATTAGCGGGACAGTCCTTGATAATAGGGCAATGTTCAGATTTGGAAGTGTCTGTAGAAGTGTCTTTGAGTCCGTGAAATTTCTTAACATGCGACAGATGCACCCAGCCTTTCCTGCCTTCCAACTTCACGGCCGTGCGGGTGGTTAGAAGGACTAACTTCGGCTCCTTCCAGCGAGGCTCCAGCGGACTTGAACGATCAAAATTCCGGATTAAGACCAGGGTGCCGGGAAGGACCTCGTGTGGCTTGACTTCAGTATTGTCGGGAAATGCAGCGGCAACCTGTGAACGACAAGAGTGTAGGGCAGACATCAAGGAAGCTAGGTAATCTGTCAGCATATTACTGGAAACATCTGTAATACTTCGGGGTCTGGGTGTACCCCACATGTTCGGGGGGCGGCCGAATACGACCTCATAAGGGGACAGGCCTGATCTGGAATGTGCGACCATGCGCATATAAAATAGGGCGACTGGCAGGGCAACTAACCAGTCTACACCTTTTTCTTGACAGACTTTGGCAATACGGATTTTCAAGGTTTGATTATGTCTCTCTACGAGACCGGCTGCTTCTGGATGGCGTACACAATGGAACTTCCACTGGTACCCTAGCAACAGGGAAACGTGCTTCATTAGTTCAGATGAGAATGGCTGGCCGTTATCAGAATACATGACCCTTGGGAGTCCATAGCGGGGGAAAAATTCACGAACCAACTGCTTGGCAGTGGTCGCGGCTGTGTAATCTGGGACTGGATATGCTTCTGTCCACCTGGACAAAGCGCATACAACTACAAGGACATACTTGAAACCTCGACATCGCTCCATCTGAATATAATCCATCTGGAGGACTTCAAAAGGGTGGTCAGGGGGCTGGAATCCACCTTGTTCCACCGGGACACTTTTACCTGGATTGAACTGGCAACATATCATACAGGTACGGACTTTCTGCTTGGCTGCAGCTCGTAAATGCTTGTTGAACCAAAGGTTCTGGATACTGTCATGGCTTTTTCTCCTAAGTGTGCTGGACTATGTGCGGTATTGATAATGACTTGAACCATAGAGTCGGGGAGAAACCATATGGCTTTTCCCTTTGTCACCCATCCCTGATCTGTCTGGACCCCTCCTTGTTCGGACCATTTCTTGATTTCTTCGGGAGTAGCATGTAACTGGATATCTATGACATCTTGAGTAGGGTCCTTAACTGTCATACAAGTAGTCTGTTCTAGAGTGGATGTCGGTGTCTTGTTAACTGGAATATCTGGTGTCTGTGCTGTAAGCTTGGCTGTTCGATCTGCTAGATCATTACCTTGGGAAATAATGTCAGTGACTTTAGTGTGTGCTTTGCACTTCATGATAGCGATAGCTGTCGGTAAATGTATTGCATCTAACAGAGCTTGAATAAGGAGACCATGCTGAATCTTGGTTCCATGAGAAGTCATGAAACCTCTCTCCTGCCAGAGCACTCCGAAGTCGTGTACAACTCCAAATGCGTAGCGTGAATCTGTGTAAATATTAACTTTCAGGTTCTTGGCGTGTATGCAGGCTTGAGTCAGAGCAACTAGCTCTGCTGCTTGAGCGGACAGGGTGTCAATACGGTGTGTTTCAATAACTTTAGTGTCAGTAGTCACTGCATACGCGGCTACTAGTTCTCCTGTACTTGTTCTCATACATGAACCATCCACATAAAGTGTCAGGTCGGGATCTGGTAAGGCAATGTCTGTCAGATCTTGTCTTGGCTTAGTCATAGTGTTAACAACTTCCACACAATCATGTGTGGCAGGATTCGAAGTAACTGACGGTAACAGTGTAGCAGGATTTAGAAAGTTGCAGCGTCTGATTTCTATGTGTGGCTGGAACAGTGTCAGTTCATAACCTGTCAAACGTGCAATTGTCAAGTGCTGAGTCTGTGTTCGGTTTAATAGAACTTCCACGGAGTGTGGAACTTGTACTGTCAAGGAATGTCCTAATACTATGGAATCACTTTGTCTGATAGCTAGTGCTGTGGCTGCAACTGACTTGAGGCACGCAGGTAGAGCCTGAGCTACTGGATCTAGTGTGCTCGAAAAATAAGCACAGGGTTTGTATTGTCCGGCTTGATCTTGTGTGAGAACAGATAATGCTGTACCATCACGTTCTGTGACAAAAAGTGTAAAAGGCTTACTGTAGTTCGGTGTTGCTAGAACAGGTGCTTGGCATAAAGCTTTCTTCAACTCATTAAAACTAAGTGTATGTTCAGATGTCCAAGGGAGAACAGTCGATACGGCTGCCTCCTGTGTCGTTAACTGTATCAGTGGCTTGGCTAGAAATGCATACTGAGGAATCCATTGTCTGCAATAAGAAGTAAGGCCGATAAAAGCACGCACCTCCTTCTGTGTCTTGGGCTGTGGAAGACTCGCTATTAACTGGATACGGTCGGGTGTCAACTGCCTACCCCACTTGGACAGTAAGTGGCCTAAGTAGATCACTTGCTGGACACAGAATTGGAGCTTCGAAGGGGACACCTTGTGCCCCATCTCGGCTAGGAAATACAGGACTGTAAGTGATGCTCGCTCGCAAGCACGTTCAGAACGGGCTGTGATCAGTAGATCATCGACATACTGGAGCAGGGCAGTGTCAGTTGGCATGTGAATATTGTCTAGTTGTCTCTTAAGTGCTTGACTGTAAATGCTAGGACTTTCTGTGAAACCTTGAGGAGCTCGTGTGAATTTATAGCTCCTTCCATTTAAACAAAAACCGAAAAGGTACTGGCTATCTGGATGAATTGGAACACTGAAAAATGCGTTCTTGAGGTCTATTACTGTGAAAAATATTGCCTCAGAATCAATAGCTGTCAATAGAGATGAGATATCTGGGACTACTGGATACTGGGGAATAATACATTTATTGAGTTCTCGAAGGTCAATCACTAATCGATATACTGGGGGTGCATTTGGATCAGTACGTTTCATGACTGGAATGATAGGAGAATTACATACATTGGAGTCAGTTTCTACAACTACTCCTTGAGCCATGAGCTCGTCAATAATTTTGGATAAGGCTGCTACAGCCTCAGGTGGCAATCTGTACTGTCTGATTCGTGGCAGGACTATACCTTGCTTGAGAGTCACACGATGGGGTGTGATCTGCATAAAACCAACATCAGTTGGACCTTGCGCCCATAGATGCTGCGGAACATTAGACAATCTCGGATCAAAATCTCGTAAAACATAGTGACCCTTGAAGTCACGTAAAAACAAACGTATTCCCTCTGGGGAACAACAAATAACTGCACCTAATTCCTTTAATGTCTTTATACCTAACAAATTTTCTGGACATGACTTCGTAAGTAATAGATCAGTAGTTCGGGACAATGGACCTACTTCTAGAGTAACTGGTTTTGATATCTCGTTTACAATAGGCTTTCCTGAAAATCCAAGGGAAACATTTCTAGAGCCTGAGAGCGGAGCCCCTGGAACTTCGTCATGACTTATAGTAGTCCTACTTGCCCCTGTATCAATCAGAAACTTTCTGTCTTTCCCTAATACTTGACTATGAACATAGGGACCTTCTTGATCTACAGGAATCTCGATGAGAGGCAAGCCTACCTCCCTCTCTAGGCTGTTTCATGAATACGCTTGATACTCTGGATACTCTGTCTGTGCATACTGGTACATCTGCTGTGTAACATGCTGTGTTGCAGCGATAGGCTGCGGTACTGGAACTGTCTGTTGTGCATTCTGTGGCTGAGAAGTCTGTGAAACTTGTTCTTGTCTAGGCGGACGTGGTCTTTCTTTAGTTTTACCAGTGGCTATATTGTGTTTCAGAACTGCACACTCGTTTATGAAATGACCTGGCTGTTTACAATAATTGCATGTCCCTTTAACGGGAGCTGTAGGATGACTGGCTTGACTCGGACCCCTCTTCTGACTGTCTTGAGGAACAGATTGTGCAACTAGTACTTTCATTTTCGTGTCTTTCATACGTATTCTCTCGTGTTCTTGTTCTTCTCTGATTCTATTCTGGTGATACTGGAGCATCTGTAACATCTGGGACGGGGTACTAGCTTGCCACGTACTTTCGACTTTCAAAACTCGATTCTTAACTTGTGGACTTGAATTCTCGACTAATTTAGTAACAAAAAGATGAGGGTATGACTCGCTACTCGTTTTCAAACCACTGTTTATTATAAAACATTTCTCAAATCTAGAATAAAAATCACTAGTGTCTTCGTCTTGTTTCTATTTACAGGCTGAGATTGCATCCCAGTCTTCCTTTTTAGTGGCTAATAATCTAGGCAAAACTTGTATTAACAGTTCAGGTAATTCTTTACATTTATCTCCAAGACCGGTACCTGGTACTCGTATCTTATCTTCAGCTTCTAGAGCTGTCCAATCAATCTTTTTCTCTCCCACCTCCCAATCTTTTTCCTTGAGTTTTTCATATATGCCCGCAGGCAACAGGACTTTTAGCATTTTAATAATATCTGGATACGTGTATTCTCCCATACGGAGCATGTCTTTTAATTCTCGGTGGAACCCTGCTGGATCTTTGTCGTGACAGGGAATTAATTTCTTCATTTCTAAGAGTTCCATCTTGGTAACTGGGGTGTAAACAAATACTCGTTGCATTTCACCACCCGCTGTCCTAACTGGGTGTACTTCTCGTAACGGATGCTGTCTATCTATGTAAAACGGTTTACTTTCCGGGGGTGAGACATGAACAAAATGCGGATTCAGAAACGTTCTATATTTGTGGCGCTGTTCTAGAATGACACTAATTAAATCGGTACCTAAACCTTTCCATCTATACTGGAGTAACTCGTTCAGGATATCATGTAACGGACCTGGATCAGAATGTTGACTCTCATACAATGTAATGAGGTGCTGGATCATATACATACCCACCAGTCGCTGCTCGGCTGGGGGCAGTTTCAGAAACATTTGTGCCACTATTTCGTCTGGAAAAGTGGTAGAATCAGTAATCCATCGGACTGCTGATCGGGCTAGTTCTTGTTCATGCATGGTACTTAACTCATTATAACCGATTCGTGATTTCAGAATTTGATCGGTGGCTTGAAATACTTGTTCTAGAGAGCCTTGTTCTGGCGCTGGAAGATGAAAGACTTTCTTGTGTTCCAGGCGTGACTGTCGGTCTGGAAATCTAGATTTACCTACATACGCTATTCTGGCGGTATTCTCGTCGTTTACCTCTTCACTAGAAGAGTCATTTTCTTTCTCGCTTCCTAGAGCTTCTTTGCGTTGTTCGTGTAACCTTATTATTTCTTTACGTATTTTCTTGTACATACTTTCTATACTATTGAGTGTTTTGTGCTTACCCTCGGCTATATTATCACTCCACCTTGTCAGAACTTTCATTTTGGTCGGATCTTTAGTCGGGGAATCTTGTTCCCGTATTAAACAATTGATCAGAAACTTTAATAACATAAACTGGATCTCAGATTTCCTGAGAGACATGACTTCACCAATACTTTCTGGATCTTGTCCTGTACGGATGAAACGATACATTCTGTCTAGATCCTCTTTCATATTCGGTAGGGTGACCAAATACTCGGACACCTGTCTTATACGTACGGAATATATAACCATACTATCCTCGCCTGGGACTGGATCATAACAGCATTCAGTAAGAAGTCGCCTGATTTCTGCAATGGACTTATATTTAGGCGTACGCTGTAACGCACGTTCATGTAACTCGACTGGCCCTAGACGTCTATTTGGCGGCGGGGTACCAGGAGGACCTCCTCCTGCGGCCCCTAAACTGGAATCGTCGACTGATACTCTTCGTGCTGGCAGAGTGACTGATGTGGCGGGAATTTGTACTACGGACTGGACCGGGGGTACCGTAACGGGTGCTGTAACAGGTGCCCCGGTGGCTGGAGGACCATGAATTACATTATTTACAGGAGCTGGTGGAACAGGATTTGCATATTCCGGGACTGTGTCGTCCAAATAGGACGAGAGAAAAATATCAGCTGCGGTCGGTTTGTGACGTAGCTTGGTCGGAACTAAAGGCGGCGGAAAATTACTGGATGCCTCCGGGGTTGCTTTTGGCAAGCCCTCAGCAAGAAGAGGATATATACCCTTAATGAGGGCATTTCTCTATCTATCTGACTGTTCGGTTTTAACTCGTTCACCTATCTCGATTAGTTCCCTTTCTTGGGCTCTTTCTAAGGATTCTCTACTTAATTCTGACTTTCTGATTTCTTTTTCGGTTCTTTTATGAGATTCTTTGCGCCATAACTCGATGGCATCTTTCTGTGACTGTCTGGCTTTCTTTTTCCATAATACTTCTTCTACTCGCATGATGCACTCGGCATCCCATGTACCCGATACGGGCCATCTATACTTTTCTTCTAACTGTTTGGTGTACTCTACCCATAAATCCAGATACAATATGGCACTTATGCCATGCTTTTGATACATAAAATGACCTGGACTGTCCCTAGGCGGGACAGGAACTGCTTCTTCTAACAGACCTTTTCTAGTTTTTAACTGACGTAATTTTGAGAACAGAGGCATGACTGAACTGTAGTCTAGACACAATACAATACACAAGGAACACGATAATTACCGAAGAACACCACTCTCATACCACGACATTGAAATACATGAATGACATTTAAAATAACAGTTCGGACAAAATACTACCTGGAATACCGAAAACAGAATACATGAATTTCTCGAAAACAGAACGGACTAGAACAGAAACTAGATGCACTGCTAAAACAGTACGAAACTTACCGGTCTCATAAAGAGACACGTCAGGACCCGCATCCACCTAAGTGGACACTTCGTGTTGGATCTGTGTACCCAAACCCTCGGACCAGAGACAATGCAATTGACCCTGTCTAGATACTACCCCAGCAACGGTACTCACCGGGCAGCAAGAACGGAAGGCCTCGGACTGGACTGGACTGCTACGACGACGGACGGACGAACTTCGGACTTCTGTTACGGGTGGGCCTCCGGATACCTCGGACCTTGGACTCTCGGCTTGGGCTCTGGTCGGGACTCGCCGCGTTCCTCCACCGCCTCGTCTGGATGCTGGACCGCAACCTCCGTCTCCTCCGTGGGCCTGAGGGATACTTGAAGCAGAAATATCTGCACGTGCACGGTATGGTTCCGTCACGGCTGCAGAGGATCAGGGGGCTTGCGTGGCTTCACCGGCGCGTGGGGAAAGGGCAAGTCCCTATTCGGGCGCCATTATGTGGTAAATAAATAAATAATACCTCTATTTTTGACTAGATATACAATAACAGATAGCTCAATAAATAAGAGTCAAGATTCGAGGTAGCTGGAGTTTGCAGGTTTAATACAGCATAAAGGACAGGAACAGGACAACCTGCACAGGAATAGGATGGCAGCGCTGCACAACGGGGTAAGGGGGAAGTGGCGAAGAAGTGGGGACTTTAATAACAGTGTACAAGCATATATATACTTAAACGAAATACATGATGTTCAATACAATAGGCGTAGCAGTAGGCAGGGCCTGTAGCAGTCGCGAAAGATAAGGCTGAAAGTAGGTGTAACAAGAGGCGTGTACATAGACATGTGATGTAAACGTAACAGAATATGTCACAAATGGGGCGGAAACATGGAGGGGGCTACCTAAGGAGCCGGGACCTCTAACCTAGAGGTGCGCGCAAGCTGGCAATGACGTGTTACTAGGAGAAGCTGGGGGCTATGACTTCTGCGCTAGAAGGAGAGACTAAAGTCTGGAGAGTCAGAGCGACATGTACCTAAACACTATCTAGTATCTGATGTTTAGAGAACATGTTGATAGAATCCAAAAGTTATCAGGGTAAAGGCTAACAGACTCTAAGACTGGTGCATGCATTATTCTACATGTAGTGCGTGTTGAGGAATATTAAATGACCATTAATACAGTATTTCTCTTACATGGAGACGTAAAGGCTAGACCATGACGGAAACTATTGATGCGATTCAGTAGCTTAGGAATGCAGAGAAGGAGGGCTGGACTGATAACTAGAATCATAACATACTCTTGGCAGACTGGCAGGCAGAGCCAGGCCGAGCCGGGCACTGTGAGGCAGGAAGTAAGTGAAGGGTCAGGGATACAGGTGGGGGCTGTATCGCTCCTCGGAGAGGGTTCAGAAGACAGGAGCTGAATCTGAGTCCGGGCCCTTTTGAGGCCTAGAAACGGGGACTTTATAATGAAATAACGTGCACACTGTGAAACGTGGCAACGTAACTTTACATAGGCCTGATATTCGTTTTATTCACGAAAACTGGGAACTGGCATACTAGAGGTGGACACAACTGTAATTGCGTCTTAAATCGGTCATAAGGAATACATATGCATATTAATCATGCACATATAACATAAGGTGGGGAACACGTAGGGACACAGAACATGGCAAAATTTACTTTTCCACAGCTCCATGGCAGGGTCTCCGGACTCAGATATTCTTCTTTCAGCAAATGCCTGCTTCCTTTGATTCAAAACTACAAAGAGAAGGAAACATCCACCACACACCTCTGCATAATATTGTAGGAGAGGATCACACATTGAGGGCTTCACTTACAAGAAACGGACGCTGCAGCATTGAGGCATCAGTTTCCTTGCGCCCGCACCAAATGCGACACTATGGATGCGCTATATTTACAATACAAGGCTCCATGGCGCACAGATTAACAGATGCGTCAGAAATTCTGACACATCTGTTGGCGCAAAAGTGATGCATTGCTGGAGTTGCTCCTAAAACTGATGCAACTCCAGCAATGCGTCAGAACACATAGGCAAAAACGGCCCTGTAACAAACTCGGCCCCCAGGGGCCCAAAATCGGCCCGACCGGTGCGGCGCACCGGGGGATTGCCCAGTGCCCACCTATGGCCAGTCCGGCCCTGGTTGGAGCAGGCAAAAGGATTTTAACTCAGTGAAATCATAGAGTGACGCAGTGAAATGTAAATTTCACTGCGCCCGCTCTACACCGCTTTTTGCGTGGAAACACCTACCCTGCATACTTTATACCTGACGCAGGTATAATGTACCGCAGTGCTCTACAAACTGATACACTGGACGCAACGTCAGTTTGTAGATATGGCACATTGTGGTGCACTGATTGCGCCGCCGCTGCATCAAAAAAAGTGATGGAGCGGGGGCACAAGGGGCTTGTAAATGATGCCCTGAGTCTGTCAACTTTATAAAAGTGTAATTCCTATTTCACTCAGGCTGAAGCGTTTACATTAGGAAAGTAAGAACATGTATTTCTCAGACAGGGATCATTCTACATTATTAATGGATCCATAGCACATGGGTTACATTTTTTAATTCATAAAGTCTATTTCAGTCCAATTAAGACAACAGACACTAAAGGGTTAAAAGGTCACAGCATGGCACTAATAAGAAAAAATCCCAAAACAATTAAAAAGGAGTTATGTTATGTTACAAGTTTTTATATAGCGCTCAGCTACCCCAGCCAAGGGGCGTCCCGGCGCTGTCAAATAGCAAGGAGGGCAGCTGCCTCTACAAAGCACGGCAGGCCCTAACATGACAAGCCCTAGGATTTAGTCTGAGGGAAAAAGGTAAGTCTTAATGGCTTTCCTGAAAGTCAAGAGATCATTTAAGCCAAGCAGCTGGGACGGCAAGGCATTCCATAATTTAGCAGCCAGATAGCGGAAGGAGTGACCGCCCATCCGAGAGCGTTTCACCCCAGGGACCGCAACCAGGTGCTGGCCTTCCGACTGCAAAGATCGTCGTAAGTAACGAACAAAGCATAGGTGGAGTCACAAGTTTTAGGATCTTGAATGAGAGACAGAGAGCCTTAAATTGAATCTGTTTAGCCACAGGCAACTAATGGAGTTTACTTAAGGTGCCCTCAACCGGATGAGAGCGAGGGAGGCCAACCAAAATTTTTGCTGCCGCATTTTGCACCCGCTGCATTCTTCCAATCTCTGCCTGGTTGGCCCCTAACAACAAGGAGCTCGCATAGTCCAAGCGAGAGAGAATAGTCGATTGCACTATGAGCTGGCGGGTAGGAGGATCAACATTTTTTAAAATAAGTTTGAGATTCCGTAGGATCCCAAAACATGTGCCTGCCGTTTTCTTGGTGTGGGTGCTAAGAATGAGAGAGGAATCTATCCAGACCCCAAGGATTTTCACTTCTGATTTTGAGTTGGGAAAGTTCCCCAAAGTATTGGGCCACCATTTTTCGCACCACGCAGAAGCGTTTTTTCCCACTAATAAAACCTCAGTCTTACTCGCATTAAACTGCAGATAATTAGAGGTCATCCAATTAACCACTGCCATTAGGCCACTCTTAAACCTGGTGGCACTCAAAACGGAATCCTCTGTCAGTGCCACCACTAGCTGCGTATCGTCAGCATATGAGACCATTGAGAGATCCCATAGCTTAGCAACCGCAGCCAAAGGCTGTACGTAAAGATTGAATAACGTAGGGCTGAGTGCCGAGCCCTGTGGGACTCCCTGCTCAATGGGTCGTTCTGTGGAAAGGAACAGGGGAGTGGAAACCCGAAAGGATATTCCTGTTAGAAAGGCTCTGAACCACTCCAGAGCGAGTCCCCCGACACCGGCTTCTTCCAGGCGATGTAACAAAACTGCATGCAAGACCGTGGCGAAGGCAACACTCAGATCCAACAGGATCAGTGCCGCCGTTTGACCAGAGTCCAGGATGGTCCGCAGATGTTCCGTCATACTCAAAAGTGCCGTCTCAGTGCTGTGACCGGGTCGGAAGCCATGCCGCTAGGCATCCAGAGTATTGTTAGAGCAGAGAAAGCTGATAAGAATACTATTGACGTGGGATTCTGCCACCTTGGCTGGCCAAGGGAGCAGGGAAATAGGCCTGAAATTCTCAGGTTTGGTGGAATCCAACATAGGTTTTTTAATAATGGGGGATACCCATGCCTGTTTCCATCTTGCCGGTATCACGGCTGATTCAAAGGAGGAGTTAATTATCTGGCGAAGAGGGTTAAGCACAAGCGCCGGTGTCTCCCTATATTGGGCAGGTTTTAAGGGGTCAGCAAGGGAGCCATACTTGATTTTCCCACATAGTCTAATGAATTCATCATGGGAGATTTCAGGAATCACCGTGAGTTTGGTAGTTGACTCAGCACTAACAGGGGTGGGTAAAGGTGTAGGCAAAAAGGATCTATAAATTGCACGCACTGTTTCGACAAAGATGGAAGCTAATTCTTCGCAGTGTGTTTCAGAGACAATTACCAGTGTCGAGGCTTTTTTGGCGAGTCTAAACTATGTTAATTTATTTTCAGCCTAGCTGTAAGCCATCAAAAAGTCCAACACCATATCCAATATGATGCAATTCCACAATATTCAATTTTCAAGAGTCTTGAAATTACGTTTCATAATCCAACTTCTGTTCATCTTTCAGAACAACACTTTTTACCAATCAGCCCAGTCAATGCGTTTCGCCCCTGAGGACTACATCAGGGTTCTGCATCCCAGTACCACATATTTCGAATGGTGTTTAGTTTACCGTCTGGTTCAGTGTCTTCCTGGGGAATCAGTCTCTTTCCCTGGGTAGTATAGTGCCTCCCTGATTTATCTCATCCGTGTGTCGAGGTAGAATGTCATGAAAAAGCACCTAGATTTTGGTTGCTCGATAGTTGTTGCTTATAAGAATGTGAGGTCACGAAAAGTAGGGCGTACAAGTTTAAAAGATATACAGTAAATCGCACTAATGCGACGCTAGGGCCCACACTGCTGGTGTTTATTTTTGGTGTCTAATAAGAGATAATGCCTAGTCAGGAAGGGTGCAGATGGTGTAAGCTCCAGAGCAGAGTGAGAGGGCATCAGGGTTACATGCTCACTCTATGACGGGCTGTGTCTGTGACCCTTGGCCAATCACAATCACTGGTGCATTCCTACTAAGGAAAGACACCTTTCCCCTTTAGGGAGTGTCTGCTGTCCTTGGCAGAGCCAGACAGGCCTTTTATTCCATCAGGCATTTCCCCAGTAGGCTACAAAACACAGTACACATGGAAAGAGGAAAAATTCAAGAGAAATACAAATATTTCTGCTCTTTATGCTGACTTTGTGAAGGCGTACGATTTTGGCGCTGCCCCAGGTTCATGTGATTAAGTAAATCTGGGGCAGCACCAAAATCCATGGGTGTTGCATGGGAAAACCCAGCATCAACACCCATGGAATGATTCCTACCGCAGAGTACGGCAACACAGTTACTTGCGCTTCTTTGTCTTACTCTATATCTATGAGGCCATGCGACGCCCCACAAAGTGACTTTGTGTTGCCTCATAGATGTGATTGAGGCGCCTGAGCCATTGGAGCATCAAAAAAAGTGACGACCCGGCAGTGCAGGCACCATTTATTGTCCGAAATATACGGTTGCTGTCCACGTGTCTTAATTAAGCAGCTTTCGGTACTTTCCACTGTAATGCAATGTATTAGCCCTAGTACTTTTCCATAGAAATAATTGCAATATTACAGCACGTACCAGACATATTTCTAAATGTGACATGCTGAAATTACTTGTGGCTCAGCTAGCATCCTTCGCTGTTCTGGTATCTCTCTTAGCCAAGCCTTGCGTTTGTGGTAAATAAATAAATTATTACCGGATCTATTTTTGACTATAATCAATAAACAGGTAGCTCAATAAATAAGAGTCAAGATTCGAGGTAGTTGGAGTTTGACAGGCTTTAATCAAGCATAAAGGACAGGAACAGGACAGCCTGTACAAGAGTAGGATGGCAGGGCCCGACAGCTGTCGGGCAGGATCTGGGAATTGGCTAGCAAACTTTAATATCCGGGCACAATATATATAGTTAAACAAAATACATTACATTCAATACAGTAGGCGTAGCAGTAGGCGGGGTTTGTAGCAGTCGCGAAAGATAAGGGCAAAACTGATGCAACAAGAAGGCGTGTACAGGGCGTATACATAGACATGTGATACAAACGTAACAGAATATGTCATAAACGGGGCGGAAACATGGAGGGGGCTGTCTGAGCAGCTGGGACCTCTAACCTAGTGGTGCGCGCAAACTGGCAATGATGTGTTACTAGGGAGAACTGGGGGCTATGACTTCTGCGCTAGAAGAGGAGACTAAAGTCTGGAGTGTCAGAGCGACATGTACCCAGGCATATCTAGTATCTGGTGTTTAGAGTACATGTTGATAGAATCCAAAAGTTATCAGAGTAAAGGCTAACAGACATTAAGACTGGTGCATGCATAATTCTACTTGTAGTGCGTGTGCGAGGAATATTCTATGAATATTAATACAGTATTTCTCTTACATGGAGACATAAAGGCTAGACCATGACGGAAACTATTGATGCGATTCAGTAGCTTAGGAATGCAGAGAAGGAGGGCTGGACTGATAACTAGAAACATAACATACTCTTGGCAGACTGGGAGGCAGAGCCAGGCCGAGCCGGGCACTGCGAGGCATGAAAGTAAGCTAAGGGTCAGGGATACAGGTGGGGGCTGTATCGCTCCTTGGAGAGGGTTCAGGAAACAGGAGCTGAATCTGAGTCCGGGCCCTTTTGAGGCCTAGAAACGGGGATAATTCAATGAATTAACGTGCACACTGTAAAACGTGGCAACGTAGCTTTACATAGGCCTAATATTCGTTGTATTCACGAGGACTGGAAACTGACATACTAGAGATGGACACAACTGTAATTGCGTCTTTAATTGATCAGAAGGGAATACATGCATATCGATCATGCACATATGACATAACATGGGGAACACGTAGGCACATACAACATGGCAAAATTTACTTTTCCACATTCCCTCCTTGTGCCCTACGTTTCCATCAGGAAACATCTATATTCATGATACCATCTATCATTTCATATAGCATCATTTGCTCGTCTCGAATTGTCTTGGAACGGGACTTAGGACTAGGAATACAAGAGGTAGCGCACATGCCGCAAATCGCAGGGCCACATTGTATACAGAGGCAGCAACTGAATATGATCATTACTGCAATACCTAGGAATGATAATACTTTCCATCCCCAAGCAGATATAATACTCCAGAGCCAACCGGACCATGTCCAGGTGCCTGGATTCTGGTGTAACTGATGGGCAATTTTATGAAGTCTGGTTATAGCTGAATAAACAGACGGCGCGTTATTAGGAATGAAAATGCAGCAACTAGATCCGATGACTCTACATGCTCCTCCTCTATTGGCCAGTATGACGTCAAGAACGAGACGATTTTGGAGCACGACAAATCTCATAGCAGATTGCTCTTCGGTTAAGTTACCTAGAGCAGAAGTAGTCTCATTCACTACTGCTTCAAGGGTTCTGGTTAACCTACGGATTAACTTACTATTCTGGATAGGTCCTATAAAGAAGAAGAAACCTTTATTGAAGTCTGCGTACTGTTCTAGAGCAGTTTCAGTTTGATCGACAATTGGGGACTCAATCTCCCTTCTATGTCTGACGTGAACTAGATGTGTGTTTCTGTGATAATCAGATGGGGCTAGAAAAACTGGTGGCAGTAGGAAGGCAATGTAACATGTTCCATCCCAATCGAGGGGCAGACGAAAATATGCGGTCTGACCACAAACAAAATAAGAATGACGTGAAGCTTTGAGAATAGATTTCCCACTGTCACTATACTCGACAGTAGTAGTACAATCACTATGTCCTACATGCGCGGAACCATTCTTTCTGACACATAATTCGCCTTTGACTGGTAGTACTGAAATAGCAGGTAAGTCTGGAGTAGTATCGGACTGAACATTCAGGACCATAAAATTCGAAGAATCATTACCTAAATTATAAACTTCATTTTCTAGATCTAACCCTGTTCTATGGGAGAGACCTTGCTTGTCTGGAAAACATGCTCTATTCAGAAGGGACATATCATTTGAAGATGACGTTAACGTGGACCATGCTCCACACGAACCATTATGTGAAAACGGATAAGGAAAGAGTGGCAGAACTCCCTTCGGCGTCTGGTAAGGGGGGAGTCGACCACACACCCAACAATTAGTGGCATTGCTGGTCTGGTGTGAATAGTGTAACATTCTTATAAATGTATTATTTCTCATGGCAAGACGATAGGATAACTCGTGAGGAGGCAGATCACTAAATGTGTGCTCTACTGTAGCATTAGAAAACTTATTTACATGAGAAATTGGAAAACATAAATGTAATGCATAACTTGTGCAGGTAACCATCAAACTTAGAAACAATATAAAACTTAGAAAAACGATACATCTTATAGAGTTTTGACTAACTCTCTCACTATGGGGGTCTATCTCATACATGTCAGATACCTGTCTAACCGTTTCACCCGAGAGGGACTTAGACAATTAAACTGGCTGACTTATTTTACTAGACCGGAGCTTTAACTTATACTCCTGTTGCGGAGTTTTCTCTAACAGAGGAACTTTCAGTTCAGGATTCAGATCAAAGTCTGGTTTCAGGCAGTCTTTAGAAATGGAACAGTTCTTTGAGAATGTTTTTTCTCGAACTCCATGGAACTTCTTTACATGGGACAGATGGACCCACCCCTTGCGGCCTTCCAACTTCACGGCCGTGCGGGTGGTCAGGAGGACAAGTCGCGGCTCTTTCCAACGAGGCTCCAGCGGACTTGAACGATCAAAGTTCCTTACGAGGACGAGGTCGCCTGGAATGACCTCATGCGGTTTCACTTCGGTATTGTCTGGAAATGCAGCGGCAACCTGGGAACGACAAGAGTGTAGGGCAGACATCAAGGAAGCTAGGTAATCTGTCAACATATTACTGGAAACATCTGTAATACTGCGGGGTCTAGGTGTACCCCACATGTTTGGGGGGCGGCCGAATATGACCTCATAAGGGGACAGACCTGATCTGGAATGTGCAACCATCCTCATGAAGAATAGAGCAACTGGCAGGGCAACTAGCCAGTCTACACCTTTCTCTTTACATGTCTTGGCAATACGGATTTTCAGGGTCTGATTATGTCTCTCTACGAGACCGGCTGCTTCAGGATGGCGCACACAATGGAACTTCCACTGGTACCCTAACAAAAGGGAAACATGTTTCATTAACTCAGATGAGAATGGCTGGCCGTTATCAGAATACACGACCCTAGGGAGTCCATAACGGGGAAAGAATTCACGAACCAACTGCTTGGCAGTGGTCGCTGCTGTATAATCTGGAACTGGATATGCTTCTGTCCACCTGGACAAAGCGCATACAACTACAAGAACATACTTGAAACCTCGACATCGCTCCATCTGAATATAATCCATCTGGAGGACTTCAAAAGGGTGGTCAGGGGGTTGGAATCCACCTTGTTCCACCGGGACACTTTTACCTGGATTGAATTGGCAACATATCATACAAGTACGGACTTTCTGCTTGGCTGCAGCTCGTAAATGCTTGTTGAACCAAAGGTTCTGTATACTATCTAACGTGGCTTTTTCTCCTAGATGTGCTGGACTATGTGCGGTATTGATAATGACTTGAACCATAGAGTCGGGGAGAAACCATGTGGCTTTTCCCTTCGTCACCCATCCCTGATCTGTCTGGACCCCTCCTTGTTCGGACCATTTCTTGATTTCTTCGGGAGTAGCATGTAACTGTATGTCTATGACATCTTGTGTAGGGTCCTTAACTGTCATACATGTAGTCTGTTCTGGAGTGAATGTCTGTGTCTTGTTAACTGGAATGTCTGGTGTCTGAGCTGTAAACTTGGCTGTTCGATCTGCGAGATCGTTTCCTTGGGAAATGATATCAGTAACTTTCGTATGTGCCTTGCACTTCATGATAGCGATAGCTGTCGGTAAATGTATTGCATCTAACAGAGCTTGAATGAGGAGACCATGCTGAATCTTGGTTCCATGAGAAGTCATGAAACCTCTCTCCTGCCAGAGTACTCCGAAGTCGTGTACAACTCCGAATGCATAACGTGAATCTGTATATATGTTTACTTTCAGGTTCTTAGCACGTATGCAGGCTTGGGTCAGAGCAACTAGCTCTGCTGCTTGAGCAGACAGGGTGTCAATACGGTGCGTTTCAATAACTTCAGTGTCAGTAGTCACTGCATACGCGGCTACTAGTTCTCCTGTACTTGTTCTCATACATGAACCGTCCACATAAAGTGTCAGGTCGGGATCAGGTAATGCAATGTCTGTCAGGTCTTGTCTTGGCTTACTCATAGTGTTAATAACTTCCACACAGTCATGTGTGGCAGGATTTGAAGTAACTGACGGTAACAGTGTAGCAGGATTTAGAATGTTGCAGCGTCTGATTTCTATGTGTGGCTGGAACAGTGTCAGTTCATAACCTGTTAAACGTGCAATGGTCAAGTGCTGAGTCTGTGTTCGGTTTAAAAGAACTTCCACGGAGTGTGGAACTTGTACTGTCAGGGAGTGTCCTAACACTATGGAATCACTTTGTCTGATTGCTAGAGCTGTGGCTGCAACTGACTTGAGGCACGCAGGCAAAGCCTGGGCTACTGGATCTAATGTGCTCGAAAAATAAGCACAAGGCTTGTACTGTCCTGCTTGATCTTGTGTGAGAACAGATAATGCAGTACCATCACGTCCTGTGACAAAAAGTGTAAAAGGCTTACTGTAGTTCGGTGTAGCTAGAACAGGTGCTTGGCATAAGGCTTTCTTTAATTCATTAAAACTAAGTGTATGTTCAGATGTCCAAGGGAGGACAGTCGATACGGCTGCCTCCTGTGTCGTTAACTGTATCAGTGGCTTTGCTAGAAATGCATACTGAGGAATCCATTGTCTGCAGTAAGAAGTGAGGCCAATAAAAGCTCGTACCTCCTTCTGTGTCTTGGGCGGTGGAAGACTCGCTATCAACTGGATACGGTCTGGTGTCAACTGCCTACCCCACTTGGACAGTAAGTGGCCTAAGTAGATCACTTGCTGGACACAGAATTGTAGCTTCGAAGGGGACACCTTGTGCCCCATCTCGGCTAGGAAATACAGAACTGTAAGTGACGCTCGCTCGCAGTCACGCTCAGAACGGGCTGTGATCAGTAGATCATCGACATACTGGAGCAGGGCAGTGTCAGTTGGCATGTGAATATTGTCTAGTTGTCTTTTAAGTGCTTGACTGTAAATACTAGGACTTTCTGTGAAACCTTGAGGAGCTCGTGTGAATTTATAGCTCCTTCCATTTAAACAAAAACCAAAAAGGTACTGGCTGTCTGGATGAATGGGAACACTGAAAAATGCATTCTTGAGGTCTATAACAGTGAAAAATGTAGCTTCAGAATCAATAGCTGTCAATAGGGATGAGATATCTGGGACTACTGGGTACTGGGGTATGATACATTTATTAAGTTCTCGAAGGTCAATCACTAATTGATATACTGGAGGTGCATTTGGATCAGTACGTGTTAGACGGACCGGGAGGGTCGGCCGAGGATAAGGGGAGAGGTCTCCGGGGAGAGCCGTCTCCAGTGAATCGTACAGACAAGTAACTTCCCCCCCACAGACGGACACCACACAATGATAAAGTTCAACGATACTTTATAGGTAATTCTCAAGTACGGTAGAATGGTACAAGGAGGTCTGGACTCAGGGGTCCCCTCTATTCTGGTCTCTGTTTGGGAAAAGGGTAGCGGGACAGTCTTGTTACCAAAGAGATGGAAATAGCTCTCAATCCTCGAGCTCGGTGGTGTAGATGAACGGGCCGCGGCGGAGCCAGCAGGGCCCGAGATGGATGAAGGAAGACGACGGTCCGCGGCAGAGCCAGCAGGTCCCGATGAAGGTGGTGGTTACAAACGGTCCGCGGCCACGCCAGCAGGTCCCGACGAAGGTGAAGGATAGGGTGGTTCCCAAAGCCGCGGCAGCGCCAGCAGGCAAGACGAAGGTGCACAAGACAGAGCTACGGCAGCGCCAGTAGTCCGTCAAGGATGAGTTCTTCTTTGCGTCTCTCGACTCCAAGATACAACTGCCGTCCGGCTCTGGAGCTGCCCCAGTTATAGGGCTGGTGTGCTTTGATGTCCGGACCCTCGCACTTGGAGGTCGGGAGGTCCGGGATGAGGGGGTTCAGACACCCAGCAGGGGGGTGGAGCCAGCGCCCGGGGAGGCGATGGGCGAGCGGTACTTGGCGGGGGGAAGCCATCGACACCTCTTGCTCCCATTGACTGACCAAGTAGCCCGCTCACCTCCTGGGTGGATGTTGGTGCCGGAATGTCTGAGGCCTGGCCGGGCCCAGGGTTGAGGTCGATCGGGGGCCAGGCGGCCTCGTGGTGGTGTGTCCAAGATGGCGCCCAGGATGGGCGCGCAGACCGGCAGTGGGTCGGCCTATGCGGTCAACAGGTTCGAGTGTAGGGGTCCCTGCGGGGACGGTGGACGTGTAATGGTGGTGTGTGGTACTTGCGTGGCTGGTTCGGGCCTGGTTGTGCCGGGGGAGAGCGGCCCTTCATGTGGCCTGTCCAACATGCGTCCCCCCCAGCTGAAGGCGGGGAGAGTTACCCATTCTCTTGGGGACTCTTTTCGTCGAGGCGGAAGAACCGGGACAGGCCATCTGCGTTGGCGTGATCTGGCCCAGGCCGATGTTCAACTGTGAAGTCCATCCCTTGTAGGGAGATGGACCAGCGTAGTAACTTCGGGTTTTCCCCCCGCATCTGCATCAGCCACTGCAGGGGTCGGTGGTCGGTCTGTACCCGAAAGGGTGTGCCAAAAAGGTAGGGCCGGAGCTTCTTGAGGGCCCATACCACTGCAAAGGCCTCCCTCTCTATGGTGCTCCAGCGTTGTTCCCGTGGTAGGAGTCGCCGGCTGATGAAGGCCACCGGCTGATCACGGCCTTCGGTGTTCACTTGAGACAGGACTGCCCCAATGCCATGGTCGGAGGCATCCGTCTGGACGATGAACTCCCGGCTGTAGTCGGGGGCTTGGAGCACAGGGGCGGAGCACATGGCGGCTTTCAATTGTTCAAATGCAGCTTGACACTCTGGGGTCCAGTTGACTTTCTGGGGCTGATTTTTTGACGTGAGCTCTGTGAGGGGCCTCACGATAGTACCATAGTCTTTCACGAACCTTCGGTAATAGCCCGTGAGGCCCAGGAAGGCCCGTACCTCGGTCTGGGTAATGGGGGGCTGCCAGGACTGGATGGCGGCAATTTTTAGCTGCAGAGGGGCCACCAGGCCGCTTCCCACCTGGTGCCCGAGGTAGGTTACAGACCCTTGCCCAATTTGACATTTGCTGGCCTTGATCGTGAGGCCAGCTTGCTGAAGGGCGTGCAGCACTGCTCGGAGGTGGCGGAGGTGCTCGGACCACTGGTTGCTGTATACAGCGATGTCGTCTAGGTAGGCGGCGCTGAATCCTTCGAGCCCCGCCAGGACCTGATTGACGAGTCGTTGGAATGTTGCTGGGGCATTCTTCATGCCGAAGGGCATGACTGTGAAATGGAAATGGCCATCGGGAGTGGAGAAGGCAGAACGTTCTTGTGCCCGGGGGGTGAGGCCGACTTGCCAGTAGCCCGCCGTTAGGTCGAAGATACTGAGGTAGCGGGCAGCTCCCATGCGGTCGATTAGTTCATCTGCCCGGGGGATGGGATGTGCGTCTGTCCTGGTGACCGCATTCAAGCCCCGGTAGTCGACGCAGAACCGGAGTTCTGGTGTGGTGCCGGGGGCAGCTGCTTTGGGGACCAGTACTACAGGGCTGGCCCAGGGGCTGTCTGAGGGCTCGATGACCCCGAGCGTGAGCATTTTGGCTACTTCCTCCTGGATGCAGGCCCGTACCCGATCTGGCACGCGGTAGGCCCGGTGGCGGATAGGGGGGCTGTCCCCCGTGTCCACATCGTGCGTACACCAGGAAGTGACACCTGGGGTGAGGGAGAACAGGCTGGCGAATTGTGACAGGAGAACCTGGCACTCCTGGCGTTGCTCTCGGGTGAGGGCCTCTGAGAGTCGGACCCCCTCTACGGAACCATCTTTCTCCCGCGTTCGTAGGAGGTCCGGGAGGGGCTCGGAGTCCTCTTCAGCCCCATTGTCTGTGGCCATCAGGAGGCTGAGTTCCGTCCGTACAAAGTGCGGTTTCAGTCTGTTAGCGTGGAGGACCCGGAGGGGGTTCCGGGAAGATTCCAAGTCGATGAGATAGGTAGCCGGACCCTTGCGCTCGACCACTTTGAAGGGCCCGGTCCACTTGTCTTGTAGGGCGCAGGGTTCGGTGGGGGACATCACCCATACCTGTTGCCCAGGTTCAAATTCGATGGAGGAGGCATTCCGGTCATACCACCTTTTCATGTCCTCTTGACTGGCCTCTAGGTTGGCTTTTGCTAGTTCTCGGAATCGCCGGGTCTGGTTGCGGAGTGTTAGGAGGTAGCGGAAAACATCTGGTGGGTTCTTTAGCGGGGGCATCTCCCAGCCTTCCTTAACTAGGCTGAGCGGCCCGCGCACGGGGTGTCCATATAGCAGTTCAAATGGGCTGAAGCCCAGGGACTTCTGGGGAACCTCTCGATATGCGAAGAGGAGGCACGGCAGCAGCACATCCCACTGGCGACGGAGGGGCTCTTCCAACCCCCCGATCATCCCTTTGAGCGTGCGGTTGAACCGCTCAACGAGGCCGTTTCCTTGAGGGTGATAGGGGGTCGTGAACCGGTAGGTAACCCCGCACTGTTGCCAGAGAGATTTCATATATTTCGAAATAAAGTTCGTGCCCCTGTCACTGACGACCTCCCGGGGGAAGCCCACCCGGGAGAAGATCCCCATCAGAGCCCGGCCGACTACCGGGGCTGTCACAGTCCGCAGGGGAACAGCCTCCGGGTAGCGGGTGGCGTGGTCCACTAGCACCAGGATGAATCGATGGCCTTGTTTTGTGCGCGGGTCCAGGGGCCCTACGATATCGATTTTCATGACTCGAATGATAGGAGAATTACATACATTGGAGTCAGTTTCTACAACCACTCCTTGAGCAATGAGCTCGTCAATAATTTTGGATAAGGCTGCTACAGCCTCAGGTGGCAATCTGTACTGTCTGATTCGTGGCAAGACTATACCTTGCTTGAGGGTCACACGATGGGGTGTGATTTGCATAAAACCTACATCAGTTGGACCTTGCGCCCATAAATGCTGTGGAACATTTAGTAATCTTGGATCAAAATCACGTAATACATAGTGACCTTTAAAGTCACGCAAAAACAATCGGATTCCTTCTGGGGAGCAGCAAATTACTGCACCTAATTCTTTCAATGTTTTAATGCCTAACAAATTTTCTGGACATGACTTCGTAAGTAACAAATCAGTAGTTCGGGACAATGGACCAACTCCTAGAGAAACTGGTTTTGAAATCTCGTTAACAATAGGCTTTCCTGAAAAACCAAGGGAAACATTTCTAGAGCCTGAGAGCGGAGCCCCTGGAACCTCGTCATGACTGATAGTAGTCCTACTTGCCCCTGTATCAATCAACAACTTTCTGTCTTTCCCTAATACTTGACTGTGTACATAGGGACCGGACTCAGATTGTTGTCCCTCATACAGTGTAATGAGGTGCTGGATCATATACATACCCACCAGTCGCTGCTCGGCTGGGGGTAGTTTCAGAAACATTTGTGCCACTATTTCATCTGGAAAAGTGGTAGAATCAGTAATCCATCGGACTGCTGATCGGGCTAGTTCTTGTTCATGTATGGTACTAAGTTCACTATAACCGATTCGTGATTTCAGAATGTGATCGGTAGCTTGAAATACTTGCTCAAGAGAACCTTGTTCTGGTGCTGGAAGAGGAAAAACTTTCTTGTGTTCTAGACGTGAATGTCGGTCTGGAAGTCTAGATTTACCTACATACGCTATTCTGGCGGTATTCTCGTCTTCTACCTCTTCGGTAGGAGAGTCGTCTTCTTTCTCGGACACTTGTGCTGTTTTACGTTGCTGGTGCAACCTTATTATTTCCTTACGAATTTTCTTGTACATACTCTCTATACTACTGAGTGTCTTGTGTCTTCCCTCGGCTATATGATCACTCCACTTTGTCAGAACTCTCATTTCGATCGGATCTTTAGTCGGATAATCTTGTTCCCTTATTAAACAATTGATTAGAAACTTTAATAGCATGAGCTGAATCTCAGCTTTCCTTTGAGACATGATTTCGCCAATACTTTCTGGATCATCCCCTGTACGGATGAAACGATATATTCTGTCTAGATCTTCTTTCATATTCGGTAGGGTGTCCAAATACTCGGTCACCCGTCTTACGCGCAATGAATATATAACCATATTATCATCGCCTGGGACTGGATCATAACGGCATTCGGTAAGAGCTCGCTTGATATCTGCAACGGACTGATGTTTGGGCGTACGCTGTAACGCACGTTCATGTAACTCGACTAACGTTACACGTTTGTGTGGCGGCGGGGTACCAGGAGGACCTCCCCCCGCGGCCCCTAAACTGGAATCGTCGACTGATACTCTTCGTGCTGGCAGAGTGACCGATGTAGCGGGAACTTGTACTATGGGCTGGACCGGGGGTACCGTAACAGGTGCTGTAACAGGTGCCCCGGTGGCTGGAGGAACAGGAATTACATTATTTACAGGAGCAGGCGGAACAGGATTCGCATATTCCGGGACTGTGTCGTCCAAATAGGACGAGAGAAAAATATCAGCTGCGGTCGGTTTGTGACGTAGCTTAATCGGAACTAATGGCGGCGGAAAATTACATGGTGCTTCCGGGGTTGCTTTTGGCAAGCCCTCGGCAAGAAGAGGATACATACCCTTAATGAGGGCATTTCTCTGTCTGTCTGACTGTTCGGCTTTTACTCGTTCACCTATTTCAATTAATTCCCTTTCTTGGGCTCTTTCTGAGGATTCCCTACTTAATTCAGACTTTCTGATTTCTTTTTCGGTTCTTTTATGAGATTCTTTGCGCCATAACTCGATGGCATCTTTCTGGGACTGTCTGGCTTTCTTTTTCCATAATGCTTCTTCTACTCGCATGATGCACTCGGCATCCCACGTACCTGATACGGGCCATCTATACTTTTCTTCTAATTCTTTGGTGTACTCCACCCATAAATCTAGATACAATATGGCACTTATGCCATGCTTATGATACATAAAATGACCTGGACTGTCCCTAGGCGGGACAGGAACTGCTTCCTCGAGCAGACCTTTTCTAGTTTTTAACTGACGTAATTTCGTGAACAGAGGCATAACTTAGACTGGAGTCTAGACACAATACAATACACGATAAACACAATAATGACTTTAAGAAAACAAATCACTCATACTACGACATTGAAAACACATGTAATAACATTTAACATAACAGTTCGGACAGAATATTACCTAAAATACTGAGAACAGAACACATGAATTTCTCGAGAACAGAACTTACTAGAACAGAAACTTTACTAGAATGACTAGATGCACTGCTAAAACAGTACGAAACTTACCGGTCCCATAAAGAGACACGTCAGGACCCGCGCCCACCTAAGTGAACACTTCGTGTTGGATTTGCGTACCCAAACCCACGGACCAGAGACAAATTAATTGACCCTGTCTAGATACTACCCCAGCAACGGTACTCACCGGGCAGCAAGAACGGAAGGCCTCGGACTGGACTGGACTGCTACGACGACGGACGGACGAACTTCGGATTTCAGTTACAGGTGGGCCTCCGGATACCTCGGACCTTGGACTCTCGGCTTGGGCTCTGGTCGGGACTCGCCGCGTTCCTCCACCGCCTCGTCTGGACGCTGGACCGCAACCTCCGTCTCCTCCGTGGGCCTGAGGGATACTTGAAGCAGAAATATCTGCACGTGCACGGTATGGTTCCGTCACGGCTGCAGAGGATCAGGGGGCCTGCGTGGCTTCTCCGGCGCGTGGGGAAAGGGCAAGTCCCTATTCGGGCGCCATTATGTGGTAAATAAATAAATTATTACCGGATCTATTTTTGACTATAATCAATAAACAGGTAGCTCAATAAATAAGAGTCAAGATTCGAGGTAGTTGGAGTTTGACAGGCTTTAATCAAGCATAAAGGACAGGAACAGGACAGCCTGTACAAGAGTAGGATGGCAGGGCCCGACAGCTGTCGGGCAGGATCTGGGAATTGGCTAGCAAACTTTAATATCCGGGCACAATATATATAGTTAAACAAAATACATTACATTCAATACAGTAGGCTTAGCAGTAGGCGGGGTTTGTAGCAGTCGCGAAAGATAAGGGCAAAACTGATGCAACAAGAAGGCGTGTACAGGGCGTATACATAGACATGTGATACAAACGTAACAGAATATGTCATAAACGGGGCGGAAACATGGAGGAGGCTGTCTGAGCAGCTGGGACCTCTAACCTAGTGGTGCGCGCAAACTGGCAATGACGTGTTACTAGGGAGAACTGGGGGCTATGACTTCTGCGCTAGAAGAGGAGACTAAAGTCTGGAGTGTCAGAGCGACATGTACCCAGGCATATCTAGTATCTGGTGTTTAGAGTACATGTTGATAGAATCCAAAAGTTATCAGAGTAAAGGCTAACAGACATTAAGACTGGTGCATGCATAATTCTACTTGTAGTGCGTGTGCGAGGAATATTCTATGAATATTAATACAGTATTTCTCTTACATGGAGACATAAAGGCTAGACCATGACGGAAACTATTGATGCGATTCAGTAGCTTAGGAATGCAGAGAAGGAGGGCTGGACTGATAACTAGAAACATAACATACTCTTGGCAGACTGGGAGGCAGAGCCAGGCCGAGCCGGGCACTGCGAGGCATGAAAGTAAGCTAAGGGTCAGGGATACAGGTGGGGGCTGTATCGCTCCTTGGAGAGGGTTCAGGAAACAGGAGCTGAATCTGAGTCCGGGCCCTTTTGAGGCCTAGAAACGGGGATAATTCAATGAATTAACGTGCACACTGTAAAACGTGGCAACGTAGCTTTACATAGGCCTAATATTCGTTGTATTCACGAGGACTGGAAACTGACATACTAGAGATGGACACAACTGTAATTGCGTCTTTAATTGATCAGAAGGGAATACATGCATATCGATCATGCACATATGACATAACATGGGGAACACGTAGGCACATACAACATGGCAAAATTTACTTTTCCACACGTTACAAAAGAATCTTTACTTTCAGTAGCTTCAGTAACTTTTAATTAATTTGTTTGTGTCAACATTCTACAGGCCTTTAAGGTAGATATTTTGTATCACATTATAAAGGCAGCTTCTACTCTACAAACTAGAGAGGAACAAGCATTTGTAATGCACTAGGTCTCGCAATTGCGAGATTTTGAGCTATTGGCATTGTAAATAACAATGCCTTTTATTTATATGTTTAAAAAACCTGCAATAATAAAAGGCATTGTCATTTACAATACCAATAGGTCAAAATGTATAAAATACGAGACCTATTGCATTGCAAATGCTTGTTGTTTACAAACGCCCCATGCTGCTCTTTCATGTTAATAGAGGCCACGCCCCTTTCTTTAGACGAGCCGTGTCTAAAGAAACATCAGCGGCTGCTATTAAAATGAAAGCGCTGTAAGGGGTGCTTATTTTTGTAAAAGCGTCCCGTGAAAGCACGCATGACGCGCTGAATGTTGAAGGAAAGCATGTAGTGCCCGCAGTAGGAGAAACTCATTAAAGAAAATAGTGCTTACAGCAGCCACGACCACTGCAGGTGAGAGCGCTGGGGCGGTGGGGCCAGGTGAGGGGGGATATTGAGAGACTCTCGAAATTCCATCTCACGCGGCCCCACCGCTGTTACCTGCAGTGGTGACGGCTGGCTTGCAGACTAAAAAAAGACCTACTGTGTAACAACCGAACTAAAAGGGCAAGTCCTAATGGGAGCTTACAAATGAGGACAAGGCAGTATTAAGGAGGGACTAACAAGCCTATTAAGGAATCAGGAGCCAGCATTTATGAAGGACAATGGTACAGGCCAATGACAAATATGGGCGGAGAGTGGCCGGGACTCCAAGTACAAATTCCAGAACAGCATGCATCGTAGACCAGCGCATTCGCTGCCCAGGCTCGACCTAAAAATATCAGTGACCAATGAACCAAGAAAAATAGAAAGTACAATGCGTGGGTCAGAGCTTCTTCTCAGGGACCTTGCAGGAGGGCAGCCCCAGGTTTCCCAGACATGCATGTGCATGAGCGCCTCCCCTGGACAGTAGGGTGACCAACCGTCTGTAAATTTCATGGACTGTCCAGAATTTGGATCTCACATCCCTAGTCTGTGACAATCCCTTTTATGGATGGCTTTTGTCTGTAATTTTGGGCATTGGGCAATAGCACTGTTCCCCTGCATGATGCCTCAGCTCCCTGATGGGGCCGCCTCGCAAACTTGACTCATGACTTCTACTTTTTCAGATTGCCTATGTTCAGGGGCATAGTGAACCCTACCCCCACCCAACCCCTTGCTTTAGGAACTACAGCAAGGGTGAAATTCTTGATGGGCCTCTTCTATCTGCAACTCTGCAGTCAAGGGCTCAGTTTATAATTCATATGAAAAGGTGGGCGAGTGAGTAATTGAAGGGATGGGTGGATGGCTGGATGGATTAGGGAAAGTGTGAATGGATGAATGAAAGGGTGAATGGATGGATAATGAGAGAATGGATGGATGGATGAGTGAGTGGAAGGATGGATGAGAGAAAAGGTAAATGGATGTATGGGTGGAAGGGTAGAAGGATGGGTAAATGGGTGGATGGATGAGTGAAAGGATGGATGGATAAGTGAAAGGATGGCTGATGGGCGAGTGAATGGGTGGATGGATGCGTGAATTGATAGATGGATTGATAAGTGACAGTGTGAATGGATGGACAGATGAGTGGAAGGGGTCCCAACAACAAGCAGCACTTACCGGCGGAAGCTCCGGCCGTGAGGGAAACGGCAACGGCGGGGCAGTGCAGCAGTGTTTTCCAGTGCCGTGAGGGGAACGGCTGTAATTAACCACAAATCCCAGGTGCCCCAGTAGCAGCACATCGGCGCACCGGTGACGCTACAGCCAGCGCCCGGAGGCGCTATTTAACATCAGAGCGCCGAGTGCTCTGGGGGTCCCAACAACAAGCAGCACTTACCGGTGGAAGCTCCGGCCGTGTGGGAAACGGCGACGGCGGGGCAGTGCAGCAGTGTTTTCCAGTGCCGTGAGGGGAACGGCTGTAATTAACCACAAATCCCAGGTGCCCCAGTAGCAGCACACCAGCGCACCGGTGACGCTACAGCCAGCGCCCGGGCAAAGGGCGGGCCGTCTGTGGCCGTCCGGGGCCGGGAGAGGCTGGGCAGGGCCATGTCCCTTGGCAGTACAATCATCATTGCAGACAGTACAGTAGGACTAAATGGCAATGGAACAGATCTGATCCTCAAATATTGACCTTATATTTTTTATTGTCCCCTATTACTATTTTGTATTTGTATTGGTTGTTTCTACATCCCTGAAGGCTATATCCCAAACCTTATTAAGAATGGGTAAAAAAACTCCTGCTTTATCGTGGTCGCAAACTAGGCTGAAAACTATCACCACCCCTGTCCCAAGTTTGACTGCGTTTGACAAAATGCTACAAAAAACTATAGTGGTTGTGGCTACAGTCATAGAGAACACCGAGAGACGCCTCTCACTCCCTCCAAGCATTCTCCCATTTACCCAATTAGTAAATACATCTATGGCCCTGGCTAACTTCTCTGAATCTTTACTCATGGACTCTTATGCAGGACTTCCTGGAGCCGTGAATAATGGGAATAGTTTAAAATAAGACCTGGCATTGATAGAACATTCCCTTATGGGTAGCAGGCTTTCATCTACCCCTACTCTGCAGTTGCCCCCGTCAGATAAAGATTCTTTATCACATGAAACTGGTGACTTGGTAGTACTGGAGGGTTCAGACATCTACCCACGTAGTGAATTAGTAACTATGGATGGGGTAAACATCGATAGCCCACCAGCACGAACCAGGGGGCAGAAAGCAAAGAGTAAAATGAAACATGTTATCAATGAACAACTTACAAATAAACAAAGGGGTAAAAGTAGCCGCACATATCGGAAGGTGACACAAAATCCTGCTGGGCAAAGAGGTGATAAGGGTGTGAATCAGCTTAATGCTATAGATGCCCAATCCCTTGAGGATAACACAGAGGTGGGGATGCCAGATTCTGGGTTCGTATGGAGACTCTGCTTTCTACTTTATTAGGGCCTATCTGTCTAAAGATGTTAAATATTGAAACCAGGATGGCCTCTATGGAAGAACAAATAGTAAAAATTGCAGAACGCAGTGAGATTTCTGGCGTCAAGCAATGTTTGCTACCACGAGCATCCACTTCAAACGGGGCATTGCCAAAGATCATCCCAAATAATAAAAACAAAGATGGGGGAAGGAAATAGAAAGATCAGAACTTATATATAAGGGGATCACTAATGCCATAAATACCAACAAGGGTCCATCGTCTGTTGGTAATGACTCAAACAATAAGAATAACGCACCGAGCAATAGTAAGGGAGTTACACAGGGGATACAACATACCCCACTTAAGGAGACAAGGGCAACCGCCCAAGGCGGGGTTGGGTCTACAGGGAAAACTGACATGGAAGAGAGGAAGGGCTCCTGCCCTTCAGGAATTTCAAAGCGCAGTGACATACCCCGGGTAGTGAATTTACCCCCAGAATGCAGTACCTACGTCACTGTCCTTTGTAATGTACCTAAATTGCAGGAAGGTCAAACGGAAACGCAAGAAACACTTAGGAACAAAACCCTTTATTGGATGACTAACAATTGTAATTATCCCATATCTAGTGCTGAACACATATTACTTACTCAAAGAGTGGGATGGATAGGCCCAGCTCCTAATACTTTTGACGGGGACTGTGTGATAATAAGTTTCAGGTCACCAAACTGGGCGCATGCAACTTTAATTAACGCCCCCCCCACCATCATGTACAGAGTATAATATGACACTACTACCTTTGGGGTATTTCTATAAACATTTATGGGCCAATCACCTAGAACCTGAACGTAGAATGCTGGGCCCCAACCTTAACATTAACTACTTACCTTTTCCACGAATAGCTCATCCAATGCGACTCCTCATCCCGCTGCTTAACAGATTTGAATGTTTGACAATGATGGAGGAAAATGACTGACATAAAGTCTCGGAAAGGGTACCCCAGGTCACAAGACGGGCCAGTTGACAGTAGATGGTACCCCTGAAATGGGTTGGGCTGAAAGAAATAGCCTAATTACTAACATAGGCGATCATTTGGGGAGTAGGGACGACGGAACCCATGAGGATAGCGTGACTTGTAATCCAGGTACAGTAACTACTGCAGAGCGTTTGGTAAATGGGGACGAGCAGTTAAACGAATGTCTAATTTTAGATCTAAATGTAGAGTCTATTGGGGGCCCGGTTGGTTTAGGACAAGAAGGGTACACATTAACAACCTGGAACATCGCAGGCCTGAAGAGAAAGTTGGATACCACATTTTGGCAGGATTTCATCAGAGATGGTAGTGACTTCATCTGCTTACAAGAGACATGGAGTACTGAAGAGGTTGTAGTGGAGGGTTATACCTCTTTCTGCTTAAGTGCTGTACCCTCCCAAACAGGAAGAGCCAAAGGTGGGTTATTGCTGCTCATATCAACAAAACTAGTGGGGTGTAAAATTACAAGTTATGCATCAATTGGCAATAATAGCCAAGTCCTGAGACTAACCTTTCCGAAGGGTAAGGACTTGGTTTTAATAAATTTTTATAATAATAATTTTAATAAGGAAAGACAATCACCATTAGGCCCATTAGAAAAGGAAATAGATAGAGTATTAAATCTCTCCAGAAAACTCGTAGTTATTCTGTGAGCGGGTGATTTTAATATTCGTGTTTGCCCAGCGGCACTAACCAATTCTTGTGGATTAATGAAGTCCCATTGTACCCCCTTTACAAATGATGACAATACTTTACATTTTTTGCATTGTGATTATGGCATGGCTATAAATACATTTATGGCAAAATTCGACCTTGAGCTTTTAGATTGCCCTATGACTAAAGGCCATATCAAATGCCCAACATTTACTGGGAGGAATGGGAATAGTAACATAGACCACATTGCATTATCTGAACATAGTTTTTTTACTGATCTCTGGGTAACAGAGCAGGTGGTCAGCGACCACAATAGCATCTCTATAGCACTACTAGATTGGGGCGGGAAAAAAGTTAACAATGAGGACCGACTTGTAGATATTGTCCCTGTTAGGCCCAATGGGATGAGAATAAAGTGGGCTAGTGTGGATCCACCAAAGATTCAAGCAGAGGTGGTCACCAGATGCAGGGATGCTATTGATTGTTGCTTAAATAAGGATGTTATACCTGGAATTTTATTAACTAACTTTGCAGAAATAAATAATGTAATCAAGAGTGTATTAACAAAAATCCCTAGAGTAGACAAACAGGGTGGCACAAGGTGGTTTGACTCAAAATGCACCCAGGCTTTACAGAAACTTAAAATGGCGTTAGGGTCTAAGCCTCGTAATCAACTGTTAATCCAGGAACTTAGAAAAAGTTATAAAATAATTTTGCTCACACATAAAAAAGATCTGAGAACTGCAGCCTGGGACCAATTAAATATGGCTGCGGACACCAAAAACAGCAAACTCTTTTGGGAAACTGTTAGTAGCCCTTTTTTAAAGGAAAACTGTGTACCCGAATTAACATCTTACGTTAATTACACCGAATGGATCCAACATGTTTCTAATATTTTTAACCCGGATAGGTTGGCGTTAAATTTTAATTTAAATTTATTTTTAGATAATGATGATACGTGGCCAAGACTACCGCTGTTAATCGATGTGGAAGAGGTGCGGGAAGGGTTGATAAATAGCAAAGGGGGAAAAGCACCGGGACCGGACGGCGTCCCAATAGATCTATATAAGGATCTGATGGACTTGTGGGCACCAATCCTAACAATAATTTTTAACAAATCAGCTATGGGGAATTTTCCTGTATCATGGGCACAGTCAATCATTGTTCCATTACATAAAAAGGGATCACGCACAGAGGCCTGTAATTACCGGCCAATCTCATTACTGGACTCCTCTATTAAGGTAATGAGCAGGGTACTCCTAAAAAGACTGGAAACCTGGGCCACAGATTACAGAGTATTAACTCCAGTCCAATTTGGATTTCGGAAGGGTTTAGGCACGATCGAACAATGTGTAAATCTGGATCTACTCATCAGCAAGTACACAGTTGCCAAGGAGGGTAACTTGTTTCTGTGCTTTGCTGACCTGAGTAGCGCGTTCGATCTGGTGGACCATGCCCTGCTATGGAAAGTGTTGCTTGAATCTGGAGCCCCTGAGGAGATAGTATTCTTCCTGGCAAGAGTATACGAGAGGTTAACATGCAGTGTGCGTTATGGGCCCACAGGTGAGCGAACCCCTTTCTTCCCTGTAAAAAGAGGTATAAGGCAGGGGTGCGTATTGGCCCCTGTGGTATTTTCCCTCTTTATCAACCAAATAGCTACAATTTTAAATAACATCTCGGCAGATGCACCTAAAATTGACGATACAGTGGTATCTGTCTTGTTATTTGCCGATGATGCTGTTTTAATTTCCCGTACCCCTCTAGGCCTCCAGCGACTTATTAATGAATTTGTAAATTTTATAAAGGATAGGAAACTTTTAATTAATAAATCAAAAATGTATACCATGGTTTGCGGGAAGAAGAAGAAGACACTAAGGCCTTTCTTTCTCGAAGGTTCAAAGATAGAAGCCGTCACATATTTTTGTTACCTTGGTGTTACTTATGAACATAATAGTAAATGGGGAGGGGAGCAAGAAAACATTAGACATAAAATGATAAGGAACACAAATGGAATTTTTCGTTTTGCTAGCAAATTAGGGGTGTAGATTACAGAATATGGTAACCATATATAACACTAGATGTGTTTCCTCAGCCTTGTTTGGAGCCGGAATATGGGGCCATTCATCTACAGACCAACTTCAAAATAACGAAAATTGTTTTTTAAAACAACTCCTGAGTGTCCCGGCTTCGGCCTCTACTGATTTGATCCACCAAGAAACCGGCCTTAATTATATATCGGATCTAGCAGCTCTACGCCCTCTACTTTTGTGGCGTTCGATCTGGTATAAGAGTGAGACAGAGTTCACTCAGAAAATAATTCAAGATTGCCTTAAATTAGAGTACGCTTCCCGCATCCCATGGCTGAGTTATATTATACATTGGTATGGTATACTGTTTGATTTTAATATTTTAAAGGTGTCCGAATACACAATCCCCTTTTCAAAGAAGGAAATTAAGGATTCCTTCTTGTCCTTTAAGAGGGGAGAGCGACTGAAACTAACTAGGACCCAAAAGACTGTTGTGTTTTATAGGCAACTTGAACTCGAAAGTGGTTTTCAGGCTTATTTGTCCGATGTGTCCAGATTGTCACATCGCTTTGTTTTAATACGCCTGAGGCTGGGCATTGTACATCACTTGGTATCCTTCCCAGAAATAGGAGAGCGATCTACTATGATATGTCCATGTGATAGTACCTCTAGCCAGAGTTGTTGTCATTTTTTACTTTTCTGTAAATTTTATACATTTTTACGGAAATTTTACCTGAAGCCTATCTTTTTAAAATATAACGTTCGTACAACAGTGGATGCAATGAACTTACTATGTGCCCTTGAGAATACGGATATTTGCTTTCGGGTTGCATTGTATATATTGAAATGTAGAGCAGCCAGGAAATCCATAATATTTTAATCAATTGCCATGGTGAAACTGTATACAAGCACATGACACTTTTTTGTCGGGATGGAAATATGTTTATTATATGTTGCAAGAACCCGAATGATTACTTAGGCATATGTCACTTTAAAGAGTACTGGCTAAAGTCCAAGCTAAAGTACTTCTTAGCACTATGCACTTTTATTGTAATATTTTTGTTATGCTGCTACTATTTTGTATGTGATTGTTCGAAGTATTTTTAGGCATATGTCATTTTAATGAGTACTGGCTAAAGCTCTAGTTGAAGCACTTTCTAGCACTATGCACTTTTACTGTAACACTCCTTTCGTCTGCTGCTACTAGTTTGTATGCGATTGTGACCGCACTGATCCTCTCAGACGCGGCCGCTCCACACACTGCTCCCGACCCTGCCTGATTGCACCGTATCGTAGCGCTCCCAGCCTGACTGCATACCGCTACCCCGCCTTGCTGACTAACGCGCCTCGACATTATTTAATTAATGTATTATTTACTCGTTATTCAATTAAGTTTGCAACGCAAAAGGGCCAGATTGCTGCTTATTTGTATTCCGCCTGGCTGAACATTTTATAGCGCTAGTTGACAAAGTGCGCTTTTTAGTTGTGCTGCGCTGCCTGCTGGTCTCTTGGGTGTACGATTATTTTAATTGCTTTGCTCTGATTGATGTATGTGCCCGCCTTGGCTCGCTGCCATTTTGTGGAGATTGTTGTGCCTACCTGACCGGATATCCGACCCACACCCGCCTCCCAGCTGCCCCTCCCTCCCACTGACACAGTAAGGCCATCGCTCCCACGGCCTCGCTGTGACCGCCCTGATCCTCTCAGACGGGGCCGCTCCACACACTGCTCCCGACCCTGCCTGATTGCACGGTATCGTAGCGCTCCCAGCCTGACTGCATACCGCTACCCCGCCTTGCTGACTAACGCGCCTCGACATTATTTAATTAATTTATTATTTACTCGTTATTCAATTAAGTTCGCAACGCAAAAGGGCCAGATTGCTGCTTATTTGTATTCCGCCTGGCTGAACATTTTATAGCGCTAGTTGACAAAGTGCGCTTTTCAGTTGTGCTGCGCTGCCTGCTGGTCTCTTGGGTGTACGATTATTTTAATTGCTTTGCTCTGATTGATGTATGTGCCCGCCTTGGCTCGCTGCCATTTTGTGGAGATTGTTGTGCCTACCTGACCGGATATCCGACCCACACCCGCCTCCCAGCTGCCCCTCCCTCGCCCCTCCCCCCTCACTATCCACATATGACAGATACTCTTGCGCGCAGCGTTCACGCGCAGCGATCGCGCCCAATTCACGCCGAAGGTGCGCCAAAGGTAAGCCCGTCTACGCCCGTCCGTGCCTGGACCGTGCCCAGCGCCAGACCCCCTGGTCCCCGCCACTCCCAACCCTCTAGAGTCACATATGATGCCACTTTTCTCCTCGCCCTCAACCCCGGACGCACCCCACTATGCTGCGAAGCTACCCCAGGACGTACCCACGGCCCATTCACCTGCCTCTCCTGCAAGTTCAACTGCTTCAGGACCCTCACCAAACCCACTTCCTCCACACACAGCTCCGAACTCAACAGCCTGAAATGCATCCTACTGAACACCCGCTCAGTCCACAGACATGCAACAGAACTCTGGGACCTAATCGACACTGCGTCACCTGACGTCGCCTTCCTTACTGAAACATGGATGAACGCATCTTCTGCCCCCGACATAGCCATAGCTATACCGGACACTTACAAGATCATTCGAAAAGACCGCACCAATAAAAAAACTGGAGGAGGCATCGCCATCGTCCATAGAAACACCATCAAAATCACAACCAGCTCTGACGACTATCTTGCAACCGCCGAACATCTCCACTTTCAGATCCACACCGACCCCAGGACCACCCTTAGAGGCACCCTCATTTACAGGCCTCCAGGCACGAGATCTCAATTCAGCGACGACATCACAGACTTCGTCAGCCCGCACGCCCTCGCCTCCGAGAACTACATTCTTCTAGGAGACCTCAACTACCACCTTGAAAACATACTCGACAACAACACCACCACCCTTCTGGACAACCTGTCCAATCTCGGACTCAAACAACTTGTTGACACCCCCACTCACACAGCCGGACACACGCTCGACCCTATCTTCACCTCCAGCAAGCACATCTCCTTCGATCACACTACAGCTCTCCACTGGACGGATCACAGCTGTGTTCACTTCAGCTACAAAACCACCCTGACCCACAACTGTCCACAACCCATTCCCCGGAGAAAATGGAACAAAATCACCACCGACCAACTCCTCACATCACTCAACCAAAACCCTCCCACCCTAGCAATGGACCCTGACCAAGCGGTCACCAACTTCAGGCAATGGATTACCCACAGTGCGGACGAACTAGCACCCCTGAAAAAACACCAGTTGAAATCATCCAGCAAAAAGGCTCCCTGGGTCAGTGATGACCTTAAAAAATCCAAGAAGACATGCCGCACCCTGGAGAAGAATTGGAGAAAAGAACCAACCTCAGACAACATGGCCTCCCTCAAGACAGCCACCCGCAAACACCACCAACTGATTCGATCCGCCAAGAAATCAGCATTCAAGGACCGTCTCGACAACAATTCTCATAACAGCAAGGAACTCTTCAATATCGTCAAAGAATTCACCAACCCTTCCGCAGCATCCAACGACATCACTAACTCCCAAGACCTCTGCGATGCGCTATCCTCCTTCTTCTACAACAAAATTGCCGACATCCACAACAGCCTCAAGAATACTCCCAGTGACCAACCCGCCCCACCCCCTTCAGATCCCACCCCTCCAACTAACAACCTCAGCTCTTGGAACCCAATCACCATTGAAGACACCATTCGCCTCATGAACTCAATCCACTCTGGCTCGCCTTCTGACCCCTGTCCCCACTACATCTTCAACAAAGCTGACTCCATCATCGCTCCCCAACTCCGCAATGTCATCAACTGCTCTCTCAACTCTGCCACCTTTCCAGAAATCTGGAAACACGCCGAACTCAGCGCCCTTCTGAAAAAACCCACAGCAGACCCCTCAGAACTGAAAAACTACCGACCCATATCCCTCCTCCCTTTCCCGGCCAAAGTAATCGAGAAAGCCGTCAACAGCCAACTCGCCGCCTTCCTTGAATCCAACAACTCCCTGGATCCCTCACAGAACGGCTTTCGAGCCAAACACAGCACCGAAACCGCCCTCATTGCGGCGACCGATGACATCCGAGCACTCCTGGACAACGGAGAAACAGTGGCCCTCATTCTACTCGACCTCTCCGCCGCCTTCGACACTGTCTGTCACAGCACCCTCATAAAACGCCTCAACAACATCGGCATACAAGGAAAAGCCTTGGACTGGATCATCTCGTTCCTAGCTGGGAGAACCCAGAGAGTCAGACTCCCCCCATTCTACTCAGAGCCCACCGAAGTCATCTGCGGCGTACCTCATGGTTCCTCACTCAGTCCCACCCTCTTCAACGTCTACATGAGTCCTCTCGCCTCCATCGCACGTCAACACAACCTCAACATCATCTCCTACGCCGACGACACCCAGCTAATCCTTTCACTCACCAAAGACCCCAACACCGCCAAAACCAATCTTCACGAAGGTATGAAAGAAGTAGCCGAATGGATGAAACAGAGCCGCCTAAAACTCAACTCAGACAAAACGGAGGTGCTCATCCTAGGATCCTCCCCCTCAGCTTGGGACGACTCATGGTGGCCTTCCGCTTTGGGATCAGCACCCACACCCACAGACCATGCACGTAACCTTGGCTTCATTCTAGACTCCTCTCTCTCAATGTCCAGACAAGTCAACGCCGTATCGTCCTCCTGCTTCAACGTCCTTCGCATTCTCAAAAAGATCTTCCGCTGGATCCCCCTCGAGACAAGAAAGACTGTCACCCATGCACTGGTCACGAGTCGACTAGACTATGGCAACACACTTTACGCCGGAATTACAACAAAATTGCAGAAAAAGCTCCAGCGTATCCAAAACGCGTCAGCGAGACTCATTTTAGACATCCCGCGCCAAGAGCACATCACCGGACACCTAAAAAATCTCCACTGGCTTCCCGTCAACAAGAGAATCACTTTCCGCCTTCTTACCCACGCACACAAGGCCCTTTATAATCTGGGACCCGAATGCCTCAACACCCGGCTGTCCTTCTACATTCCCACCCGCCAACTAAGATCATCCAATCAAGCCCTCGCCGCAGTCCCGCGCATCCGAAAAACCACCATGGGTGGCAGATCATTCTCCTTCCTGGCTGCCAAAACCTGGAACTCACTCCCCACCCACCTTCGCCTTACTTAGAACCACATCTCCTTCAGAAAAGAACTGAAAACCTGGCTATTCGACAAATAGTGAACCCCTCCCTCTAGCGCCTTGAGACCCTCTGGGTGAGTAGTGCTCTATATAAATGCCCGAACTTATTGTTAAATTATTCTTAGTATTTATTAAATAATGTTGCTCCGTTGGTGCATCACTTCATGGGCCAGCTATGGAAGGTACAGTTACGTTTCCTTCCAATTTAGTAGGGTAATTATAAAATTTGCATTATGATGATTTTATAACATATAATTTGGATGTATTCTTGTTTTATTGTTGCTTTTATGGTTGTGTTATGCAAACCGAATAAAGTTTTCTAAGAAGAAGAGTGGAAGGATGGATGTAAGGATGGATGAGTGAGTGAAAAGGAGGGTAGATGGACAAAAGGATGGATAGTTGAGTGAAGGGGTGAAAAGGTGGATGGATGAGAGAAAGGATGGATGGATGAGTGATAGGGTCAATGGATGGATTCATGAGTGGATGAGTAGATGGATGGGTGGATGGATGGATTGATGGCTAAGTGAAAGGGTCAATGGAGAGAGAAAGGGAGGATGGATGGATGACTGAAAAGGTGAATGAGTGGAAGGATGAATGACTGGGTGGATGAATGAGTAAGTAAAAGGATGGCTGATGGGTGAAAGGGTAAACGGCTGGATGGATGAGTGCACGGATGGTTGGTTGGAAGAGTGGATGGATGAGTGTACGGATGGATATTGTGAAGTGGTGGAAGGATGAGTGAAAGTGTGGATAGATGAATGAAATGATGGATGGAAGGAAGGATACATGATGGATAAGTTAGCAAATGGAAGAATATGTTTGGATATTGATGGGCTTACTTATATACTATTGCGCGACCTCCTCTGATGTGTCTGTAAAACGTTACTTTTGTCTCAAAGTTTTGTCCTGAATTTACACCCATGCCAGTTTGTCTCCCTACTGGACAGGGTTTTACTTACAATGCAGGGGCCTGTAGTCCTATCATGTCCCAATACAGAGGGTAAACACCGACCTGTGTTAGGTACTCATGCTGGACCTGGGAATATAAGATCTCTGATGAGGGTGGAGGGGCGTGCACGTCCGCCCAGTGGCACTTTTACTTTCACAATGTGTCTGTAAGTTTTACACTTTTACGCTTAAATAGATAAATGTGACACCTTCGTATAAAACAATTCCCCATTCAGATCCCGCCCCATCATTCTATTTGTTTAGCATGAAGAATACTCGTTAAAATGCATTTTCCATGTAGTTCTTTGATTTTAATATCATATATGTTTATATAAATAATAAGCCTCAATTACTTTTTACTTTTTCAATTACTTAAAAGAAAAGGCACAAATGCAGTCCAAAAGGTAAAAGACTTCTAAATATTTTAACATGTAAAGGTGTGGCCATTAATAAAAAGAATCAGCAAATTGTAATATCAGTATAACTGTATAAATTGCATTTAAAAAAGGTTTTCTATCGTTAAAACGTTTGCTTAGTTTAAAAAAAAGTGAATCTCCCCGTCGGGGAATTGAACCCCGGTCTCCCGCGTGACAGGCGGGGATACTGACCACTATACTAACGAGGATTTGATGGGTGCACAGTCGCTAAGCAGCTCCTTGTCGCGGCTTCAACCCGCCCTGTCCCGCCTGTGACTGATGGGTCTCATTTCCAGCTCCTCGACACCAACGCAAGGGGCCACAGGTTCAACACACACACTCCCTCCCACAATACACACAAACGCACTCCTCCCTCACACCTCACAGCAGCCCTCTCGCCTCCCAGCAGACGCTCTCAGCAGCATCCCCTGATGCCAGAGTCGCCACAACCAGCTCCCAGGGCTGCTCCAGACGGGGCCCGGCCTGGCTCTTCAGCCCAGGGGCCCCTGGCTCTGTCTGATGAGGGGGCATTGCAGCGGGGGCTGCACACAGGGAGGGGGGCGGGAGACTCTCCCACAAGCCTCCCCCCCCCCAGCCGGAGGAGAGAGCTGGGCTGTAAAGGTGAAGAGAGGAGGCAGGAAAAGCCCAGGCATATGAGGGTCTGAGAAAGAGGCGCTTTCTATTGTGAAGCAGAGGGGAAAAAAGTGAAGAGTTTACAAAAGTCCTTCGAGCCGGATTTGAACCGGCGACCTAAGGATGAGAGTCACTCCACTACAGTCCTCCGCTCTGCCAACTGAGCTATCGAAGGCTAGGCTGGTTACACATGACTAGGCGCTATATGGCATTAGAAGTGGTTCTGGACTGGGCACTATTCTGTGTCTTAACACTTGATAAAGCTGCAAACCCGACAAATATTTAACTAACAGGGAAACGTCTGAGTCTTGACTGATTTTCATGATATATTTACAATTATTATTTTGGGATCCAAAAGTTAATAATGGGGTTATGTTATATAGTTATATATATATATGTAGCGCTCAAACACCGTAGGTTTCCTGGTATATTTGTTTTTTATTTATTTAGGGTGTTTCGTGTTTACTGTTGGATACATTATTGCTGTAGATCCTGGGTAACATGTGTTATGGTCTTTTAAGAGTTATTTTTTTAGTTCGGATGTTCTTTGTAGCATTAAATACTTAAATGTGTTTTTGCGGTTCGTGCATTTTAATTATAAAAATGGTAATCACCATGGGATCCACAAGTTAATAATGTGGTTATGTTATCTAGTTATATATATGTTAAACTTCATCAGGTGTAACATTTTATGTTTTGCTCTGTGACACCAGGGGCTGGTTTTACTTAAAGTTCAGGGGCTGGTCCTTGTAATAGGATCTGTTTAAACACCAGAAGGTGACAAGAGGGCTGTCCCCTCTGACCTATCAGAGCTCTTATATGCTGTGGGTGTAACAAAGATGATAATAGGAGGAGACTGGGTTGAAATGCGGAGCCATTGTCAGCCCTTTGCCCCTCAGCAGCATCGCCTCAACGTCAGTCCCACCTCCTCTATAAAAGAGGCCTGCAGGAATCCAGTCTGAGGGGTCAGAGGGCAATCAGAGGTTACTGGGCCATAGTTGTATCAAGGAGGGGTGTTTACTTCTGGTGCCCCGGGGCCTCCGTACTCTGGGCCCCCAAACTAGGGACCAGGCCCCCCTTTTAACACCTGACTCAGAATAACAAGACAGAGCAGCTGAAAGCTTACTTGGGGACCCACATGTATGAAAGGAAGAAATGGGGGAAATAAACTGCACCCTGACCCTATTAGTGCACACTTTTTACATCCGGTATAAACATAGATACATATTTTGATTTATAACTTGTTTACATTTGACATGAATAAATATGGAATCAGTTGTACTTTAGAATGTTTAACCTGCCCTCCCATGCTTCAGTCGTATCTTATCCTACCCGATTTAAAAAAAAAATAAGTTTTTCCATTCGGTTCTTTTAAATTGAAATGATGTCAGAAAGGAACAACACAGCAGAGAATGATTACAAATGTGTGTTTATTGCTTTTAACCTCAGGGGCCTTATTTATGAAGGCCTTGCGCCGCCGGTGCGCCACTTTTAAAATGGGAAAAAGTGACGCACTGCGGCGCAAGGCCTTCATAAATAAGGCCCCAGGGGCCTCATTTATGAAAAGTGACGGCATCGCTGCGTGAAAACAGTGATGTGTCACTTTTCACTCCGCCCTCCTTGTGACACCAATGATACGTCATATTTAATGTATGACGCATCATGGCGCTCGGAGTTACAGATACGTCAGTATTTCTGACGTATCTGTAAGCGCAGAAGTGACGCATTGCTGGAGTGTGTCACAAAAGTGACGCAACTCCAGCAATGCGCCCTTTTCACATGGGGCAAGCTCCATGTGAAAGGGCCTGCATCAGTCTTACGCCTGCTGTGAGGCAGGCGCAAGATTTTGACGCAACGGCGTCCTAAAAGTGACGCAGTGAAATTTTATAGATTTCACTGCGTCACTTCTACGACCCTTCCTTGCGTCAATACGCCCCCCTTGCATACATTATACCTGGCGCAGGTATAATGTAGCGCAGGGGTTTACAAAGTGACGTATCTACCTAGATGCGTCACTTTGTAACTATGGTGCAACAAGGCACATTATTTACGCTGCTGGTGCGTCACAAAAAGTGACGCACCGGCGGTGTAAAAGTGACGCACGGCCTCATAAATGAGGCCCCAGATGTTTACTTTTGTAAACACACACCGCAGAGGCTCTTCCCTCCGCTCTCCCAGAATGCTGTGCGGGATTATTCGGGGTCTGCCCCTGTCAAGGCTGCTGATGCCCCATTGCTGCTCCAGGGCCCTGTGGGCTGTGAGTGCTGTGGCGGTGCTGCCCCCTGGCGGTCAACCTGAGCATCTGAAGATACCAAGGAAGCAGCTGGCCGGTCACTGGAGAGCGGTCTGTGGGGCCCTCAGCCTGGTGAGGAGACACAGGAGTGAAGTGTCCTGGGGAGAGGGGCGTGGCTTTGTCTGGCTCCTGGGGGGGCAGTAAGAGTCAATGTGGGGGCTGCTGCTGTCCTCTGGTCCTGGGTCTGGGGAAGTTCCAGGGTTGTAAATAATGAGACATGAGCAGGTTGTGGCACAAATCCTGACCCCTCATTCCTTCGGGTTTGTCTGGAGTGGGGGGGGGGGGGTCTGTGACCCATTGATGGTCAGACTATAAGAATGATAGTATAACTATAAATGTACCAGAGTGATGGGACAGAGACTGAGCCACAGGGGTTACTGACAGCCTCCCATATGGTCTAGCGGTTAGGATTCCTGGTTTTCACCCAGGCGGCCGGGTTCGACTCCCGGTATGGGAAGTACAGCTTTTTGCTAATGCAACATTATAAAATGTATTTTATTCCATCCAAACTAAAATGGCTCTGAAAGTCCTAATAATCTCTCTTGCTTTCTATCAGTCTAAAGCCCTCTGTGGTTTACACCGACCCCTCAGCTCCTGTTCCCGCCCCAGCCCTTCCTGTTCAGCTGCTGTAGTATTAATGAACGCTACAGATCAATACTGTGAAGGGTTAATCGATGTTTGCCTTTTATCACACAACAAAGAGTACAGATTATATCAATAGCGCGTGGATTACAAGGCACCCGTGCCCTGAGCTCTCACCGTGTGAAATGCTCGTTTATTTCCTGCTCCGCCCCTGCTGTGGAAGAGGCGCTTTCAGAGTCTGTGTTGTGACATTAATCTCGCGCTGTGTTGATTTATAGGAGATGAGCATTTAGGAAGTTTGTTTATTCTCTCCTCTGTGGTGGCAGCTCCTGTGTCCGCCGTTTCTCGGCCCTGCACTCCTCTAAGAGTACGTTAAAGCTCTGCCCTAAAAGGACAGTTTAACGCATCAAAGAGTCATTTCCATGTGTTGGTTAAAAACAAGTTGTGTGTGTCCTGTTTAAGGATTGAATTGTAAAATTGACTTTTTTATGTTGGATGTTTAAGCAGACACTATTGACCACTAGAAAGTCAGCAAGTGACTGACGCCGCATCCTTACATGATTGAGCGGTGACGCAAGCAGTGTCCAGGCGGTTCCATGGTGTAATGGTTAGCACTCTGGACTCTGAATCCAGCGATCCGAGTTCAAATCTCGGTGGGACCTGAGGATTTTCTTATTTGATTCCAATTATTCTGGGTCTTACGCAGAGGATCATTAGTATCCCTAACATACCCCCTCCCTTCCTGTTTTCATTCTCCTGGTCTCTGCTGATATCCATACATTATCTTTAGGCGGTGCTGGGCGGCTCGTGACGCTGCACACAGGTGTTTTATCATTCCTGTGCCTGTGTAGACACCTTTCTCCTGTGGATATCCATACATTATCTTTAGGCGGTGCTGGGCGGCTCGTGACGCTGCACACAGGTGTTTTATCATTCCTGTGCCTGTGTGGACACCTTTCTCCTGTGGATATCCATACATTATCTTTAGGCGGTGCTGGGCGGCTCGTGACGCTGCACACAGGTGTTTTATCATTCCTGTGCCTGTGTGGACACCTTTCTCCTGTGGATATCCATACATTATCTTTAGGCGGTGCTGGGCGGCTCGTGACGCTGCACACAGGTGTTTTATCATTCCTGTGCCTGTGTGGACACCTTTCTCCTGTGGCTGCACAACAGTAACACACACAGTGTGGACCGGACTCCAGCGCCCTTCACACCGGATAACTTACAAGGAGACACACAGACGGGAAAGCAGTGTGGAAAAGAAAGGCTTAAATAAAGTGTTAACGGATACAAATTAAAAATGCTTTTTGTTTTATTTCTGCTCTTTATTGGTAACGGTTGATGACGGTTTCCTCGCTGCTGCACCTTCGGATTATTTGGAAGATAGTTCAGTTGGTGACAGCACAGGTCCCCCCCACCCCCTTCGGTTTTGTCTCCATGAGAAGCCCATACTAGTCCCCAATAAACTTTTTTCCTCTTTACACACTACGTTTAGCAAAACCAAATGAACCATTTTCCAAACACCGACGCTTGGTTTTGGCAAATTTAACAAATTGCAGGAGAAGTTTCTTATTTTAATAACAGCAACTAAATGAGCACTTAATCACATAACACCCTCTGAAAAACCAATAAACGCAATTAAATGAGTAAAAGTGCATTTAATCACATAACACTCTCTGAAAAACTAATAAATGCAATTAAATGAGTAAAAGGCATAATTTGGAGAATGCGGGCATCGATCCCGCTACCTCTCGCATGCTAAGCGAGCGCTCTACCATCTGAGCTAATTCCCCTCCACAACATCGAGGGGCAGCGGGATTGATAACGCATTCTCCAGACCGGTCCATTTTCATCTTAAATCACATTTCCCTTCCTAAAATGAGCCTTTAGACAGAGGTTTGCTCTGTAAATGGAAATGTATATGTAAATGTACAGGAATTTATATAGCGCAAAATCACCGAGCGGTTTCTAAGCGCTTGCTTAGGGAACCCGTCCTGGTATTCCCCTGTGAGATAACCCCAGCAGGGTATCCGCAAGGTGAAAGCCAGGCATCCCACCGCGAAGGGCCGTTGTGGAGATTACGCAAGCTATTGTCCAGAGTCGCAGAGTGTGAACCCGTGAATCGAGTAGGCACCGGAGCAAGAATTGTTGAGTCCATGGACATTTTAGGTCTCAAGACCCCGCCGAGCCGGGAATTGAATCCTGGTCCCGGGCTGACCTCCGCTTCCAGGTCTGCCTCCTCTAACCAGTGAGCCACACTTCTCCACACTCTGTGATCTCCAGTTGCTCAAACTGTTGCCATTGAAGCGTCTGACAGAGCTCGTGCATGTCGTGTGCTCGTGCATGTCGTGTGCTCGTGCATGTCGTGTGCTTGTGCATGTCATGTGCTCGTGCATGTCGTGTGCTCGTGCATGTCATGTGCTCGTGCATGTCGTGTGCTCGTGCATGTCTTGCCCTCGTGCATGTCGTGTGCTCGTGCATGTCGTGTGCTCGTGTGCATATCGTGTGCTCGTGCATGTCATGTGCTCGTGCATGTCATGTGCTCGTGCATGTCATGTGCTCGTGCATGTCATGCGCTCGTGCATGCCTTGTGCTCGTGCATGCCTTGTGCTCGTGCATGTCGTGTGCTCGTGCATGTCATGCGCTCGTGCATGTTGTGTGCTCGTGCATGTCTTGCGCTCGTGCATGTCGTGTGCTCGTGCATGTCATGTGCTCGTGTGCATGTCGTGTGCTCGTGCATGTCATGTGCTCGTGCATGTCATGTGCTCGTGCATGTCATGCACTCGTGCATGTCGTGTGCTCGTGCATGCCTTGTGCTCGTGCATGTCGTGTGCTCGTGCTTGTCGTGTGCTTGTGCATGGTTTCATGTAGACACCAGCCCCTGCCCCAGTTACATCATAGTAGTCTGGCATTCATCGGAGTGACCCTGTTGTGCCCACGGGTGGCAGAACGGGGGTCTTCGCCACACATCACATTTACTCCAGGTTCACCTCACTCATCCTTAGTGCTCTTTAAACTCGCCTCTGCAGGGTGCTGCTTTGTAAGGGTTTTCTGTGCACAATACGGCAGGTCGCGTTTTATTAAAGATTTCTGTAAATTGTCAGAATTGGCAAAATATGAGATAATCTCATGTGAATCATTGACCCTGCTGCTATAGAAGCGTCTGGCACATAAGGTTGGCGCATAAGGCTGGCGCATAAGGCTGCGCGTGTTGTTTCCTGTAGATAGGGGCGTTCATTGAGCGTTCTGCTGTCATCAACCCTGTGCACCAATTATGTAATAACAGCTGGGCAATCATCACACTGAGGGGCTTATTATCAAAGAGAGGAAAAGCCCCTCTGCGTGACTTCTCCTCTCCTTGTAAATATCACCCCTTCACTCGCAGCGCTGTGCGTGGAAGGGGCGTTCCATGGGTATTGCTGTGGGTGTTCCCACGCAACACCCATGGAACAAGCACATCTCCAGATTTACGAGAAATCGTAAATCTGGAGATGCGTGTGAATGCTACGCCACCCTAGAGGTGGCGTAGCAAGGCGCAACGAGGAGAAATGTTTTCATTTCTCCTCGTTTTTCCCTCTTACAATGAAAGAGGAAAAAGCCTCTTGTGATTGTATTTGTGCAGGAAGGGGCACCCTCCTGCACAAAAACAATCTCGCCACTACGCAGGCATCCTTGCGCCATGGTGGAAGGGTGCCTGCGCCGGCGCATGGCTGCAGTTTGTGCGCCAGCGCAAGGGAAGCACAGAGATGCGACATATTCTTGAAAATATGTCACATCTCTGTGCTTTCCAAATTAACGCATCACAACGCAGCACAATGACTTGCTGCACCGTGCTGCGTTACTTTGTTGTAAATCTGCCCCTTAGAGATTACAATTAAAATTAAAATTCTCTGTGAAGGGATTTTAAATTAAAGGCTAAAAATGAAGTTGTAGCAGCACAAGTAGAGCCAGAGTGTCGTGGAGGCTGTTGGCCTCACTGAGGCACTGTCTGCGCCGAAGAAATTACAGAGGCCGGTTTAGGAGCTTAAAACAACAAGCATTGGCGTTGCCAATAGGTCTCGCAGTAGGAAAGTTGGAGCTATTGGTTTTGTAAATGACATTTTATATTTATATATTGTTATTGACAATGCCAATAACGATATATAAATATAAAATGTCATTTACAAAACCAATAGCTCCAACTTTCCTACTGCGAGACCTATTGGCAACGCCAGTGCTTGTTGTGGAGTGTGGCATTACTGCAAGAGCTGTCGCCTTTGGAGTTGGGGAACCAAGTTCGAGTCTCTGCGCTGGCTCAGCATCCTGTGAAAGAGGGCAAACAACTTGGTTGAAGCTTTTATTCGATATGCAAGGGCAAACAACTTTATTCTCACCGAGCCTAAAAGCGCTCCAATAGTTTAGGGTCACTCTATATATAGCGGAACTATATATATATATATATTTTTTAATTTATTTGTTTTGCTTACTGGGACCGAGGGCATTTGAGCGCTTTTCATGAGCACCGTATAATGTAACAGAAGGTCAGGTTCATGTTTTTGAAGACACTGGGAGATGAAATGATTGCTCAGTACTACAGTGTGTTGATTTATGCTGGAACTGGAACCTGGCCCCCGACCCGCCTCCCCTCACTGCCAAGGTATGCAGTGTTTCTGCCACTTCCAAGGTATACAGCTCTGGCCATGTGTCCACATCTCCTCCCCTAGATCGGTGAGCTTATGGCAGAGCCTGTTCAGACAAAGCAAGAGTAAGAGGGGTGACAGAAGAGGAGAGGGAGACAGAGAGGGTTAAGCGAGGGAAATGAAGACAGATAGAGAGAGAAAAGGCATAGAGACCCAGATGGATACAAGACAATAGACCCGTTTCACGCGGGAGACTCCCGATTTGTAAAGCAAAACGTGTGCTTTATTATAACTGTCTCCCTCCTGAAGTCTCTGCTTCTATAGAAGTCAATTGGGAAAATATATTTACCTTATTTTTACCTCAAAATCTCCCACTTTCTCGTTCTAAAATGTTGGCATGTATGCAGATGTAAAGGGAGTGGGGAGGCTGAGGGGGAGGTGAAGTAAGAGAAAGACAGAAGGAGGGATAGAGAGCGAGAGAGAGAGCATGAGAGAAAGAAACTAGAGATTGACTAAGAATGTTTGGAGATCTGATGCCTCTGAAAATGAAGGAGCTCTAAATCACTTTTAGATGCTGTCAAGAGAAAGGATGCGTTTTGATACCGCGCGAGAACGTTGCTTGCAGCAGAGTGCGTGTGCGAGCTCCATGGACCTTCGAGGCGCACACCCAGGCGCCATGAAGCCCTTCTCTCCGCCTCGTTACAGTGAAAGGCGTTGTCTCATTGTTCACACTCGACAAATCATTGCGATCGGTGCTTTACAAAATAGACCCGTTTTCTAACCGATAGCTGTTGAAACCTGTTCGTGTTGTTTTACAATTTGCAGAGGTTGCCCCGGGGGACTCTGAGCTATGCACTCGAGATAAGATAACACCAGCAAGAATGTAGCCAGGCCTCATTGATGGATGCCAGATGTCGCTCTATACCTGCCTTCTGCTCGTGGGAGTTAATGCCTGTGTGCGAAAGCGCGATGCGCTAGGAGAGTGTATGCTGGCAAATGGCCGGAGGGAAGCCGGATGGGGGCGGGAGAGCCTGGTGGGGGGAGGGGGGCGGGAATGCGAGCGAGGGGAGGAGAAGTGTGGCAGGCGGATTAGGGAGATGCGCGTGCTTGTGTGGTCACGTGACCCTCACATGCTCACGTGACCCTCACATGCACTGTGGAAAAACTGCAGTGGTTTGACGAGTCGATCGAGCCCTTGAATTTTCGCCTATTACATTCGCAAGCGAATGATAATAGGCGGAACCTAAAAAGAGGTGTGGGGTAGCCCAGTTTATGGGTTTATCTCTGAAAAATAAAACTGCAACGTTCTCAATAGAATTTCGATTTATGTTTGTGGTTTAACAAAAGTATTTCTTAATTACTATACATATTTGATGTATTTCTGTAGTTTGAGTATTGTTTTAGTTTAACCTCTTTCAGTCAGTGTCCATGGCTTCCAATGACCCATTCAGTAGGGGGGAGGGGGCGTCAACAGAAATCAAAAGATTAATAAAAAACCCTGTGTCACTAAGATGTTAAAAATGTTAACTATGTGTTATCCATGCCTCGAATATTGGGCCCATCATTAAGTAATCAGTGTGATTAAACATGACATTCTTGTGTAAAAGGACGGTGCACCAAAGGGAGTACTCGAAAGCTCCAGATCTTATTTCAAAAATTCTTTTATTTTATTTGATTCCCATTAAAACAGACTCCTCAGCTGGAAATTCTATTTTAAAAATCCACCTAAAGCACAATCAATCGAACAGTTGTGAAATAAAGAGTAAAAACATCACTTTTCCCTGACCGGGAATCGAACCCGGGCCGCGGCGGTGAGAGCGCCGAATCCTAACCACTAGACCACCAGGGAGCGCTCGTGGGCATTCCCTTTTCAGCCCCTCATGACTACAAAGGTGCAGCTGTGAGTGTGTGAATGTTGCATTGAGGCGCTATTTATATTCACATTCATCCTACCGATGCTTTTACAGAAAATCCACAACACAGGAAAGTGTCATATAGAAGTTAACCAACTGTCTTGCAAACCACAAGGTAAGGAAACGAACAAAACAAAGATGCACTTACAAGAGAGACCGAGGCCAGGGTGACAGGGAGAGGTCCAAGGATCTCCCTTCAGTGAGAGACCTCAGGTGTGCGGCGTTCAGTGATCTGCATTCAGTGAGAGCTACCCGTGTGCACAGGGAGCTCTTATCTGTGCATCGGTCACTGGTGTTCAGTGAGATTCCTCTTAGCTGTGAGTGTAGTCATTCAGCTGTGCAGGGTCAGTGATCTGGATTCAGTGAGAGAGGTCACTGCTCTGCAGCTTTCACTCATATTCATTGATGGGTATTTCAGCTATGCAGGGTTCAGGCACGAGCATCCAGTGAGAGCTCACGTGCGCTGATGTTTTCAGTGACATGCAGTCACTGAGAGTCTGCTCACCTGTGCGGGATCAGAGAAATGTGCATAGAGTGAGAGATCTCTTACTCGTGCAGCCCAGAGTACTGTGCATTCAGTGAGACACGATGCTTGTGCAGCATTGAGTACTGTGCATTCAGTGAGACACGATGCTTGTGCAGCATTGAGTACTGTGCATTCAGTGAGAGACGATGCTTGTGCAGCATTGAGTACTATGTATTCAGTGAGACACGATGCTTGTGCAGCATTGAGTACTATGCATTCAGTGAGAGACGATGCTTGTGCAGCATTGAGTACTGTGCATTCAGTGAGAGGTGATGCTTGTGCAGCATTGAGTACTGTGCATTCAGTGAGAGTGAGACACGATGCTTGTGCACCCTTGAGTACTGTGAATTCAGTGAGACACGATGCTTGTACAGCATTGAGTACTGTGCATTCAGTGAGACACGATGCTTGTACAGCATTGAGTACTGTGCATTCAGTGAGAGGTGATGCTTGTGCAGCATTGAGTACTGTGCATTCAGTGAGAGTGAGACACGATGCTTGTGCACCCTTGAGTACTGTGAATTCAGTGAGACACGATGCTTGTACAGCATTGAGTACTGTGCATTCAGTGAGACACGATGCTTGTACAGCATTGAGTACTGTGCATTCAGTGAGAGACGATGCTTGTGCAGCATTGAGTACTGTGCATTCAGTGAGAGAACTTTAGAAAAGCTTCCATACCTCTGCATCTCTCCAGCTGCCTCCAGGGCTCTCTTCTCATTGCAGCTAAAGGTGCCTCTGGCCCTTCCCATGGGTTTCCGTAGTGTAGTGGTTATCACGTTCGCCTAACACGCGAAAGGTCCCCGGTTCGAGACCGGGCGGAAACACTTTTTTTTCCCTTGGAAAAAAGTAACTCACAATAGTTCATTACTTTATTATTATCATTGAATCTAAGTTGTGGCAAAAAAAGTGAAAGTTCTGGAAATAAAAAGTGGGGTCAGATGGAAAACAAATCTCCCCTCTCTAGTGGAGAAATCTTCTTGACACATTGTTACAAACAGTATTATCAGGTGTTCCACCGAAAAGTGAGCAGACAATCGTGGTCAGGGAAATACAATATAAACTGGTGACAAAGTTCGACACAGTCCCCTTGCAGCACTGACGGGACGTGTGGTTTGGTATAAATTAGAAGTTTGCTTGTGATCAGGGGGCTTTGGAGTTTGTTTCAATCACTGAGACTATAAATGTATTAAATGCACAATTTTGGACGTCACAGTTGGCCGCGTGGGCAAAAAGCAATGTCTGATTCTTAAATGTAAGTGGAAACTTCTATAATAGGTGGATTCGCTACTTGTTTTAAGAAACCCGAATGATAACAGAGGAAAAGTTAGAGCGATCGAAATAAAAGAGTAAAAAGCAAAATCACTTTCTGTTAAAAAACTCCATTTTGAATCTGCTGAATAACAAAAAAAAAATTCTCCTCGCCCGAATAGGGACTTGAACCCTAGACCCTCAGATTAAAAGTCTGATGCTCTACCGACTGAGCTATCCGGGCTTCATGAAAGGTGTGATAGGTACCGCTATCCTTCATTATGTGAATACTGTTCCAGTGTGCATGTTATCTCAGGAACACTTCCTAGCCTTGGTCCACGTGGAATTCAACCTCCTTAAACAAACATTGCTCACTCCAGCCCCCTGAAGCCAGCGCCTGGACTCTCACTTTAAGAGTTCCAGGCGCCCCCAGTCTGTTTCCATAAACCGGCCCCCAGTCTGAGACCGCAGAGGCAGGAGGGGTTCAAGTCTCACATCCACAGATTGTATATTGAAGATATTGCCAGAAGCTGAATCACTTAAAAGTGACGCAATGATGACGTAATTGAAGTAAATCAAAGTGCAGTGGTGCAGATTTACAAGCCCCATGCGCCGCTGGTGCATCACGTTGTGCATCAGGTGGCACAGCCTGCTAAAGGATATTTACAAGCACAGGTAAAGTCACCCTGCATGACTGAACCTGTGCTTGTAAATATCGCACCTGTTCACGCAAAACTTTGGGGCAGATTTATGATGACTGGCACATCCCCAGGGATGCGCCAGTCATCCTGCGCCGCTGCTCCGCCACCCATGGTGCGCCGCATTTACAATGCGGCGCACCATGGGGCAAAAACGGCACAGATGCGTGACGCATCTGTGCCGTAAAGGTGGCGCATTGCTGGAGTTGCGTCGCAAGCGCGACGCAGCTCCAGCAAGGCTCGGGGATGACCCATCTCCACAATACTGCGTCAAGACCTACGCCTGCTTCAAGCAGGCGCAGGGTTTTGACGCAGCATTGTCCTGAAAGTGACTGAGTGAAATCTCATAGATTTCACTCAGCCACTTTTAGGAGGCGTTCCTGCGCAGGAACGCCCCCCCCTGCGCAGGAACACCTCCTTATGGCGCAGGGCTTTACAACGTGACGCATCTCCTAGATGCGTCACGTTGTAAATAGGGCGCATTGTTTGCGCCGCCTTTGCGTCAAATAAAGTGACGCACCGGCGGCGCCAGGCCTTCATAAATCTGCCCCTTTGTGTGTTAGGCGCGGGAGATGGGTGTTGCTGTCACAAAAGCAATCTCCCCATGGCGCAGGCATCCTTGCACCATGGTGCAAGGGTGTCTGCGCCCGCGCATGGCAGCTGTTTCTGCGCCGGCGCAGGGGAGAGCCCAGGAATGCCACATATCATTGTAGATATGTTGCATTCCTGTGCTCTGAAAGTGCCGCAGCGTGGCGCAGCCAAAGGGCTTGTGGAGCCGCGCTGCGGCACGTTCGTATAGATTTGCCCCAGTGTGTGGGAATCCGCTCAGAGAAAACACAGCCAAGTGACTTCTGACCCAGATGGCTTTAAAAAGGTGTCATGGCTCAAATGTACAACCTTTCTGCACCGTGACAGATTAACAGAACTAACACGACCCATCTGTGGCAAACATACCCACTGGCACAGGACAAGGGATGAAGCACCCCCTCCTATAGGCTTTATAGGCTCGACTACAGGCAGTGGCACAAACAGCTAGGAACACACTCAAACATTACTGGCTCTACAGGCAGTGGTAAAAATAAGTGTGCACACATTGACAGACACTACAAGCTCTACAGGCAGTGAGGCAAGCAGCTGGGCGCGGACTCACAAACATTACATGCATACAGGCAGTGGTACAAACAGCAGTGCATACACTGAGAGACATTACAGGCTCTACAGGCAGTGATGCCAACGGCCATGTTCACGCTCACAGCACAGGGCTGGCGCTAGGCATGCGCAGCTGTCCAGGGCCCGCACTCAGCCCACCAATATGGGCCTCGCGCCAGTGTCCCCCCAGCCCCGCCTGTGCCTCGCGCCTATGCTGCAGCACTGCGAGGCCCAGGGGAGGGGCCTCCCTCTCCTCGGCCCCCCCAGGCATGTGTAAGGGAAGGGAACCTTCAAAGAAGAAGCAACTCTCCCTCTTTCAGCCCCCGAAGAGCTGTGGAAGAGACGCTCGTGCAATCACCACACTCCAAGCTGTACAGAAGCGTAAAAGGCCATTTATTAGGATAAGGCTGCAAACATACTAATGAACTTTATCAAACTTAACAACAATTCCAAATCTAACTCCTGATGACAGGTACCGTTTCATTCTCCCCGCGACATTTCAACTCACCATCTCATTAGCCTCACTCCTCCCCATTTCCCTCGCTGACCTCATTCTATAAACACAATCTCTCCCTTGAAGTTCATTCCGCTGCTCATTGCACCCAGCACACCCCCATCCGTCACCTGTGCACCCCTCCCCCAGGGCTGGAGATGCCGGTACGTGACTCACCATCCCGCCAACCAGGAAACCCCCAGAGGGCGGTTACCTGCCCCCACCTGAAAAAACCCAGTGCACCTTTCGCGTCATGCTTCCAAATTCCAAATCGTTTTTTCGGACAAATGAGACCCCAACGGCATCGCCAAACTCATGTAGGCCAATTTCTTTTTATATGTATCCTCTGCCACCACTGTACCGTCCGTCATGACCCCGGTACCTACCAGCTCTTTCTTGAGTTCTGCAGGTTCCACTATTGTGCCTGCCTGTTCTTTCCCCCCTGGGAGCTGCATTTCACAGCGCCTGTTGGCTGCATCGCAGGTTCCGCTGTCTCAGGCCCCGCCCTCCTCTAATTAATTTCTAAGGGGATTGCACCGGGAGACTTTTCCTCCTGCCTCTGTGCTTCACTTCTCCAGGCTGACACTTTGTGCCCCACCCACTGCTGCACTGCAGGGGTCCTGAGCCATGCAGATGATAACGATGCTTGTCAGTGTCTGGCAGGGCCGGACTGGTCGTAGCGGGCATTGGGCATTTACCAGGTGGGCCGGAGGGGTGGGGCCAGTTTTGTGCTCGTGGAGGCCAGTTTTACAGCAGTACTTCAATATCGGCCCTCCTGTAACAAAAGAGCGAGTAGTGCTTCTAGCTAGCACCAACCCCTGCTCCCAGGACCGGTCGAACAGCAATCTGCCAGGGCTGGTTGTGGTTCCCAGTCTAGCTCTGGCATCTGGGAGGGCGCCTTACCACGCAGGAGGGGCCCTGGGCCACGCAGGTTAAAGAGGTGCTTGTCAGCATCAGGTAGGGGGCCTTGCTGCACCAGAGGGCTCCTGCGTCATGCAGTTGTAAGAGATGTTTGTTTGTGTCTGGGATGAGGCCTTGCTGCACAGGAGGGTCCTGCACCATGGAGGTGAAAGAGATGCTTGTCAGCGTCTGGAAGGGGGCATTTCTGCACAGGAGGGGTACTGTGCCATGAATGTTCAGGATCCCCTTTAACTATTGGGATGCAAATAGGGTTGTCACCTTTCAAGAGAAAAATGCCCTCCATTTGTTGTTGTTTTGAGTGTCTGCAGATGCCAGGACAGGCTACTAAATGGGACTTTAAAGAAAATCGTATTTTATTTATTCATTTGTAACATGACTTTTTTGCCTTTGTTTGATTGAATTATTAGTCAGGAATTGTGCTGCTTTAAAAAACAATTAAAAGTGGTTTTTTTTTGTATTTTCTGTTTGAAGTATGTACAGATAAGGGCTAAAAATAACGGCTTTAGGTGATTTTGTTTATTTTTGTACCAGCCTGCGAATGTATGAAGTTACAACGCATACATTTACAATGCATGCCTTTACAACGCAGTTTTTACATTGCAACATCCTTTACAACGCATTCTTTTACATAGCATGCCATTACATCGCATTTTCAGAAACTACCTTTACAACGCATTCCATTACATCGCATTATACCTTTACAACGCATACCATTACAATGCATACCATTACATCACATTTAAGGTAAGTGTTGGATACTATAGGGGTAATAATTACTATTCTAACTCCAGTGAGTGCAACAGTATGGTAAGTGTCGGATAGTGTTAAGGTACTATGCGTTGTAATGGTGTGCGTTGTAATGACTTGCGATGTAATGCCTGCATTGTAGTGACATGCATTGTAATGACATGCGTTGTAGTGACATGCAATGTAATGGCTGCGTTGTAATGACATGTGATGTAAAGGATGTTGCAATGTAATGACTGCGTTGTAAAGGTTGTTTATTGAACAAAAACCATTTTTGCAGTTTTACATTTGGTGAACTCAACCCGAAGGCATTGGAGCGCTTTACATGAGTACCAGTTACATAAACAAGGACACATTCTTTGCTTAGGCACATGGGGTTAAGTGGATTGCCCAGAATCACAGGATGTTGAGCTGATGCCAAGACTGGAACCGGTTCCTCAGTTCAAAGTTGGCAGCTCTAGCCATAACGCCACATCCTGAGTAAAGAAAGGGTGGCAGGCAGAAGCCACTTTAAAGCTTGACTCGTTCTGGGATCGAGATTCCAATTGGACCTCGAGCTGAGCCAGAGCCAGGAAGTACGCCTTGGTGTCTATCTTTCACATTAAGACTGTTTCCATGTGCTGCCATACTGTCAGTTCAATGGACGAGGCACAGAGTGAGAGAGTATTATTTACCCAAGCTCACATAGGGGCATATTATCAAGAATGGCGTTAAAATTATTGCCGCTTTAGCGGCAGGAAACTGCCGCTAAAGCAGCGATAATGAGCTTGATAATATGCTCTTGTGAATTCCAACAGAAGTCCAGGTTCTGGTGTTAACCTGGGCTTCTATGGGGATTTACAAGGGCATATTAGCAAGCTCATTATCGCCGCTTAAGCAGCCATAATTTTAACGCCATTCTTGATAATATGCCCCATAGTTTGTTGAACAAAAATTCTCCAAATCTTGCCACAAAGGGAGCAGCTGAGCAATTAGCAGGGCTATTGAAATTATGCAGCCAGGGAGGGTAAATTGTGTGGCAAGGTTGAGTAAATTATGTGGTAAGAAAAGGAAAATTATGTGGTGCACCGTGGCACATTTAATGATAGTATTATTTCATTATAAACTTGTTCACACTGCCTAGGAATTAGTTGCATCTCATTAGTGCCAGCTTAACATGCAAATGTAGCAATAAGCTACAGAAAGGTCACAGGCAAAGATTTGCACAGGCTCTTTGACTGTTCACATGTTGCTGTGTTTATAGTAACTTTTGAACTATTTCAGCTAGAATATTGTTTTGTTAAAATCGGTACACTATGGGGCCGATTCCGATTCTGTAAAATCCTTTACAAATAGCCGTACGGAGCATATTTCCCGTACGAATCGTACCCTTAAACGTCCCCGTACGTACGATGAAGTACGATTCAGACCCAAAGCAGATCTCCGTACGAATCGTACGAAAGACCATACGACTTAAAAATCCGTATGAATCGCATTCGTAACACGTAGTTTGCGACGTCTGTACGGATCGAAGCAGCATTTCCTGACCCAGCAAGTATGATTTGTCTCGTCAACACTCCGTACGACTCTTTTTCTACGGGAGCTCAAAACATCTGGAAAAGCAGATTTCCCCCCCAGGTACGGTGCGTACACCACATGATTGCAGGGGTACGGTGCGTATACCCCATGATTGCAGGGGTACAGTGCATACACCCCATGATTGCAGGGGTACGGTACGTAGAGGTACAGTGCATACACCCAATGATTGCAGGGTACGGTGCCTAGGGGTACGGTGCATACACCCCATGATTGCAGGGGTGCGGTGTGTATGTGATTGTGTGCCTCTCCGTACAAATCGCTCATACGCGACGTTTTCCGTATGAATCGCGTTCTCATTCCCCAGTCCGGATCGCACTTGTTGGGTCGTACATCAAGTTTACGATTTGTACGGTTCATTGTGAGGGTCCGTGTCGTACGGATTTTCCCTTGCTTTTCATAAGGTTCGCAACGATTTGGTCGTATATTTGTCAAACAAATCGTACTACCCGATTCGGACGGAATTCTACGAGTCGTACGGAAAGGGCTATGGATTCGATTTGGTCGTACGTTTGGTTTACCGAATCGGAATCGGCCCCTATGTGGGAGATGATGGATTACGTGGCATATGCGGACAATCTATAATTATGTGAAAAATGCAGAAGCCTCATAATTCTAGTGGCCATGGCAATCAGTTCAGAAAAGTGGTTGCGCAAGATCACACACTTTGGCCAACTGGGAGGCCAGGATTTAAAGAATGTGTCTCCTAGCTCCATAATTCCACCTAGTTCACTAGACTACAACTTGGGTGTCAGTGATACCGATCACAAGGTGAAGGGGCTGGTCCTCCAGGAAATTGCTACTCTGTTATTATGAGCCCTACCTAGCTTTAGCACATGTTGTTTGTTTCACTCATCTAAGGTTAAAACATACCGAATGGACCAGGTCCTGAGGTAGGGGTACTTAATGAACACTATGCATGGTAGATCTTTATATTTACCGCTGGTGTTTGAAAGCTGAAGACTATTTCATTCTAATTGGATACCAGAGTTCATTTTCTAAAGTTTTTGCTTAAAATGTGCAATAGTGAGCAGTCAAGGCTTATTCCAGGAGGTGGTAAAGGTATTCCAACTTAAATATAGTATAAAAAGTAATCACATTCACAAACTTGATCTCCCGCTGACTTATCTTTTAACATGGCAGATTTCAAATGAAGCACCAAAAATCTGATATGTGACTCATGGTTCCCCTACTCCCAATGAATATCTCCTGACGTCTCTGCACACACAACGTGGTTCCACATGCGCAGTGTTTCTACAAATACACAACTTGTCCACTGAAGTGGTAATGGAGAATTGGCCACAGTCTTTGGCCTACACTGTGATGACTGGGGACCAGACAGAATACCCTTCCCCTGGGATTGCATTGCTACTCAATTGTTGTTAGACCGATTGTAGAGCTCCCCCTGCCCCACCAATTATGGTTTCCTTTCCTGGGCCTCGCAGCACTAGATCATGTTTGTGAGCAGCGGCAGTTGGCATGTAGGCAGAGTGCGGGGGCGGGCATATCTGGTGTCTTACGTGCATGCATGCAAGGTGAGTGGTGTGTAAATAAAAAAGGTAAAACACTTACCTTGCTAGCTGCACACCTACCGATGTCAGACGCCCTCCTCGCTCCGGTCTCCTCGCGCTCCAGTAAATTCCCTTAAGCAATCATGGTGCTGCTATCATGCTGGTAACCAGCATGAGAGATGCGCCAGGATTGGCGAGAGCGCCCTCTCCCAGCGCTCTCAAGAGCACTGGAGGCCTGTGCTTTCTCTAACCCAGCTGTGTTAAGACAGCTGGGTTGGAGAACTTTAAAGTGCGCATGTCTGGCTGGCTGTCACAAGAGAGCCGGCCAAAAAGACATGCGCACTTTAAACTGAGGTGCCCAGCTCCCTGCTGTCTGTCAGCTGCAGTGGCCCCGACCCATCCTAAGACTCAGTTCAGAATGACGAGGATAGAAAATAAAATGGTAATAAACTAACTTTATTACCATTTTATTTTTCAACCATGGGGGGCATTTTGGGCAGTGGGGCGATGCTCCTCCATCCTAATAGAGGATACGCTCCTGGTTGTAAGGTGTAGGGGAGAGAAGGAACCTACCCTATGCCTCATAGTAATGGTATAGCATTGCAAGGCCTTGGGGAGGGCCCTTCCCCTTAAGCCTCTCAGCTATGCTTATGGGCTGGCAGGTAAGTAGGTTAGTGTCTCCCTCCCCTAATCCTCTCAGCTATGCACTATGTTTGAGGGCGCACTTAACGTGGGCCCTATTGAAGCTGCTTCACAGCTCTGTACTAAGGCTCTGTGCATGGGTCCATGTCAGAGTCCATGTCCTGTGATGTAATGTCCTGTGATTTCACACGTTATGCAAATTAGAGGGGCCTTGTATATTCCCTCTCTGCCTGGGCATAGCCGTCAGTCAGGGCCATAGCCAACAGTAGTGCAGCAGGCCAGATTTACGAGAAACTGCTAACGCATCTGTATAGATGCGTCAGTTTCCCTGCGCCTGTGTGAAAAAACCCTTGCACCACCATAGATGAGCGGTATTTACAATACGGCGCATTATGACGCAAGGATTGACAGATGCGTCAGAAAGTCTGATGCATCTGTCGGTAAAAAAGTCACATATTGCTGGAGTCATGTCACAAGTACGATGCAACTCCAGCAACGCGAGTTGCGGCCTATTCCCAATACACTGCATCACTCCTTATGCCTGCTTCAAGCAGGCATAAGGTTTTGACGCAGTGGCGTCCTAAAAGTCACGCAGTGAAATCTTTTAGATTTCACGGCGTAACTTTTACGAGGCTTTCCTGCATGGGAACGCCCACCCTGCATACGTTCTACCTGACGCAGGTATAATGTGACGCAGGGCTTTACAACATGACGCATCTCCCTAGATGCGTGTAGCCTGGGGTTGTGGACCAGGGTTAATGGGAGCACTGGTTGCTGGGTCTGGGTCAGGTCTAATGATTGTACCAGGTTGCACGTTAGGGACGAGATGGACACCAGGTCTTGCAGGTAAAGAGGGTTTTATTGTGATCGCACGTTTGGTATTGAGCATCAAAGTTCTCCTGGTTCTAAATGTGAGTCTTTCCCGGGCAAACTGACTGGGATCCGTTTTGGCAGCACGGGTGTTCACTTCTCCTGTCTTCAGGTCCCCGGGCTTATCCTCAAGGTCTGGTCATGGAGGTAGCTCGCCGCTCCGGATCCCATGTAAAGGAAGACCAACAGAGAGGGAACCGTTAGTTCTACTGTCTTCCGGGGAGTGCACCTTTGGGACCGTGTGAAGTGAGGCAGGGAGGGGGTCACCAGTGTACAACGTGCAGCTAAACCACCGTCGGTGACGTGGGGAGGCTTTACAGGAAGTGAGGGTTAAACGCGGGGTAAAGGAAACAGAAGGAAGGGAAAGACGCGGAATAAACGAACACGGGTCTATTTACACTAATTACACAAGCTTTCTTCCCGCCCACACCGCCATACGCTGCGGGACCTGGGTCAGCCACGCTCCTCCCCTGGGAGAGTGGCACGGCGGCTCACGGGGTCGTTGGCCTCCTGGCACTCCGTTGTTCTCGTCTCCTCCTCCTCCGGGATATTCCTCGGGGTTCCTTCGTTGTCCTTCGCAATCGCCTTCTTCTCTCCGTCCCAACCGCTCTCCGACGCCGCTCCTCGCCTTCTCCTCCTCCGGGGTGATGTCACACCCCTCGTTCATTGCTTCCTGAGGTTTATCCAGTCCGAGCTCGCTGACGTATACAGGAGGAGTGGTCTCCTCCTCCTCCGAGAACGCCCACTTAAAGGCGCCGTGTTCCTCCTCATCCAGGTCGTCCAGTCCTGTCTCCCAGGGGTCCGTCTGTAAGGAAGGAGGCACAACAGGGTCATTTCCGGGAGCCCACCACTCCTCGGTTATACTCCGCCTCACTCCGTTACAATGCGTCACGTTGTAAATTTGCTGTCTTTTTTTCATGCGTCTGTTGGGTCACAAAAGTGTTGCAAGGGGCTTGTAAATCTGCCCCTAAGTGCTCAATATTCCAAATGGTGGCTTTATTTTAACGTGCAGCCAGTGAACAAGAATTAGGAGATGCTTTTAATTTGCCTCTCTTCCATGGGCCTAACGGACATTTTTCCAGAGCTGGGCCTCGCAGCCGGCCATGATTGGACTCTCAGGGGAGGAGGCACCAGCCCATGAATAAGGCTGTGAGGCTCATGGGGTGCCCCTCTCAGAAGGATAACTATCAGTAGTGCAACAGGTGCTGTGGTAATAGGGATCATGGAAGTTAGGGATCCAATGCACCCAGATGATGGCTGTGTTTTACTGTCCAGCATCATACATTTTCTTGCATCAGGGCTCATGGCTACATTACTAGGCCACTAATTCATTCTCCCATGCAATGCACAATCATGATCTAGAGCTGCAAGGCCCAGGAAAGGGCCATCCTCCCCAAGGTCAACAAGCCACGGTCCAGTGCTGAGAGGCCCAAGGGAGGAAGCCTGCTGTTCTGGGCCTTGCAACACTGGCCCATGGCTGCAAGGTGCAGGGCAAGAGTCCCCTCTGAAAGGTGTAGCTATCAAATGTGCAGCAAGTGCAGTGGGACCATGACCTCATGTGTTATGGGTCCAAAGCACCCAAAGTATGGCTATCTTTTACTGTCAATAAAAAGTATACAAGAAGTGACGGATGGAATGCTTGAATTAATTAGTAAATATTTTTTCAATGACATTTTTGGGAGTAGCACAATGGGTGCTGCAGTTTGCTAGTGACATTTAACTTACAGGTCCTGGTTACAGGAATTTATAGGTAAAGTAAATGTACAAACCAGAAATGTAGCATTCTGGTGAAATCTGAAGGGTCCATTTTTCATAAAACCTTTTTTTTAACAACTCTTTTGGACACACTAGCAAATAGTGCCATGCGAGTGCCACTGCCCTTCTCCTAAGACACAACCTCTGTGAAACAAACCGATTAGACTAACTGTTTGCTGTTTAAAACTAAGTGGGGCAAAAATGCAGTTTAGTATTCTGGTTATTGCTTGAAGGAAGGATCAGAAACCTGGTTACCTTTGTCTGTACCACTGATATCTATGTGGATTGGAGAAAATGCATGGAGTGGTATGGGTGACAGGAGACTTGCAGGCTGATTAAATATTGTAGAGTTTGGATTGTTGTTGGACCCGGCCTCCTGGCGTGGTCCTACCGCCCCCGCATGGCGGGCCCAGAACGACATCAGCCTTCCACCGGGCCTCGGACGGCCCCTTCGGCCCGATCCTGCACGCCCCAACACCACCGGTCCGGCTACCATCCCGGTCCCCCATCACCGGCCTGGCTCCAGCGTAGGCCCATCACGACCTAAGCACGAGGCCGTGCCCGACTCCATCTTGGGCCCACCACGTCACAACCACGTGGCCTCGGCCCCAGCCTCGGCCCCCAGCGAAGCCCCGACATCGAGGCACCAAGATCCACCCAGGTGGTCGAGTGGCCACTCGACAGACCCCGGAGGAAGAGGAGTTTCGATGGGCCTCCAGCCGGCCCCGGACGCCTGGTATCGATCGCCCTCCGGCCTCCCTGGGCGCTGGCTCCACCCCCCTGCTGGGTGTCTGGACACCATCATCCCGGCCCCACTGGCCCCCAGGCGCGAGGGTCCGGACATCAAAGGACCCCCGTCCTATATCTGGGCCAGCTCCGGAGTAGGACGCCAGTTGTATCCTGGACTGGAAGCCCTGCTGACGCTGTCACGGCCGACACCAGACGAACTCATCCCTCCTGTAACCCGAAACCCTCTTGAGAGCCTGCTGGCGCTGCCGCGGCCTACCTTGCTGAACCATCCGAGAGCCTGCTGGCGCTGCCGCGGCCTACCTTGCTGAACCATCCGAGAGCCTGCTGGCGCTGCCGCGGCCTCCCTTGCTGAACCATCTGAGAGCCTGCTGGCGCTGCCGCGGCCTCCCTTGCTGAACCATCTGAGAGCCTGCTGGCGCTGCCGCGGCCTCCCTTGCTGAACCATCTGAGAGCCTGCTGGCGCTGCCGCGGCCTACCTGCTGAACCATCTTGTAAGCCTGCTGGCGCTGCCGCGGCTCGAGCCTCTCGGAACCCCCCGGCTCGAGGATTGAGAGCTGTGCGCAGGGTATCCCTTCCTCTGCCCAGAAGCTAGACTGTCCCGCTACCTACCCCCCTTGTCGAGACTTTACGGATCCCTCGATCCATCTGTATATACTGCCAAGAACCCGCAACCTTTATTCTATATAAAAGCTCAAGAACTTGACCTCTTGTGTGGTGTCCGTTTGTAGTGTTGTGATTACTCTGCTGTACGATCCTCGGAGAGGGCCCTCATTCCGGAGGCCTCTCCGTACCGCTCGGCTCCTTCTCGAAGGAGGGGTGGACCTAGGGGTGGTCAGTCAGACATCTTCTGCCGCCCCCGGGGTCGCCTTTCTAACATTGGTGGCAAGCGCTGGGATCCGAGCCCACGCAGATCGTACAGCGAGTGATTCACTCGCTACCCAGAAAAACCCACTGCGACCATGAGCACAGAATTCCAGAAAGAGAAAATGGAAGATTACAGTCACAAGGAGCTAAAGCAGTTCTGCAAAGACCTAGGCATCGCTACCACTGGCTTAAGCACCAAAGAAGACTTTAAAACGGCCCTGCAGGCCTGGGTGGACGCCGGCGAGACGCCACCCCCGAGTGAAGATAACCCGGGCCCGAACGGAGGCCCGGAGGATGAGACAAACCCAGCGGGAGGGAGACTCGCAAACCCAGACACGGGCCTCCCCCACGAAGACGCCCGAGAACGAGAGAGGAACCGGCTCCACGAGTTGGATCTGGCCCGACTCAGACAAGAAGGAGAACTCCAACTGGCAGAAAGGAAGTTAGCCCTCGAGGAAAAAAAACTCATGCTCGAGCACGAGCGCGTCCTCAAAGAAATGGAACTTAAAGCCAAGGCAAACGAGACTGCCACCTCCGGGGGTAAGACCCCACACCCCCCAGTGGACACGAAGGTGCACATACCCAAGGATGTCGTCAAGGAGTACTATAAGACCGACGACATCCAACAGTGGTTCAAAGCCTACGAGGTCGCCATGGCCGCCCATCGAGTACCCCTCAAGGACTGGGGCGCCAGCCTGTGGGGGAAGTTTATCAACGAAGGGAGAGACGTCTTGCTGGAGCTCCCTGATACCGAGATGACCTCGTACGAGCACATGAAGACCGCCCTCCTCACTCGCTACGGACTCACCCCCGAGATGTACCGGCAGCGATTCCGAGATTGCAGAAAGATCCCCGGTACCACGTGGGTGGAGTACGTGAACTATTACAGTAGAGCCTTCGAAGGGTGGATTCGGGGCTGCCAGGTCACCACCTACCAGCAGTTGATCGACCTCATCCTATGGGAACATCTTTCCAATAACTGCTTCATCGAACTCCGACAACACCTCCTCGACATCAAACTGACTGAGCCACGAAAACTCGCTGTCGAGGCGGATAGATGGGTGAGCACCCGGGTTCCCCGGAGTCCGATGGGAGACTACGGCCGGGGATCCCCGGGGAACCACTGACCACGAGGCGGCAGAGGCGGCCAGAGCCAGGGCCGAGACGCCCCCCAGGGGTCCTCCCCTACCCCCACGTCTCCAACCCTAGGCCGGAGAGGGGGCCCCCCGGCCAGACCAGGGCCCCGCCCGAAGGTTACATGCCACAGATGCCAGCGCCAGGGTCATTATGCGAATGACCCCCTCTGCCCGATGAATCAGCGACCCGGCACTACCGGTCCCCCAGCCCGCCAGATCGCGGCCGCCGCCCTGGGTGAAGAAAGGAGTGAAGAGGAGGACGACAACCACGAGCAGGCCGAGTGGGAGCCCGCCGCCATGACCTTAGCCTGCCTGGGAACTCACGACCTGATCCCCCGAGGCCCGATCCCTGGCAACACCCAGAAATACCTCCAGTGGGTCACCATCAATGGTCGCCGGACCGAAGCCCTCCGCGACACTGGAGCCAGCGTGACAGCGGTCCGCTGCCATCTGGTGACCCCGGAACAGATCCTTCCTAACGTCCTGTGCCCAGTCCGGTCCGCGGATAACTCGGAGACTTTGTGCCAAATGGCCCGCATCCCCTTCGAGTGGGGGGGAGTGTCCGGCGTGCTGAAAGTGCCTGTCCGCGATGATGCCCCCGTGGACTGCCTCCTTGGGTACGACCTGGAAAGTTCCCCCTGGGCTAGCGTTGAGCGAAGGGAGCACCTGGGGATGCTAGGCCTTCCCGAGTGGGTCTGTGCGACCACCCGCTCCATGACCGCCCGAGCCTCCACCCCAGCGGGGGGAGCTCCGACCGAGGAGCCAGAGTGGCCCGCACCTCCGCCACCCGTCGTCCCTGAGGACGCCGACCCCGAACACGGCCCCCAAGGGTTCGACCAAGAAGATCTCACTGAGCTCGGACACCTCCCAGAACTCGCTCAATGGCGCCAAGAAGGTGGCCCCACCCGCGAACAGTTCCGGCAGGAACAGAAAACCTGCCCCTCCCTCGAGGGGATCCGACAGCAAGCTGCTACTGAAGCAGCTGGAGACCCCGCGGGGTCCCACTGGATTTATTGGGACAACGACCTTCTCTACAGTGAGCAAAAGATTGCTGAGCTAGGGGCCGGCCGGGTACTGGTCGTACCCCTCCGATTCAGAGACTTCCTCCTGAACTTAGCACATGACGTGCCCCTCGCCGGGCACCTGGGGCAGGACAAAACCTACAGCCGCCTGGTGACCCGTTTCTTCTGGCCCAGAATGCGCACCGATGTGCATAACCACTGCAGGACCTGCCCGACCTGTCAAGCCAGCGGGAAGAGCGGGGGGAAAGTCAAAGCCCCGCTCCAGCCATTCCCCGTAGTGACTACCCCCTTCGAGCGAGTGGGAATAGACATCGTAGGGCCCCTGGACCCTCGAACCTCGCAGGGGCACCGCTTCATCCTCGTCCTGGTGGACCATGCTACCCGCTATCCCGAAGCCATCCCCCTCCGAACCATCACGGCCCCCGTGGTGGGCCGGGCCCTCATAAGCCTCTTCTCCCCAGTCGGCTTCCCCCGAGAAGTCGTGAGTGATCGGGGCTCCAACTTTATCTCGAAGCATATGCGGTCCCTATGGCAACAGTGCGGGGTCACCTATAAATTCACCACCCCGTATCATCCCCAAGGAAATGGACTAGTGGAACGATTTAACAGAACCTTGAAGGGGATGATCAAGGGCCTGGAAGAACCACTCCGGCGCAAATGGGATGTCCTGCTACCTTGCCTCCTGTTCGCCTACCGAGAAGTACCCCAGAAGTCCCTGGGGTTCAGCCCTTTCGAACTCTTGTACGGACACCCGGTCCGAGGCCCCCTCAGCCTGGTCAAGGAAGGCTGGGAGACAGCCGTTCGAGATGCCCCACCTCATGTCTACCGGTACCTCCTGACCCTCCGCAATCAGACTCGGAAGTTCCGGGAACTTGCCGAGGCCAACCTGGAAGCTAGTCAGGAGGAGATGAAACGCTGGTATGACCAGAACGCCTCGTCCATCGAATTCGAGCCGGGCCAGCAGGTCTGGGTCATGTCCCCGGTCGAACCTTGTGCCCTCCAGGACAAGTGGACGGGGCCCTTCAAAGTGGTGGAGCGCAAGAGCCCCGTCACCTATCTGGTAGACCTGGAGTCCCCCAGGAACCCCCTCCGGGTTCTGCACGCTAACCGGCTCAAGCCACACTTTGCACGCACTGAACTGAGCCTGCTGCTAGCAACCGATGACGGAGCTGAAGACGACTCCGAACCCCTGCCAGATCTCCTCAGCACCACCGAGAAAGACGGCTCCTTCGAAGGGGTCCGGCTCTCCTCTACCCTGACCCCAGAGCAGCAACAGGACTGCCGGAAGCTGCTGGGGCAGTTTGCGGATCTGTTTTCCCTCACTCCGGGGGTCACCCGGTGGTGTGTCCACGATGTGGACACCGGACACAGCCTGCCTGTAAGACACAGAGCTTTTCGAGTGCCCGACCGGGTTCGGGCCTGCATCCAAGCAGAGGTGGCCAAGATGTTGGCTCTGGGGGTAGTCGAACCCTCCAACAGTCCCTGGGCCAGTCCCGTTGTCCTGGTCCCTAAAGCCGCCACCCCCGGAACAGCTCCGGAGCTCCGGTTCTGTGTTGACTACAGGGGACTGAATGCAGTCACCAGGACCGACGCCCATCCCATCCCCAGGGCGGATGAATTGATCGATCGCCTAGGGGCCGCCAAATACCTCAGCACCTTCGATCTCACGGCAGGGTATTGGCAGATTGGCCTTACCCCGGGTGCACAAGAGCGATCGGCCTTCTCGACACCAGATGGCCACTATCACTTCAAAGTGATGCCCTTCGGCATGAAGAACGCACCGGCAACCTTCCAGAGACTAGTGAACCAGGTGCTGGCCGGGCTAGAGGGGTACAGTGCCCCTATCTCGATGACATTGCCGTGTACAGCCTCCACTGGGATGAGCACCTGACCCACCTCTGGACAGTCCTGACGGCCCTGCGGCGGGCCGGACTCACCATCAAAGCCAGTAAGTGCCAGATAGGCCAAGGGTCCGTGACCTATCTGGGACACCAAGTAGGGAGCGGCCAAGTGGCTCCCCTCCAACCAAAGATAGACACCATCCGGGCCTGGGAGCCCCCGGTCACCCAGACCGCCGTCCGTGCCGTCCTGGGGCTCACTGGATATTATCGGCGATTTATAAAGGACTACGGGAGCATTGTGGGGCCCCTCACAGAACTGACCTCAAAGAGGCTACCACAGAAGGTGCACTGGACCCCCGAGTGCCAGACAGCCTTTGAGACCCTAAAGACCGCCAAGTGCACCGCCCCTGTGCTCCAGGCCCCCGACTACAGCAGGGAGTTTGTGGTCCAAACCGACGCCTCAGAGCACGGCATCGGGGCGGTCCGGTCACAAGTTAACACCGAGGGAATCGACCGGCCTGTGGCCTTCATCAGCCGACGCCTACTGGCAAGAGAACAGCGATGGAGCACCATCGAGAGAGAAGCCTTCGCTGTGGTGTGGGCCCTCAAGAAGCTCCGGCCCTACCTCTTCGGCACCCACTTCCGAGTCCAGACAGACCACCAGCCCCTGCGGTGGTTAATGCAGATGCGGGGAGAAAACCCGAAACTGCTGCGCTGGTCCATCTCCCTCCAAGGGATGGACTTCACTGTGGAGCATCGCCCTGGCAACGACCACGCCAATGCTGACGGCCTCTCCAGATTCTTCCGCCTCGGCGAGGAGAATCCCCAAGAAGATGGGTGACTCTCCCCTGCCTTCAGCTGGGGGGGGACGCGTGTTGGACCCGGCCTCCTGGCGTGGTCCTACCGCCCCCGCATGGCGGGCCCAGAACGACATCAGCCCTCCACCGGGCCTCGGACGGCCCCTTCGGCCCGATCCTGCACGCCCCAACACCACCGGTCCGGCTACCATCCCGGTCCCCCATCACCGGCCTGGCTCCAGCGTAGGCCCATCACAACCTAAGCATGAGGCCGTGCCCGACTCCATCTTGGGCCCACCACGTCACAACCACGTGGCCTCGGCCCCAGCCTCGGCCCCCAGTGAAGCCCCGACATCGAGGCACCAAGATCCACCCAGGTGGTCGAGTGGCCACTCGACAGACCCCGGAGGAAGAGGAGTTTTGATGGGCCTCCAGCCGTCCCCGGATGCCTGGTATCGATCGCCCTCCGGCCTCCCTGGGCGCTGGCTCCACCCCCCTGCTGGGTGTCTGGACACCATCATCCCGGCCCCTCTGGCCCCCAGGCGCGAGGGTCCGGACATCAAAGGACCCCCGTCCTATATCTGGGCCAGCCCCGGAGTAGGACGCCAGTTGTATCCTGGACTGGAAGCCCTGCTGACGCTGTCACGGCCGACACCAGACGAACTCATCCCTCCTGTAACCCGAAACCCTCTTGAGAGCCTGCTGGCGCTGCCGCGGCCTACCTTGCGGAACCATCCGAGAGCCTGCTGGCGCTGCCGCGGTCTACCTTGCTGAACCCTCCGAGAGCCTGCTGGCGCTGCCGCGGCCTCCCTTGCTGAACCTTCTGAGAGCCTGCTGGCGCTGCCGCGGCCTCCCTTGCTGAACCATCTGAGAGCCTGCTGGCGCTGCCGCGGCCTCCCTTGCTGAACCATCTGAGAGCCTGCTGGCGCTGCCGCGGCCTACCTGCTGAACCATCTTGTAAGCCTGCTGGCGCTGCCGCGGCTCGAGCCTCTCGGAACCCCCCGGCTCGAGGATTGAGAGCTGTGCGTAGGGTATCCCTTCCTCCGCCCAGAAGCTAGACTGTCCCACTACCTACCCCCCTTGTCGAGACTTTACGGATCCCTCGATCCATCTGTATATACTGCCAAGAACCCGCAACCTTTATTCTCTATAAAAGCTCAAGAACTTGACCTCTTGTGTGGTGTCCGTTTGTAGTGTTGTGATTACTCTGCTGTACGATCCTCGGAGAGGGCCCTCATTACGGAGGCCTCTCCGTACCGCTCGGCTCCTTCTCGAAGGAGGGGTGGACCTAGGGGGGGTCAGTCAGACATCTTCTGCCGCCTCCGGGGTCACCTTTCTAACAATTGTCACGCACTGGGAAACAAGAGTGAATGCTGATTAAAACTAGAAACGCGAACACTTTCACGGCAAACGTGGCCGTGAAAGTGATACTGATCACGATTGTGTGAAAGTGAAACTGATTGTGATCGCGCTACCTAGGCGGATAGGCAGTGAGTAGCCGGGGGCAGGGTGTGTGTGTGTGGTTGTGTGTGTTTTGTTGTGTGTGGTTGTGGTTGTGTGCGTGGTTCTGTGTGTGGTTGTGGTTGTGTGTGTGGTTGTGGGTGTGTGGTTGTATGTGTGGTTGAGTGTGGATGTGGTTGTGGGTGTGGGTGGGTGTAGTTGTGGTTGTGTATGTGGTTGTGTGTGCATGTGGTTGTGTGTGTGTGGTTGTGTTAGTGGTTGTGTGTGTGTGTGTGGTTGTGTGTGTGTGGTTGTGGTTTGTGTGCGGTTGTGTGTGAGGGTGTGGTTGTGTGTGTGTGTGATTATGTGTGTGGTTGTGTGTGTGGTTGTGGGTGGTTGTGTGTGTGTGGCTGTGTGTGTCTGGTTGTGTATATGTGTGGTTGTGTGTGTGGGTGTACTTGTGTGTGTGGTTATGTGTATATTTGGTTGTGTGTGGTTGTGTATGTGGTTGTGTGTCTGGTTGTGGTTCTGGTTGTGTATGATTGTGTGTGTGGTTGTGGTTGTGTGTATGGTTGTGGTTGAGTGTGTGGTTGTGCGTGTGTGGTTGGGTGTGTGGTTGGTTGTGGGTGTGGTTGTGGTTGTGGGTATGGGTGTGGTTGTCGGTGTGGTTGAGTATGTGGTTGTGTGGTTGGCCATGGTTGTGTGTGTGGTTGTGGTTGTGTGTGTGTGTTTGTGGTTGTGTGTGTCGTTGTGTGTGGTTGTGTGTGGTTATGTGTGTGGTTGTGTGTGAGTGGTTGTCTGTGTGTAGTTGTGTGTGTGTGTTTGTGTGTGTGTGTGTGTGTGCTTGTGAGTGTGGTTGTCTGATTGTGTGGTTGTGTGGTTGGGGTTGTGTGTGCGGTTGTATGTTTGTGGTGTGTGTTTGGTTGTGTGTGTGTGGTTGTGTGTGGTTGTGTTTGTGTGTGTGGTTGTGGTAGTGTGTGTGGTTGTGTGTGTGGTTGTGGTTGTGGTTCTGTGTGTGGTTGTGGTTGTGTGTGTGCGGTTGTGTGTGTGTGGCTGTGTGTGGTTGTGTGTGTGGTTGTGTGTGGTTGTGGTTGTGTGTGTGTTTGGGTGTGGTTGTGTATGTGGTGTGTGTGTGTGTGGTTTTGTGTGTGGTTGTGTGTGTCTGTGGTGGTATGTGTCTGTGCTTGTGTGTGTGGTTGTGTGGTAGGGTGTGAGGTTGTGTGGTTGTGTGTGTGGTTGTGGTTGGGTGTGGTTGGGTGTGGTTGTGTATGTGGTGTGTGTGTGTGGGTTTGTGCGTGGTTGTGTGTGTGTGTGTGGTGTGTGTCTGTGCTTGTGTGTGTGGTTGTGGGTGTGTGTGTGTGGTTGTATATGTGGTTTTGTGTGGTTGTGTGTGGTTATGTTTGTGGGTGGTGCTATGGTTGTGTGTGTGGTTGTGTGTGTGGTTGTGTGTGTGTGTGTGTGGTTGTGTGTGTGGTTGTGTTTGTGGTTGTGTGTGTGGTTGTGTGTCGTTGTATGTGTGTGGTTGTGTGTGTGGTTGTGTGTGTGGTTCTGGGTGGGTGTGTGTGTGGTGTTATATGTGGTTTTGTGTGGTTGTGGTTGTGTGTGGTTATGTTTGTGGGTGGTGCTATGGTTGTGGGTGTTTGTTGTGTGTGTAGTTGTGTGTGTGTGTGGTTGTGTGTGTGTGTGCGGTTCTGTGTGTGTGGTTGTGTTTGTGGTTGTGTTTGTGTGGTTGTGTGTGTGTGGTTTTGTGTGTGTGTGTGGTTGTGTGTGTGGTTGTGTGTGTGTGTGGTTGTGGTTGTGTGTGTGTGGTTGTGTGTTGTGTGTGGTTGTGGTGGTGTGTGTGGTTGTGTGTGTGTGGTTGTGTGTTGTGTGTGGTTGTGGTGGTGTGTGTGGTTGTGTGTGTTTGTGTGTGGTTGTGGTATGGGTGACAGGAGACTTGCAGGCTGATTAAATATTGTAGAGTTTGGCTTGTCAAGCACTGGGAAACAAGAGTGAATGCTGATTAAAACTAGAAACGCGAACACTTTCACAGCAAACGTGGCCGTGAAAGTGATACTGATCACAATTGAGTGAAAGTGAAACTGATTGTGATCGCGCTACCTAGGCGGATAGGCAGTGAGTAGCCGGGGGCAGGGTGTGTGTGTGTGGTTGTGTGTGTGTTTTGTTGTGTGTGGTTGTGGTTGTGTGCGTGGTTCTGTGTGTGGTTGTGGTTGTGTGTGTGGTTGTGTGTGTGTGGTTGTATGTGTGGTTGAGTGTGGGTGTGGTTGTGGGTGTGGGTGGGTGTAGTTGTGGTTGTGTATGTGGTTGTGTGTGCATGTGGTTGTGTGTGTGTGGTTGTGTTAGTGATTGGTGTGTGTGTGTGGTTGTGTGTGTGTGGTTGTGGTTTGTGTGTGGGTGTGTGTGTGAGGGTGTGGTTGTGTGTGTGTGTAGTTGTGTGTGTGATTATGTGTGTGGTTGTGTGTGTGGTTGTGGGTGGTTGTGTGTGTGTGGCTGTGTGTGTCTGGTTGTGTATATGTGTGGTTGTGTGTGTGTGGTTGTGTGTGTGGGTGTACTTGTGTGTGTGGTTATGTGTGTGGTTGTGTGTATATTTGGTTGTGTGTGTGGTTGTGTATGTGGTTGTGTGTGTCTGGTTGTGGTTCTGGTTGTGTATGATTGTGTGTGTGGTTGTGGTTGTGTGTATGGTTGTGGTTGAGTGTGTGGTTGTGCGTGTGTGGTTGGCTGTGGGTGTGGTTGTGGTTGTGGGTATGGGTGTGTTTGTGGGTGTGGTTGTGGGTGTGGTTGTGTGGTTGGCCATGGTTGTGTGTGTGGTTGTCTGTGTGGTTGTGGTTGTATGTGTGTGTTTGTGGTTGTGCATGTGGTTGTGTGTGGTTATGTGTGTGGTTGTGTGTGAGTGGTTGTCTGTGTGTAGTTGTGTGTGTGTGTTTGTGTGTGTGTGTGTGTGCTTGTGAGTGTGGTTGTGTGATTGTGTGGTTGTGTGGTTGGGGTTGTGTGTGCGGTTGTGTGTTTGTGGTGTGTGTTTGGTTGTGTGTGTGGTTGTGTGTGTGTGGTTGTGTGTGGTTGTGTTTGTGTGTGGGGTTGTGGTAGTGTGTGTGGTTGTGTGTGTGGTTGTGGTTGTGGTTCTGTGTGTGGCTGGGTGTGGTTGTGTGTGTGGTTGTGTGTGTGGTTGTGGTTGTGTGTGTGTTTGAGTGTGGTTGTGTATGTGGTGTGTGTGTGTGGTTTTGTGTGTCTGTGGTGGTGTGTGTCTGTGCTTGTGTGTGTGGTTTTTTGGAGGGTGTGAGGTTGTGTGGTTGTGTGTGTGTGGGGGTTTGTGTGTGGTTGTGTGTGTGGTGTGTGTCTGTGCTTGTGTGTGTGGTTGTGTGTGTGTGTGTGGTTGTATATGTGGTTTTGTGTGGTTGTGTGTGGTTATGTTTGTGGGTGGTGCTATGGTTGTGTGTGTGGTTGTGTGTGTTGTTGTGTGTGTGGTTGTGTTTGTGGTTGTGTGTGTGGTTGTGTGTTGTTGTGTGTGTGTGGTTGTGTGTGTGGTTGTGTGTGTGGTTGTGGACGGGTGTGTGTGTGGTGTTATATGTGGTTTTGTGTGGTTGTGGTTGTGTGTGGTTATGTTTGTGGGTGGTTGTGTTTGTGTGGTTCTGTGTGTGTGGTTGTGTTTGTGGCTGTGTTTGTGTGGTTGTGTATGTGTGGTTTTGTGTGTGTGTGTGGTTGTGTGTGTGGTTGTGTGTATGTGTGGTTGTGGTTGTGTGTGTGTGGTTGTGTGTTGTGTGTGGTGGTGTGTGTGGTTTTGTGTGTGTGGTTGTGTGTTGTGTGTGGCTGTGGTGGTGTGTGTGGTTGTGTGTGTGGTTGTCTGGCTGGTTGGGGTTGTGTGTGTGGTGGTTGTGTGAGTGTGTTTGTGTGTGTGGTTGTGTGTGTGTGATTGTGGGTGTGTGATTGTGGGTGTGTGGTTGAGGGTGTGTGGTTATGTGTGTGTGTGTGTTTGGTTGGCTGTGTGGTTGTGGGTGTGTGTGTGGTTGTGTGGTTGAATGTGCGGTTTGTGTGTGGTTGTGGTTGTGTGTGTGGTTGTGTGTGTGGTTGTGGTTAGTTGTGGTTGGTTTTGTGTGGTTGGGTGTGGTGGTGGGTGTGGTGTGTGGTTGTGTGTGTGGTTGTGTGGTTGTTGTTGTGGGTGTGCGTGGTTGTGGTTGTGTGTGGTTTTGTGTGGTTGTGGGCGTGGTTGTGTGTGGTTGTGTGTGTGATTGTGGGTGTGGTTGTGTAGTTAGGTGTGTGGTTGTCTGTGTGTGGTTGTGAGTGGGGCTGTGTGTGTGGTTTTGGTTGTGTGTGGTTGTGTGTGTGGTTGTATGTGCGTGGTTGTGTGTGTGGTTGTGGTTGTAAATTGTAAATTGTAATTGTAAATTGATACTTGTATAGCGCACTACTCACCCGCAAGGGTCTCAAGGCGCTTGTACGAATACCGCTGTGGAACCCATCCTGGCTGTCCCTGTGAGGTGTCCACTCCTGGGCACCCCCAAGGTGGAGGCCAGGCATCCTTAGCGTTGTGGGGGCCGTTGTGGAGATTAAGCAAGCTATTGCCCAGAGTTGCAGAGTGGGACTCCATGATTTGAATAGGCACCGAGGCGAGAATTATCAGGTCCGTGGAATTTTTGAGCCCAAGACCCGCCGAGGTGGGGAATTGAACCCTGGTCCCGGGCTAGACCTCTGCATCAGGGTCTGCCGCTCTAACCATTGAGCGGCAATGTGTGGGTGTGGTTGTGTGTTTGTGGTTGTGTGTGTGGTTGTGTGTGTATGGTTGTGTGTGTGTGTGGTTGTGTGTGGTTGTGGTTGTGTGTTTGGTTGTGTGGTTATGGGTGTGTGTGGTTGTGGGTGTGTGGGTGTGGTTGTGGGTGTGGTAGTGGGTGTGGTTATGGGTGTGGTTGTGGGTGTGGTTGTGGGTGTGGTTTTGGGTGTGGTTGTGGTTGTGTGTGGTTGTGTGTGTGTGGTTGTGTGTGAGGGTTTGTGTGTGTGTCTGTGTGTGTGTGTATATACATATATATATATATATAGGTTTCAGGCTTGATATAGTTAGGAATTAGCATTTAAAAAACCTTTGAAATTCACTGAAAAAAACATAGGTTTCAGGCCTGATATAGTTAGGAATTAGCATTTAAAAAACCATAGAAATTCACTGAAAAAAACATAGGTTTTAGGGGTGTTATAGTTAGCTGGACATTTCACTCATACAAAACAATTGAAATTCCTCCAATATAGTTAGTTGTATTAACTACATCTCGCGCGCCCGCAATCCACTGCTGATGATGTCACATATTACATCATTCATGACATGGTCAGTGACATCACTGATGACATCTCAAATGACATCACTGATGACATCAGTGAATGTGGTTTGGTTCGTTATTTAATTATGTATTATACTAGCAGCCCGTCCCGACGTTGTCCGGGTATGAATTGCTGCCAGCCAGTAGTATATTGTTTTGTAGGATTTCGTTTTGATAGCATTTCTTATCTGTGACAGGCCTGTGAAACGCTCCGATTCACAGTGCACTGCTGAAGCACTTAAGAGTGCGCGTTCAGTAGTGTGTGAACTCGAGTTGCCCTACTTTATTTTTCCTTGAAATATTATATAGCGCGAACTCGAGAACATGGCAAGAGCACAATTTACATTACAGAAGAACACATTCATTTGTGGTAGGCACGGAGAGACAAAGTGATTTGCCTGGAATCACAAGATGTTGGGCTGATTCCGAGATTCGAACGTAGCTCCCCAGCTCTAAAGTTCGCAATTCTAGAACTTGTGGCGTGAGGTGTGCCTAAAAGTGTATGTCGGTGCTGGCCATCAATGAGAGAGACCTGTGCATTTTTCAAATCGGTGGTGAAAAAATATGAGTATGTTGCTGGAGATGTGGGCCGCCGTGCCACCAATGTACTTACCGGGGGAGGGTAAACACCCATTATTCGGCAACTTTCTTTACGCATACCATCACTCCGCATACTTTCATTACAAAAGTACCATGACGCCGCAATGCCATTATAACGATTGGCATTACATTTTACATGCTTTTACCACGCATAAATTTACAACGAAATTCGTTGTAAATGCATGAATGGCAAAAGCATTATTTTTTAATGTTTGGATAAGGTAAGTATTGGTATAGGGGTATATGTTTTGGGGTACTAAGGTATATGTTTTGGGGTGTTTGGGTATTTTAAGGGTTCAGATATAGTTTTGGTTATGGGGTACAGGGAACGTTTTAGGGTTTAGGGATAGGTATGGGTTTTGGGGTACAGGGGTATTTTTAGGGTTCAGGGCTAGGTTTGGGTTTTGGGGTATAGGGGTATTTGTAGGGTTCAGGGTTAGGTTTGGGTTTTGGGGTACAGGGGTATTTTAAGGGTTCAGGGCTAGGTTTAGGGTTTGGGGTACAGGGGTATTTTTAGGGTTCAGGGCTAGGTTTGGGTTTTGGGGTACAGGGGTATTTTAGGGTTCAGGGGTAGGATTGGGTTTTGGGGTACATGGTTATTTTTATGGTTCAGGGCTAGGTTTGGGTTTTGGGGTACAGGGGTATGTTTAGGGTTCAGGGGTAGGTTTGGGTTTTGAGGTACAGGGGTATTTATAGGGTTCAGGGCTAGGTTTGGGTCTTGGGGTAGAGGGGTGTTTTTAGGGCTTAGGGATAGGTTTGGGTTTTGGGGTACAGGGTATATTTATAGGGTTAAGATGGGTTAGTGTTTAAGGGTGTTGGGGTATTTTAAGGAGTAAGGGTGGGTTATGATTATGCGATGCAGGGGTATTTAAAGGGAGCAGGGTGGACACCCGGAGCTGGAATGTACAGAACCTGGGAAGAAAAAACAATGAAATATTTGGCACAACGATTGCTTTTTTTCCCGTAATCCCGCGCCCAGCGCACACACGATATAAGACATGGCATGAAGGGCGGAATGTAAAAACAACAGTTGATATACAGAACGCAGAACAATGTCATATATTCACCCTAGTACAGAGATCTGGGCCTAAATCCATAGTTTTTTTGCATTCCAGACCACCCTAGTTCAGACATGGCCATATGCAAATCAGCCTTGACCCTGTGCCTCTTGGGAACAGTCCAGCCCAAACTGCCAAGCCATGTCTTTCCTGGATGGGAATCAAGCATCCTAGGACAGGTTTCTGGCTATCAGCCGTCTTCAGCAAGGATAGCTTTACTCCAGTGGTGTGGAGAGCATGGGACTCACGTCTGAGCATACCCAACCCACTCAGGATGACAAATGCAAAAACAACAGTTGATGGACAGAATGCAAAACAATGTCATACATTTGCCCCAGTACAGAGATTTGGGCCTAAATCCATCTTTTTTTCACTCCACACCACCCCAATTCAGACATGGCCCTATGCAAATCAGCCTTGACCCTGTGCCTCAGGGGAACAGTCCAGCCCGACCTGCCAAGCCATGTCTTTCTTGGACCAGAAGCAACCACCCTAGAACCAGTTTCTGGCTATCAGCAGTCTTCAGCCAGAATAGCTTGACTCCAGTGGTCTGGAGAGCACGGGACTCACGTCCGAGCATACCCCTCCCACTCGGGGTGACAAATGCAAAAACAACAGTTGATGGACAGAATGCAGAACAATGTCATACATTCACCCCAGTACAGAGATCTGGGCATAAATCCATCGTTTTTTTGCACTCCACACCACCCCAGTTCAGACATGGCCATATGCAAATCAGCCTTGACCGTGTGCCTCATGGGAACAGTCCAGCCCGAAGGGCGGAACGAACCACACGCCCCCAGCGTCTGTCACGCCCCCAGCACACGCCCACAGCACAACGCAGACACGCCCACAAGGGACTACTTTGCTGGCACGGTTCTTTTACCTTTTAAATGTATATGGTGGGCGTCTGCGTAGCCTATGTCCTTCTGCTGCAACTGCCCTTTCCAACGCTGTATTGGGTGTTGTGATTGGTGCTGTGGTTCCTGAGATTACCCGCCTCAAAGGTTTGGGCTCTCTCTTTATTATATTAGTATGGATATATATATAGCAATTTTCATTAAAGAATGAGTGGATATATAAATATAAATATCGGGATGGAGGATTTAGTAGCGTGTGATTGACTGTTTACTTGACTAATTTATAGTGTCTCATAAAATATATTGGATAGCGACTAAACTGTGTGAATAGCTGTATTACTTTGTCAGTTGTTGTGTAAACTGCTGCACCAGTTGGTTAATAGCTACGTGAAATTCTATATTAGTTATTGATTAGTTAACTGAGTATTCCCCAATTTAAAACGCGCCACAGGGCGCATTTGCAGAGTGTGTTTGTGAGGGGTTGGGATCTAGGGATGATTGCATTTTTTTTTCTTTTTTAAATTGAAAGGGGGGCTGTATGGCCCCCCTTCCTTTTACTTTTTTGGGGCCCTTGGGACCCCACCTCCCAAGGCCTTACCCCCAAACTAAAATGGCCAATTCCGGGCCCCGGGGACCCCATCCCCCGGGGCATGGCCAAATGTTTTTTCATATTTTTATGGATGGGAGCTGCATAGCCCCCCTCCTCAGGCCACTTAAGACCCCGGGGACCCCATCCCCCGGGGCCAGCCATTCTTTTATTTTTATTTTGAGTTTTTTTATGCGGAGGGTTCCCCCACCCCCCTCCATCCCCCCCCCCAGGCCACTTGTAGCCCCGGGGACCCCATCACCCGGGGCTGGCCCTCTTCTTTGGGGGGGGTACCCAATCCCCCCACGGTCCCGCCGGCTCCCCGCCTCTTGTGGGAGCCGGCATTGCTATTCCACATGGGGAGCATCTAACATGCAGCTCGCCATAAGGAAAAGCAATTTGCTCTGCTTCATTGAAGCGAGAGCAGTTTTCCCTGCTCTCGCTACAATGAAGCAAAGCAGTTTGAAATAGCAGGGTGGGAGCCGCGAACCTCCCGCCCTGCCATTGCAAACAGCATTGTCCTGGGGGTGGCCACCCCGGGACACTGCAGGAGCCGGCCCTGGGTGGTGGCAGTCCCCAGGGCCTGTACAAGGCTCCAGAAGGGCGGTGGCGGCCCCAGGGGCTGGGGGGCCTGAGAGGACCCCACCCAAGTTTAAAAAGCCCCGGGGGTGGCGGTCCCCGGGGCTGGGGGGGCCTGAGAGCCCCCGTACATAATTTTAAAAAGCCCCGGGGGTGGTGGTACCCTTATGTAAAGGGGGGCCCCTCTCGGCCCCCCTTTACATAAAAACCATTGTCCCCAGGATTTGGCCCCCCCGGGGGCTAAATACCAATGAAGCGCAGGGGACCGCGCTGATTATAAAATTTTTTATCGGCAGGATCCTGGGCGCATCCTCCTAAAAACAAATATATACATATTTTGTGGGACCCCCTGAGCAGGCCTCAGTGTTCTACCCCAAACCAGTGTTTCTACCCTGCCCCCTTTTCGCGTTTTGCAACGTTTTGTTTTGGGTTTCTTGTGCCTCGATTCTACCGAAAAACAAAAGGTTCCTGTGGCATATCGCTTCATAAATATTTGATAAATGGGGACTTAATACCAATCCAAGTATTAGAGAAAGAGTGGCAATCACATGAGAGAGACACAATTAACGCAGTTTCAAACCATTTTTTATATATATTTTTCAAATGACAAAGGTAATTGAAATAGTTTTGGCTACAACATATCATACAGTATACAAAGTGCAATGTGTCCCCAGTGATTTGTGAAGTAACCAAAGATCAACATGTGTACAATGAGGTGAACTATACAGGTTACAGTGGTAGCTTTTTACAAGAAGGAGACATGACTCAAAGACAATTATTGAAATCAATCGTGGAACAGCTGCTATACAATCATAGGCACTGTGTGAGTCTTATTTGCCTCCAAGTACGTCGACGGCGTTTCGACCCTTAGAATGAGGGTCTCATCAGGACTGGGAGTGAGGGACGTCTTATAGTAGGCTAGTCATAACCCATGCGTGTAGAAGCAAAATGAATTTACTTACAGTGAACCCAGCCGGGCACACTGTCATAGACACCTTGGTAGTTGTAGTCTATCAGTCTGTGACCACACATTTTCCGGAAGGTAGCGATCGAGCTAGTGGACAACGCACCCAGAGAACCTCTGGTCATTTCGCGTGGCGACGGCATTCCCCGTTACATGGTCACATCGTCACACGCCACGGCGCCGCCGCCCGCGTAAACAATGAAAATGGCGCGTCCTCATCGCGTCGGTACCTCCACAACAGACAGCCCAGAGGGACGTCCGGGGTACCGACGGAGAGGTCAGTACATGGCGTGCAGCCTGTGTGTTGGGTTGTTTGTTTGTTGGTTTCATAGTATGTTCTTTCAAATGGCCGACTGGCGTTTTGTTGACAGATCAGTCTAGTTTTGTGAGTACACTGATTGAATAGCTAAGCTACTTGACCCAAAAAATCCCTATGACTGAATAATTGAAATTACAAGTACATTGGAAATGTAACAGAAGCGAGTGATTATGTAAAACATCACCATAAATCACTTTGCCTGAATAACTCAAATTCCAATTACATTTAAAATGTAACTGAAGCGAGTGAATCGGTAAACCATCACTAATCCCGCTCCTTAGAATACAACGGAAGCGAGTGATTCTGTTAAACATCACTAGTCCCGCTCCTAAAGGCTCCTAAAGGCTGTATTCTATTCTAGCGAACTGTCACAAGAAACAGCTTTTGGTGACAATTAATGAAATCATCTGGCCACTGTGTGAAATATGGAAAGTACTCTATACCGATTGGTCGGCTGTTTTAGACAGTGAAATCATTACAGTTTAATGGTGTTGTAGTTCTTGATTGTAAATACATGTTTATTCCCCCGCCAGAGCGGTGCTCCATGTACCTGAGCTGAAGCCAGGTGAGGTAGGGCTATTCCTTCCTGCCAATAAGGTGAGTGAGCAGGAAAATGCTATGACAATTTCAAGTGTTAATAGTGGCTGTCATTAGACTAGCCAAAGGTTGGAATTATATTATTTTTATAATTCTGACATATACTAATAATGCCATGTGTGTTCCTTTTTGTTTCTTCTGTATGTATCTGGTATTTTACCTTGGACGATTACACCATGAAGTCTGGAAGATGGTAACAGATCACGTCTAAGTTGATAATAAATTCACGTTTTTTAGCAGTAGCATGTAATGGTCCTGAGGAAGCAGCGGGAGACCACCTGGCTCCAATAGTCTGCAGAAACATGTCGACCTAAGATACTCCCTAGTAGTTATTTTGTTACACTACTATTGCACTGGTTTTTATGATTTGGGATTGAAGGGGTACGGAATAAATGTTGTTTTCCCCAATCACTACCCAATTTTAACAATTACTCACCAACTCACTTTCACTTTTTGTTGCACTGCTACTCAGTCTCCCACAGACACCCAGTCCTCCTATGTTTGTTATAGATTAGGCTTAAAAACAACAGCCAATCTATTGTGGAAATGTGACGGTCCCCAAATGATGAAGGGCGGTCTCGTGAGTTGACTGATGGGAACTCGTACATTTATATGATGTTCCACGTAGTAGATTTTCTTATCCAGATACACACTCAAGTTACATATAATTTTAGGTTTGTAACTAACTTGTTACCAGAAATATCGGCTAGATTGCAGGCATCGGAGAGTACGTGGACGACGTCCACCCCCTCTGGTATTCTGAGTATGGCTCAGTATTATGAACATAGGGAGAATGAGAACAAAGACAGACAGGAAAAGAAAGCCAAAGATTTGAAGACAAGGGTACTGCTGCAGCAGGTGTCGAAGGGTCGGGGACGTGGAGCCCCACCTATGGTATCGGGTCGAGGTGGAAGTAGTTACGTAAGGGGAGCGAAGAGAGAGAGTCTGGGGCCGAATCAGTGTGCGAACTGCAAAAAGGAGGGATACTGGTGGAGAGATTGTCCGGAGGCTCGGTCCAATGCTGGACCAGGCAGATGTAGAGGTCGTGGTGAATTTCGCAGGGATGACAGACAATCTGATGACGATAGACGACCAGGGAAAAACTGCTTTGACGGAGAAAGGGCTAGACAACATTTTCAAACTGAGGGTGACCATGACAGAGATAGACAGTACTACCATGATGCATACGCATTGGACGACACGACTGGCTTCTCCCATAACTAGGACAGCGTAGGACAGAGCATGGGACCAGTTTCTGTAGATGTTGATCAACGAGGACCCTATGTGACTGCGGATTTGTTGGGGTCCCCTCAGAAATTTTTGGTGGACACGGGTGCTATGAAAAGTTCTGTAGCACGTTCTCAGGTCCCAGGGGCGGCTCTGTCTGGCAGGAATAATGTTTCCGTAGGGTTCTCAGGTACTCCGGTAATTAGCCCCATTTCTGAGCCTCTTACTCTTACGATTGGTCCTTTCACCGTTGACTCTCCTTTCCATTTGACTTCGAATTGTGGCGATAATCTGCTGGGTTTGGATTTGTTGAAAAGGTTGCAGGCCGCCATTTACTGTTCTCCAGACGGAGTGTACGTCACTTTGGGTCCTACTGTCGCGCGTGCGCAACAGTGCTTCTCAAAAGACAAGCCTCTTCCGGCTGAGTTAATAGGGATTCCAGACACTTTGTGGGCCAGTGGTGATACTGATGTGGGAAAGATGGCTATTGCTCCAGTGTCCATCAAGATTAAGGTGGGAGCCCGATTGCCCCGAATACCCCAATACAAAATCTCCAGGGATGGCGAAAGGCTCTGCTACAAATAATACAGGATTTGATACAGTCACGTGTAGTGGAGGAGACAGCATCTAACATTTGAAACAGCCCCATTCTCCCGATTCTTAAAAGACCCTCTGCGGATGCAAGTGATGGTGCACCTGATGTTTATCGTTTTGTGATTGATTTATGCCACATTAATAAGGTGGTTGAACCCTAATATCCGGTGGTCTCTGACATTACCACGATTTTGACAATGATCCCTCCCACAGCCAGATATTTCTCAGTTTTGGATTTGAAAAACGCTTTCTTTAGCATCCCAGTACACCCTGACAGCCGTTATCTTTTCGGATTCTCATTGGCTGGCCGAAGCTTCAGATTTTGTAGAATTCCTCAAGGCTATACCGAGAGCCCCAGCATTTATAGCCAGGCTTTGAAAGCTCAATTGGATGATTTGGAACTCCCCAAGGGCAATGTTTTATTGCAATATGTAGATGATGTTCTCATAGCATCTGACACCGAAGAGGGGTGTCGAGACGCCACTGTCAAATTGTTGCACAATTTAGCTCGAAAGGGACACAAAGTGTCCCTTCCTAAATTTCAATACTGTCGACAGGAGGTTACCTACTTAGGTCATCTCCTATCGAAGGAGGGAAGGAGGTTGACACCGGAGCGCATCAAGGCGATAACTAACATGGCTGTAGCTAACACGCAGCGAGAGGTGCGCGTGTTTTTGGGCATAACCTCGTATTGTCGCCAGTGGATACCTAATTATGCTTTACTAACCAAACCCCTTCTGTATCTGACTACTAAGGAGGTGCGCGAACCCCTACCCAGGACACCGGCATGTCAAGAATCTTTTGAGGCACTAAAAACTGCTTTGTGTTCTGCACCTGTTTTGGGAACTCCTGATTACCAGAAGCCTTTTGTGCTTTATGTACATGAGGCAGAAGGTTGCGCGTTGTCTGTCCTAACTCAATGTTTTGGAGAGAAACAGAGACCTTGCGCTTATTTTTCTGCTATGCTTGACAACGTGGCGAGAGTGTTACCGAGCTGTCTAAGGGCTGCAGCGGCTGCTGTGGTCTCAATTAGACAATCGGTGGGGCTCGTGCTTGGTTCAGACCTCACAGTAATGGTACCACATGCTGTGGACATTTTATTGAACAGAACGCAGACGCAGCATTTAATTAGTGCTTGTCTTACTGGTTATGAGACGACATTATTCGTACCCCATGTTACGATTAAAAGATGTGCCGCTTTGAACCCGGCCATTTTGCTACCCATTACTTCAGATGAAAAGGACGATGAAGTCCATGATTGTTTGTTTCGGACAGAGAAGGAGACGAAGGGAAGGATAGATTTAACGGACACCCCCCTAGATGATCCCGACGGGGAGCTGTATGTTGACGGTTCCTGTTTTAAACTTGCGGATGGTACCTCAACTGCAGCATACGCAGTCACAACATTGAAGACAGTGGTGGAGACTTCTAGGGTCCCGTACCACTCGGCCCAAGCTGCAGAAATAATAGCATTGATGCGAGCGTGCGAATTGAGTGAAGGACTGGACGTGAATATTTACACTGACAGCCGATACGCCTTCGGCGTTGCTCATAGCTATGGGCGACTGTGGGCAGAAAGGTTTTTTTTGACATCACACGGACAAAGGATCCAGAATGGTCCATTGATATTACGACTATTGACAGCATTGACGCTTCCCAAACGACTGGCTGTGATCAAATGTAGCGCACACAAAGTGGTGGTGGATGATGTAGGACGGGGCAATGCATTTGCAGATCAGACAGCTAAGGAGACAGCTAGGACAAAACTCCCACGAATGTTTGCGGCAGGACCAGCTAGGTGGGAACCGGACGTTAACATGTTCGTGAATACTGTACAAAGTGTGCGGAACATACAAGAAAAAGCAACTGAGGATGAGTTGAGGACATGGAAGAATGGTGGGGGACGGTTGGACTCGGATGAGTGTTGGACAGATGTGTCAGACAAAAGACGATGGTTACTCCCGGACGCATATGTCCTCCCAGTGGTGACGATGGCTCATGGGCCAGCTCATATTAGTGCGAAAGGAATATGTTAATTATTAGACCCAGTGTGGAGTAATAAGAACATTTCCAAGGTGGCAACCCATTTAGTGCAGCAGTGCATGGTTTGTTTAAGACATAATCCTGGAAAGGGAACACCTGTTCCGGTTGGCAATTTTGTTCCTACTTCTTTTCCTTTTGAAGTGATCCAAATGGATTATATTGAAATGGAGAGAGTCAACAACCTCAAATACGTCCTGGTGGTGGTGTGCTCCTTTAGTAGGTGGGTGGAGGCTCTCCCAACTAAGGATTGTACGGCAATCTCCACAGCTAAGATGTTGATAAAGGAATATTTTTCCCGTTATGGCTTGCCCCGGGTGATCTGGAGCGACAACGGCACATCTTTTAATGCTGAATTAATGAAACAGATATGTAAGGGACTACACATATCACAAAAGTTTCATGCAGCACAACACCCCCAGGCTGCGGGTTTGGTAGAGAGGTTCAATGGGACATTGAAGTTGAAGATGGCCAAGATGCAAGAGAGTACAGGGTTACGTTGGCCAGACGCAGTCCCCCTGGCTTTGCTTTCCACTAGAGTGACAGTCATTTCCAAGACAGGTGTCTCACCCCACGAGGTCATCTTTGGCCGTCCGGCCAACGTGTGGGGTGTCCCTAGACCTAAATGTTTTTCGGAAATAGAATATCCTTTGTTGATAGATTACCCGTATGATTTGACTAAAGATCTCCGTTCTGTTCATCAGCAGGTAGCAGACACCCTGAAGCTGCTGACGGAGGGGCCAGGACACACCATACAACCCAGGGACTGGGTTGTCGTGAAGAAGTACCAGCGGAAGTCCTGTTTGGAACCAAGGTGGTCGGAGCCGAGGCAAGTTCTCCTCACCACCCGCACCGCACTCCGGATCCAGGGCCGCAAGGCATGTACACATGCGTCCCACGTGAAGCGCGTCCCACTGCCACTGCCATATGACGAATGGGTGAGAAACTGCATCGCTGATCATGAATGTGAAGTAGTTCCTCGGTACATACCCTTCTCGGATGCTTCATTGAGGGGTGAGGAGCCGGATCAAAGAGCGAAGAGGCCAACCCTGATTGCAAGTGGTGAGGCCTCTCCTGATCACAGTGAGCAAACATCAGCGGATAAGTCCCCTGCCATGGAGCCCCCCATTCTGTTCAAAGATCCAGAGGTGCGAGGGAGCACTCGTTATAATCTGCGGCCCAGGAAGGGACAGAAGGAGAACTGAGCACTGGAAGAAGGGCTGAGATAGGGATGCTGAAACATAGTTAAGTGTTAGGGATGGACTTCTAGTAAGAGCCCTGGTGCACTGTCGAGACATTGTTCGGCGGGACACTAGGATTGCGCCTGGGCCCGGATTAAGTGCTCCTGAGTTACAAAAGCTGGGCGACTCTGTCGTGGGATTAGGGAACAAACAATAGAAGCCTGCCTGTGAGGCTTTAACGGACACAGGGAGAAGATCCCTTTTGAGGGTGAAGAACCCCCCTGGCAGGCTTCAGTGTGACTGTTTGAATACTTTTAGTTTAGTTTTGGACTTTTAGTTAGGGAACATGTATCCTTTTGGCCGTCCCATTCCTGAGGAGGAACAGCCTTTTTCAGCTCCACGTAGACCAGAACCCGATTCTCAATGGCTTGCTCTGTCACGGAAAGGAACATTTGTGGTCATTGTGATATTCATCATTGTATTTCTAATAATTCTTGGAATACTGTTTTTCCTAGATGAAGCCTATCCTGTTCATAAGTTTATCCCTACACCTTCTGCCCTTCCTGAGCACAATATGGTTACTGTTGATTATGGTTAGTGTCTGCGAAAAGGTTATAGTGATCATGTTTTTATTAAGACTCTGCATCATGCCCATGCTGTATATAATGTGACAGATTGTTGGGTTTGTGGGTTACTACCTTCTGCCGGCTATAAAAAGAATAGATTGCTGGCACTCCTTTTAACTCCTGTGAATAGTTGTGTGGGATGGTACACTTTAATTGGGATGGTGAAATTCTTCCAACAACCTGATTTTCTAGAGCCTCGATTACCTAGTAAAGGATCTACTTTGACAATGCGAGTACGCCCTATGCCCACCTCTTCTCTTGGATGGTTGTTTACTGATGGACGTTTCGATCAGACGTTTCTGGAAACATGCTCGAGGAAAATGGGACGGTATGTGACTCCTAATGACACTGACAAAGTCAGGGAGAGTTTCCTACAGTTGAACTCCTCCCTGGCTTATAGACACCCTCCGATGACAAACGATAGTAGTCATTCTTTGGTGCCCCTAGCAGTTGTTGGGCCCTCACCATTCTTCTGTATAAGGGGGAGGGGCCCTATAAAGCTTGGGGACAGTTCTCGCAATGTGACTGCTTTGATTTGCTTGCCCCTTAGTCCTTCTTTAGTCACTCCCCCGAATATTTACTTTATTTGTGGAGATAAAGGATACTTGTGGTTGCCTGAGAGTTGGGGTGGAGTCTGTTATCTGGCTTATCTGCTTCCTCCTGTCTATGTCGCACCCTCAGACTATCATAAGACTCATCGTCGGTTTGCCACAATGCCTGAACAGCGTAAAAGGAGGGCACTCCAAGTTGAGGATGTAGACCAGACTGATACTTCTTTGCAGCAATGGACAGATTTTTCTAAGGGTTTACTGCCGTTCTGGGGTCCCATATTTAACAGTAGGGCTATTCGGAGATTGTCAAGGGTGATGGAGAAAGTAGTGAATACTGAGGCAGACATTGCAGCTAATATGTCTGCAGAGATGCAGGCTATGAGATTATTTACGATCCAGAATCGGATGGTGCTTGACGTCATCCTTGCTGATAGGGGTGGAGCCTGTCGCGTCATCGGGACGTCTTGCTGTGTGTATATTCCTGACTCGGCCCCAGTATGGGCGTGTTTTCACTCTGCTGTACCATGTTATAATGTATTGCTGTGATGAGATGAGTCAGTCCACTCGGCGCACTCCTAGGGCTGAGGTCGGACAGGGCCCTCTCATATGGGAGTTTGTGGCCTAATAAAATACTTTGTTTATTCTTCTCCACTGTCCGGCTGACTTCTTACTTGGTAATTATAGGTGAGTGCGGTAAGTCACTCGGGTGGCTTTGAGCCACGCTTATCAGGAGGTCTGTTAATGCTAAGGTCACTTCCTCCAGGTTGATTGGGGCATCCAAAGCTGCTTTATCTTCCTCTGATAGCTCCGGTGCTAAATTATGCCTAAAATAATCCTTAATCTCACTACCTTTACCTCCCTCAACTGTTCCATAGAGATCGGCATAAAACTCCCTAAACACCTCCCTGACCCCCTCTGTCTCTTCTACCAATGTACCCTGTCCATCCAGAATCCCATTGATTTCTCCTGCTGCCGCCTGCTGCCTGGTGCGAATTGCAAGGATATGCCCAACCCTTTCACTTAATTCAAAGGATTGTTCCTTTTTAGCTAGGTATTTAGCAGCCACCTTACTAGCAATATCCTCTATTGCGTCAGATTTTAATGCCATGATTTTTAACAATTGTTGTTCTACAGGCATCCCTTGTTGAATTAATAAATTGAGACCCTCCTCTGCACTTGCTACCCTCCTAACAATTTCATCCACTCTTCTCCTTTTGGACTTCTGCTTATGCACTTAGTAGCTAAGCGTCTCCCCTGTAACTCCTGCCTTGAATGCGTCCCATGCATTCCCTGCTGATGTACTCCCTCTATTAATTGCCCCAAAGTCTTTAATCCAGTTATTCATAAACCTAATATATCCATTGTCATTTAGCAGAGCCCTTTCAAATGTCCAGGTACATTGTTTAATAGCTGTCCCTATTAAATTTACTGTGAGAATCAGGGGGTTATGATCTGAGATAAGTCGTGGAGATTTTTCAATTTGGGATTTAGATACTAAAGAGTTGGAAATCAAAAAGTAATCTAGCCTGACCAGGACCCTATGGGGCGCTGAAAAAAAAGTACTACCATTCCGTTGTGGATTTAGCTTGGCCCACAGATCTACCAGCCCAATATGCTGTGCCATGGCTGCTACTGCTCGGAAAACTATCTTCTTCCTACCGGTATATCTACCCCCTCTTTGAATCTCATAGTCTGAGGAGCTATTGATGTTCAAGTCACCGCAACAAATAATGGGCTAAGGCCAGCTAGCAAGTTCTGTGTCCAAATATACAAAAATATCCGGCTCATCCTCTGTGGATCCATAGACCGAAACCAAAGTAATTTTCTCCCCCCTATATACTAATTCCATAATAACCCACCTCCCCCATACATCTTCAGCCTTTCTAGTAACTAAGCAACCCCTTTCTCTAGCCAGGATCGCAACCCCCCTTGATTTAGACCGTTGTTTAGTGTGAGCTAGTAAGGTAAACCCCAGTTGTTCCAGCAGAAAACCCTTCCCTCCCTCAACATGCGTCTCTTGTAAGCATACAAAGTCTAACTTCATTGTTTTAAGAAGTGCGGGGACCCGAATCCTTTTCTGTACATCATTTAACCCACAGACATTAATTGTGGCAATGCGACAAGTCATTAAAAAAAGATCAAATGATTGTTCTACTATTTCCACCGAGTATTTATTTAGAAAAACCCCTGTGCTGTGCTGCATGTGCTGTGCGTGCCCTACCTCTCCCTCCCCCCCACTCTCCCCTGCCACCCCCCCCAGTCTCTTACCCAGACCCTCCCCCCTACCGGCAAATAGGTCATACATGACCTATCTGTGGTCGCTTAGGAGTGTAGCCGCCTTCTCCTCCCATCCTTATATATCCTTTGCTGAGAACAAAGTGATACCCTTCCTACCATCTTACCCATTACTAACCCCTGTGACCCAGATCAGAGCCATTACCCAACGCCTTTCACCCTCTCTACTCAGCGACTCCCTTCCCTGTAGCCCAGCACCTCCATCATGTACTCTTTCGCCCTGATCTCTGAAAAAAATATTTTCATTTGCCCTTTAGTGATCACTTTTAATTTGGCTGGGTACAGCAGGTAGGCCTCTGACCCTAGGGCCTGTATAGGAGCTATCAGCTGCCTGAGCCTCCATCTGCGCTCCACCGTAATGTGGCAAAAGTCAGGTCTTGCAAAAAAAGAAACATTGTTAAAGGAGCGCTTCGCTTCTGGCTTTGCCTTTTCTAGTATTAATTGTCTCAACAAGAAATTTCCGATGAATATGAGGATCGCTCTAGGCCTCCCGTCTTTACCCCCGGCTTCTCCCCTCTTGATTGTAAAGGGGAAACGGTGTGCCCTCTGCACTTCCACCTCCCACTGCCATGAGGATAACTCCGGGAAAGCCCCCTTCAGCAAATTCACCACAAAAAGCCTGACATCTTGTCCTTCGAGGCCCTCCTCGACCCCCAAAAGTCTAACGTTATTGTGCCTCTGGCGATTCTCGTAGTCCTCCAACTTCCACTGCACAACCTCTGCAACTTTCTGTTGATCTTGCTTGAAAGTGTGGAAACTACCAAGGTCATCCTCCAACTTGCTTGTCCTTTCTTCGACCTGTGTAACCCTCTCGGCAACCTCCTCATACAGCTTACTCATTTTCCTAAGACAGTTATGAATTTTTTTTGCACCTTGTCTTGCCCTCCGACTTTCCACCCTCGCCTCACTTTCCATTGTTTTGAGGGTATTGAATAACAAATCAGGTTGGGGTTGGGGTGACCCATGTGCTGCGATCTGTGCCCCTGGAGGGAGTGAGGCCTCCTCAGAATCTTGGTAGGTCTGTGAGGTGGCTGAATAGTCCCACATTAGTTTTTTAGACGGGTCTGTGGGGCTGCCCAAAGGGTTAGAATTCTTTCTAGATCTCCTTTTCTTCTGTGTGTATTTAGGAGCTTTGGAGCTGCTCCCGGTATCAGTGGATTCTCCTGTGCTCTCTTCGTCAGACTCCAAGGATTCTGAGTCCTCATTCACAGAAAAGAAGTGGTCTGGTGAGGTGCCCCCCCTGCCCCGCTCACATGCTGCCAGGCAGAGCTGTTTCCTGCTGTAGATCGGCCAGTGCTAGTTTACTCCCCCAGGTTGTCAGGGTGTTTTTGCCCTCTCCATTCTGTTCCCCTGGTGGCCCATAGCTATTGCAGCCAACTCCTGGGGTCTCACCTGCGAAGATTTGCCCTGTGAATCCAAAGTAAGTGTGCCGCCCCCATCTGCAACAAGGACTGTGCCTAATGTACTCACAGTTCCAGGGGTCTGGTTGTGCGCCTCCTTTACTCTCGGACTACCATCCTTTGATGTTACCCCTGGTGCTGCTTTCATTCTGCGTTCGTTGAGCATAGCCATTAGCGCCTGTGCTGGTTGCTAAGCAACCGGCGTGCCGGCATCCACGAGGACGTTCTCCGCTGCAAGCATCTGTCCGCTGCTCAATTCCGCGGCACCTGCATCCTCCATTCTTTCTGCGGCCAGTTCACCATGTTTGTGACAAAAACTTTCCGTCACTGTGGGCTGCCTCATGGTGACTTCCTTAGACTTTGGTTTGTTCAGTGTTTGACGGGGGGAGCACTATCTCGTGGGGCCCTTGGGGTTGGAGCCACCTCGCCTCCGGCTCGATAATCACTCATCTTTTTGCCAAAGTCCTTTTTGAAGAATTGATGGCGGAATTCCTCAGATCACTAGTGCCGGTACCACTTTTCCCTTCAGCTTTCTCTTTTCCAGCGGGATTTTTCAGTGATACAGGATCTTTTAGATCATTCCCTTTCACCGTCCTGGGTGGCATCTTCAATACCGCTCTACAGGCCAGCGCAATAAAAGCAGATATCGACTTGTGGACACGGGCACGAGCAAGTAGCTCCTCTAGATAGTCGGCGGTATATTGTCTCCTGTCAGGCTCCGCCTCTTTCTCTTCGGAACTGTGCTGAAAAGACCCACACCTTCCCCCGAAGAACTACCCCAATGTCCGGATCTAAACACTAGACCATTAAGGTAGTTTCACCGGGGAAGGAAATGAAGGGAACAGCGGGGAGGGAGATCTGGAATGACAAATAAACAAACTATTAGAATAGTACCCCCCCGAACCCACTGCTTTCTAACACTCCTCCTACTTAAATACAAAGCAGTTGTATAACCTTTCCTTCATACCTGTAGAAGAAAATAATGAGGACTAAGGTGAGGAGAAGAGACTTGAGGTGATACCAGGGATTCTGTTTAACTGTATAAGAGACAAAAAGAACCTGCATGAAACCCTGAGGTTGACAAAGACCACACTATTCACTCATACAGTTCTACGCATACCATCTCCGGACTGCTCACCTAACAGCACAGGACCCCTTACATTAGATACCCCTCTCTCGGTTCTCCTGCATGTGAAAACAAAACAAAACAAGGTTGTGGAAAGAACAAACAAAAGACAGCAAACAGGGTTAATTCCTCCTTAACGTTGTTTGCCTGCTGAATTTATTAATGTCTCTATGCTCGTGTTGCTAATCCAGTAAATCAAATCTTGACTAATGCATCTATGCGACGTTGCAACACTGCGCCGGTACTTATGCACGTTTAGAGTCCTCACTGATCATTTTTTACCCCTCTCAACCAAAGAGATACTGGAGCACTTTCACACACGCTACCTGCGTGTTCAGAACTGAGGCACAATAAAAGTCACCGGATGCCCATAACACACGCTACCTGCGTGTTCAGAACTGTAGTCCACAAAAGAGTATTGAGGGTCTCGAGAGTACCCGTAACAGAGACCAGAAAAGCTTACCGCTACCACTGCTTACAGCACCAACCCCTCCGGATTAAGCTGAATTATCGGCGCCGCCGCTGGTTTCAGATGCGGTCTTTATTTCCGGGTGAGCGCCTGACCCAGCGTCTCCTGTGCGACGCGATTCTCGGCATGCCGGGAATTGTAGTTTCACCTCCGGCCGTCGCGGGACTTAATGTTGTTCGGTGCTGCTCCACACACGGGTGGAGTGTTGATTTCTTGTCATTTCGGGTGGGGGGGGGAGGGGGGTCGAGCTCTGACAGTCTCCAAAGCCAGCTAGGTGAAACTTTTGGAGTGTTGCTTGCGCCTCCACGATTCGGAGCCCAGGGCCTCGAGCTCATAACCTTCAGCGGGATCACTTTTTAGCCATTTCTGTAATGAACGGGAGGAGGAGTGAGATTCGACTTCTCACTACAACCCGTCAGTGGCCATCTTGCCTCTGGGAGCCCCTTTCTTTCACGCTGTTGTGTCACCGTGGCCCTATATTTGGGCCACTGTATTGCTTGGGTACTGGCTTTTTTCTAGCTGCAGGCTAACCTGCTGAGATTGGCTGAGTCCAGGTCCAGTGCAATGAAGGAGTACTACAGCTGTACTTGACTTTAGAAAAGATTCAACAGATTTGCTGACGCACAGGGCCCAAAGGGCATGCAACAAAAGGGGAGACAGCGTCACTACTCTTGTTTACCTGCTAAAGACAGTTGACAGGTCCCTCACATGGAAAAAGGCTGTTACATCTCGACTATAATCAGCTGCCGCCCAAGATTTGCAGCGCCATTGCATTTGAAGAACCATGCACATTAAAAGGAGTACCACTTTGAGGGGGAAGCAGCGTTTACATTGCATGCGCTGCAAAGCATGCACTGTAACGCATGCGATTACAACGCGGTTGTTACAAGGACCACGTTTTTACAATGCAAATCATTACAACACAAGTCGTTTCTACGACTTGCTGTAGGGGCGTGCTAAACTAAGGAATAGTGTCATTTACTATTCCAACACCTTCCTTACTGTTGCACACGCTGGAGTTGGAATAGCAAATTATACTATTCCTAAATCCAGCAAGCCCCCTACGTTCGATGTAATGGTATACATTGTAACAACGCGGTCATTGTAACAACCACGTTGTAACTGCATGCATTGTAATGCATGTGATGTAACATCACATATTCACTTTGAGGTGTACCTCTGTCACTCTGCTGGTGAGTAATATACAACATCGTTGTAGAGCAGTAACTAGTGGTCTTGTGACATGACACAGATCTCATTGACAAGAAAACAAGCAGGGTCGGCAGAATAGTAAAATGTGGAGTGTGATGTCACATGAATTCAGCGCCAGGGCCTTTGAACCTGGCATCCAGTTTATGTTCTTCTACAGTTCTCATCAGTGTTCCCTAGCCATTGAGTGATGACAGATTGGGGAGTTACTACTGCATTGACACTGCATTCCAGAGTCAAATTTATATTATATGGAACAATGCGTGGAGCACCAAGGTTAGTGCGTGGGGTCAAAGATCAGACAGGAGGTTCATGCACACCAGAAACAAGAAAGGTAGACCTGCCCCTCAGATATTCAACCTCAGCAATATCAAAACTCATATCTTCAGCAAGAAGTGGTGGCTGACACCATGAAGAGGTGGTGCCGCGGGTGGAGGGGAGGAGTTGCAGGGAGCGTGGGGGAGCATGGGAGGCAGAGCATGGGAGGAGGAGCGCTGGGTTAATAATGAAAAAAAGCATGTATCTGTCAGCAGTATCGCTACTCTCCCTTTTGTGTTCTGGTGCTTACTGGTCCCAGCAGACCCTGGGACAGCAGCAGAGACTCCCTGTGCAATGCCTGTGCTGCTCTCATGCATCGGTTCCGCTGGAACAAACACCTTAGGCCAACTTTCAAGGGTCTAGGACTGGGGTCCCAGCAAGTCGTTGGAGTCACTCTGGGTTTAAGTGATGCAGGTCCAGTCATTCTCACTCAGGTAGGGTAACAGCAGGCAGGAGGGCAGCACAGCAAGGCAGGGGTCCAGCAAAACAGAGTGGAAGTCCTTCAGCAGCACAGCAGTTCTCCTTCCTGGTAGCATCTCCACAGGTCCAGAAGTGTACTGAAGTCATGGTGTCAGGCGTCCAGTACTTATACCCAATTGTGCCTTTGAAGTGGGGTACGACTTTAAAGAAATGTCTTTGAAGTGCACAGAAGTCCTCCTTTCCTGCCTGTCTCTATACTCACTACAGTGGAGCATGCAGCCCTTTGTGAGGGGATAGGACATGGCCTATTCTGGTGTATGTGTAAGACGGTGTCCAGCTCCTCCCTCCCATCCTGCCTTGGATGGCCTATCAGTATGTAGATGGCCCATCAATCACAACTAATCTCCCTTTGTGTATGGCTGTCCAGAGGAAATGCACAATGCCTAGCCGTCACCCACCCCCGACATGTATTCAGAGACAGGCAGCAGGTACAGAATGGCTACAGTAAGAAAAATACCAACTTTCTAATGGCACTTTCAGACTTGCAACTCAAAATACAACTTCGCCATAAGTTGTAATGTTTAATTGTGAGTCCAGAGACCCCAAACTTGAAAAGCTAATCTCTTCACAGTTGGGAATTACACTTAAAATATGTGCTGCAGTAATCCCAGTGTTATCCTATGGGAGAGATAGGCTTTGCAGTAGCAAACAACGAATTTGGGACTTTTTCCACTAAAGGCACATGTCCTGCCTTTTTAAATACACTGCACCCTGCCCTCGGGGCTACCCTTAGGAGTAACTTATATGTAGGCTATCCTGTTTTAGGTTTAACCAAATATTAACTGGTATAACCCTGCAGAAAGGAAAATAGCCCTCACCAGTGTAAATATAAAAACACTGAAAAAACACCTTTGCAAACACAAACTAAACGCCATTCAAAGAAAGGAAAAGGTGAGTGAAAGTCAATTTTATTTCTTCCTGAAGGGGCCTATACAATGTAACTTTGTTATACAAACTAACAGCTAGAGAGACTGGGCTAACATTATTCTGATTGAGTTTTGTTGTTTAGTGATGTCACTAAAATATTGTGTCTCCTTCCTTTTGCTTTTGTCTGTTTTGTGGTCTTTGGTCTAAAGATGCAGGTTTTAGAAGCATGTTTTAGGTCGTATTTAATTATTTTATAAACTGTAGAGAATCAGGAAATATAAAAATCATATTTGATATTTTGGCCCCGTTTGCTTCTTTCACTGATAGGTAAAATGGCTGTTTTCATAAGCATTTTTCAAAATATGTACCATCACATTTACCCACACACAGAGAATGGGTAAAAACCCTTTTATACATCAGCCCCCTTTTCTAGCTAGTCAGTATTGATAGGAGGTGAATTGCCACAAGTATATGTGAAAATAGTGCTGTCACCAAGCATCTGTGATAGAGGTGAAAACATGACACCAGACGTTAGGAAAATATGGCATGCAGTGTCACTTGGTATGCTGCTGCAAAACATTCTTACCAAGTTCAACAAAGATTGGAGCAATATTGCTTGCATTTGCAGTATTTCAGCTACGAATATGAAAATGTTGTGTGAAGACCTGTTAAAATCTATACCAGCGCGGTGCTTCCCCTGTAAGAGATCCTTGCCACTTGCTAGATGGTATGCCCAAAGCATCTTTACAATCTTTAGAGTTAATGAAGAATGCTATGTATTCCATTCTGGTGCACTGTTTTGTTATGCGCGGGAACTAAGACGCAAATATTTCTAATTTTGTGCTTTGTTTGGCATCAAAGAAAGAGTCAACCCAAATGTATCATTTAGCCAGTGGTTCTCAGTCCCAGAGGCCATAAATGCTACATTATCCATCCGGCGACCGTTTACAGAATTTTTGCTTAGTGATGATGCCAAAGGCAAGAAATGGCAATACCTATTGGCTATGCCAATGCTTGTTTTCAGTGTTTTGTTTCCAGTTTCCATAATATACACATGTAAGAGTTCCCAGCAGCCAACTCCAACCAGGCACAGGCGTTCAGCTGTGCCTGGTGAGGCTGCATGTCTCTTTTTGTACTCTGAATGTTTTTAAAGTGATTTTTAACGTGCGATTTTTCTTAACCCCTTCAGTGCTGCGCGAATTTCGCTGCAGTGCTGAAGGGTTTAAAACGCTATTGACTCATGACGGAAATGTTCCGTCATCAGCGCCGGAGCACCGACGCTGATGACGGAACTATTCCGTCATGAGCATGCAAGGGGTAAAAACTGATTGTTGTTTTATTGGTGTATATGAGGATTACCTTTTTAATTTTCTTTATCCTGCTCATTATTGTCGGTCCACGGTCAACCGCGGCTTTGCCGTTTGTGTGGAGGGCGGGCTCCCTCTACGTCTCTGTCATATGGGCCTATGCATTTCCGGGTGCGCTCTGGGGGGCGGGACTAGGCCTGCGATCTTCCATACTTCAGATGAGGAGATCACGACCGCGCAGCGGGCGCGCCAAATGCACGCTTAAGGCAATCCTGTCTGCGCCCCTCCACGCCTGGACGTCGCCAGACATGCTGCCGGTTTTACCAAAGGTAAGCTTACCTATTCCTCGGGTAATCTCCTGGCTATTAGGAATTCTTTGCACCCCTGCAACTACCCTTTATTCTTTCTCCCAGAGGGCCCGTTTTGTTGCTTAAACTATGGGTTTAATTCCTGGACTCTGACCCTACCTCCCTCCTCCTTTAATAATAACACCAAACATTTAAGGCTCATCTGTCATTCCTTAGTCAAACTCACTCTGATATCTATGATCTGCTATTTGAGGAATCTCCTGATGCTCTTTTCTTAACTGAGACTTGGTTATCTGCTGAATCGGAGTCTGTGCTAGGTTTGCCCTCCCTCAGGGCTATAACATTGTGACCCTCAATAGAGAGTCTAGAGGGGGTGGTATCACAGTTGTCTTTAAATCTTGCTGTATCTGTACCTTCGTTAAAGAGACCCTGGTTGGTTGTGAGTGCGCACGCTTTGGGCTCTCACTTAACGCCTGCTACACCATGTCAGAGCTACTGATATACCATCCGCCTGGACCTTCTAAAGAGTTTAGGGCGGTGCTTGTTGATACTGTCAATTTCTTGGCTATGAGGGCTGCCGATTTTAGTGTCATTGGGGTTTGAATTTGCATCTAGATAACTCCCAGGAAGCAGAGATGTGCATTTTTTGGCTGATATGGGAGCATGTCAGCTGTTGAAATTAGTCCAGGGTCCCACTCACTGTGCAGGACATTTCTTGGACCCACTGTTCTCTAACCTTCCTCTTCTTTCAGTTCACACCCCTATTCCGGTGTGTTGGTCCGACCATTATCTGGTACACATGTTTCTTTCAGGGGTTATGCCTTCTCGGAGGCTGCCTCAGAAGTCCGTTTTCAAACGCCCCTTGCATAAGCTTAACCTCGACCAATTTCATGACCTCCTTTCCCTGAATGCCGTTACTATGCCACCAGATCCTGATGCTGTTGATTGTAGTGGCGCGTTCTAGTGTTCGCACGTCACGTACACCACGTGACGTGCTGACGGCGGATGTTAGGCTGCGCGCGCAGGAGGCGCGAAACGGCATTAGCGCTGAGGCCGAGAGAAAGGTTGGCGGCTCGGCGCTCCTTAGAGCTTAATCACTAATAAAGTGCCAGTTAACCTTTCACAATTGCAGCGTCATCATTTATGGTAACAGCAATGTTACAATGGCGACGAGGGTGGGATAGCAGGACCAACCCCACCAAGCACAGCGAGACCAGGAGCCACGAGGGAGCTAACAAACACACCGGGGCACTGGGGCCACGCTGCAAGGGAGAGAGACGGGGAGCCAGAAGAGCAAAGGAGCTGGACGTCAGGAGTGACCAGCCAGAAAGGAACAATACAAGAAGGAAACATGTGAGAATTTGGCCTGATGTGCAGTGTTCACTATTCTAGTGATCACTATATATCAGTCCAAACAACCCTTATTGATGATTGGTTGTAAGTCAACCTTATAGACCAGCTATCCTAGTAGCATGGATACGAGCAGTCTAAGGCTCAGACTCTAGAGGGCGTGTTAAGCCAGCTGTTTTACCATCACATTACCCCTTGAACACCCAGTGAAAGGACACCACACAAGTGTTATGAAAATAAACAGTGTATTTATTAGAATCACAACAACCCTGTACTCTTTATGAGGACAGGGTGCTAGGCACACAACAAAACTCTTACGAAAATACTTAAGTTAGCACAGTATATACAAATGCCCGAGGGGCACGAAAAACCATATACTCTGAAAGTGGAATGCGAAATTACTAGCAGGTAAGTACAGTACTAATAGGCTTTGGAATCGCTAGGACTTGACTAGGGAATCGTTAGATTACTTCTAGGAGGCCTAGGGGACTCGGGTGCAGAGTGTGCACTCTCACGCGGGATGCGGGACAAAGTCTATGGTAGCTAGTAACGCTAAAGTTAGTGTTCACGGGCGAACCCGACCTGGTAGGGAGAAAACGACAGTGGATCCTGACCCTTGGATAGTGAGGCTATGCTGGGGCACCGAAATGCCGAAGTTACCTAGCCCAGGGGCTGCAGCTGCATATGTCTCAAAAGACGTCGGGAATCCTCGTTGCCGGACCAGGAGCCTGGAAGAAAAGATGCTGGCAGGCGACCAGTGAAGATAGTTCGAAGTGATCCAAGCCTGGATCTGGAAGATGGATGACACCTGAAAGCAGAGGGGACCAAGTTCGTGACTACTAGCCAGTAGTCAGTGGGCACCAGGAGGGCACCGGATGGTAGTCACCTCGACTAGGTGAGTGGGCGACGCTGTGCTCTGCAGATCTCACGGACCAGGAGGCGTTGTCGGCGACCAGGATGGAGAGGCGAGCTGTCCCACGATGGATGAAGCTGTCGGCGTCGAAGTACCCAGGATTGGGCAACAAAGCCTTGGCTAATTCAAGCCCACGCGGTGGACTCAAAATGGCGTCTTGAGTGGACCAGGAGGGTCCGGGGTGCTCCTCTTCTGGAAGGGAGCAAGGGCCAGTCTGGAGCAACCAGACCAGCAGCAGTGATGTCGTCGGGCGTCGTTCAGAAGGCCACAAGCCAACGGGCTAGTAGCCAAACAACGCGGTGAGCAGCAAAAAGCAGAAGGGCCCCACGCCGATCGTGGAGATGCTGGGGGGCTGCTCTTCGGTGCTGGAGCTGCTCAGGGTCGGGGCTTCTCGGACTCCAAAGCACTCGCCAGGAAATTACTCGGCGGGCTTACTGTGCAGAAGTCGTGCAGTCTTGGCAATAGTCGGTCCCTTGAGGTCTCGTCGCACTCACGGTTCTCAGCTTGGCTGTAGAGGTGAGTAGAGGTCGGAGGTGCCAGGGAAGCCGGGTCTTGTCGAGCTGGGCAGTCGGATTCCGGAGGAAGGACTTACAGCAGACCGCAGTGTTCTTGCGATGGTGCCTGCGGATGCAGGGTGACTACTCCTTAGTCACAAGGGAGAATCTTGAAGAAGGAAATCTTGAAGTCCTTTCGCAGAAAGTCGTGTCTTGATTCCAAAGATGTTCTAATTTGGAAGGGGGCCTGCTCCTACCTTTATCTGGGAAAAGGGGGCTGGCACGCGACTAGGTCCTGCCCTATGGGTGGGACCAGGAGGGGGGTGGTTACACCCACTTCCTTGGCGGGCTTTTCCCCAGCTCAGGGTCTGGAGTGTCCCTGGAACTGGTTCAAGCCGGCCTATGCATAGTGAGCACCGGGGTGCCACTTGCAGTCACCTTCCTCTGAAGCCCTGCCTACCTAGGATACACAAAATCCTGTCTGGGACGGTGCTGACACCGCCCCTGGCAGGAAACCCTTTGTCCTTATCTCCTGCTCTGGGAGGACTCCCAGCAGCAGGAGGGCAGACTTGTGTCTCGGTGGCAGCATCCATTTTGTGGAGCTGAGGCTCTGTTTGACTTTAACCGGGGTTAGGGGTTACATACATGTCGTGTCCCTCTAGAAGGGTGGAATGCTAACCCCGTTGCCAGAATTGGCGAGGGGTTAGTATTCCAATTCGTATGACACCTTACTCGACATGTTTTGATAAAGCGATACCAGAGTTGGCATATAACCGCGAGGATTATAATGCACTTAAGAGTATATGGTATGCGATATCATGGAAACGGCTAAGGGATAGATCCCGAAAGCCGCAGACAGGCTCAGCTCATGCCAGAGCACCATCTCACACGATTCCAAGCACTCTGCCTTCAGGATTGTTAAGGCCTGCCATAGGAGTGACTGATAGGAGATCTGTGTGTCCATTTTAGGGTTAGATATAGGTATACTATATCTAAAGCAAAGGGTGAGTACACCACCTTGCCCCAGCTGTCGTGCAGCCAGTTGTGTCAGTTTAGTTAGTCAGTCCAGGGGTGGCACAATACATGCTTCAGCCCCTGGGAGACTTCTGGGTGCACCTCAGCCCTGGGTACAGGGACTTGGAGAGGGCCCAGTGCCAATTCAGTACCTGAGTACAATTTGGATAGAGAGAACAGCTAGGCTGTGGGTCTGATTAGCAGGCCCACAGCCAGGGAAAGTCGTAAACCAGTGCAGAAAAAAGCAAAAATCTGGGTGATCATAGGATTGCAGACCCTACTCTCCTACAGAAACACACACAGGTATAAGCCCTAAGGAGCGTGGCAGAGCCCAGGGAAACTCGTGAAAGCAGGAAGGGACACTGCAGAGACGGGGCACCACCCAAGACCCAAGAGATAGCGCGCCCCACCAAACGGCCATGGGCCGACGTGCGCCGAATCAAACAGTGACCGGAGAGACGGAGAGACAGCGCTGGATCCTTCACCAAAGAGCGAGGGGGCGGACGCAAGTAGTCCCCAGCAGCACACAAGTAAGGAGGAGCAGGACAACACGCCAGGCAGGCCCAGGAACCAGGGGAGCGCGCCAACCAAGGTCAAAAGTGAAAAGATGAGTGCGCAAGCAGGATATACGATGGCGCCAGTGCAATTTCTACCCAGGCCGGGTGAGCCACTTATGAAGTGGGAGGACTGGAGAGAGTACATAGACAATTTCATAGGAGTCTTGGAAGACGAAAGTGAGGAGGAGTTCAATTCCAAGAGGAAAAAACGAATCCTATTACTCAATCTAGGCCCCGAAGGCCTGAGGATATACAAGAGCTTGGTGCCGAAGGAAAGAGGGAGCACGGACGACGATGTATACGCCCATGCCATCGATGACCTGAATGAACACTACAGACCGGCGGTGTGCGTATCGGTGGATAGATTTAATTTCCAACAGAGGAAACAACGCCCAGGCGAGACAGTGGAGGAATATGTGGCAGCTCTAAAGAGACTAGCATCCACGTGCAAATACGACAATTGGGAAGAAGAGTTCATCAAGGACCAAGTGGTAATGCACACTACGTGCATAGCCGTGCAAGACAAATAATGGGCCAGCGGAGACACCACCCTAAAAGAAGTGATGGTGATCGTTAAAAGAGCAGAATTAGCGCGCAGGTGTGCGGAAGCAACGAGGAAGGAAACGGTGCACACTGCCATGGTGAACAAAGTCGATGACGAGGAACCACGCCGAGACTTCAAGTACAGGGGGTCGGGGCGAAAGGACCCAACAAGTGGCAAGGCAACCCTGGTCCACCAGGCAAACAAGCGGGAAACAACAAGAAGCCATGCTACAGGTGCGGGAGCTGATCCCATGAAGCGCATGACAGGAAATGCCCAGCATTCCGCGCCAAATGTATGTACTGTGGAATCGTGGGACACTACGAGAAGGTATGTCGGAAAAAGGCATCGAAGAGCGTAGTGAAGTACATTGGACAAGACAGCGAAGAGCAAGTCGAAGAAGCGGGGGAAGATGTGGTCACAGTCATTTACATCAAGGACCAGGTACTAGATGTGGACGGTCAAGTAATGAGTGTCGACGGCAAGAGAACAATGAAACCAGTCTTGGAGATGTCGATAGGAGGAATACCGATAACAGTGGTAGCTGATATGGGCTCGCCCTACACCATCGTCCAGAGAGCAGTATGAGAGGAGTGTTTTGTGCCGCACCTGGGCCCGGAACTGGAGAAGCTGGACATCCGGCCGGTGACGTACAATGGGGACCGCATTCCCATGGCAGGGTTCAGGCCGTTGCATTTCAAGTTCAGAGGCCGGTCCCCATTCTGCAAACTCTATGTATCGGACCAAGGCGACCTGGGAAGCAAGCTGGACCCAGGGGGCAAAGAACAGATACTACTCATGGAACCGACATCCTGGCCGGATCTAGAAAAATGGAAAGAAGAACACCCCAAGGTATTTGGAGTCACCGTTGGCAGGATGGAGAAATTTGCCCACAAGATAATCCTGAAGGAAAACGCTGTGCCGGTTGCCCACAAGGTGAGGAATATACCATTGGCAGTGAGAGACGCAGTACAAGAGGAACTACAAGAGCTGGAGAGGAAAGGAATAATAGAACCCATCACGTGCGCGGAGTGGCTCGCGCCGATGGTAGTAGTGATGAAACCCAGCGGGAAGGTCAGGCTGTGTATCGACCTGCGTGAACTGAAAAAGAGCATTGTGGTGGAGAAATTCCCGCTGCCTAGGATCGATGAAATGCTTGCTAGAACCAAGGGCGCCAGATGGTATTCCACCATAGACTTGACCTCCGCTTACCATCAGATTGCCTTGCACCCGGAAAGCCGTAAACTCACCTCTTTCATCACCCCGTTTGGGTGCTACCAATTTTGCAGCATGCTGTTTGGGCTGGCCTCAGCGGCTGCGGTGTTCCAAAAGCTGATGCACCAACTATTTAGAAACACCGAAGGCGTCCAATATTTCCAGGACGACATCCTGGTGATGGGACAAGACAAGCAGGATCACAACAACAAACTCGAGAAAGTATTGAAAATCCTGGAGAGTAAGGGCCTCACAGCTGAATGGTCCAAATGCAGGATAGGAATGGAGTCCGTGACATACTTGGAACATGAAATTGGGGTACGAGGAGTTACCGCGAAAGCAGACAATGTGAAAGCCATTTGTGAAGCCCCACCTCCCTCCAACAAAGATGAAGTCCGTTCGTTCCTTGGAATGGCGGAATATTATAGTAAATTCGTCCAGCACTTCGCCTCCAAGACCCACCACATGAGGCAGCTGACCAGGGACAACACAGAATTCGACTGGTCAAAGGAGGCACAAGGTGAATTTGAAGTCTTAAAGAGAGAGGTAGCTGGAGCAATACCGCTACAAGGGTATGACCCCCAAGGAAACACAGTGCTCACCACCGATGCCAGCGACAAAGGGTTGGGTGCCGTCCTGATGCAAGACAGAGGTCATGGGAGAATGGAAACGATCAGTTTCGACTCCCGCACGCTAACTGAAACCGAAAAGAAGTACAGTGTAATTGAAAAGGAAATGCTGGCGGTGGTATGGGCCATGACCAGTTTCAGGCAGTTCTTTTGGGGCACACGGTTCTTGTTGAGAACAGATCACAAACCCCTACTGAAAGTACTAACGTCCAGCGGACATGCCAGTGCAACGCCCAGAATTGCAAAGATGACGATCAAGTTACTGGAATTTAGGTACGATGTAGAACACATCCCGGGCAGCAGGAACAGGGTAGCGGACTATCTAAGCAGAGCAGCTCGGCTAAGCGATGGAAACACATGGTCTATGGACCGCATGGCAAGATGCAACAAAGTGCTGAGTTGGGACAGAGTTGGAGCAGACCTGGAAAACGATGAAGGGGAAACTGTAGAGCATGGACATCCAGAGGCAGGCCCAGAGGAGAGGAGCAGAGAGCAACAGGAGGAGAGATCAGGTGGTGCCAACCAGGCATTGGCTAGTGAAGACAACACGGACTGGAGAGAAAGTAAGGAGGCCACACTAACAAGGGGAAGGTGCGGGGAAGGGAGTCAGGAAGGAAGGACCCCGGCTACCCCGGAGAGACTGACCCAGAGGGGGAGAGCGGTGGTCAAGCCAGCCTGGTTCCGAGACTTTGACATGAATGGCGGACTGTGAGTTAACAGTTTTGTATTGGAAAAAAAGGGGAGATATGTAGTGGCGCGTTCTAGCATTCGCACGTCACGTACACCACGTGACGTGCAGACGGCGGATGTTAGGCTGTGCGCGCAGGAGGCGCGAAACGGCATTAGCGCTGAGGCCGAGAGAAAGGTTGGCGGCTCGGCGCTCCTTAGAGCTTAATCACTAATAAAGTGCCAGTTAACCTTTCACAATTGCAGCGTCATCATTTATGGTAACAGCAACGTTACACTGATAATGCACTTTCTGACTGGATTCGCAGTCCTCTTGATGTTCTTATTCCTGTGAAGTGGTCAAAAAGCCGTAACTCTAAATCCAATCTGTGGTGCAATGATAACCTCACCATTTTGCATAAAACATGCAAAAGGCTGGAACAGACATGGAGACGGGAGTATGACCCAATGCAGAAGCAGTATTATCAGGCGGCTATCAAAAAGTATCACAGGGCCATTCAGACAGAGCGGGCAGCGTACTTTTCCGGTGACATCAGGAGCAATTGTAACCCCTCTAAAACCGTCCTTGAAACAGCTGGGGGTCCCTGAAGTGCCTCGTTTATCATCGGATGAGCAGTGTGAGGCTTTCGTCACCTTCTTTGTCATAAAGGTGGAGAATATTTATAAGACCTTTCCTCCTGCTGCCTTGAGTCCTGACCATGTGTCTGGATCACTCCCTAAACACACACTGACTGAGTCCTCGCTGGTCTTCTCGGAGGAGCTACGGTTGCTATGTAACAAGATTAAATCCGGCTCCCCTTCCGACTCTGTTAAACCTGACCAGTTCATGAGATTGCTACCTGTGCCTCTGCCACCTTTGAGCCAGGTGATTAATAAATCTTTGTCTAGTGCGGACATTCCCAGCACTTGGAAGCAAGCCAGGGTGGTTCCTCTGCTTAAGAAACCTTCCCTGGACGCAGCTAAACTGGATAGTTTTCGCCCTATCTCGCTCCTGCCGTGGATCGCAAATATCACTGAGACCTACATGAATTCTACTCTCATTAGATTTCTAGAGGAGAATAATCGCCTGGACATTTCTCATAATGGTTTTCGCTCAGGCCACAGCACGGAGTCTGCTCTCCTGGCTGTCATTGAGCATCTCAGAGCTCCCGGTGTATTCATGCAGCCCTAATTAATGCACAATCCCTGGTTAAACATGCGGCTGACATTTTTGAGCTGCTGGCCGACAGCCATTTAGATTTGTTATTTATTTCGGAGACTTGGCTCAATGAGTTTTTGACTCCAGCTTTTGCCCTGGCCATCACGGCGGGATACAAAATAGCCAGGGCTGCCAGTAAAACTGGGAGAGGAGGGGGGGGGGGGGTAGTGGTAGTATGTAGGGAGAATTTGATTTTTACGCGGGTAGAATCACATGACAATGTGGAAGGGGACGCACTGGACTTGGCCCTCACCATCTCCCCACACTTTTTACTAGGGGCCTCACAGATATTTCACCCTCCCGGCCCATCTAGCTCCTTCTTAAAAACGTTAGATGAAGCTATAGTGCCTAGAGCCCTGCACTAGTCAAACTATCTCCTTCTCAGGGACCTTAATATTCATGTGGATTGTGCAGAGGCTTCCGATACAAGAGATCTGATGGATTCTTTAGACCTTTCCCACCTCACTCAATGGATTCTTTCCCCTTCACATTGTGGGGGCCTACTCTGGATGTAGTCTGCTCCAACTTTCCCGTAGCCGTACAGGATCCTCTTCCGGTTCCACGGTTCGATCATTTTTTAATTCAATTTTCCAGGTCCATCAAAGCCTCTTATCCGCCTTTGAGGTCTTCCGAGAACAGACCTCCCCCACGTATGGAGCCCGCCCGCTTCTCTTGGCAGAGTGCTGTCAGATACTCGCCCGGTCACTTCTGGAGTCTTGTCGGATGCGGACAGGGGTTTTAATAATTGGATTTCGAGTGCAGTGGAACATTTTTCCACTTCGCTGGTCCTTAAGAGAATAAGAATTACTCCTTCCAAACCTTGGTTTTCCAGCGAACTAAAAGAACATAAAAAGCTGGAACGTAGCTGGAGACATGCCTACTGCCCGCAGGCCAAACTAGCACTTAGAAAGTGTCAGAACAACTGTTATGCCGCTATCAAGAGGGCCAAAGTCCTGTTTTTATGTGGAGCGCATTGCACAATCTAAAAATAACTCTAAGGAAATCTTTGCAATTGTCCCGAGTTTCCTGAAGCCATGTGCTGAATGTACGGTCACCCCTGCCTCTAACTCCTGGTGCGAGCAGATATCTGGCTTTTTTGTAGATAAAATACAAACAATCCAGGATAGTTTTAGCCCTGCAATTGATGGGCAGGTGGAATACCCGCTCCGGGTAGCCTTAGATCCAGAGCCAGCCTGCATTCTCCTGACAGTGTTTACCCTCTATCCTTTGGTAGACTCTTTGGCCATTCTTAAATCTCTTAAATCAGGGTCCCTGGTGGATCCCTGTCTAGCCAGGCAGTTGGCAGCAGTGGTGGAGGTGGTTAATCCTGAAGCCAATAACATCATTAATTTGTCACTTCAAACTGCCACTTTCCCAATAGAATGAAAACAAAAACTTCTCCCCCTGCTAAAAAAAAAACACTCTAAACCCCACCACTCTGACCAGCAATCAACAGATTTCCCTCCACCTGGCGGTGGCGAAGGTGTGTGAGAAGGCAGCCTACAAACAGCTTTCCGGATTTGTGGAGACCTCTGCCCCCTCCACCATGCCCAGTCTGGCTTCAGGGCCTCTCGTAGTACAGAGACGGCTTTGGTCGAGATGGCAGAGGCTATTAGGGAGTGCCTCAACTCAGGCAGCAGAGCAGCTCTGATTTTATAGGGCCCCTCGGCCACGTTCCTAGCTCGCCTGTCCAGCATTGGGATCTCTGGCCTGGGATCGGACTAGATCGAATCCTTCTAGACAAATAGAACACAACAAGTGTGGCTGCCACCTTTCTCATCTTCACTGAGAAAACATGTCCACGGCGTCCCGCAGGGCTGAACCCTGAGCCCCCTCCTTTTTAATGTCTATGTGATGCCGCTAATCTATCTGGCGGAAGGGCTGGGTGCGAAAATCATAGCATATGCTGATGATACCCAGCTTCTTTTCACGTGGAAGTAAAATTATTTATCCCCTGACCTAGCCAATAAGCATTTGCAATGCAATAGGTCTTGCATTTCCAAGAGTTTGTGCTATTGGCATTGTAAATGATAATGCCTTTTATTTATGTGTTTAAAAAACCTGCAAGCGCTGGGTCAACACCCCTTGCAGGTTTAGTAAACACATAAAAGGCATTATCATTTACAACGACAATAGCTCAAACTCTCACAAATCAGAAACCTATTGCATTGCAAATGCTTGTACAAGTGTGCCTACTCGTCCCCCTCTTTTAAAAACAAGGAAGCGAGGACTCTGCAAATGGGAGGTTGTCCTCGCAAAAGATGGATTTGAAAAGCTGAGCGAACACTATTTCCTTATAATAATCAGATTACGGTGATTTAGGAAACAGATGCGCGAGCAGTGGTGTAAAATTACCCTCACTCTCGTGCCAAGCAGCTGAAGCTAGCACCTTGGGGTGAGCACGGGGCTTCTGTGCAATGGGCACCACACAGTGGGGTGTTCTTTAATAGTTTTATTTGCTGCTTTCAAGTGTGGCGTCTCAGTGTTCTTGCCACACCTGATACACCAGGGTGAACAGGTTTTCATCTCTACTAGGGCCCGAATCACAGAACTAACTTAAGGCAAAATCCTAAACTTACTACTTTTGGTATTCACAGAAGTTAGGATTTTGTCTTAAGTATGTCTTAAAACAGACTTAAGACAGACTTAAGACAAAATCCTAATTTAAGTCTGTCTTAAGTCTGTTTTAAGACAAATTTAAGACAAATACCTAACTTCTGTGAATACCAAAAGTAGGAAGTTTAGGATTTTGTCTTAAGTTAGTTCTGTGAATCTGGCCCTTGGTGCCTTCTGTGAATACCAAAATGAGTAAGTGCCTTCTGTGAATACCAAAATGGTAGTAAGTTTAGGATTTTGTCTTAAGTTAGTTCTGTGAATCGGGCCGCTAGTGATTTGTTTGAGCTGAGATTGCGGCGTCTCCTAGAGGACACCTTCTGGATTCATGGCACAGATGGCAGTTCATTGTGCTGGGAGGGTGTGGGTTAGGGAGTCGAGGAACCCTCTCTCTGCTCAGCAGGTTGGCACCCTGGGGCGCACCGCCAGCCTCTCTCGTACCAATAAGAAACCCTTACAGAACAGGCTCCACTGTACACTGATTTGTGGGAGCTACGTCGTGCTGTGGCCTCTGGCTGGCCAGTGTGACAGTCGCCCTTCCTCGAGAAACTCAAGCTGCGTCCTCTCAGACTCAGTCCCCCTAGGACCGCCCTCGATGTGACACCCCTCCCTATCCAGCCAGCGTCGCTGTTTATCAGCAGCACTGGGCACTCTATAATGTTGCTGTGTTTGATGACGGGCTTAGCAGCTACAGTGACATTATTCACCGGACGCCCCCTTTATTATCTGGACAATATGTCATGGCCCTTCCCTCCACACACACACACTGGCTCGTTTCTGCGGGGGGCCGGCAGCACCCACTGAGCTGAAGGTGACGAGGTGTATTTTCCATGCTGATGGCTGGCAGAGTGGCGCGGATTCCGCAGGCCTGGCACCAGGTGTGGCTCTCCTGGGAAGCCAGGCATGTCCATAAGACCTAGTGTCAGTGGTGTGGTGCGGCAGGTGCAGTGCACCGGGGCCCTGATCCCTGAGGGGCCCCTTGAACCACGATAGCTGCCATATTTTCCTAGCCCAATAGAGGTCAAACGACTTGTTTTCCTTGCACTAATGCTCACGGCATCCATCCTTGCTTCACCACTGTCTAGTTCTTGTATGTGTGGTGCCCATACACATGGGCATATCATGCTACACATGAAATGCCTTAGTACGACATGCTGCCGTCCGTCCGCCTTGCCAGGGTGAGCTGACATGGAAGCATGTGCACTTCAGAAAGGGGTGCCTGCTGCTTGTGCAGAGAGGTGCAGCCGCCCGTGCCAGCCTTGCACATCACGAGAGGCTCGAGAGCAGGAGTGGGGGCTGTGCCAGCCCAGAAGTGCTGCCTCAGCTTAACTAGGTATAGCAAAAAGACTGTTCAGCCAATCAGTGAACACATTTATGTAAATCAAACATGCCTTTGCAGCCCTCCGATCCGCAATCCATGAGCATTTTGCCGTGTCCTTTAATGACAGACACACTTCTTCACACCTTTGATCCCGATCAGTCTATATACTTTTTCCATTCTCACTCATCAGCCTCAGCACCTCTTCCTCCTTATTGGGATAGAAGATGGACTCATATGGCCTGCCATGACCTATTTCCTTTTTTGCCCAGGCACTAATTGGAATCAGTTACAAGTCAAGGCAAAAGCAGAAGAAATAAGAACCAGTGATGCGTGCACACCACATAGGAGCGGGAGCGAGGGAGAGCAGAAGCGAGGCGAACGCGTGCTGCTGTGCGTAATAGACACCGATGGGACTGGGCGGAGCAAAGGCGGGACATGCGCCCACCTTTTCCCAATAGCTTGCCTTATTGTTAAAAAAAAACACAATGGCAGCCGGCGAAAGCAAAACCACACGCACGGGCGTGTGGTCAGCTTTCAGAACACTGTACAAGAGGTCTTGCGCTGCGCGAGCAACCTTCGCACTGCAACTCTAGTTGCGAGACCTAAAAACTGTCTGACTGAAGTTTTTAAATGGTTAGTGCTGTGCCAACTAAAATGCAATGAGGATAAGTACGAGGTACTCCTCTACGGGTCTTTCCGGCTGCATTTTCAGGACGACCCGTGGCACAAGGGTTATCTCAATGCCGAAGTCCATGGAAAGGCCAGCAAAAACCTGGGGGTTTGGTTCAGCGAGGACCTCAAATGTCTAACGCAGAATAACAAACTGGCGGGAGTATGCTTCGGCACACTGAAACTCCTCAAGACATTTTTGCCACTACTGCCTAAAGCTTATAAAGAAATGGTGACCAGCACTCTCATTCTCTCGTGGTTAGACTATACCAATGCCCTTTACATTGGTCTTCCTGGATATTAGCTAAAAAAGCTAGCTACAGACCATCCAAAATGCGGCCGCTAGAACTCTACTGGGTATTCCGAGTAGGTCCAGTGCTAAGCAACCTCTCGCAACAATCGATTTGCACTGGATTCCGGTTGACCAGCATGTTCTGTTTAAGGCCCTTACCATCGCTCACGGTGCCCACTACAAATCCGGGCCTATGTATCCCAGGAGACGCTTTGACTTTTATGTCCCTCCCAGACACCTTCATTCCGCGGGACAATGCCTTGCGGCTATTCCTCGTCAGCGCCTCGTCAGAATGGGAGGCAGCTCCCTCTCGGTCAGGGCGGCAAAGGCTTGGAACAGTCTGCCTTTTGAGCTGAGGAACAACCATAACCTCAGGCTGTTTAAAAAGCATTTAAAAACTCTGCTTTTTAATTAATTCTCCAGCCAGGGCATATGCCATCCTCTCTCCTCCATGTTGGCTTTTGCGCCGGGACACTTCCGAGTATCCGTGCACGTTACAAATGGTGGATAACATAACATAACATCTTAGGCTTGCTCTAGATGAGGGACGTGCGTTGGCTCTGATTCTTTTAGACCTCAGTGCCACATTTGATACTGTCTCTCATAAGATCATGCTGCTTAGGCTGGAGGAGGTGGGTATTGTGGGCTCTGCCTTGGATTGGTTTGCCTGCTTTCTCTCCAACAGGACCTTCCATTCGCCTCCACGACCCATTCCAACAAACAAGTGGTTCCTCAGGGCTCCGCCTTGAGCCCCACACTTTTCAACCTCTATGTCCAACCTTTAGCAGTCTTGGCGAGGAGCAGAGGGCTCACAATTGTATGATATGCTGATAATACACAGTTGATTGTCGCTCTCTCAGACGACTCCGTGGGGGAGGCTTCTAAGTTTCAGGATGATGTTACGGCTGTCGCCGAGTGGTTGGCTTGCAACGGTATCCAACTGAACTCTAGTAAGTCGGAGGTTCTGCTGGTAGGGAGAGTCCCAGTGCTATGCAGGAACACTGGTGGCCGGCCATACTGGGCTGTGCACCCACCCATAAGCAGGTGGTGAAAGATCTAGGTGTCTGGGTTGACTCGGGCCTCAGCTTTGAGTCTCAGACCAAGAAAGTTGCAGGGACTTGTTTTGGCATATTACGGGGGCTCGCGCCAACTTCGTTCAATGGGGCAACACCTGGTGGCTGTGTCCCGAATGAGGAGGGTACGATCGGGAAGGCGCTTCTTTCGTTTATTGGCTGCCAAACTTTGGAACACTCTGCCACTATGCATCCATGCCATGAATGAATCGTTTTTGCTTTGTTCGCCCTAAGTTGGCAGGGTATGCCCAGAAGTCGGACTCTTGCTCACTTTGCCACTGGATTTAAGCTAGCCTGGCTGATGACGGCTGATTAGCTAGACACCGGTCCCATGATGCTTGTTTCCGGTCCAGGGAAGACATGGCTTGGCAGTTCGGGCTGGACTGTTCCCATAAGGCACAGGGTCAGACTGATTTGCATATGGCCATGTCTGAACTGGGGTGGCAGAGTGAGCTAAAGAATGATGATGGATTAAATGCAAATCAGTTGACTGGGGGTGAGTGCTTGCATTGTTCAACACACCGTCCATCATCCCCTTTGGTTTTGCTATAAATGATTATCTGGCCTTCCATAAGGCCATTAAAAGTCACCTTTCCCTTCGCTTTAGTGTCTCTCTTCTGCCATCAGACTCCATGTTTCTGCTTTAGCTCTGGGACGCCTCTTTGCTGAGGCAGCTGTGCGCGCTACAAAACTTGCTAACCTAACATAACTGGGGTATTCTCTGCAGGGCCAGGCTTCTTTGACCTTTTTTTAAAATGTTTAGGAATTCGTGCACACTCTCTTGGGCTTCACAGACCTAGCTGTAGGAAACCGCCTCTCTGTAAAATGTACTAAAATGAAGCACACTATGTAGAGTGCGAGAGATCCCCAAAATGCAGGTAGAGTTAAAAAATAATACTAACTCTCTTTTTGTTGTAGTGTGGGTGAGCCGGTAGGCTTTTTAAAGGGCAGTGCTAAGCATTTGTTCTACTCACAGAGACAATACATGAGACACACACTCAAGAATAAAGTCAAGACCAATTTGTAAAAATAACATCGATTTTCATATAATTTTTACATTATTTTCTTTAAAGACAGTTCTGGGATAAATACTTTCAGAGTTATGAATTTTCAAAGTTTGATAAATATATCACTTCTATGCGCAATTACGCACCACAAGAAACAATGGGGAAAAGGCAGAATATTGGACAGACATTGAGGCAATGCTTTCACCATCTCAACTTCACGTTGTAGATCGAGGTTGGGACTAGGACTAGAGTTCCAGCAAGAGAAGTAAGGTAGCGTCCCGGATCGTCCAGGAGCAGTGGTGCTGAAGATGAAGGAGGCCACTGCACAGAGGGACTTCCAGGTAAGTCTGGTGGTTCTCCTTAGAGGGAGGAGGTCGCAAGGGCCTGTGAATTACAGGAGCAGGGCTAGTTGATCGCTGCTGGGTCCGGGTCAGGGCCGGACTGGTCATAGCGGGCACCGGGCATACCCCCGGTAGGCCGCGAGGATGGGGGCCGGTTTGGGGCCCCTGGGGGCCGTTTTTATTAACGTACTTGGCAATATCGACCCCTGTAACAAAATCGTCTGAAACCGGCTGTCGCAAACTGCTCGGCTGCACTCCCCCTCACCGAAGGGGGGGGTGGGCGCTGAGCAGTTTGCCAGGGCCAGTTTCTGTTCCCTGTCTGGCCCTGGTCCGGGTGCAGAGCAAACATGTCAGTCAGGCGTCGTGCATTTTGAGTGCCTCGCAGTCAGGATCAGGCCTCTTGGAGAGGCGATCTCGGGATAGTTGGGGCACTCAGGAAGTGGGTCTCTGGTGTCTTGATGTCCCTATACGGGGCTTGCTTCTCGTACTTCAGGAGTCCAGAGTGGACTCCTCTTCTCTCAACAAACAACAGACAACAAACACGCGCCGGAGGGCAGACCTGTTGTTATTATTGCTGCTACAGAGGGCTTTTTAAAAACGATTGATTCCTACCTTTTGCACTTGCCCTTTAGGGCTTAGTGTGTCCCCGGTCCACCACGGTCTTCACAGACTGATTGAGTGGAGGGACATAGCTCCGCCCCTTGACTGCATCACTTCCGGGGGCAGTGGCGTTAAAGGGAGAAGGCTGCCGGTCGCACTGAGACAACAAATGCGCGCCAGAGGGCAGACCTGTTTTTATTATTGCTGCTACAGAGGGCTTTTTAAAAACGAGTGATTCCTACCTTTTGCACTTGCACTTTAGGGCTTAGTGGGTCCCCGGTCCACCATGGTCTTCGCAGACCGATTGAGTGGAGGGACATAGCTCCGCCCCTTGACTGCATCACTTCTGGGGGCAGTAGGGTTAAGGGGGGAAGGCTGCCGATCGCGCTGAGACAACAAACGCGTGCCGGAGGGCAGACCTGTTTTTATTATTGCTGCTACAGAGGGCTTTTTAAAAACGATTGATTCCTACCTTTTGCACTTGCACTTTAGGGCTTATTGGATCCCCGGTCCACGACGGTCTTCGCTGACCGATTGAGTGGGGGGCTCTATTCTTACCTTTGGATTTACCGCAAACCTCTGCTGCAGCTCCTGGGAGTTCCTGGCTCCCTGCTCCCCGCTGACAGCACCACGCTTCTTGCCCCTGACGTGGTCTCCCCCCGCCGCCGCAGCCTCTTGAAATCTCGGCTCAGCCGCAGTGAGGGGGGGACTACATTACCCAGTGTCCCCAGCGCAGGAAGCCGCACAAACCTGTTCCACACCCGGAGGCGCATAAAAATAAAGGAGAGCCCCGGTGGGGTGGGGGCTCTATTCATACCTTTGGATTTACTGCGAACCTTTTCTGCAGCTCCTGGCAGTTCCTGGCTCCCTGCTCCCCGCTGACAGCACCGCGCTCCCTGCCCCTGACGCTGGTCTCCCCCCGCCGCCGCAGCCTCTTAAAATCTTGGTGCGGTCTCAGTGAGAGGGGGCTACATTACCTAGTGTCCCTAGCGGCATGAAGCCGCACACGCCTGTTCCGCGCCCGGAGGCGCATAAAAATCAAGGTGAGCCCCCGCGTCGCGGGACGCGCGCGGGTGGCGCCGGGCTAAGCACGGGCAAAGGGCGGGCCATCTGAGGCAGTCAGAGGCAGGATAAGGCAGGGCAGGGCCTCCTCCCTTTCATCGGATCATTGGACCTACTCTTTGCACTTTGTTATTGTGGTCAGTGACATTCATATTTTACTGCTTATTGCTATTCACTCCAAGCTATACTATTATTCAGTATTTTTGCCTATTACCGCATTGCTGAATAATGAGCACTCGCAATGGGGTTGGGGGTAATGGGACTGCGGGCACCCTTGATGCCTTTTTCATTCTAGCAGAATCATTCATAAACCAAGAGATCGAGCTCATGCAAAAAAGACTATCCATGGAGACACTTTGTGTTCCCATTGAAACATCCATAGGCGGTCCCTCTTCTAACCCACCAAAACAAGCTGAATGTAGCCTAATTAGTATTCTCCATCCAGCCACTGGGCCTTTTGAGCCCGATATGGCAGTCACAGAACCACCTATTATAGTTGTAGGTATGTCCCCTTCGCCCCTTCCTCCGCCTCCTCAAATCATCACACGATCTACACTTCAATTGCAGGGCGGGGGAAATACAGTTTTAACTACAACATGCAAAAGGAAGGCTAGGGACCTACCTGCTACAACTCAACAAACCAACAAAGTAGCTAAAACAAAAGGCTTAGTCCGTGGGAAGACGGGCACTGTTGATGAGGCAGTCGTCATCAGCCCCACTGGTTCAAGTACTTTTGGATGTCACTGCCCCTGCAAGCAGCCCCAAATAGATCTAGGAGATGTATGACTATCCAAATTAGTAGATAAATGTGTGGTATTGTTAAATCCACTGTTAAAGAAACTTGCCGATATTAACACAAGACTAAATATTATCGAGCAAAAACTACCGACCCAGCCTAGCCAGTTATCAAATGGAACTTTGGTAGCATCTGGGGTGCCTAGTGTATGCTTGGCACCCGTCCTCATCCAGCCACCTATTGTTAATAATGATCCTATCAGAAAGGGCACACACGACCCTATATCATGTACTATTGGGGCAAATTCTACATCGTGCAATCCCAATCAAAGGATAAACGTTGTATGCGTCTGATTCCTTCTCATTAAAAGCTTTTTAATGAGAAGGAGTCAGACGCATTTCTAAAGCTTTTTAATGAGAAGGAGTCAGACGCATACGACGTTTATCAAATCAAAGAAACAACGCCTTTTCCATCTCACCACCTGTATAACTAATTTTTACAGAGATACAAGTAACTATACCATAGTGGCTGAGTCAGCTGACCAGCAACCACTTAATAAGGACCAGGTTTCCATGAGGAGCCAAGGTTCGTAAAAGGCTGTCCTACAACTGCACAGTCCTGATGAAGACCCGCTTCTGATGCGCAAAATCATCGCATCGCCCCCTAGGGTCGAAACGTCGACGTATTTCCTTCTTTTATGAACCAACTATACAAAATCCCCTAGGACCCAAGAATTTATTGATGTACCTAGTGGATTATTGCATTTATAGTTGTCTTCGCCAATAAGTCCGTGAATTGACATTTTATATGTTGTTTTAAATGTGTATCAGTCTTGCACAGAATTTATGTGTTTTATATGTTTTATGTTTGTGTTTTTTGGACAGCAAAACTAATATTTGAATACAATACAGAGAATATGAAAGTATATGAGTAAAACTTTACTTGAATTTTTCTTTGTGGTCAGTGTGTTTCCTTATACTGGTATAGGTACCACTGTCTGTGTACCCTACATAGGGACTAAGTTTTCAAATAATACAATTGAAATACTATACCACTGTGTATTTCTGTCCGACAAAACCATTATTATCAATTTCATTACCCACCCAGGTTCTGAGGGTTAAAGGGTCACCCCATTATATGTAATTGTTTCTTTACAGCTAGCTCCCTGATTCATCGTGTCATTAGGTACCCGTAACGGTGTATGGTAAGTCGGGTACACTGGAAACAATCGAAAGGACTCATGGTTATTGGTAGTAGATTGTAAGGTCACCTGATTAATGTAGATGGTGAATTAAAGTATATGGGCCCGAAACCTAAGTGGTGAAATTATTGGTCGGGTGGCCTGCGATCTCTATCAGTAATTTTACTGGTAGCATAGAGGATGGTTAGGGAATAGTTAAAGGTTAGGCAGGACTAGTTAGACTAGCTAAGTTGGATGCTGCTAAGTACAACGAAGGTAGGCAGTTCAAGTGAACTGATCACTCACTTGAAATGTTTGCTTTGAAAAATTATGAAATGTTTTAAAATCGTTATTCTTGTTATTATACTGATATATGTATTAATCCATTACTTTGTAAAACTTTTTTTGTGTTGTTGGAATCCCCGGGGAATTGAATAGCGAATGGTGAATAGAATCCATTTGCTTTGAGGTCACTGGCTTTCAAGGAAAGTTGGTGCAGGTTAGGCAGAACTGGAAGCACTAACTAGGGTTTTTCTGAATGTATGTTTGAATAAATGTTAGTAACGAGGTTCATTGGCAAAATTCCTATTGTGGCATAACCTAGTGAGGGTCACACCCCGGAAGAGTAGCAGGTTCATCGGAGCTTGGGTGAAAGCAAAAGGGGTTCGCGGGTGAAACTTTAGACTTAGATATATCCCGGAAAGGTGGATGAGTCTAGGGAAGTAACAGGTTCTCTAATGCTTGAGTGAAGGGTAGGCAGAAGAGATCTATCCGTAGTGTGTGAAAAGTAAATGGAAGTAGTTTACTTGCAGTGAAAAATTTTCTTTCCTGTCTAGACACTTGAGTACAGTGGCGAATGTGTATTCGTTGTTAAATAACCAAGCACTAGCACTTTAGAAAGTAAGAAAGTTTCTGTTACCTTGTAAAGGAGGGAGTCAGTCGCGAAGCTGCTCTGACGTCACTCTGTGCCGCGCTGGGATTGGTAGACGCAGCGGCTGTGTAGCGGAGCTGGAATTGGAAAGGAGGGGTGAGTGCCGAAGCGTGAGAACCTGTCTCGCGAAAAGGCCGCGCACCCATTGGTCGAGATTATTTGAATCCGTGCATCTCATTGGTTGCACGAAAATAAAAGACGCACTTAGATTGGAAGTGATTTTTGTAAACAAAGTCGCTCGTAGGAAATTGTATGTGGCACACGTACATGCCAGAGACTAGACCGGATCCCAGGTATCTAGGTTTCGAGAAAGATCAGTGGAAAGGTTACAACTCTAGCATTATGTACGGAAATAAGAGAAAATTGTCTCTTGTAAATAAGGTAAAGAATTACTTCAAAAAGGACAAGCCGATTAAAACTAGAGAAGGTGTTGTCATACCACCACCCAACACTCCCGCATCTTTCATGATGTTCGATAAAGGGTACAACACATGTGTGTGGTTGGAAAACTGGGTGGAATACACAAAAGATGACGGGATTTTGGCTTTCCCGTTAGAAGGTACCTTTAATGGCAGGATTCTATTTAATTTAAGAACCCGAATGAATGACTTACATCCCAGACCTAGGTTAACGCAATATGAAGCACTAGAGGAATGGGAAATCGAAGCTTTCGAAAGAGACAGACCCCGATTAGACAAAGGGGTAACAAAATTTTATCCGAAAACAAAACTAGAAACTAGAAATAAGAGGATGAAACAGTGGAGACAGAATATGATTGTAGAAGGACTGTTTCCAATGATGCCAGCATGTGGTCCTCCTACGGTGGAGAAAAAGACAGAAAAATTTAAACATTGGGAGCCCATTGGGGAGTCGGATGATGAATTGTTAGACGACATGTTTATAAGAAGTCCACCTCCTTATAATGAAGGACATCGACCTTCCAGTGAAGGGGATAAATCCCGAAGACCTCCTCCCCAGGATGAGGCCAGATCTGCAAGTGTAGGAGGGGGTTACCAAATACCTCCCTATACCGAGAGTCTAGGACCCGTAGATACAAGAGACATTTACCCCAGAATGCCAGCTAGTGGGGAGACAGGATATTCACGTGAACGAGACTTTTGCTCTCGACCTCCCTACGGAGGTGAGGCGAGACCCTCAAGTTCAGGAATGCCGTTCTTACCACCTCAGTGTGAGGAAGGACCCAGATCCCTAGGCATAGGAAGTTTGTTCCCAAGACCAAATTATGGTGAAGGACCGAGTGAGACACATCCCACTGCCCCGAGTTATGCTCCCACTCTAACCCCGCAGGTGTTACATGACAAATCCTTAGACAGGTTATTAGAAGAAAAGGAGCGAGAGGCCCTAGCAAAACAGAGAGCTGAGATAATTCAGAAAAACTCCCAGTTAAATACAAGTCCTTAAGCCTTGACAATCCCAGTAACTATTGGACCAGTGGTTCCGTTGTATGGGGACCGTCAAGGGAGTCCGAAAACTCCAGTCGTTACTCCAGTCATAGCACAGCCAAGACCAGAACCCTTAATCGTAGATGACCAGACAAGTGAGTGCGAGTCTGAGGTCTCGCTATTGGATCTGCCCATTAGGGACACAGGAAAAGGGATGCAGAAAAGACATAATCCTTTTAATACGAGGGAGATTCAAATGGAGTCTACTTCGGGTACTAAGAGTGTCACGTTGGTGACTCCCGAAGAAATCGAAAGATGGAGTCAAGAATTAGAAAAACAAACTCCGCAGACGAAACCTTTAGATATCTACAAACTGAGAGTAGAAATAGAAGAGCTAATGGCAGGAAATGTAGGATTAGACAGATTAAATACCTACTCTGAGGAAGAGCTGCTGTTTATTTGCAAAAGTCTTACCCGAAATGCCCGAGTACTTCATGAAAAATTAACAGACACTGCTGCTAGCATGGGAATAGATATCTCAAAATCGAAACCTTTGCAGAAACCGTACAGAGCCGATTTCTCAGACAAAGATTTGGAAAACCTGAATGTGTCAGGGAAAAAGGCACAGGTCAAAGAATTATTGACAGTGTTGCAGAAATGGGGAGATGTAGAGAGATGGAAAGCCAGATGGTCAAAGAAAAAGGATGAGGCCAGGTCTAAGCAGGTAACTCCCGAATTTGTTCTAAAGGAAGCTGACAAACCAGAACAGTTATACCCAATGCGAGAAGTGCCAGGTGGTAAATATGTGCATGTTCCATGGTCCAGACAGGATATTGTGTCCTTTACCAATGACTTCCCGAAATTACGAGAGAAGCCTGTGGATTGGTACAGGCAGGTGGAAAGGTTTGTAAAAGTGCAAAAATGCTTATGGAAGGACCTGGATGGGTTCTTTGACATTGTGGTCCCTGTAGACCTATGGACCGAGTGTAAGATCGCCATAGCTTGGCCTAGTGAGGAATACCCGAGGGACTCAAAAACAGGGGAACCATCTAAAGAAGTGATGATAAAATATGAACAGGTAATTCAACATTTGAAGCAAAAGGTGCCCGCAAAGGAAACTGATTGGACCAAGATAGATAGAACCACGCAGGAAAGGGACGAGACTGTCCACTCCTTTTATGAAAGGCTGTTGCAGGTGTTCAAAACATACAGTGGTATAGATAACATCGAGATGAAGGACATGACACATTTTATTTACAGTTTTGTAAACGGTTTAAGACCCGAAATGTGTCAGTGGATAAAGGATAACAAAATCTGTTGGCAGTCTAAGAAAATGGACGAGGTCCTACGGTACGCAAAGTACTGTGAGGACGAGATGGCAGAAAAGCGAAAGGCGTTGAAGGAAAAGGTGATGTGGGCACAAGTAAAGCTCGCAGAACAGCAGGAAAAGCAATTGAATAAGTTAAATAAGACCACTCAGAACCAAGACCCTGGGGGTGGGGGAAAGCCCCGAGCAAAAATGAGCAGAGAGGAAGCTAAAAAGAAATTTCCCTGCCACCAGTGCAGAGAAATTGGGCATTGGCGAGACGAGTGTCCATATTTACAGCATGATAATACCCAAACCCCTGATTTAATTCCACAGACGCAGAATGAAAAACCAAGAAAGACCCAGCAGCAGGTAAAAACAATCCAAGTGCCCCAAGCGCCAAAACCTAGTTTTAAGGGAAAATCACCGCAGGGTGACGACGTAGAGATCTGGGGAGGCAATGAGAACAGAAATGCAGCAACTTCGCAGTTTTTGTTAAATTATACTTTTCTCTGTGACGACCAGTACTGACGGGGCCTGAGAGGGGAGGACGAGGAGTGTGTACTTGGCGCCTCCTTGCCGGTAGACCAGTCAGGGCCATACATTGAAGGAAAGGTTGATGGAAATGATGTCACCTTTTTGTTGGACACTGGTGCTACCCGTTCTACTGTGAGAACAGCAGACGTTCCAAACCTATCCCTCTCGGGAGAAGCAATCCAACTAGTGGGTGTATCTAATCAATTGATTAGTACCCCCGTTACAGAACCCATGGAGATCTCAATAGGGAACTTTAAAGAAATGCACAGATTTGTCGTTTGTGATACCAGTCCAGTGAACTTACTGGGACGTGATTTGCTGTGCAAAATGAACTGCACTATCTTGTGCACACCAAAGGGCGTCGAAATTCAAACCCCAGACGAAGATGGTATTTACAAATTAATGTTAATCAGACCTGACTCAGAAATCAAACGAATGACTATACAGGACTTACCTGAAGAACTCCAAAAGACAGTGAAACCAGAAGTATGGGACTTTACTGGAAAGGATGTAGGATTGATGACAAACGTAGACCCCATACAAATAACCATGAAAGAAAATGCAGTTTACCCCAATACTAAGCCCTACAGAATGAGTGCCGAAGTAAGAGCAGGAGTTGCCATTGAAATACAGAAATTGCTAGAAGCAAATATCATACAAGAAGTGATGAGCAGTCCGTGTAACTCACCCATTATGGGCATCGAAAAGCCTAGTGGCAAATACAGAGTAGTGCAGGACCTGAGAAAGGTAAACAAAATAGTAGTTCTGTCCCATTGTCCCGAACCCAGCAGTGATTCTGTATCAGATTCCCTGGGATGCTGAGTGGTTCACCGTGATAGACCTATGTCACGCATTATTTTCGATCCCATTGCATCCAGACAGCAAATGTATTTTCTCATTTGCTTTCAACAGTCACGTGTATGTTTGGAATCGTGTCCCCCAGGGGTACACAGAAAGCCCCTCTATCTTTAATCAGATCTTGAAAAAATTTCTTGAATCTTTAGTCTTACCTGGAAAGTCTGTTTTGGTGCAATACATTGACGACCTATTGGTGGCGTCTAAAAGTCATAGGGATTGCGTGATTGACACCATTGCCTTACTGAATCACCTAAGTGAAAAAGGACATAAAGTGGCCCCTGAAAAATTGCAATTCTGTTCAAAATCAGTGAAGTATCTGGGGCACCAGATAGAAAAAGGCATTAGAAAAGTCACCTCAGAGAGAGTCAGAATAATTCAAAATATGCAGTTACCCCGTACTCAGAAAGAAGTCAGAATGTTCCTTGGAGTTGTAGGTTACTGCAGGCAATAGATTGTGGGATTCGCAGTCCTGGCAAAGCCTCTGATAAAGATGACAAAGAAAGGAGCACAGGACCCAGTGGAATGGGATGATGAGAGCTTAACAGCATTCACTAAATTGCGAGACTGTCTGTGTACAGCCCCTGCTCTAGGGATGCCTGACTATTCTAAGGAATTTGCCCTATTCTGTGACACTCGTGATAATTGTGCATTGTCAGTCCTAACACAGGAGCATGGGCTGACTAGACGTCCCGTGGCATATTTTTCTGCCACTTTGGATCCAGTGGCTGCTGGATTACCTGGATGTCTGAAAGCAGTAGCTGCAACTTGCACAAGCTTAGAACAGAGTGAATCCATTGTTATGGGACATCCTGTAACTGTGTATGTTCCACATGCAGTTGTGATTTTATTGACCCGGACTAAGACTCAGTATCTCACCCCTAGTCGGCTGACTAAATACGAGAGAATTCTCATGGGTGCTGCAAATGTAGTCATCACTCGGTGTAATATTCTGAACCCAGCCACTCTACTCCCTGACTCAATGGTAATGGAAGCTGAGGGAGAGAATGAGCATGACTGCATTGACCTGACAGAACTCAGTACTAAACCCCGCCCAGACATTAAAGAAACACCTTTGCCGGAACATGATAAGGAATGGTTTGTGGATGGATCATGTATGAGACCCGAACTTGTAGGCCTAAGTGCTGCATACGCTGTGGTCGCTTTAGAAAAAATTGAAGAAGCATCCTGTTTATTTGGAATAAAGTCTGCACAAGTAGCCGAATTAATTGCCTTAATAAGAGCTTGAAAATTGGGAAAAGACAAAAGAATAACAGTGTATACTGACAGCCAGTACTGTTATGGGATTGTGCATGACTTTGGCCAATTATGGCTACAAAGAGAATTCCTGACTTCATCAGGTACCCCCATTCGAAATGGAAAGGTTGTACAAGACCTTTTAGAGGCAATCCAATTACCAAAGGAATTGGCAGTGGTCAAATGTGTTGATCATAAAAAGGGCCTTGACCCTGTATCTTTGGGAAATGATTTTGCTGATCGAGTGGCAAAACAATGTGCTAAGGATCGCATGTCAATAAATATCAAACTGGGAGGGACTGGAAACAGCTGCCAACTTATGGTGTTTGAAGAAGTGCCTACCTGGGATGAGGTGAGAGATTGGCAGCATGCTGTGCCAGCGAAAGAGCAAGAGAAGTGGAGGAAACTTGGTTGTCGACCAAGACGTGAGGATGGTGTCATTGTGGGCCCAAATGGTATGCCTGTGTTACCTAGGCACCTGCTCGCCACTATGGCAAGGCTGATACATGGAGATTCACACACTGGTAGGGATGCCATGGTTCTGGTATTTCAACAGACCTGGTATAACCCGAAGTTCAGGAAGGTAGCAGAATCCCTTTGCCAGAGGTGCTTGACGTGTCAACAGTTCAACGCTGGCAAAAGAACAGTAGTTGAACTGGGGAAAATTGGGAAATCAGGGGGTCCCTTTGTGAGAATACAGATTGACTTCATTACCATGCCTCGTTGCGAGGGGAAAAGATATGTCCTTGTCATTGTCTGCCTATTTTCAAAATGGGTGGAAGCTTACCCTGCCAAACAGAGTGACGCCATAACCGTAGCCAAGTTGTTACTACGAGAGTTGATACCTAGGTTCGGGGTTCCAGTCACTATTGAATCAGATAGAGGCGGCCATTTTCAGAATGAGGTGATCGATCAGCTCTGTAAAGCATTTGGAATCACACAAAAGCTGCACTGTGCATATCGTCCAGAGGCTTCTGGAGTGGTAGAGCAAATAAATGGCACTATAAAATCCAGATTGGCAAAAATGTGTGACTCTACTGGAATGAACTGGATAACTGCCTTGCCTCTTGTTCTGATGGGACTCAGAAGTATTCCAGACCGGAAAACAGGCCTGAGCCCCCATGAAATCTTGATGGGAAGAGTGATGAGACAAGCATGGGTACCAGGGTACAAACTGTTAAGCATTACTGATGATTTGGTACTTGAGTACTGCAAGCAACTGGGTGACCAAGTGCGTTCTATCTCTCGCCAGATTGGGGAAGACGCCGTCGCCAACCCGACAACTCCAGTTCACAAATTGGTTCCTGGTGACTGGGTTAGAATCAAGAAACATACTCGTTCGAGTTGCCTTGCACCGAGGTGGGGGAAAAAGCGCCAGATAATACTGGTGACCACGACAGCGGTGAAGTGTGCAGGTGTTCCCAAGTAGATCCATGCCAGCCATACACAGAAGGTAACTCCAGACGAGGAACCTGGAGCTGAAGGTTGTCCAGCTGAGGGGTCTGCAGATGTCGGTCCTGAAGTAGCTGATGACGAGCAGCCGAGCACCAGCCAAGAAGATTGGATACCCATAATCGAATTAACTGAAGACCCAATCAGAACAAGAGAGCGAACCTACGAAGATAGAGAGTGGAATAGAGAGGTCGAGACAGGCACAGGCGAAGACCCTCAGATCATTGAGATTCACGTCAAATCTGAGGATGAAGAGGAAGGTCAGACAGGGACAGAGCAAGTGATTGACACACCTCCACTAACTCCTGAAATCGAAAAGGGACAGACTAGAACTAGTGTAAAGGTTCGAGCAGAAGAAAATCAAGGGATCGAAGTGATTGAACAGGATCAGATAGAATTAGAAGAACGTGTTCAGGACACAGAAACAGAGACATTCGAAAGCCAAAACCAAAATTCACCTGAACCAGGCCAACTTAGTAACCAGGCAGAAGAAATAGATACAAGACCTGGGACTAGTCAGACAGGAAGGGAAGAGACAGAAGAAGTGCCACAAACAAATGAAAATAAAAGAGCATTAGAAGAAAGCCAACTAACAGTGCCAGCCAAAAGACTCAAGAAAAAGAAAAATATCGAACCAAGATATATTAAGAGACTAAGACTGAGAATAAAAACAGTAGAAGGAAAACTTGCTGACAGAAGGAAAAGTCTACGAATAGCAGAGCAAGCTGGAGAAAGCTCCAAAAGAAGGAGTGATCGAATAAAAAGACTGAACGAAAAGTACCAAGATCCTGAATGGACATACCTGATGTTGGAGAATTTTGAGGATCTTGATATCTCTGATGAAAGTGACGAAGAACAAATTGCTGATCTGTCTGCCGAAGAAGACGAACTCACCTGAAATTGCACAGAGTAAGCTACCTGTGTAAAAATACAAAGAGGGGTTGAAAACTTCTTCTGAGCCAACATGTCTGATTCAAACGTGAATGGTAGACCTAGCCGCAGTTGTTGCAAAACATGCTGCAAAGTGTGTATATGTAGTGTAGCTATAGTAATAATAGTTTGGATAGGATTAACAGTTTTTATTCCATTTATGGTAAGCAAAAATACTAATATTAACCCTACTCAGACTACTGACACTGAAGAACTGACAACACAAAGTGTAGAAAGACGTGAAAAGGCACTCAGACAAACAAAACGAGACTTAGAAGCACCAGATGAGGAAGGACTACATTACCACGGAGTTAAGAACCAGACTCATTTAAATGTTTTCGCAAACCTGCTAGTACATTATGTAGAAACTATGGAGATAGAAGACTGCTATGTCTGCATGAAGCTACCTACTTCTGTAGCTGAAGGCATGACTTACCATCACCTGCCCTTGACTTATGGTATTTCCTGTAGCATTTTAGCTAGCTTATTTTATAAAAGAGGACCATTACAGTACTATTACTCTAACAATGACGTGATCTTTTCTGAACTTCCTATACGTGGAAACCTGAACCCTGTACATACTAAAAGTGACGTTACACGTTATATGGGAGAATATTTTCTGACTATAGGTACCATAGACTTAAATGAAGCACACAGAGACAACTTGACCTGTTCATTACAGGAACAAGAGAAAATATTTTTAAACATGGCAGAGAAAAGAAGGGAGAGTTTCCAAAGAAAGGCAAATGACAAACGACAGAAAACTCCTAAATGGGCTGAAAACATGGAAAGCACCTCAAATGGTGGGGCTGGTCCTGCATTGTTGCTGGATTTCGAAAGGAAAGGGAAACTCTGTCTTCATCGCGAGAAGACTAGTTATTATAATAACATTTTCATTGGTTCCAGTCAATGTGAAAACAATTACAAGGTAATTGGAGGTTGGGGTTTCAAAAATGGGTCAGAACCTGTGTTTCCTGGAATTTATTATATATGTGGAAACAAGGCTTATTTCAAATTGCCGGATCACTGGTATGGAAGCTGCTACGTTGGCATTGTTTTCCCGAGAATATACCATGTGAATGAAATTCCTGGAAGCAATGAAAACACTAATGGCTTAGTGCGTAGCAAAAGAGAAAGCGTAGGTGAAATAATGGGTAGTATTTTTAGTGCACTGATACCTGGAGTGGGAGTGGTTCTGAACACACACAGAATTTGCAAATTGTCCACAATAGTGGATGTGCTGTCTACTGACACAGCTCATGGATTTCTGTTGGTCAATACCGAAATGGTTGCGATCAGATCAATGGTTTTGCAGAACAGACTTGCTCTTGATACCTTATTAGCAAAAGAAGGGCGGAGTCTGCCGGATGTTGAAGGCGCAACATTGTTGCACTTACATTCCGGACAAAAGTGTACAGATCAAAAAATATGTGAAAAACATTACTAATCTGGAAAAAGATCTCAAACCACTCGAAGTTGACAGTGCCTGGAAGAGACTGGTTGATGGTCTCTCCAATGTATGTCATTGGTTTGCTAGCTTAGGTAAAAGCTTATTGTTTAAGATACTGATGCCAATTGGAGTGATAGGTTTCATCCTATTCCTCATATTCGTCTGTTGTAAATGTCGCAAACACACAAAGAAGTATCAAGTGAATGCGAGAGGTGTGAAAAGAAGTGCGGATGAACTTGAATTGAAAGAAATGAATAATCAGATTTACAAAAGGGTGAAAAATTCTCACCCTACCAAAGATGCGAAAGAAAAATTGAATCGCCTGTTGGAAGAGATAGAATTGTACAAGGTGTGAAAGAAAAGTTGGCATCTGGTTCCATTATTTTGTGATGATAGTAAATATCATCAAAGAGGGGATTGATAGAGCAAGATTTCGCATCGCGACTTGCTCGAGTCAAGAACCTCGAATCTGTTATAATCCCGTAATCCAAATTGTTCGTTTTACTAATTTTATGTAATTTTTAATGTGCGTGTGTATCGTAGTGATGCTTGCCTATGTATTTCATTAATACGAATAACCCTTGTATATAAAAATGGCCGCTGCTTGAATTTCGCTTCTGCGCATGCATTAGACACAATCACGTGACGTGACGTAGTTGCAGTTCTGGAGGGAAAGGGTGCGCATGCGTAATAGCCATAAGATGGCCGCTTATGTAATAACGTGGTGAAGCTTGCACCGCTGCTCTTGTGATATTGTCTGTTGCACTCACCCTTAATCGCATAGTATATTTTTATAATGATCAACCTGAAGTGCAAATTCATGATGTGTAATACATTCATTTATTTCTATGTTTTAATTTGTTTTCGCTTACTTTTCATGTATCCTCGGCATGGAGGGGTGATGGGGTGCTTGGGAGTCCATTTTGGAGTGCAGTACTGCGCAGGACCAGAAGTGGCAAAGTGGCATTGACCCAGTGCCAAGTGAAAGTCGCTGCCAAGATGTGCCTGGGAAGATGCACCTTCACACAGCCAAAGAAACTGAAATGTGTTACATTATTAACAATGTATTTCTTTCTATTGTATTCAGTGCGACTTCTCATGGGAACCCCAAACTTGCTAGGCGGTACTCTAGAATGTAAATTAGGTCTTAGAAAAGTCTGTTCTGATTGGTGTGTTAACCCATCCTACCTTAGGACCAATCAAAATTGGGGATTCTGACACTTTGCAACATTGGGGGGTGGCACACTGACCAGAAAACAGTATAACTAGCCTAGGTTCACCTAGGAAATTTATCCGACTTGTCTGAATAGCTGACCTGTCACTGACCCAACGCACTCAATAGGTGACTGAATTTACAGAGCGCTGCGGAGCACTCTATCCGAATTTGACCATAGACTCTGGTGACTTAGAGAGGAGCAGGGTATTTTACTAAACCTTAAGTGCTGGCGGAGCACTTTGCTGGGGAGTTCGCTAACCCAATCGGGGTTCTGACCGGTAGCTGCAGAGAGGGTGGAGCGCAGGCGTTGTTTCCGAACTGCGGGTGTTGGTCGTGTCCTGGTGGTCCTGTCCTGATCCTAATCTGGGTTTTCTGTCCTGTCCTGGGGTGTCCATTCTGCACCTGCTGTCCCGTTGATGACTGTTCTTCCTTGGGGTATTTCCTGTCCTTAACTGACCCATGGTCAGGGTTGGTTTTCACACCAGTCTAGGTAAATATCTTGCCGAAACTCTAAACCTGCACCTTTCTATTTTCCTGTCTTTGCTTCAATAAAGACATACCTTTGCACATGATAATTTTCCATGCTTTCCGCAACTATTGCATATCATAAAGTCATTTGCATTTAATTTCATAGCGTGTTCTTATGTTACCCTACCTTTTAGAAATCATTTTCTCCATTGCAGTTTGCAATTTTCTGATGTGGTCTATAATTTTCTCATATAAAACTGACTGAAGTAATTTTTAGATTCATAGCGTGTTCCACTTTCACTCTTTTCAACTGTTTGGATTCTAAATCTCTCATTTATATTCATGAAATACATTTACAAATAGTGAAGTTTTAAACGTGCATAAGCTTGCTCCTTTATAGATGCCCATTCTTTGAAATTCATTTTCTCTACTTAACGTGTTCCCTGTTCACTATTATTCTAGAAAACCCCAAATGTTTACCCTTACATTGTTCCTGTATGGTTATATGATTTTTGTTATCTTGATTATCGACTGCCTTTTAACTGTAAGCCTAATGCTCTTAGAAGACGAATTCTAGATAAAATTCTTAAAACTTCCCAGTTGTCCGTGGTCATTTGATGAAATATCAAGGTTTATAAGGTTGGGTTTGTATTTTGTCTGCCTTTCTTTACAGCTAGCTCCCTGATTCATCGTGTCATTAGGTACCCGTAACGGTGGATGGTAAGTCGGGTACACTGGAAACAATCGAAAGGACTCATGGTTATTGGCAGTAGATTGTAAGGTCACCTGATTAATGTAGATGGTGAATTAAAGTATATGGGCCCGAAACCTAAGTGGTGAAATTATTGGTCGGGTGGCCTGCGATCTCTATCAGTATGAGTACAATGTGCTAACATTTAACCGTTTTGACTTAGCCTTTTCCAACCTAGATGCACAAGACTGACTGCTAGATAGGATGGGAAATGACAACATACCAAGGGACCCTTTATGTATCCATTTTTCTGCCATTAGCAAGGAACAGGAATCCCTGGAAATATGCAACACGCAGCCATTAATTTTTACAGATCATCAGGGGCAGGCAGAGGTTGGCCCCAGCCATGTTAAAATCGGTGGTGGGTCAATAGTTAAGGCCCCTCAGAATAGTAACAGAAGTAATAATGACTATGACCGTAGAATTTTAAGCCTGAATGTTGCCGGTCTCGAGCCAAGACTCACTGATACAGAGTGGCTACATATATTATCCTCTCAAGATATAATAATGTTTCAAGAAACATGGGCCACTCATGACTTATACATAGAAGGATTCCACTGCTTTAGCGTTGTGGCGCCAAAGCCAACTTCTGGCCGTGCAGAAGGGGGCTTATTCATCGGGATCAGTATAGCAGCTGGTGGGAGTTTCAAGATAATAAATACAAACAACCTTAATATACAAGTAATAGAGTACAAGCGTCGAGTCCCTTTTTCTTTAATAAACTTTGATAATAATGATTTTTATTCTATTCCAAATAAGAATTTCATTGCACTTTTTAAATATATTTCCAATTAGAGAAAATTCAGGGCTCAGGTGAGGGCATGGGGATCCTTCTGGGGGGGGATTTTAATGCCAAGCTCCCAGTAGATACACGAAATACAGGCACACGACAGGCAGATCCAGCCGTGCGGAGGGGATTAGAATTAAACTATTTTCTTAGCGCATACATTCTTAGTAACGCAATGGATTTAGGCTCACTCTTTACAACCGAGCCGGTGCCGACATACAGAGGCAGGGATAGTGTTTCAACTATTGATTTCATTTTTGTCTCTCCCTGCCTGGCGGACCGTCTATCGGCCAAAGAGGTTCTTGCAACAGATTTTGGGGATAACAACCCTCTGACAGTGGCCTTAAGATTAGCCCCATGGCCGGTGTATGTTACCGCTCAAGGGGCGAGGGATATAACCCCTTCAACAGACAGACTAAGACTAAAGTGGAAGGGGATAGATAGCGGGGAAATAACTGAGTCCCTATTAACAAGGCACCAGACTTTAATTAATTCATGTCTATCGACGACAGCACCAAGTCCTAAAGTAATTCAAGATTTTATTAAAATATGTCTGTGATTAGATCCCTTCTATCAGTGCCACTCTCACAGGGGCCAAAAGACCCAAGATGGTTTGACCACAACTGCTCTGAAGCCAATAGGAAACTGCGTAAGGCCCTAACAGCTAAACCGAGATGTAGGGCAGATGTTAGAGCAGCTAGGAAAGTTTACAAAACCACATTAAATTAGCAGAAGGGCACCCTTCTGAGTGAACAATGGGAAGCCCTCGCAGAAACGCAGGGGGGTAGACTGGTAACTTATTTTGGTCCGCAGTAAGAGACTTACATAATATGGGCCAACAGTTAACACCTGTTAGCTGCACTATCACTAGCAGTTCTTGGGAAAACCACTTTTCTAAAATCTATGCCCTGCCATCACATAGCTCGGATCATTATGTGCAGGGCCACCTTGGCAACCTACAGATAACATTGGTGGAGGTAGAAGAGGCGATTACACAGAGCCTTGGAAACAAGGTTCCAGGACCCGATGGGTTACCTATAGATATTATAAAATGGAAACCGGGATTATGGGCCCCAGTCCTTGTGAATGTTTTTAATAGCTTATCCCAAGCACCCATGCCTGATACATGGGCAACAAGTGTAATCGTCCCTATATACAAAAGGGGTGACAGATCAGATCCTGTTAATTACAGACCAATCTCTTTACTCGATAACACCCTAATGATTCTGGGCCGTGTTATTTACAACAGGATTTTAGACTGGACAGAGGAAAGTGGCATTTTATCCACGTGCCAACTGGGTTTTAGAAGTAGGGTTGGCACAGTTGAACAATGTTTAAACCTTAATTTGGTTATTAATAAATATAACATTGCTTGCTCCGCCCCCATTTATTTAGCATTTATGGACCTGTCATCCGCTTTTGATTTAGTTAACAGGTCTAAACTTTGGTCTATTTTATTGAGTTACGGTTTGGACCATTTATTGGTCCATTTCTTAGCATTCCTACACACTGATCTTAAGGCACGAGTAAGGATAGGAATGGGAGGGGAACTATCAGGACCAATTAAGGTAGGAAGGGGAGTAAGACAGGGGTGCGTTTTAGCACCCCTGCTTTTTATTATTTATATTAATGGATTGAGTAACCATCTGGAACAGTCCACCCCAGATGTCCCTATAATCAATGGCAAATTGCTGCCTGTTCTTCTCTACGCTGACGATGCGGTCCTAATGGGCCGCACCCCAAACTCCCTGCGTACCCCAGTCAAAAGTTTTACAAAATATATGGACGGACTGGATCCACGGGTGAACTTTAAAAAGTCTTTCATCATGCCATGCGGACCAGGGAAACGTCAGCTTAATTCCATACTGGAAGGGACCGACAGACTTACCTCTACTCACAATTTCCCATATTTGGGTATGGTCTTTGCTGCGAATGGCTCGTGGACTGGGCATTTGGCCCACTCCACGAGCAAATTCTCAAAGGCCATCAACTCGATCTTAAGTATCCCCCAACCTAAGAAAACAGGCGCCATTGAAGCAATTGCAAAGATTTTTAAATTACAATGTGTCCCCGTAGCTACCTATGGGGCAGAGGTATGGGGTTTGGCGAAGAACCAGTGTATCCAGCAGGAAGAAAATCGGTTTTGTAGAAAGCTGCTGGGAACGCCGATTTCCACCTCTCAATACATCTGTCACAAGGAATTAAATCTACATTTTATATCTGATTTTATTAGTGCTCGACCCACGTTATTTTAGCATTCTGTCTGGAGGAATAAATCAGCTACCCTGACTCAAGAAATTATAACCGATTGTCTAAAATGTGAAAGAGGAATGGAAATTCCATGGCTCTCGGGGGTTTATAAAAGTCTGTGTAGTATTGACAAAGGTAACATCTTCACTGACCCAAGTAAAGTTAACTCGGTATACAAGAATGACTTGAAAAAAGCACTTTATGCACTTTATAACACAGACAGAGTCAGGAAAGAATCTAAGAAAACTACAGTCCTTACCTACATGGGCAGGAAATCATATAGATACCCTTTGTTATTATATCCAACTCTGCCAATGATAAATTGGGAAAGAAGTCTTCTGTTTCGACTTAGAGCTGGAACTATTAGATTCTTGTTAAATTTTCCCCTGGACTATCGGCCAACTTCCAACAATATAAGATGTCCTTGTGACGGGGTTAGCACACAAACTGATTTGCACTTTTTATTCGTCTGTAAATTCTACTTAAAATATGTAAAATGGATTTTAACTCCCTTTTTTAGAAAATATAGACCAATTACTTTGGGGGAATCTTATCAACTGCTGCTTTCCTTGGACAATGAAGAAATAAATTGTCGCACCAGCACTTTTTGGAGAATTGCCGTCCGAGCTCGCAAAACAATGGACAATGCCTGAGTTTCTCCCTGAATATTAATTTGTAAAATTTGTCTGATGTTTCTATGACTTAATTAATTTTATATGGATTATATAATAATTGTGTAAATTGTGTATGTGCTTTTATGAATTCTTGGAGTTCGAATAAAGATTATGAACTGAACTGAACTGAGTGGAGGGACATTGCTCCGCCCCTTGACTGCATCACTTCCTGGGGCAGTGGGGTTAAAGGGGGAAGGCTGCCGGTCGCGCTGAGACAACAAACACGCGCCGGAGGGCAGACCTGTTTTTATTATTGCTGCTACAGAGGGCTTTTTAAAAACGATTGATTCCTACCTTTTGCACTTGCACTTTAGGGTTTAGTGGGTCCCCGGTCCACCAAGGTCTTCGCAGACTGATTGAGTGGAGGGACATAGCTCCGCCCCTTGACTGCATCACTTCCGGGGGCAGTGGGGTTAAAGGGGGAAGGCTGCCGATCGCGCTGAGACAACAAACGCGCGCTGGAGGGCAGACCTGTTTTTATTATTGCTGCTAAAGAGGGCTTTTTAAAAACGATTGATTCCTACCTTTTGCACTTGCACTTTAGGGCTTAGTGGGTCCCCGGTCCACCACGGTCTTCGCTGACCGATTGAGTGGAGGGACATAGCTCCGCCCCTTGACTGCATCACTTCCGGGGGCAGTGGGGTTAAAGGGGGAAGGCTGCCGATCGCGCTGAGACAACAAACACGCGCCGGAGGGCAGACCTGTTTTTATTATTGCTGCTACAGAGGGCTTTTTAAAAACGATTGATTCCTACCTTTTGCACTTGCATTTTAGGGCTTAGTGGGTCCCCGGTCCACCACGGTCTTCGCGGACCGATTGAGTGAAGGGACATAGCTCCTGACATAAGCCTGAGACAATGGGTGTCCAAACCAACACACAGGAAAGGGCACATCTGGACACGATATTTGTGGAGGAAGGCCTGATTACCATGGGGAATAACCTGGTAGCGGGATGGACGGACCATCATATGGTTAATGGTTAATGGTTAATTTCAGTATGAAAATTTTAAATCAGATGGGACCCGCTAAGGGGCTCGAAAGGACTTTCCGTGGTAGAGACTGGAAAGGATTGCTGAGAAAGGCACATATGGGCCCTTTGTTCGATCTAGGATCCCTGGTTAATCCAGAAAAACAAGTCACAGAGAACTATATAGCTCTCTGTGAACAGCTCACCAGGAGGATCGACCTACTCGCCCCTTTAAAAGATATTAAAAAAAGAGGGAAGCCCTCAGCCCCCTGGTACTCGGAGAATCTTAGGAACTTGAAGCTGGCCTGTAAAATGGCCGAAAGACAGTGGAGGAGGAACTATGGAGAGAGAGAGAAAGTCAGTTGGAGGCTCGCCTTAATAAAATACAAAAATGAAATAGTTACGGCTAAGGCAGAATACTTCGCCTCTACCATCCTCAAAAGTGCCAATAAATCCAGCGATATCTTTAGGATTGTGAGGGATATGACTCACCCTGACTCTATTAACAGTAAAGTCAAACCTACTGGCTTGAACCACTTCTTCCAAGAAAAAATCAACACGATCATGGAAGCTCTGAAAGATTCGACCCCTCCTAGGCAGCCAGATCAGTTGAAGGGAGAAAGGTGCGATAACTGGGACAAGAACATCTGCCTAATAGCCCCTAAGGTCTTCTTGGATAGCTTCCCGGCTCCTTTGAATGAGGAGTTCACCCGTAAAGCTTTGGGAATTTCATCTGGATCTCCTCTGGACCCTATCCCCCATAAAATACTGAAGGAGCTCTGATCCGAGCTGTTCCCCATTCTGCATCAACTATGCTGCCAATCACTCAGCAACGGATTGATACCATCTAGCTGGAAGCAGGCCATTATCACGCCACTTCTGAAGAAGCCCACACTAGATCCGGGTAGTTATAAGAACTACATCTCCCTTTTGCTTTCCTTGACCAAGATAGTGGAGTGTCTGGTTAGTAGGGCGCTGTCTCTTTTTCTGGAGACTAACAATAAACTGGCAGAGGAGCATTTTGGCTTTAGACCAGGGCACGGAACAGAGACAGCCTTGGTGACCGTTTTGGACATTCTCCGAATCCGGGCGGACAGGGGACAATCGGCAACTTTGGTATTGCTAGACCTGTCCGCCGCATTCGACACAGTCAGCCACGACATTCTTTTGACAAGACTGGAGTGACAGGGGTGGCATTAGGATGGATGCGTTCCTATCTATCGGATAGGTGGCAAACAGTAGCGCTTCCTCCTTACCAATCGCAATTTGTAAAAAATGAATATGGAGTCCCACAGGGGTCGTCTATCAGCCCGATTCTGTTTAATGTGTACTTGCGACCATTGCTGGGGATCATCAAAATGTATAACATCTTGGTTTACAGTTCTTGGGGTTCCACCTAAATGCTGAATTGAGGGGATCTACAAGGGGAGACAGGTAGTAGCCAATGGGCTACTTACGTTTACAGTGTCTACACTCTCTAGTGACAACTACCCTGGCCCCGATAGGATGTTTTCTCACCATATCAAGATGGTGGAATTTCAGGAGAGGGGTTCACCTCCCCTGCCCTATAGGTGGTATAGGCTAAGTGGGGACCCTCCCCCTCACCTAACTCATTTTCCCACCTATACCTTATACAGTGTATATGGGCATGGCACACAGCAGCATACAGGGCTTTGTGCCATGTCGCATCTTCGGATTTCTCTGCACCAAGACAACGCAGCCTGCAATGGCAGAGTGCAAAGCCTTGGTGAGGGGTCCTTGGGGTGGCACAGTCAGTGCTGCAGCCCCAGAAGACCCTCTTCAGTAACAATGCCTTTAAGTACCCTGGGTACCATTTATTATTAGGGACTTATAGGGGCAACTGAAGTGGTGCCAAGCATGGTACAATTTCGGGGAACGAGATCTGGCACCGGGGACCTGGGTAGCAGGAACCTAGTGCACTTACAGTACAAAACGACATCAGAGATCAGCCAAAAAGTGGGGGCCAACCATGTCAAAAGAGGCACTTTCTCACACTTATTGGACATTGATTCGAGTTGTAGCTAGCCAATCAGGGAGCTTCAGGTCGGAGGACCCAACTTTGGGTTTATGTATCCAAAATGGATGACGGGAGAACCAGCTCCTTAATCCAATCGGATTCCAGTATATTTTTACATTTGGTCCTCAAGTCCAGAATCACTGACCATTTCTAGGCTAAAGTTCCACCTAGCTTTAATTTAATTGACTAGTGGCTTAATTTGTGATTCACAAAAAAAACACTTTTCAAATGTTCAATTTGGATCACTGAAATAATATCGACTACCAAAATATCGACTACCCAAAATATCGAGGAAAAAATATCTACAACCAAAATATCGAGTTTGTATGTACAAACAGGTAAGTACAAAAATATCGAGTACAAAATATCGTTTACAAAAATATAGTTGTAAAAAATATCGACTTTAATAAAAACAATGTTTAATTACATTAATATAAAAAATTAATTACTAAAATATAATTAACAATACTTAAAATAACTTTTAATAATTAAATAATTAATGAAAGTAAAAAAATAATATTTTTTGAATCATATTTCTTAAAACATATATATATATATAGTAACAAAATTTAATTAAATAATAGCCAATATTATTAACGTACAAATACAAAAGAGTAAAAATTACTATTCCCACTGCAAACAGTGCAACAGTGGATATATGACGTTACAACGCAACTTTTACAACGCACTACCATTACAACGTAAGTATTGGTAAGTATATAATAATTTTTTTAATTTAAATTATTTAAAATTATTTAAATATAATTTAAATTAATTTCATTTCATTAATTAAATTAATGTAAATTTTATTTTACTTTATTTTTACACTGTACCCCTGTACCCCAAAAACCCAAAACAGACCCTGAACCCTTAAAAAAACCCTTTACCCAAAAACTAAAAACTGACCCTGAACCCTAAAAATACCCCTTTACCCAAAAACTGAAAACTGACCCTAAACCCTAAAAATACCCCTTTACCCAAAAACTGAAAACTGACCCTGAACCCTAAAAATACCCCTTTACCCAAAAACTGAAAACTGACCCTAAACCCTAAAAATACCCCTTTACCCAAAAACTGAAAACTGACCCTGAACCCTAAAAATACCCCTTTACCCAAAAACTGAAAACTGACCCTAAACCCTAAAAATACCCCTTTACCCAAAAACTGAAAACTGACCCTAAACCCTAAAAATACCCCTTTACCCAAAAACTGAAAACTGACCCTGAACCCTAAAAATACCCCTTTACCCAAAAACTGAAAACTGACCCTAAACCCTAAAAATACCCCTTTACCCAAAAACTGAAAACTGACCCTGAACCCTAAAAATACCCCTTTACCCAAAAACTGAAAACTGACCCTGAACCCTAAAAATACCCCTTTACCCAAAAACTGAAAACTGACCCTGAACCCTAAAAATACCCCTTTACCCAAAAACTGAAAACTGACCCTAAACCCTAAAAATACCCCTTTACCCAAAAACTGAAAACTGACCCTGAACCCTAAAAATACCCCTTTACCCAAAAACTGAAAACTGACCCTGAACCCTAAAAATACCCCTTTACCCAAAAACTGAAAACTGACCCTGAACCCTAAAAATACCCCTTTAACCAAAAACTGAAAACTGACCCTGAACCCTAAAAATACCCCTTTACCCAAAAACTGAAAACTGACCCTGAACCCTAAAAATACCCCTTTACCCTAAAACCCAAAACTGACCCTGAACCCTAAAAATACCCCTTTACCCAAAAACCCAAAACTGACCCTGAACCCTAAAAATACCCCTTTATTTTAACATAATTAGCAATTAATCAATTAAATTAAATTAATTACCAATTACATTTTAATTAATTAACAAATATTATTTAATTACCAATTAATTAAATAATACTACCAATTAATACATTTACATATTTAATTAATTATAATTAAATTACTTCCCACCCTATTCCCCTATAAACCCACAACCCGCTACAGTAAAAAAATTATTTTAATTTACATAATTGGCAATTAATCAATTAAATCAAATTACTTGCCAATTAAATTTTAAATAATTAAGAAATATTATTTAATTACCAATTAATTAATTATTACTACCAATTAATAAATTTACATATTTAATTAATTATAATTAAATTACTTCCCACCCTATTCCCCTATAAACCCACAACCCGCTACAGAATAGAATTACACAATAAAAAAAAATCATTAATTAAAAATAATTATAACATAAAATGACACTTTTCACACATATTATAACATAAAAACACTATAAATAATTAAATATTATTTAAAAAACGATATTTTTTACTATCTAGATTATATACTTCGATATTTTCACTTTCTATATTATTTACAGTCGATATTACTTCACTTACCTTAAAAACGATATTTTGGCTGTCGATATTCTGTCCTGTCGATATTTTCTCCAAACGATATTTAAAACTCGATATTCTGTCCAAACGATATTTTGGAGTCGATATTATCTCTGTGCACCGTTCAATTTCTCAAACATAACTGAATGGATGTGTAGCAAATGAATCAAAGGCCCTTCCATGAGTAACGTTTTTTGTAATTTCATTCAACCTTTTTCTGTAGATCTATTAATAGCTTTTTCAATGGGAATTAAATGGAAAATGGCACTTGGCCACCCACTTGACAGACATGCATAAAACCAGCTATGCCAAACCCAAATAGTTTTTGTGCAGATTCGCTGCACTGTCCCAAAGTTATTATATTATCATATATTTATATTACATGGGATTCTGTAATCCGTGTATAAATGGCAGTCTCTAATTTCTTTATAATCAGCGACTTGTGACGCGCCAAGTCGCTGATTAAAAAGAAAAGACGTCAGAACTCGACTATTCTAAATTAAGACAGTCGAAATCTGAGGTCAATGCCTGCTGCTTGAGCCAGCAGCCAGGGTGAATGGCAGGTCAGGTCATGAAACATAATTGAAGCAGCTGCTTAAAGCAACAAACGGAACTTTGATTTTCTTTCTTCTGCTCTATTTTACTATCCTACTATAACAAGCAGAGAGAATATGTAAATTTTTTAAACTCCTTAGATAGAGAAGGCTAGAATCTCTTTGCATGTTTCTACACATTTCTGAGCTACTGCAGCTTTTTTTTAATGAATTGTATTGAGCTGTTTCTAATATCTGTTTGCAAACAATATTCAACAGGTTTTTGATGTGTTTAATTTTGCATTGGAGGCTTTATTTTTATTCTTCATGTTTGCAAACATGTTTGCTCTTTTATATGAAAGAGATATGCACCAAGGTTTTAAGTTGTTTATGGGAAAGATAATGGTGCGACCCAGTATTATACGGGGATAAAGTACCACCTAGCGCACATTATAAGATTACTGCAAGACAGCTTGAAGTTCCATAAGCTTATAAAGTAACTCTGCCTTCGGTCTATATAGTTATGGAACTCCTCGCTGACATGCAATATCCTTATAATGTGTGGCCGGAGGTACTTTATCTATATATATAAAAACGAATGTCTGTCTGGCTGTCTGTCTGTTTGACCTTTATGCATTACTACACCATTCATCCGATCGCCATGAAACTTTGGGAAGTTGTTGAGTACACTCTCGCAAAGGTTTCTGGCATAAAATGTTTTTAAATATCGGCCCCCCAGGGACCTCAAATAAATAAATAAATAGAATTAAAACACCATTCATCAGATCGCCATGAAACTTTGGGAAGTTGTTGAGTACACTCCCGCAAAGGTTTCTGGCATAAATGTTTTTTAAATATCAACCCCCCAGGGCCCTCATAATCTTTCGAATACTGATGTATGCACAAGACGGAAAAACAAAAAATGATGTATTCACAAGCACTCGAATAAATAAATAGAATTAAAACACCATTCATCCGATCGCCATGAAACTTTAAGAAGTTGTTGAGTACACTCCTGCAAAGATTTCTGGCATAATAGTTTTTTAAATAATGGCCCCCCAGGGTCCTCATAATCTTTAGAATACTGATGTATGCACAAGACGGAAAAACTAAAAATTGTGTATCCACAAGCATTCGAATAAATAAATAGAATTAAAACAGCATTCATCCGATCGCCAGGAAACTTTGGGAAGTTGTTGAGTACGCTCCCGCGAAGGTTTCTGGCATAAATTCTTTTTTAAATATTGCCCCCCGAGGGCCCTCATAATCTTTCGAATACCGATGTACGCAGAAGACGGAAAAACAAAAAATTGTGTAGCCACAAGCACTCGAATAAATAAACAACACTTTGAAATGTTTTCCATATTAAAATGAATACGTTTCAATAAAAATTACACAATGTAAATCGAATGTTATCATAACGAGTTTCCTCGAATTTCCTTTCTTCGGAGATTGCAACAACTCGCGACGGGTAAGCTAATCCCTAATATATTTTTACTGAATAAGGCAAAAGAGGAATTATGGTAGGTATTGTTATAACACCTTAATAGATGTTTTTTTTTATAAACTCAAACCTAAGAAATTCATTTAAAAAACAAGAGCAAAGTATATTTATGGTTAAGACTTAAAACCGAACAAACTCCTGAAATTTGCAAGTTATGGTTAGAACCACCATCCATAACTCACACTACGGGTGTGCAAACCCTAACTCAGCATGTTTAGAAAGGCTTTATTGTTATGTGGTTAAAAACCCTTACAGTATAAAAACGGTGGCAGCATATTCTTTAAAAGAAAAAACAGTATATAAAATTACACAGAAGTCCAAAATTTGCATTGTACTTTGGAACTCTGGAGACCTTCTTGGCGGTTAATGTTCTAACCAAGGGCCAGCTTAGGGTCGGCAGGTTTTTAGTAGTCAAAGAACAGATGCTGAACCCAGAGATGGGGTGCCACGCTGCCGTAATGGGGAGTTGTTGGGAACATTAATGGCTTCCAACTGTTTTAGCACCTTCGTTATAAGTTTTGTTAATCCGATGTTCAGCTTAGTGTTGCTCGAGTTTAAAGCTACTATTATGACTTGGCGGCATGATCGAATTCCGAGCCTGTTCCATTCTTAACGTAGTAAAACAATCTGACGTTGAGCAATGTGGGACATAGGCAAACTATGTGTTCCAGTCCTTCGCTGTGGTAGCCACACAGCCTACAATGAGTGTAGTTATCTGGTCGGCGCCTTTCTGGCAGATTCATTAAAAAAGGCCATTCACCCATCCTTAGGGCCAAAAACGTTCTTTTCAGAAAAAGTGCAAATGTACTTGATAAATAGGGTGGTACAACCCTGGGTTTAAAATTTGTGATCACTGCCCAGACGTGTTTCCTTTTTGACAGTATTGCCCTGGCCGAATGGAAGGACCACAGCCTGACGCTCTTCTTAATGACTACTTTTAATGCCGACTGGGAGGGATTTGTTCCCGAGAATTCCTCAACACCGAGTTGTTGTAAACTCTGGTCCAGGTGGAGCCGATATTTATTACTGGCTTGACTGTTCTGGATTTCTTGCCAGAGTCTGGCCTCCAAAGAGCCATCCCGGGAATGACGCAGTCGATTACAAAAATTTATGAATGCACCAGCCTCTATGCCGTGGTGGCCGAGTAGACCTAGCTCAAGGTGTACGTGTGAAGGTGATCCTGACTTTGGCAGCTGAAATTCATGTTTAAACAATGTTGTTATTAAGGGCTAGATGTAGGTAAATGGTATTTACCGATTCGCAAATACCAAATTTTACCGATTCCGTATTTACAAATCGGTAAATGCTATGTAGGTAAATATTCGGTAAAAATTACCGAATCGTTAAGATTCGGTGATTACCGAATCGGTATTTACCGATTCGGTAATTGTCATTGATTCCTATGGGCCTTGATCAATGGCAATTACCGAATCGGTAAATACCGTTTCGGTAAAATTACCGAATAGTCAAGGGTGGCAGGGTGTCACTTTGACACCCTGTTGTACCCCTAATTAGTGCTTGTGTGCCATGTGACACACATACATGCCCTTAGGGCCCTTAGGGCACGTATGTGTGCCACATGGCACAGGTGTACATGCACAGATTAGCATATACACAGGTATTCGTTATTTACCACCAACTAATACTTGGTGGTAAATAACGAATCCTTAAGAATTGTTTAACTTGCAATAGGTGAACTGACCAGAATTCAGCTTCCGATTAAACAGGGCCTGGGGGAGACCATTTGGCCCGGGTGCACCATTGGCTCTAGCTTTCTTAATGAAACATAGAATATTATGATTTAGTTCTTCCGGTTTCGCTGGTGTCTCACAGATTCGTGCAACATTTAGAACAGAAAACCATAAACATGAGCGCATGGAAAATAAGCACATGCCATTAATACAACAGTCGCATTTAGTTTTGACATGACAATAGACATGGATTAATTTATTATTTCCACACACATGAAAATGCAACATAATGCACGTTTATGAGCACATATATTAGTTTCCCGTGTGTTTATGTAAATGTGACTTTTATTCTAGGTTGATTAATTTTCTCACAATACACATGCAACATAATTAATAAAATTAAATTAATTATGGAAGTGTAACTTCACGAGCTGAAATGAATACATTTCTGAATCTCGCTCCATCACGCATTCGCAGGAAAATTTACTTTTTTCTGCCCCAATTAATTTACACAGTTATGCCAGTTTCGCGGTTTACGACCGTGGTGATATATATATATTTTTTTAAATATCGCCCTTTCAAGAACTAGCAATTTCCTGTTCCGCAAACGCGCTTCTATGCTTATTTAACACACCTATAATAAATATAAACTAATGAAGAATAGTGCTACCATCCAAGTCAAATTCATCTCAACTCACCATTCTGGTCTTACTCGTTCGAGAAAAAAGACAAATAACAGAAGCCACGCACCTGAATGCTCTAGGGTATTATTTTTGGGAACGCCTCCAATAAAGGTATGTGCGCCTATTGCCAAAATGGAGGGTGCAAACAGGAAGTCATCTCGAGGTTCAGAGGATTCCTTGCATTGTGAACACCTCATAAATACAAGAATAGATGAGATATCTAGACTATGCAAATCTGTTTGTTTATGCTTATGTACCCTGTGTACTTCTTTTAAAAAGGATTACTGGCTGGCTTTAACGTATGTGTTAAAAGGCCCTTAGCCTGAGCTTTGATGTGTCAGTGAAGCCACCACCAGTGTCGGATTACTTGATCCTATAATGACTTTTGGACCACATCAATCTTGCGCCCTCTTTTCAGAAGTCTTTGTCGGGACTGTTGATGGGCTGTCGGTCAAGCCATGTGAGCACTTGAGCAAGCAATCACGAGATGCGCTTTGTTGACATGTACTTACTCAAAATATATTTAGAGAGTCGTATAGCACCGCGTGTCTCTTCGCAGTTACTTCACAGTGCTGCATGTTTATGGGTTAGGTTCATTATTTAGTCAGCAGGGGGAGGGGGCATGCGCAATTCCCTTGCGGGAGCATGCGACCATATGACGCCACCATATCGCGTCGCGCGCTCCCGCAATGAAATCGCCGTGCACGCATTGCCATTGAAGGCAATGGAACACGTGCACGTGTTTGACTGAAAAGCCAAAGCGATAGGAATAGGTCATTTTGCCTATGCAGCGCTTGCACGCTGCATAGGCGAGGCCTAAAAAAGAAAAAATTAGGAGAAATGTTTACATTTCTCCTCATTTATTCTGTTTCCAAAAGTGCTGTAAGACATAGAAGGAGGAATACGCCTCCTTTGATTGTTTTTGTGCAGGAAGGTCTGCACATAAACAATCATGCCAGCGACACAGACACTCTTGCACCGTGGTGTAAGGGTGCATGCGTTGGCACTAGGCTGCAGTTTGTGTGCCTGTGCACCGGCAGACAGGACAGGAATGTGCCGTAGCTTGTAGAAACGTCTTCTTCTTTCTCTTTTCTTTTGACGCAGGGCAACGCACCGAGGAGGATTGTGGCACTGCCCTACTCCAAAATATTGTAAATCGGCTACTCATTTTGGACTTGCATCGCTCTTGCACCAAGTTGCGTGGTGCAAAGAGTGACGCAACTCCGCTCGTAAATATGTCCCTTTATTCCTAGGAGTGAGGATATCAGCCGCAGTCCGTGCAGGTAACAGCGGTGTGGCCGAGTAAGGGGGGATTTTGAAGGACGATGCAGAAGGGATATTAAATAAATAATTAATTTTCCCTCTTCATCGTCCGTTGAATACTCGCCCCAACCCGGCCCCGCCGCCTCACCGCTGTTACCTGCACGGGCCGCGGCTGGAGGATATGTTCCACTCTGTGGACGTCACAATACGTGGGGTCCAAGGTCATTGCGCGTGATTGGGTCCAGGGCGCAGTCCTGCCAAGCGTCACGCAACAGGTGTGACGCTCACGCATTTCAGTGCGGTGATCCGCATCACCGCACTGAAATGCTTTGTCACGCATTTTGCCACCTGTGCCAGGCGCCCCAGCGGCGCCTGTGCCCGGGCTCTCTGTGCTGTCAATGGCCCCGGCCTCTTGCGGGCCTGTGTCTCGCTGTGGAGGGTGCAGAGCTGGTACTATTCACACTGTTGCAGTCGGGATGCCTGGCGGGGTAGCGCACTTGGACGATCAATGCGGCTGTCCCGCGACAGATCCGGAGTCAGCCGCTAGAGATTGCTGGGGCCCCGTGAAGTGACGAGGCATCTCACACACTGCAGAGAAGGTACGGGGTCGCGGCATCTACTGGCTGGGGACAATCAGACCCGTGAGGCATTCCCCCCCGGGCTTCCTTGGGATTTTGGAGCTCCTACAAGTTATAAAATAAATTTGCTGCTGCCCTCCCTGATTACTCGCTGAGCCGCCCAACTCACCATAAGACGTGCGGCCCTGCTGAGGCCCAATGAAGCAGTGCTCTGGTTGTTGCGGCTCATTTGGTGCACTCCAGAGAGTGCAGGCTGCGCTGCCCACGAGACGCTGCAGTCTCTCTCATGCCCTGGCTGCCAGCCGCGGCCACAGGGGCCACATGAATCGATTACGGCGGCCGCCTGCGCGCCCCGCGGCGCCCCTGCTAAAAAACACAGGCTGCACCTTGACCACCTGCTGGCAGCTCAGCTGAGCCGGCGATAGTCAGCTCTGGCCACCAGGAGGACTGCGAGCGCGGCCGCGCCGGGGGGGGGTGGGGGCCCTGGCGGTGGCTGAGGAGTCACCGTGTGTCTGTCGCCGCGACGGGAGTGGATGGCAGAGAGCAGCTGCCTGGATTAAGATAATCAGGATCTGGCAGAGTGGCAGTGCAAATCGTGGCTGGGCAGCATATAGTCAGTGTCAGTCCACGCTGAGTGCGCACGCGACGCCGGTGTCACTTATGGTAATAGTTTTTAATGTATTTATTTAATGCCTTACTTTTTATAAAGCGCGCACTTTACCCGAAGGTCAGAGCGCTTCACAATAGGAACAGTAATGATACAACATGAGGAGAGAATTACACGAGACACACAACAATTACACAAAAGCAAAAGTTAAGTTAGATGAGGCAAGGTGACGATTGTGAGCAAACAAAATACAAGAGGTAGCAAACGGTGCAATGCTGGAGGAAAAAGTGGCACATGTGTGCAAGTTATAAAAGCGTGCAAAGTACAAGTAGATGTATAAAACTGCAATAAATGCAGACTCTAAAGCACAAGAACAAACGTTACTTAGGCAATGGTGGCACTCGTGCAAGTGTCTAAAGCAAACAAAATGTAAGAGGTAGCAATCAGTATTACAAGAGAAAAGTGACGCGTGCATGTTACAAAAGAGTACCAAACACAGGTAGAAGGGTAATACTGCAATTAAGCATGGGCGTAAAATCCGCTCCGCTCGCGGATTTTTTGGATTTTCGGCAAATTCGCAATCCGCGAACTCTCGCGAATTTGTCGAAAATCCGTGAATCCGCGAGCGGCGGATTTTTTGCTTGGTTGCGGCGCGCGGCGTGGTGCACGGCGTTCACTTTCCGTCATTAAGCGTTTGCCGAGTTGTTTTTCTCGATCATATTTTGCGAGTGCCGCGCCATTTTGGATCTTGCTGCGTGATCCCGCGGGAGTTTGGCGCCCGCGAATACGTAATCGCGGCTTGCCACCTTGCACAGCACACCTCGCGAGAGTTCGCAATTGCGAACACGTAGTTGCGGCGGAAAGGAACAATCTCGCACTCGCGAAATAGAGATTTTGCAATTCTGCACAAGAAATCCACCAGCAAACAGGATAAACCTTCAGAAAATGATGATTTTTATCAGAATCACTCCTCAGGTTGACATTTGCATGGCCTTTTTTTTTGCAAGGAGTCCATTTTTTTGGGGGGGGAGGGAAGGAAGTGCCCCACAGTCTCCAACTTCCTGTTCCTGTCCAGCAGGCTCCTCCCAGTGCCTTGTCCATCTCCTGGTCACTTTCATTTGGATCTGGAGCTGGAAGGATTACTTTTTGTGGGTGCTGCTGGATATTTGGATTTGAGGCCTTTTTGACTTTCTTTGGATCACTTTTGGATTAGAAATCAACTTTCACAAGTAAGTTTGTTTGGGGCATTACAGTTGCTGCAACTACAATTTTTGAACTTTTTCAGAACATTAAATAAATTATATTGTGGGTAGCCACAGTATCCAGTAGGACCAGGGTTGGTTATGGGTGCATGATACAACTGTTTTGTTGAATTTAAACACCATTGAGGCCATGGATGGGCTGGGATTGTGCTGATTTTTGTTGTTTTTTGTCGTTTTTTTGGGGCTGCTGGTGGGGCCCTTTGCCCAGGGGTGGTGAGTGTTGCATGGGCCTAGTCTTTCTGTGGGGTGTCTTCTTGAATTTAAACATCATTGAGGCCATGGATGGGCTGGGATTGTGCTTATTTTATTGTTTTTTGTCGTTTTTTGGGGGCTGCTGGTGTGGCCTTTTGCCCAGGGGTGGTGGTGCAGGGACTGAGTGTGCCTGTGGTGTGGTCTCACTCTCTTTAAACTAAACATCATGGATGGCATTGGATTGTGGTGATTTCTGGCTGTTTTTCAGTTTTTTGGGGGTGTACTGTTGATGTGGACTGGCCATGTGGGTGGTGGTGGTGGCCATCTTGAGTGCTGGCTGGTACAGGCAACATGTGCTTGGGGTGCAAGGGGCCATTTTGAAGAGAGGCAGTGTCTGAGGCCTGCACTTATTTTGCCTACTTTTCATCCATTATGCCCAGGGGTAGTGAGTGTTGCATGGGCCTAGTGTTTCTGAGGGGTGTCTTCTTGAATTTAAACACCATTGAGGCCATGGATGGGCTGGGATTGTGCTGATTTTATTGTTTTTTGTCGTTTTTTTGGGGCTGCTGGTGGGGCCCTTTGCCCAGGGGTGGTGAGTGTTGCATGGGCCTAGTCTTTCTGTGGAGTGTCCTCTTGAATTTAAACACCATTGAGGCCATGGATGGGCTGGGATTGTGCTGTTTTTTGTTGTTTTTGTCTTTTTTTGGGGGCTGCTGGTGTGGCCTTTTGCCTAGGGGTAGTGGTGCATGGACTGAGTGTGCCTGTAGTGTGGTCTCACTCTCTTTAATGTAAACATCCTGGATGGCATTGGATTGTGGCGATTTTTGGATGTTTTTCTGTTTTTTTGGGGTGTACTGTTGATGTGGACTGGCTTGGGGTGTAAGGGGCCATTTTGAAGAGAGGCAGTGTCTGAGGCCTGCACTTATTTTGCCTACTTTTCATCCATTATGCCCAGGGGTAGTGAGTGTTGCATGGGCCTAGTCTTTCTGTGGGGTGTCTTCTTGAATTTAAACACCATTGAGGCCATGGATGGGCTGGAATTGTGCTGAATTTTGTCGTTTTTGTTGTTTTTTGGGGCTGCTGGTGGGGCCCTTTGACCAGGGGTGGTGAGTGTTGCATGGGCCTAGTCTTTCTGTGGGGTGTCCTCTTGAAGTTAAACACCATTGAGGCCATGGATGGGCTGGGATTGTGCTGTTTTTTGTTGTTTTTGTCGTTTTTTTGGGGCTGCTGGTGTGGCCTTTTGCCCAGGGGTAGTGGTGCATGGACTGAGTGTGCCTGTAGTGTGGTCTCACTCTCTTTAATGTAAACATCCTGGATGGCATTGGATTGTGGTGATTTTTGGCTGTTTTTCTGTTTTTTTGGGGTGTACTGTTGATGTGGACTGGCTTGGAGTGTAAGGGGCCATTTTGAAGAGAGGCAGTGTCTGAGGCCTGCACTTATTTTGCCTACTTTTCATCCATTATGCCCAGGGGTAGTGAGTGTTGCATACTTGCATGGCCCTAGTCTTTCTGTGGGGTGTCTTCAATGTAAACATCATGGATGGCATGGGATTGTGCTGATTTTTCTGTGTTTTGTCGATTTTTTGGGGTGTATAACTGAACTGATGTTCCTCTGTCTTCCATTGCTTTTAGGTGCACAAGACTCAAGAGAACCACCAGTGCCAGGAAGAAGTCCTGCAGCGGTGTGTGTGTGCAGCATAACGTCACGCGACGTCACGTCTGGACACAGACAACTCTGCAACTCGTGCAACTGCTGCCTGCTGTTCTTACCTGCTCTGAAGAAGATGGCCCCAAAAAAAGTTACCCGTAGCTCCTCTAGCAAGAAAGGTGCCAGTAAGGAGCAGAAGAAGCAAGTTACCAAGGAGACTGGTGTGCCGGCCGCCCCTTTTTTTGGGAGTAAAAAAAAAGTATGCCTGCAGCAGCAGCGGGATCTGCTGGGGACCAAGCTGGGAGCAGCACCCCCGCTCCATTGGGCTCAGTGCCACCACCACCACCACGCCAACTTAAGTCCAAGCCCTTGAGTGCTGCAGAGGCAGCCAGTATAGTTGTTCAATCACCATCGACCAGTGATGTTGGCTCATCGCAAGAAAGCAGCAGCAATGTCCCTCAATCAACACAAGTTGTTGTAGCTCATCTGACGAGTGTTGAACAACCACAGCCGCAACAACTATCACATGTGCAAGTACAAGCCCAAGTACATGTTGAAGGAGAGGCAGCGCAAGGAGATGCGCAAGCAGAGGTGTATGGAGGGTCACAAGTGCCCACAATAGTTGTTCCTCCCGAAGTAGGGTCACATCAGGAAATCGACAATCAAGGCGAGGTATCATTGGAGGAAGACACTTCTCCTGATGATCATTCATTGTCTTCCACACCCCTAGCAAGGAAGAGATCAGGGGTGGTGTCTACATCTTCTTCAAGCACACCTCCTTCTGATGATACGGATCAAAATTGGGAACCAGCACCACTGCCGTCTGAGAGTGAGGCACACCATGATCTGACAAAGGTACTTAAGCGTAAAAGGAAGCTCGTCCAAAGTCTCAGACTTATGGAGTGTGATGATGAGGCTCAACAAGAAGCATGACCACCACCACCAGTATCGCCGCCTCCTCCAGGCCCCACAGACACTTCAAGTCCCCAGTTTGGGACTTCTTTACTGTTTGCCCAAAAAGGGAAAAGTTCGCCATTTGTACCCTTTGTAAGCTTGCAGTTAGTCGTGGTAAGTCAGGTACCAACTATGGTACCGGAGGCCAGAGAGGTCATCTTGAGAGACAGCACACTGTCCAATGGTTTGCGCACCTAGATGCGATCAAGGAAGCCCGAATTGGAAGTCAAGAAAACGTTGATGTTGCATCTGATGATGACGAGGAGGAAGAAGACGTGTCAAACACTTCACTTACACCCAGTACCCCTGTCAGCAGCACACCCCGTGTGAGGCACACTAAGAGTGTTGGAGCGAGTGAGACACCAACGCGCAAAAGTTCACCAGCGAGCATAATTGCGCCAACGAAGTCATTATCATCCCGTAAATGCTTGGTCCAGGGCAACATTAGAACCATGTTTTCTTCAGACGCGCCATATGAACGCAACCACCCACTGACGCGTCTGTATAACACTAAGCTGGCTAAAATGCTAGCTGTGGACCTTCTCCCTTTTTCTTTTGTAGAAGCGGTAGGTTTTCTATAATTAGTGGCAACGCTCTGCCCTAAATGGAAGGTTCCTAGCCGGTTCTATTTTGCCAGAGTTGCGGTTCCAGCACTACATGAAGATGTGCTGGAGGTGATTGGGGCAGCTTTGCAGAAGAGTGCTGTTCACACTATACATCTGACAACAGACATGTGGACCAGTGGCGCAGGCGCTGATTACATGTGCATCACTGCACACTGGGTCTCTTTTTCAGGTGTTAAAGCAAAGCTAAACGCAGGTGTTGACCCGGACCAAGTTTTTAAAGCTGCTCGGAAACATGCAACACTAGCCATGTTTGGCTTGGAGAAAAGTCACACAGCAGAAAACATTTTGGACGAGTTTAACAAAAAGGTCTTTCACTGGCTGTCCCCAAAAAAACGCCAGATTGGTTATGTTTCCACGGATAATGGCGCCAATGTAGTTAAGGCCATGGCGATGGGTGCATATTTCAGAGTGCCGTGTTTGGCGCACTGTATCAACCTGGTAGTTCAAAAATTCTTGAGTGATAGAGACAGTACAGCGTTCGAGGTAATGGCCACCTGCCGCAAAATGTGCAACCATTTCAGCCATTCTTTTAAGGCCCGGAAGCATCTGAGGAGGCTGCTACTTGAACGTCGAATGCCAGTGAAAGCACTCATCCAGGAGGTGGCAACACGTTGGAACTCAACCTTCTACATGCTTGAGCGTCTGTATGAGCAGTATACGGTACTCGATCACTATTTCTTAACAGAGGGTACAGCTCAGAAGGACCTGCGGATGGGTGCGGCGCAATGGGACATAGTTAAAAGCCTGACAGACATGCTTCGTCCTTTTGAGTTCTTCACGCGTGCAGTCAGCCAGGAGGACTGTAATTTTGGACAAGCTATCCCATTGTTGTGCATGCTGGAGCACCAACTGAAGGCGGTGTCTTCTGAGTTAGAAAAAGATGAAAAAAAAAAAGACCCTTTTATTTTGTCGGAGAAGTTATTAGACCGCCTACGTGGTGATGAACGTCTTAAAAAGATCAACTCAGAACAGCATTACATTTGTGCTACTATTCTGGATCCACGCTACAAAAAGGCGCTGGCAGGCCAAGCATTCTTTCCTTTTGCTGATGAAGATGTTAAAAAGTACAAACGTTGGCTAGCCTGGTCAGCCAAGAGGTTTGAAAAAGAACGGCAGGATATTGAAGGAGAAGGCAGTACATCAGCATCAGCATCAGCAGGCCATCCCCAGTCAAAAGAATCCACTTCTGCACCTGTGGCACAAGTGACCTCTCAGCCGTTAAAGACACCGGCAACCGGATCATCTGCACCACACACAACAGTAACAGTGGCTGCTGTAGAGGATTGGCTAACTTTGCTTGGGTATGGTTCTCGAAAAAATGTCACAGGCCCAGCAAAAAGTAAGCAAAGTGGAGGAACCGTTGAGGACCTTGAGTCGATGGTGCAGGACTATCTGAATGACTCAACAGAGGTCTTTCTTAATGATGAGCCATTGCAGTATTGGCATGGGAAAAAACAATTGTGGCCACAGCTCTCCAACCTGGCTATAAACTATTTGTCTTGCCCACTCGCAAGTGTGTCTTCTGAACGTGTTTTCAGTGCTGCTGGTGGCATTGTAACTCCCAAACGGAGCCGCCTCTCGCCCAAAAATGTGGAGCGGCTGACAATGATCAAGATGAATCAGCACCTCATACCACCAGATTACAAAGTACGAGAAAGCACGCCGCATGAAGACGAGGAGGACGGCAACGTAGATGAGGGGATTTGTTCTCTGTTCGGTGACACTGACCTCATCCTGCCTGAATTCGCAGAGTATGATGACGAAATCTTCTTCTTATTCCCTGACAACGAGCCCTGAAAATGAGACAATGAACCAATAACTTTCTTTTTCGTCCTTATTCACTTTTATTCCTGTGTGTCTGTCTTTCTTTGTTTTCCACAGTTAATTTAATTCAAACTTTAATCACCTAATCCCAAAAACAAGCCCATCAGCAGAACTGTCTTCACTTGTTTGCTTATTGATTTGAAGGTGCCGCAGTCTACATTCCTCAGGTTCACAAGTTCAGAAGAACATGCTCCTCTATCCTCCTCCTCCTATTTCCCTCAAAGCAGAGGGCTGGATTACGCCCAATGAAGAAAGACTCAGCACTTGTGGGGGTGTTCTACTTCTTTGCGGGTGAGTTGACGGCTCTGGGCCCATTGCTGTGAAGCTCTAATAACGGATAAAAGTGTTTAGGGCCAAATATGAGGCTGAAATTTGCTTGCCTTTGAGGTGCTCTTTGGCGGGGTTCCGGGTGTTTGTGGGTGAGTTTTGGGGTCTGGGAGCACTGCTGCGACAGTCTAATCTTCATTGCATTTCCTTTTCAGGAAATCTGTGGTGGAAAACAGGAGTTATGATGATGATGACCTAGCTGCACAGCGTGTTTAGAACGAAGGCCGAGAGATATTGTAAGTATGAGATTTTGCTTTTTGGCTGTTTGGGGGTGTTGTCGCGTGCTTTTTTGCGGGTGGGTTGGCGGGTCTTGGGGCATTCCTGGGAAGGTCTAATACCGGATAGAAGTGTTTTGGATAAAATCCATAAGGAAAAGCCTTTTTTTTGCTATTTCTTCTGACATCTTGCTCAATGTAGCGTTTTGGGGGGCTTCCTGGTGTTTGTGGGTGGGTTGCGGGGTCTCTGTCGAAGCACTGCTGCGACAGTCTAATCTTGATTGCATTTGCTTTTCAGGAAATCCGTGGTGGAAAACAGGAGTTATGATGATGATGACCTAGCTGAACAGCGCGTTTGGACCGAAGGCCGAGAGATATTGTAAGTATGAGATTTTGCTTTTTGGCTGTTGGGGGTGTTGTCGCGTGCTTTTTTGCGGGTGGGTTGGCGGGTCTCTTGGGGCATTCCTGTGAAGGTCTAATACCGGATAGAAGTGGTTTGGACAAAATCCATAAGGAAAAGCCTTTTTTTGCTATTTCTTCTGACATCTTGCTCAATGTAGCGTTTTGGGGGGCTTCCTCGTGTTTGTGGGTGGGTTGCGGGGTCTCTGTCGAAGCACTGCTGCGACAGTCTAATCTTGATTGCATTTGCTTTTCAGGAAATCCGTGGTGGAAAACAGGAGTTATGATGATGATGACCTAGCTGCACAGCGCGTTTGGACCGAAGGCCGAGAGATATTGTAAGTATGAGATTTTGCTTTTTGGCTGTTTGGGGGTGTTGTCGCGTGCTTTTTTGCGGGTGGGTTGGCGGGTATTGGGGCATTCCTGGGAAGGTCTAAAACCGGATAGAAGTGTTTTGGACAAAATCCATAAGGCAAAACCTTTTGGCACTTTTTGTAACTTAGGGTTCGTTAGGGTTAGCCCTAGCAGCAGGATTGCATGTGTTTCGGGGTGTTCTATTGCAACTCAGATCTGGGGTTTTAGAGCACTCTTGGAGCGATGCTGGCTATGGATACTTTTGCTTGCTTGCAAGTGGTTTGAATACAATCCACGGTGGGTAAGGGTGTATTTGGGCCTACTTTTACTTTAAAGTACGTTTTGTCACCATTTTTCTGCTAGGCCTCGTTTTTTGAGATCTGATTGGGGGTCTTCTACATTTGCGACTGGCTTTAGCAAGGGTCTTGGTGGGAGCATTGCTGGGAAGGTCAAATTTTTTTCTAAAACACAGTTTACAGTACACCTACCTTGAGGGGAAAGATCCGCTATAATATTTTGGCCATACTTATTTATCCTTAAAAAGGTGACTCTGACAGAGTACGCAATTTCAAAAATATTGTACTGTCTATTAGGGAAATCAAAGTGTGACTTTTTGCACCACACAGCGTACATACCTTATATTTATTTATCAGTGGTATTGTAATAGCACTTCCTGTTTTCCGTTCAATAATTACAGGCCGGGTTTCAGTCAACATCCGCCAGGCAGGCAGTGGACAGGGTGTCTTCTGTCAGTGGTCACCAACATTGATGGACGAAGCGTCAGCTGGAATGGAGGAGTGCCGCTAATAAGAGGAATTGTTTGCTGCATGCAACTTACTTACCAAATTCAACAGGACAACTCCAACAACATACAGAATACAGATACAGTATCCATTGTTTTCTTCTATGAGTGTGACTGCATGTGGTTAGCTTTAGTTTGTACCCAAAGATTTCTTTATCTTCAATTATTGTTTGACCATGCTGTGCTTTTTTTTTCTTCTCTCAACAAAACCTACCCAAAAAGAAACCCCCATTCCCATCCATTTTCCAAACCCTAACCCTCTTCCCCCGGGCTGTGTAGTTTTGCTTGATGTCTGACTAAATGACATCAATAATTCCACACACTTGCTGGGGAGGATAAGGTCATAGCAACAGGCTGGTGAAGGAATACTTTGCCAGTTTTAAGAAAAGCGTTAAAACCTGGCTTTTTAATAAATAAGTGTGGTCTTTGACCGTGTTGCTTTCCGTGCTGTCGGTCTCTCAGTCCTGGCGCCGGGAAACCCTTTGTGGGTATCTGCGTGCATTATAAATGCAAAAAATAAAATAAAATAATAATAAATAATAAATAATAATACGAGGATATATTCTAGACTTACTCAGCTTCAGTACTATTTCTTGTAGTAGTAGGAGCCAATGTCAAATAAATTCAACGCAAGTACTAGTTATACTTGCAATACTTTACCATTTGTTAGGCTACATTGTGGCACTGTTCTAGTGTACTGTCACCTGCTATATTCTCGAGCGTACCGTAACCGTTGTAATGCTACAGTAAGGACAAACCAGGTTTCGTTTTCTTTTTTTCCATAGGCATGCAACTGCCACTGTGTCACACCACTAGTACCACCGCAATGAGGACATTTCATCCGCCCAGGATTGCCAACCTTAATCCCCATTTCACGTGGAGCCAGCCCTGGGCCTAGCCCTAATTTCTAACACAAATTACAGGTAAGATAAGCGTTTGGTGGGAGGTAGTATAATGGAGTATTAGGACTAGACGAGAGATTGACGGTAGTACTACTAAAGTCCTAGGACTCTTCAGGAAAACAAACTTACTGTTACACCCCCACCCACCAGACTGAAAAGCAGTAAAAAACAGGTATGGTCAGATAAAGTTTAAAAAAGTATATTTATGTAGCCCTAACAAATTAATCTCCCTCAAGACCCTCCCTAACCCAAACGATTGTCTTTGAAAAGTCCCAAAAAGCACCCAACTCCCAAATCCCACCCCCCAAAAGTCTCTAAAAAAAGGGCAAGGGACAATCCACTACTGGAGGGTGCTGGTGAATTTTGCGGCCAGGGCATCATACTCCTTGCGGAGGGTGGCATGCTCGAAGCGGAGGCCCTCCACCAAGTTCTTGTACCTATGGACCTCCTGCTCCAGGTAGGACATTCTCACTCCTAGGCGGCGCTGGCGTGCCTTGCAGCTCCTGTGGGGGGCAGCTGGTCTTTTTGCTGCTTGGCGGTGGCGGTTGGCTTTGTTAGCCCGGCTCCGTACCGCTGGAGCACTGCGCTGGCTGGCAGCCCGTGGGGTCACGGAGGAGAATGCAGCTGTCCCAGTCGAGGATGTTGTGGTTGCACCGGTCGACTGCGGGTCCTCCGACTCCTCCAGGGCCACCAGCCGCCGATATTCCGTGACAGTGGCATCCAGCCTCCGTTGCCGGGCCATTCGAGCCTGCTCCCTCCGTGATGTCGATTTGGAAGGAGCAACTATATGAAGAAAGAAAGACATAGTCTGTAACCAATGCTCCTTAACATTAATAACACTAAGTGATTGAGCCGAAAGTTGTGTCACAGTACAAGTAGCAAATTGAAAGCACAGTACATAACTATTGAGGACAGTATCTATCTAACCTCCCACTTCTGCATCCTTGCTCTAACATTAGTGGTAGTTTAATGAACAAATTCTACGACCACTATGGACTTCCATTACAGTCGACTATGACAGTACACCAGTCTTATTCTTCTTCTTCTCTCTTGTTTCGGAAAATTGGTACGTTATCTTATGCAAGCCGGCAGAATGCCAGCGCAGTGAACTTGCACCCGAGAAAAACAGACGCACACCATGATGAGTGAGACAGACTTGCGTTACTGTACCGGTCCAGTACATGCAGGTGGTGAAGCTATTACTTTTCTATTACGGGTGGCACTGAGAATACTCTGTTACAAGGGCTACTGCTTAATTAATTTACCTTTCACCCTACAGTGCAAATAAGTACTAGAAAAGGAAAATGAAGAAGCTAAATAATTAGATTATCTATCACTTCACATGGGATGTATTTGATGACATATGGGATGACTTTAGGTGCTTTGCTTATTATTGAGTGAACAGTGATACACCCACACATGAATGACGTACTACTACTAAACTAAAGTTATTAAGAGAGGTACGGAGTGTCCACCGTAATAACCGGATATATGCTGTGCTTGCAGTTGCAATACAAACTATTGCTACTATTCATGGTAGTATTGGACAAATTTACAATTTCTTTTCCTTGCCTTCCCTACACTGGAACGGACGTGCGGGTGCGGTGTTACATGCTCTTCAAGGTAACACTTAGTTCATCCAGTGACCATCTACTCTCTCTAGATACACATGTGCTATCTAAGAGTCAGATAATACCATGCTCCAGGCATCCATCCATTCAAAGTATATGCACACATAGGGCCCGATTCACAGAATGAACTTAAGACTCAATCCTAAACTTACTACTATTTTGGTATTCACAGAATGCACTTACTACTTTTGACATTCACAGAATGAACTTACTAATTTTGGTATTCACAGAATGAACTTACTACTTTTGGTATTCACAGAAGTTAGGATTTTGTCTTAAGTCTGTCTTAAGTTTGTCTTAAGTCTGTCTTAAGTCTGTCTTAAGTTTGTCTTAAGACAAACTTAAGACAAAATCCTAACTTCTGTGAATACCAAAAGTAGTAAGTTCATTCTGTGAATACCAAAATGAGTAGGTGCCTTCTGTGAATACCAAAATGAGTAAGTGCCTTCTGTGAATACGAAAATGGTAGTAAGTTTAGGATTTTGTCTTAAGTTAGTTCTGTGAATCGGGCCCATACAGTTTATGTTTCACCCACCCAGGCTGTTGTCCTTCCACCCATCCTTGCTTCATCATTGACCCAGCCATGCACCATACCATATTCTTTCCTTCCCAGCCACCTCGGGGGCCAAGCAAACACATATCATTCTTCTTTGCCAGCCATCATAACATTTCTCGTCCTTCCACACTTACTTACACCCTTCTTTTGCTTTTCGAGTATATAGTTTACCTGTGCCCGCCACCACCGTGTCAACCCTCACAGGCACATTGGTGTCGTCCGCCACTCGCACCGCCTCCTCCCCAGAAGAGTTGTCCTCCTCATCCACCACCTCCGCACTGGCCCCGCCACCAGATGTTCCACCTACAAAGTAAATTTTTAGAATGTTAGACTACACCACTCACTACTGTATAATATTTGGTCTAGGAGGAATAAAGAAAGTTAAAAAAACGAAATACAATGTAATAATTTGTAACTGTATACTCTACAGTAACAATTTCCCTTTTTCCAGGGAAGGCTGTTGTCTTGCTGCACTTTTTGGCACAACTGATGAATGCTTGCTTTTTATTTTTAACACACAACACTTTTTCTCCTAACAGAAGCTTGACTTCTAAGAACACGATCAGGGTCAAGCTCAAGTTCAAACCAGGTGAGAGCTCAGCTCGACCACAAGAAATGTGTCCAATTAATCGTTGGCACTAAGCACTTTTCCATTTTCAGTTAAACGTTTACTTTTATGACAAAGTTGATTTTAATAAATGTGTTTAGTTTTAATAAAGCTTTTAAACTTAAATAGACTCTGTGGTTTTTGGTCCTCCAGACTAGAGTGGATGAGCTAAAGGTTTTGGAATTTTTGCAAGCATGAGTGCCTCTGACACTTCTTGACTGTGACTCCGTACTCTTGCCCTGCGTAGGATAATCTAATGATCATTGGGGATCAATCATCGGTGACTTAGGGAGCTAAATGACTCTGCCACACTATCTAGTCAGTAAGGAGATTGGGGGTTCTTCAAAGTCTGATATCACTGAGGTATGTGGAAAGAAAGTCTACCTGCGCCTATTATAATTGATAAACAATGCACTATTTAGTGTTCATAGTTCGGTTTGTGCAGATTTGTCCCTGCAACAGTAGTAGAATGGATTGTCCCCCTATCCAAAACAAAAGTAAAGTAGTATCTTATTCTTTCTTGGTGGTCATTCACCTTTTTATTGTTGGCAATTGTCAAAGCATAAACATTTAGAAGACTTGAAAAGACATTATGGACAATCCCAGAGGACTGCACTCAGTGCATAGAGCTATTGCTGACTAGAATGGGAGTCCAATGGAATTGCCAAATGTGCAATCTTAGTTAGCTACACAAACAGACTAATAAGAATAATCTAGTAATACCACAGGGAGTCATAGTCGAGGCAGGATAAGAATTTAGATCCAGTCTACAAGAAGATCAAAGACGATTTAGAAAAAATCGAATGAGGAACGCTAGGAAAAAATAGGTACTCTTTATTAAAATTAAAACTTACTGGGGCCAGCAAAGGAGCCCTCGCCTGCCCGATCCTGGCCTGCATCCTCTTGAACAGCACCCTCCTCCTGTGTCCTCTTGCCCTTGGGGGGAGCTGATGTACAACATGAAAGAAAGAAAGACCAGAAAACATGGATGAGATTTGTCAACCAAATCAAACATTTCAAAAGAACTATAACAAAATATTTTGGAGAAATAGCAAATAGATAGACAACTATTCCACGGGATATATTGACCTATCTCATATGGTATACTACGTTATTCGTATTGCCTGATTTGCGGACCGTTGACTTTCAAAGTTCCTATGTAACTCAATAAACAGACTACTAAAAAGGTTTGCCTAGGCCTGGCAGGCTGAAGTCCGCAGCACGCAAAGTGACAGACAAAGTCCACCCTGCTTGCAGATCAGTGAATACTCAAACTATCAATCCACCCACCACCACCACTATTTCTTCTTATAGCCATGTGTCTAAAGGAAGGACTGGACTTCAGTCTGTTGGGGCTGGTTTAGAAGTCCCTTGCGGCTCATTTTCCTCCATTGTTGCGTGACTTTTGTGACGCAGCGGCAGAACAAAAGAGTCGCCATGGTGCGACGTATATATTAAAAAAAACGCATATGGGAGATGCATCACGTTGTAAAGCCCTGCATCATCAGGGGGCGTTCCGGCGCAAGGGAGGGCATTCCTGCGCAGGAACGAATACTAAAAGTAGCTGAGGGAAATCTACAAGATGTCAATCAGTCACTTTTAGGACAATGATGCGTGACTCAAACCCTGTGCCTGCTTGAAGCCGACGTACGGCTTGATGCTGCATTGGGGAGATAGGGCACCCCAGAGCATTGCTGGAGCTGCGCCATCGTTGGCACACAACTCCAGCAATGCGCCGCCTTTACGCCACAGATGCGTAAGGCTTCTGTGACGTTTTGGGCCAATGGGTGGTGGTGGCATGGCGCACAATTACTGCCGCATCCCTGCTACTTTGCAGGGATGCGCCGGTAATTGAAAATATGACCCTTAGTGTCTAGCATTACGCAGTTCTTTACACTACACTCATAAATAATTTCTCAGGCCAATGAAATGAACACAAAATACAAAACAAATAGGCATAGTAGCAAGCAAGGCTACTGAGAAGGAGAGCAGTGCACCTGAAATGCATAGAAGATTTTGAAATATAATTTACCTAATGTAATCGGCAGCATTATTGCTCTTGGTAAAGAACAAAGATTTGCAAATAACAGAGCCGGATAAAACAGAATAGTGATGAAATAGCTAGAAATGCCTACTACTACTCACCAAGCCCGGGGACCTATACGCCGAGCACGTCCAGCAAGTCCCGTTCCCGGTCCATGACATCCGTCCAGCGGTGGGTGGCCTGGTTATAGGTGCGCCGGACCCCAGAGAGCTTAAACATGGCCCGGCACACCTTCTCCCACCGCTTCCGGTGCTCCCGGATGCCATAGCCGGTTGCGATCTTGCCGCCTCCCAGGATCGTCTTGGGGAGGCGGCGCTGGACATGGAAGATGAGTGCGGCCACCTCCTCCGCGCTAAAGATCTCCCGTGGCATCACTTGCTCCCCCCTCAAACGCCCGCACGGGAGCCGGGCACGGGGTGCGGGACCCTTCCCCTTCTCAGGGTGCTTCCCGGCTCCCTTTACCATGGTCTGGGCAGAAATGAGTTAAATAATAAAGAAGAAATAGAATAGGGTAGAAGAAAATTAAAGAGTTTAAAAAAGTAGTTTAAAATTAACAAAAAGTAGCAGAAAACACAAAAATATAGAGCTAGAAAAATAGAGGGATAGATAATAAGTAAAATAGATCAAATAAACTTCAAAAAAAGCAAAGGATGGCAGAGATTCAGAGAGGATACAGAAAGCATGCCCAGAACCATAGCAATGAATGAGAAACAAGATGGCCGCGCCCATTCACGACCGCGTGGGTAAGTTCGCGCGAGATTTTCCTCGCGAGCACGTGCGAAATTGTACTAGCGAGCAGCACACTTTGCGAGATTACACATAGCGGCCGGAAACGGAATTACGTCACTCAAACAAGATGGCTGCGCCCGTGTACGACCGCTAGGGTAACTTCGCAAACGTATAGCTACAAGCGCCTTGCGAACACGAAAAAAATCACGCGAACATACACGCCGCAAAAAAAAAGTGTATTCGCTCGCATTCGCGGCTTCCGAAATCGATCTCGCACGGATTCGCGCCCCGCAAATGACGCGAAATTGCAGAAAAACTATTTTTGCTAAACTGAAAGCAATCAGCACGTGCAAAAGTTCAAACTTAACATTAGTAACCATTCACTCTAGTGCTTCCTGAGGGGCCCCTCCAGAGTTCAGTTGCCTATTTGCGACTATTCCATGACCCTGCTATGACCCAAACAGCAGGCTCATAGAATAGCTACAAGTAGACCATAAAGGTCCTGTGAAAAAAAATTGCACTGCAACAGAAAGCAAATTACAGATAAGGAAGGAAGCAGGTGCCAGCCAGACTGGAAGTTTCAAAATTACTGACACATTAATCCCCCCCTAATTAATTCATGGCAGTTGAAGAAGGGCAGGTGTGCTTGCTTTCACTGCAACAGAAAGCAAATTACAGATAAGGAAGGAAGCAGGTGCCAGCCAGACTGGAAGTTTAAAAATAAGTGACACATTAATCAACCCCAAATTAATTCATGGCAGTTGAAGCAGGGCGGTGTGCTTGCTTTTTTTCACCCCCATAATCTACAGTGATAAACAAACCTAATGGGTGGCAGTCAGGATGTACCAGAGGGTGGCATGGGTGTACCAGAGGGTGGCAGTGGTGAAACAGAGGGTGCTGTGAACCTGTGATGATAAACCAGACGTAGAAACAACATAGTCGCGGCCGTTACAAGCCGAAAAGTAAGTTCGCAATTGCGAAATGGTCCACAAATCCTCGCGAACGCTCGCCAACAAAAAAAACTGAAAAATCCGCTAATCCGCGAGAGTTCGCGGATTTTGCGGATTGCGAATCCGTAAATCCGCAAATTCGCGTACGCGAGATCCGCTAGATCCGCCCATGCTTAACTGCAATAAATGACAGGCACTCAAACCGCAAGAACACACTGGGAAGGCATTTTCATAGTCAAAGGACAATACAATTTTCTATAATGGAAGTTCTTCCATCAGATAATAGAGGGCGTGAATTAACTTTGGAAGTGACTTTGAAAGAGGAGAACTTTGCACATTGATGCACCGCCACAGCACGTCGTGCATCAATGCTTGCAAAACTTTTTGGTACAACAGGTAGTAGCATAACTAAGCAAGATTAAAATAATTGGCAACTGTGGAAACGAAACCCCTGTGTTTAATCAGGTAGCACTGTTGATTGACTCGGAGATGCTGTATGTATGTAGGTTAGGTAGCAATCCAATCCAGACTATTATGTAGCCATTATGAGCGCTGCAAGGCTGGCTGACACTAGATGGTACAAAAAGTAAAACCTCACTGAAACTGCATGTTACTACAGACTTTGAAACCGGAGATTCTGATGCAGTATAAGACTACAGTACGATGTCTAAGCAACATCTCATCACTTTCCATTCTCGGCGTTAAGTTCTTGGACAATTTTATTTTCATCGTGAGTTTTGAAACTGCCATCAAAAACATTGCAGTTGTTAAAGTTGCCTGAAACTCGGACTGGCTATAAGGCTTTCACTGTGCTGACATCACATTGGCCTGTTGTCAGCAGTCATTACACTCAGCAAGAGCTCAGAGCTGTTAACTTCTTTGTAGCCGCTTGCCTCCATTGACATGCGTTTATTAAAGAAAAAGGCAGAATGAGAAAGCCTAGGCTGTGAATGTAGGAACAGTAGTTCTCAAAGAAAGTGGGTACCGGTAGGCCAGCCAGAAGGTGAAACATTGTCACACAGCACCTACGCAGAGAGTTAAGAACTGAGGAACCCTTCAGCATTATTACAGCCCATTCCCCTTAGTCCTTCTACAAAGCACTGCGTCAGGTATTCACATCTACTTGCCCCGCCTTAGCACCACCGTGACCTTTACTAACATGAGTCATGATGTGAAGCAAAATAATTTCACATAATAATAAGCATCGATCTGCAGGGCTGCTCTGTCTGATCATCCCTCCGGAGTCAGAGAGCCTGCTGCCTTAGTCCTGGTTTAGTTTTACCTAATACCGAGTACTGTTGCTGGAAAACTTAACTTGTGTAATTTCATGGTTATGCATTAGTTTACAGTACAGGCCGTTTACAGGAGGGAGCAATAGGGTTAGTCTCCTTCCATTGCTGGTGCTCTGAAACAGTTTCAAGAAGTTCTTGGAGTTTCTTGTTGCTCAATTGGCTGTAATTTCTGATACTTGGAAGTTTCCCTCGTCTTAATTGCATGATTTTTGCTCACGAGAAAGTGTCACTCATAGTCGTTGAAATGTTACTCATAATTTCACTCAAATTTTTAAAATGTCACACATGGCAATCTGAAACCTTGGCAGCTATGAGGGCGTGAGGCTCCAACGCAATCAGTGGATTCTATTACAGGACCGGAGGCTTCAGATTATGCTTCTCAAACTTTACTGCATCAACACAGCAGCCAATGAAATTATATTATTTTCTCAAGTAAACAGTAAAATTACTACATTTCCCATGAACACCATGGTTATAGGCACGCCCCCACAGTCCATAAGAACCCCCAGCGTGCACATCACTTCCTCTTTCTTTGCTGCTCAAAGCCAGAGTTAAGTGCCACTTCCCTGTCCCCTCACTCTGCTTGTCTCTTTGGGGGTGTCTTGGGAAAAGTCTGGATTGATTGCCTAATGCGGGTGGTTCCGCTTCTGAATTGAGGACGGGGGTGCTCCCTGGTGGCATTTATATTCGTTTTTTGTGCATTTGTGGTTTTCTGTGTTTCTAGATTCAAGCGCTCACCTTGCGCTTCGTTGCTTGGGCCGTCTTATTCAAGGGGCTGCTCCCGCCTTGGAGCGAGCGCCTGTCAGCGCGCTGCTTCGGTTGTGGAGAGCGCGGCTGTCAGCGCGTGTTTTCTACGGTCTTTGACCGGCAAGAGGCAATCCGCGCTCATCACTGGGGCCCGTTACCGGCTGCCTGAAGGCGCGCGGAGGCTCCCTAATGCGCCCTGCGTTCAGGCCGGGTGGCTCACGGCCGACGCGCGCGCCCAAAGACGCTGACCATTTGGGCTGGTTTTAGTAGTATTTTGGTCGCGTTTTGGGCGGCGCGCCTCGGCACGTCCCCCTGGCTTCCTGGAAAGCGCGTTTTGCGCTTTCTACACACCGGCTTGCCTCTTGTTAGATCGCCTGTGCAGGGTGGGATAATTGAGAGTCCAGAGTGGGCACACGCTCTCTAAATTTGAGGACCTTGGCCACTGGCCTTCCTGACTACAGCTTTGCTGAGGGGGTTTGGGTACAGTTTGTGTGATATTTACCTGTTGTGTGCAGTGGGCTGACCCCCCCCACCACCCCCAAAGGCTGCCAGGGTTATTCCCTTATATTTCAGTGCCATTTTGATACCATGGAAGAGTGGGTTAAATACCCTGAGGAGGAAGAGGCAGATGGGGAGGTTACTAATGAAGGGCAGCAGGACGCTGTTCTAGAGGATACTATTGTTGAAGCTTTGGATGCCTCGGTCCAAGCTTCAGTTGACAGAGCCATGGAGACGAAGGTCCCCCAGACTGTGCAGCAAGCACTCGCAGTGGCCCTGCGCCCCATTCGTAAGCAGTTGGAAGGCTTTGCGAAGCGTCATGGCTACGATAAACGCAAGAAGCAGAAGCGCGATGCTCCGTCTACCTCTACTTCAATTCCGGAGGAGCGCCAGTCGTGGCCGCATGCGCAGTCCTTGGCTTCCCTTCCGGTTAAGGAATGCGCTAGTCAGCCACGTTCTGGCGGCAAGGCGAAAAGTAAACGTCCCGTGGTGGTGGACACGGATACCACCACCACTAACACTGATACCAATACCGATACTGATACTTCGGAGGAGCATCCTCCGCCCCCTAAGAAGGCCAGACCGGCTTCTAAGCCTGTGGAGGACAAGGCCCCTAAGGCCTTCCACTTTGACCCTTCAGACATCATCCACCCTCGGTCTTCGGACTGGGTCCCGCCAGCGGACGTGTCTGATTACATTCACAACCACCTCCGTAAGAGCTTCCCTCGAGAGGTGCGCAACCGGCTGCGGTCGGAATGTCCGCGTCCGGATATTCCGGATGGTGTCGCGGACACACCGGAGATAGATGCCAGTATGCTCACTTTCCTGAAAAAAATTTCGAAGGACCCTAAGAGGGGGCTTGACAGGGCCTGGCGAGGCTGTCAAGACAAGATGTTGGATGTCATTGGGCCCCTGGCGAAGATCCTAGAGATGGCCTTAGCGGCCAAAGAGGGTGCGACTCCTGTAGATCCGGACATCTTGGCTGAGTGGACTCAGCGCGCCATTTGCTTTCTGGGTAACGCAAATTGCGCCGTCTCTTCGGAGAGGCGCAAGTCCTTACTAATGCGCATGGACAGCAACTTAACGGAGCTGGCGGAAGCTGAACCTGGCCCTCTGGCCGGTGGGTGTCTCTTCGGAGACAGGTTCGTGAAGGACGTCACCAAGTATGTTGGCACCTTCACCGCATTGGATAAGGCCCAGAGTGGTATTAAACGCGCCCTCACGCAGGGTGTTTTCAACAGGGCCGGGCGAGGCGGGGCTCGCTCGTCAGGCCGAGGATTCCAGAGAGGCTCCCAGAGAGGGGATTTTGGCCGCGGCCGCGGCGAGTGGGACTCTACCCGCGGAGGAACCTTCTATCCCTCGCGACGAGGCTTCAACAAGGGCCGTTTCCAGTCGGGAAACAACAGGGCGAATTTCAAGGCCCACCAAAGTTCCGGTGAGTCTGACAGATGTGTCTTTTCTTCCTTTGGGGGGTCGCACGCAGCATTGTCTGCGGCAATGGCAAATGTTAACTCAGGATGTTTGGGTCTTGCAGACTGTTCAGGGATTCAAGCTGGAATTCTACTCTCCTCCGGCGCAAGCGTTTCCCCCGCCGCCTCTCCATTTTTCCCAACTAGATCACAGTTTTATAGAAGCAGAGGTGGCAGACTTGCTGAGGAAGGGCGCGATCGCTCTTTGCCAGAGAAGCCCTCGCGGCTTCGCCAGCAATGTCTTTCTGGTCCAAAAGAAGGGAGGTGGCAACAGACTTGTACTCAACCTCAGAGATTTCAACCAACATCTGGTGTACAACCATTTCAAAATGGAAGGTATCCACATGTTAGCGGATTTGTTACAAGAAGGAGATTGGTTAGTGCGATTAGATCTGAAAGATGCATATCTTTCTATTCCGATTTTTCCTCCACACCGCAGGTTCCTGCAATTTCAGTGGAGCGGCCAGTGGTACGAGTATTTAGCTCTTCCTTTCGGTCTCTCCTCGGCTCCCTGGTGTTTCACCAAGGTAATGAAACCAGTGGTGGCCTTCCTCAGGGAGAGGGGTGTGCGCATGATCATTTACCTAGACGACATTCTGATCATGGCGCAGGACCGGTCAGTGTTACAGCAACACTTGACCATGACTACTTCCTTGTTACAAGGACTGGGGTTTGTGATCAACCTAGCGAAGTCAGTAGTGACCCCGACTCAGGTAATAGACTTTCTGGGGTTCACGATCAACTCCCTCACGGCGCAGCTGCTTCTTCCACAGGCGAAGTTGAGGGACTTGAAGAAGGAGATCAGGAAACTGCTGGACAGGCAGTTGGTCTCGCTCAGAACACTGGCCAGGATTGTAGGAGTCCTGGCGTCCTCTATCCAGGCGATATTTCCGGGTCCTTTGCACTACAGAGCCCTCCAACGTCTGAAGATCAGACACCTTCAGAAGGGTCTCTCGTATACGGACTCGGTTCCGCTTACGGACGAAGTTCGGCACGAACTCCAGTGGTGGCTAGGCCACGTGGATGCCTGGAACGGCAGAGCGATCTTCGGGTCGCGACCAGATGTGGTAATCGAGTCGGACGCCAGCAGATGGGGCTGGGGCGCGCGCTGTGGAGAGGTGTCCACAGGCGGCAGATGGTCGTCTCAGGATCTGGAACTTCACATAAACTGTTTGGAATTACTGGCAGGATCGTTCGCGGTCCGCACGTTATCCCCGAAGCAGACATCATGTTGCATCCTCCTGCGCCTGGACAATGTGTCCGCAGTGAGGTATATCAACAAGTTGGGCGGCACGAGGTCGTCTCTTCTTGTCCAGATAGCCAAGGAGTTTTGGCAGTACTGTCTACAGAACCAGATTTCAGTCATAGCGGAGTACATCCCGGGTCAGGCCAACCAAGTGGCGGACTGGCATTCCAGACACTTGAGGGATTACAGCGACTGGAAGCTGCTTCCCCAGGTCTTTCTCTGGTTACAGGCGATTTGGGGTCCTTTTCAGACGGACCTGTTCGCCTCCAGGTTGACGTATCAACTTCCCCGGTTCTTCAGCTGGAGACCGGATCCGATGGCAGAAGCGACGGACGCTTTTCTCCAAGATTGGTCGGAGGGGACCCAGTATGCATTTCCCCCCTTTCTGTTGATTCCCAGAGTAATGACTCATGTGATACGGCAAGCGGCGGAAATTGTCATGGTGACTCCGTGGTGGACATCACAAGCGTGGTTTCCCAAGTTGTTACAGTGGAGCTGCGACCGCCCCCGGCTACTGCCGGATTTGAAGTGGTTGTTGCAGGGCCCTCGTCAGGAACAGCACCCGTTGCTGTTGGAGGGCAGGTTATCCCTGATGGCATGGAGGCTTTCAGGGAACAGTGGCAAATGCCAGGAATTTCGGACAAGGCTGCTGACTTTATCAAGCAGGCTTGGGCACCTTCCACCAGGAAGCGGTACTCCGCTGCCTGGAAGAACTGGGTGGATTGGTGCGTGGGACGACGTCTGGATCCCGTGGGGGCAGGACTACCCCAAGTGTTGAACTTTCTCTCCGAGAAGGCGGCAAGTGGCCTAGCGTATCGTTCAGTCAACAACTTTCGCTCAGCCCTCTCGGCGGGGCATGCCCTGGTGGATGGTAGACCAGTAGGCATGCACCCGGTTGTTTGTAAGTTGTTGAAAGGCATCAGGGTGGCCAACCCTCCCAAACCCAAATATTCAGGTTTGTGGGATGTCTCGGTGGTGATTTCTTTGCTCGACAGATGGCCGGTTAATTCTCTCCTGTCCAGGAAGCAATTGTGGGCTAAACTAGCCATGTTGCTTTGTCTGTCCTCTTGCAGAAGATCTTCAGATGTCAGAGCTCTCGACGTAACAGGTAGAGTGTTTACCCCGGAGGGGGTTTCTTTTCATATTACAGGTCGTACTAAAACAATGTCTCGACATATTTCTTATAATGCTTTTCCTGACAATGAAAAACTATGTGTGGTCCATTGTTTGAAGACCTACGAGGAGTGTACGAAGGCCTTGCGGCCGCAGGGCTGTTCGCAATTGTTGATTTCTATTCAAAAGCCCTTTAAACCAGTGGCGGCTGCCACTATTGCTAGATGGCTTCGGTTCATTATGAAGGAGGCTGGTGTTGATACGAGTATTTTTGGTGCTCATTCAGTTAGAGGCGCAATGGCGTCCAAGTCATATGGTTTAGGATCCAGTATCCAAGATATTATGCATTGTGCAGATTGGTCCTCTGATTCAACGTTTAAAACGTTTTATTACAAGCCGGTGGGAGATATTACTTCTGTGGTATTTCAACAGCGTTAAACTAGCATAATCTGAAGCCTCCGGTCCTGTAATAGAATCAAAAATTTGCTAGCATTCGCGACAAGAATTTTCAATTCTATTAAGGACACGGAGGCGAGGATTATCCCACCCGGCTTAATGTACTGTATGTATTAAGCTTACCCACCCTTTTATGCAAGAATTACGGGGTGTTGTTTCCTTTATTTCAGGATCGGATAAGAAGTCGGACTGACAGACGACTGACGTCGAGATGACGACCTGAAGTTCTTCTTCCACGTTGGAGGATTGTTTGGTTCATGTTATGGACTGTTTTGTTTGGTTCACGTTATGGACTTATCGCCTCAAAGAAAGAGGAAGTGATGTGCACGCTGGGGGTTCTTATGGACTGTGGGGGCGTGCCTATAACCATGGTGTTCATGGGAAATGTAGTAATTTTACTGTTTACTTGAGAAAATAATATAATTTCATTGGCTGCTGTGTTGATGCAGTAAAGTTTGAGAAGCATAATCCTCGCCTCCGTGTCCTTAATAGAATTGAAAATTCTTGTCGCGAATGCTAGCAAATTTTTGATTCTGCTCGGAGGCACTGGGTGATCAGCTCCCCGTGTGTGATTGTGCCTGCAGTGTGTGAGTGACATCACTCCCTGTGGGATAGTGCTCCTGTGCACGAGGTGTGAGACCCACAAACAACAGAGGGATTGTACCGGAAGGAGGTATCATTGCAAGAAGCTATAAATCATAAAAACTGAAGAGGAAGGACAGATGTAATAAAAAGATTAATGTTTTCTTCCACAAGTTTCTAAACGTGTAATGGTTGATGTTTGAGTCTACAAAAGGCATCTGCCGAAACCCGGGATCGAACCAGGGACCTTTAGATCTTCAGTCTAACGCTCTCCCAACTGAGCTATTTCGGCCGCTTCTGATACAATGTTGTGACTGTTGTGATTCCAGTGAACACACCCTGGAGCTGTTGTGCTCGGAGTTGTTTCCTGCCCCTCTCTCTGGTGAGTGCCTGCGCCTCTTTCTTCCCAGTGCCCGAAGCCTGGCACAGAACATACAGAGCAGGGTCCTGGTGCCCAGAATATGCCCATCACAACCACAGCTGCAGGATATCACTACGAAGGGCGCCTGGGGTCGTTATTGTACCCCTAAAATACACATCACAATGACTGTGCCAGAGAATAAGCCTTTAGAATACACCCCTGCACCCAAAGATGCCCCCGCCAGGGGACTGTGCCACAGAATGCGCCAATCAGAACCAAGGCGCTTTAAACGCGTCCATCCGAATTATTGAGCCAAAGAAAATACACGGGACATTTAAAGTGCCTCAGAATTCCGCATCTCTTTATCCATTCATTTCCCTTCCCTATGTATATAGAGATAACTCTAATCACTAGCATATGCAGTAGACCATTGTACTCTTTACCATTCCTATGTGACTCTTAGAGTATATCCATTTGTATCCCTTCCCTATGTATACTGAGATAACTCTAATCACTAGTCTCTTCTTTCTGTGACTTTACATCTTGTACATTTGCAATTTTTTTCTGTGTGTATCTTTTATGTAACGCATGCAATCCTTAATCCTTATGTTTTGCAACAGGTTCTTATGTAAAGCGCTCTGACACCTTCGGGTAAAGTTTGCGCTATATAAAATCGCATTAAATAAAATAAATAAAAAAGAAATCTCTGATGCACCAATCAGAACGGAGAAGGGCAGCGACCGTCCTTCTAACTTCACTCTGACCAGAAACAACCCGATCATTACAAATATAACTGAGGCCCTTCTCAGAGAGACACCCCTTGTGTCTGGATGGGGTCTCAGCCCCTTGTGTCTGGATGGGGTCTCAGCCCCTTGTGTCTGGATGGGGTCTCAGCCCCTTGTGTCTGGATGGGGTCTCAGCCTCTTGTGTCTGGATGGGGTCTCAGCCCCTTGTGTCTGGATGGGGTCTCAGCCCCTTGTGTCTGGATGGGGTCTCAGCCCCTGGTGTCTGGATGGGGTCTCAGCTCCTTGTGTCTGGATGGGGTCTCAGCCCCTGGTGTCTGGATGGGGTCTCAGCCCTTGTGTCTGGATGGGGTCTCAGCCCCTTGTGTCTGGATGGGGTCTCAGCCGCTTGTGTCTGGATGGGGTCTCAGCCCCTTGTGTCTGGATGGGGTCTCAGCCACTTGTGTCTGGATGGGGTCTGAGCCCCTGGTGTCTGGATGGGGTCTCAGCCCCTTGTGTCTGGATGGGGTCTCAGCCCCTTGTGTCTGGATGGGGTCTCAGCCCCTTGTGTCTGGATGGGGTCTCACCCCCTTGTGTCTGGATGGGGTCTCAGCCCCTTGTGTCTGGATGGGGTCTCAGCCCCTTGTGTCTGGATCGGATCTCAGCCCCTTGTGTCTGGATGGGGTCTCAGCCCCTTGTGTTTGGATGGGGTCTCGGCCCCTTGTGTCTGGATGGGGTCTCAGCCCCTTGTGTCTGGATGGGGTCTCATCCCCTCGTGTCTGGATGGGGTCTCGGCCCCTTGTGTCTGGATGGGGTCTCAGCCCCTTGTGTCTGGATGGGGTCTCAGCCCCCTGGGGTCTCAGCCCCTTGTGTCTGGATGGGGTCTCAGCCCCTTGTGTCGGGATGGGGTCTCAGCCCCTTGTGTCTGGATGGGGTCTCAGCCCCTGGTGTCTGGATGGGGTCTCAGCCCCTTGTGTCTGGATGGGGTCTCAGCCCCTTGTGTCTGGATGGGGTCTCAGCCCCTTGTGTCTGGATGGGGTCTTGGCCGCTTGTGTCTGGATGGGGTCTCAGCCCCTTGTGTCTGGATGGGGTCTCAGCCCCTCGTGTCTGGATGGGGTCTCAGCCCCCTGGGGTCTCAACCCCTTGTGTCTGGATGGGGTCTCAGCCCCTTGTGTCTGGATGGGGTCTCAGCCCCTTGTGTCTGGATGGGGTCTCAGCCTCTTGTGTCTGGATGGGGTCTCAGCCCCTTGTGTCTGGATGGGGTCTCAGCCCCTTGTGTCTGGATGGGGTCTCAGCCCCTGGTGTCTGGATGGGGTCTCAGCTCCTTGTGTCTGGATGGGGTCTCAGCCCCTGGTGTCTGGATGGGGTCTCAGCCCTTGTGTCTGGATGGGGTCTCAGCCCCTTGTGTCTGGATGGGGTCTCAGCCGCTTGTGTCTGGATGGGGTCTCAGCCCCTTGTGTCTGGATGGGGTCTCAGCCACTTGTGTCTGGATGGGGTCTGAGCCCCTGGTGTCTGGATGGGGTCTCAGCCCCTTGTGTCTGGATGGGGTCTCAGCCCCTTGTGTCTGGATGGGGTCTCAGCCCCTTGTGTCTGGATGGGGTCTCACCCCCTTGTGTCTGGATGGGGTCTCAGCCCCTTGTGTCTGGATGGGGTCTCAGCCCCTTGTGTCTGGATCGGATCTCAGCCCCTTGTGTCTGGATGGGGTCTCAGCCCCTTGTGTTTGGATGGGGTCTCGGCCCCTTGTGTCTGGATGGGGTCTCAGCCCCTTGTGTCTGGATGGGGTCTCATCCCCTCGTGTCTGGATGGGGTCTCGGCCCCTTGTGTCTGGATGGGGTCTCAGCCCCTTGTGTCTGGATGGGGTCTCAGCCCCCTGGGGTCTCAGCCCCTTGTGTCTGGATGGGGTCTCAGCCCCTTGTGTCGGGATGGGGTCTCAGCCCCTTGTGTCTGGATGGGGTCTCAGCCCCTGGTGTCTGGATGGGGTCTCAGCCCCTTGTGTCTGGATGGGGTCTCAGCCCCTTGTGTCTGGATGGGGTCTCAGCCCCTTGTGTCTGGATGGGGTCTTGGCCGCTTGTGTCTGGATGGGGTCTCAGCCCCTTGTGTCTGGATGGGGTCTCAGCCCCTCGTGTCTGGATGGGGTCTCAGCCCCCTGGGGTCTCAACCCCTTGTGTCTGGATGGGGTCTCAGCCCCTTGTGTCGGGATGGGGTCTCAGCCCCTTGTGTCTGGATGGGGTCTCAGCCCCTTGTGTCTGGATGGGGTCTCAGCCCCTTGTGTCGGGATGGGGTCTCAGCCCCTTGTGTCTGGATGGCGTCTCAGCCCCTTGTATCTGGATGGAGTCTCAGCCCCTTGTGTCTGGATGGGGTCTCAGCCCCTTGTGTCTGGATGGGGTCTCAGCCCCTTGTGTCTGGATGGGGTCTCAGCCCCTTGTGTCTGGATGGGGTCTCAGCCCGTTGTGTCTGGATGGGGTCTCAGCCCCTTGTGTCTGCATGGGGTCTCAGCCCCTTGTGTCTGGATGGGGGTCTCAGCTCCTTGTGTCTGGATGGGGTCTCATCCCCTGGTGTCTGGATGGGGTCTCAGCCCCTTGTGTCTGGATGGGGTCTCAGCCCCTTGTGTCTGGATGGGGTCTCAGCCCCTGGTGTCTGGATGGGGTCTCAGCCCCTTGTGTCTGGATGGGGTCTCAGCCACTTGTGTCTGGATGGGGTCTCAGCCCCTGGTGTCTGGATGGGGTCTCAGCTCCTTGTGTCTGGATGGGGTCTCAGCCCCTGGTGTCTGGATGGGGTCTCAGCCCTTGTGTCTGGATGGGGTCTCAGCCCCTTGTGTCTGGATGGGGTCTCAGTGGCTTGTGTCTGGATGGGGTCTCAGCCCCTTGTGTCTGGATGGGGTCTCAGCCACTTGTGTCTGGATGGGGTCTGAGCCCCTGGTGTCTGGATGGGGTCTCAGCCCCTTGTGTCTGGATGGGGTCTCAGCCACTTGTGTCTGGATGGGGTCTCAGCCCCTTGTGTCTGGATGGGGTCTCACCCCCTTGTGTCTGGATGGGGTCTCAGCCCCTTGTGTCTGGATGGGGTCTCAGCCCCTTGTGTCTGGATCGGATCTCAGCCCCTTGTGTCTGGATGGGGTCTCAGCCCCTTGTTTCTGGATGGGGTCTCGGCCCCTTGTGTCTGGATGGGGTCTCAGCCCCTTGTGTCTGGATGGGGTCTCAGCCCCTCGTGTCTGGATGGGGTCTCGGCCCCTTGTGTCTGGATGGGGTCTCAGCCCCTTGTGTCTGGATGGGGTCTCAGCCCCCTGGGGTCTCAGCCCCTTGTGTCTGGATGGGGTCTCAGCCCCTTGTGTCGGGATGGGGTCTCAGCCCCTTGTGTCTGGATGGGGTCTCAGCCCCTGGTGTCTGGATGGGGTCTCAGCACCTTGTGTCTGGATGGGGTCTCAGCCCCTTGTGTCTGGATGGGGTCTCAGCCCCTTGTGTCTGGATGGGGTCTTGGCCCCTTGTGTCTGGATGGGGTCTCAGCCCCTTGTGTCTGGATGGGGTCTCAGCCCCTCGTGTCTGGATGGGGTCTCAGCCCCCTGGGGTCTCAGCCCCTTGTGTCTGGATGGGGTCTCAGCCCCTTGTGTCTGGATGGGGTCTCAGCCCCTTGTGTCGGGATGGGGTCTCAGCCCCTTGTGTCTGGATGGGGTCTCAGCCCCTTGTATCTGGATGGAGTCTCAGCCCCTTGTGTCTGGATGGGGTCTCAGCCCCTTGTGTCTGGATGGGGTCTCAGCCCCTTGTGTCTGGATGGGGTCTCAGTCCCTTGTGTCTGGATGGGGTCTCAGCCCCTTGTGTCTGGATGGGGTCTCAGCCCCTTGTGTCTGGATGGGGTCTCAGCCCCTGGTGTCTGGATGGGGTCTCAGTCCCTTGTGTCTGGATGGGGTCTCAGCCCCTTGTGTCTGGATGGGGTCTCAGCCCCTTGTGTCTGGATGGGGTCTCAGCCCCTTGTGTCTGGATGGGGTCTCAGCCCCTTGTGTCTGGATGGGGTCTAAGGCCCTTGTGTCTGGATGGGGTCTCAGCCCCTTGTGTCTGGATGGGGTCTCACCCCCTGTGTCTGGATGGGGTTTCAACCCCTTGTGTCTGGATGGGGTCTCAGCCCCTTGTGTCGGGATGGGGTCTCAGCCCCCTGGGGTCTCCGCCCCTTGTGTCTGGATGGGGTCTCAGCCCCTTGTGTCTGGATGGGGTCTCAGCCCCTGGTGTCTGGATGGGGTCTCACCCCCTTGTGTCTGGATGGGGTCTCAGCCCCTTGTGTCTGGATGGGGTCTCAGCCCCTTGTGTCTGGATGGGGTCTCAGCCCCTTGTGTCTGGATGGGGTCTCAGCCCCTTGTGTCTGGATGGGGTCTCAGCCCCTTGTGTCTGGATGGGGTCTCAGCCCCTTGTGTCTGGATGGGGTCTCAGCCCCTTGTGTCTGGATGGGGTTTCGGCCCCTTGTGTCTGGATGGGGTCTCGGCCCCTTGTGTCTGGATGGGGTCTCGGCCCCTTGTGTCTGGATGGGGTCTCAGCCCCTGGTGTCTGGATGGGGTCTCAGCCCCTTGTGTCTGGATGGGGTCTCAGCCCCTTGTGTCTGGATGGGGTCTCAGCCCCTTGTGTCTGGATGGGGTCTCAGCCCCTGGTGTCTGGATGGGGTCTCAGCCCCTTGTGTCTGGATGGGGTCTCAGCCCCTTGTGTCTGGATGGGGTCTCAGCCCCTTGTGTCTGGATGGGGTCTCAGCCCCTTGTGTCTGGATGGGGTCTCGGCCTCTCGTGTCTGGATGGGGTCTCAGCCCCTTGTGTCTGGATGGGGTCCTTGTGTCAGGATGGGGTCTCAGCCCCTTGTGTCTGGATGGGGTCTTGGCCCCTCGTGTCTGGATGGGGTCTCAGCCCCTTGTGTCTGGATGGGGTCCTTGTGTCTGGATGGGGTCTCAGCCCCTTGTGTCTGGATGGGGTCCTTGTGTCTGGATGGGGTCTCAGCCCCTTGTGTCTGGATGGGGTCTCAGCCCCTTGTGTCTGGATGGGGTCTCAGCCCCTTGTGTCTGGATGGGGTCTCAACCCCTTGTGTCTGGATGGGGTCTCAGCCCCTTGTGTCTGGATGGGGTCTCAGCCCCTTGTGTCTGGATGGGGTCTCAGCCCCTGGTGTCTGGATGGGGTCTCAGCCCCTTGTGTCTGGATGGGGTCTCAGCCCCTGGTGTCTGGATGGGGTCTCAGCCCCTTGTGTCTGGATGGGGTCTCAGCCCCTTGTGTCTGGATGGGGTTTCAGCCCCTTGTGTCTGGATGGGGTCTCACCCCCTTGTGTCTGGATGGGGTCTCAGACCCTTGTGTCTGGATGGGGTCTAAGGCCCTTGTGTCTGGATGGGGTCTCAGCCCCTTGTGTCTGGATGGGGTCTCAGTTCCTTGTGTCTGGATGGGGTCTCAGCCCCGGGTGTCTGGATGGGGTCTCAGCCCCTTGTGTCTGGATGGGGTCTCAGCCCCTTGTGTCTGGATGGGGTCTCAGCCCCGTGTGTCTGGATGGGGTCTCAGCCCCTTGTGTCTGGATGGGGTCTCAGCCCCTTGTGTCTGGATGGGGTCTCAGCCCCTTGTGTCTGGTGGGGTCTCAGCCCCTTGTGTCTGGATGGGGTCTCACCCCCTTGTGTCTGGATGGGGGCTCAGCCCCTTGTGTCTGGATGGGGTCTCAGCCCCTTGTGTCTGGATGGGGTCTCAGCCCCTTGTGTCTGGATGGGGTCTCAGCCCTGGTGTCTGGATGGGGTCTCGGCCCCTTGTGTCTGGATGGGGCCTCAGCCCCTTGTGTCTGGATGGGGGCTCAGCCCCTTGTGTCTGGATGGGGTCTCAGCCCCTTGTGTCTGGATGGGGTCTCAGCCCCTTGTGTCTGGATGGGGTCTCAGCCCTGGTGTCTGGATGGGGTCTCAGCCCCTTGTGTCTGGATGGGGCCTCCTCAGCCCCTTGTGTCTGGATGGGGTCTCAGCCCCTTGTGTCTGGATGGGGTCTCAGCCCCTGGTGTCTGGATGAGGTCTCAGCCCCTTGTGTCTGGATGGGGTCTCAGCCCCTGGTGTCTGGATGGGGTCTCAGCCCCTTGTGTCTGGATGGGGTCTCAGGCCCTTGTGTCTGGATGGGGTCTCAGCCCCTTGTGTCTGGATGAGGTCTCAGCCCCTTGTGTCTGGAAGGGGTCTCACCCCCTGGTGTCTGGATGGGGTCTCAGCCCCTTGTGTCTGGATGGGGTCTCAGCCCCTTGTGTCTGGATGGGGTCTCAGCCCCTTGTGTCTGGATGGGGTCCTTTGTGTCTGGATGGGGTCTCAGCCCCTTGTATCTGGATGGGGTCTCAGCCCCTTGTGTCTGGATGGGGTCCTTTGTGTCTGGATGGGGTCTCAGCCCCTTGTGTCGGGATGGGGTCTCAGCCCTGGTGTCTGGATGGGGTCTCAGCCCTTGTGTCTGGATGGGGTCTCAGCCCCTTGTGTCTGGATGGGGTCTCAGCCCCTTGTGTCTGGATGGGGTCTCAGCCCCCCCTTGTGTCTGGATGGGGTCTCAACCCCTGGTGTCTGGATGGGGTCTCAGCCGCTTATGTCTGGATGGGGTCTCACCCCCTTGTGTCTGGATGGGGTCTCAGCCCCTTGTGTCTGGATGGGGTCTCAGCCCCTTGTGTCTGGATGGGGTCTCAGCCCCTTGTGTCTAGATGGGGTCTCAGCCCCTTGTGTCTGGATGGGGTCTCACCCCCTTGTGTCTGGATGGGGTCTCAGCCCCTCGTGTCTGGATGGGGTCTCAGCCCCTTGTGTCTGGATGGGGTCTCAGCTCCTGGTGTCTGGATGGGGTCTCAGCCCCTTGTGTCTGGATGGGGTCTCAGCTCCTGGTGTCTGGATGGGGTCTCAGCCCCTTGTGTCTGGATGGGGTCTCAGCCCCTTGTGTCTGGATGGGGTCTCAGCTCCTGGTGTCTGGATGGGGTCTCAGCCCCTTGTGTCTGGATGGGGTCTCAGCTCCTGGTGTCTGGATGGGGTCTCAGCCCCTTGTGTCTGGATGGGTCTCAGCCCCTTGTGTCTGGATGGGGTCTCAGCCCCTTGTGTCTGGATGGGGTCTCAGCCCCTTGTGTCTGGATGGGGTCTCAGCTCCTGGTGTCTGGATGGGGTCTCAGCCCCTTGTGTCTGGATGGGGTCTCAGCCCCTTGTGTCTGGATGGGGTCTCAGCCCCTTGTGTCTGGATGGGGTCTCAGCCCCTTGTGTCTGGATGGGGTCTCAGCCCCTTGTGTCTGGATGGGGTCTCAGCCCCTTGTGTCTGGACAGGGTCTCAGCCCCTTGTGTGATGGGGTCTCAGCCCCTTGTGTCTGGATGGGGTCTCAGCCCCATGTGTCTGGATGGGGTCTTGTGTCTGGATGGGGTCTCAGCCCCTTGTGTCTGGATGGGGTCTCACCCCCTTGTGCCTGGATGGGGTCTCAGCCCCTTGTGTCTGGATGGGGTCTCAGCCCCTTGTGTCTGGATGGGGTCTCAGCCCCTTGTGTCTGGATGGGGTCTCAGCCCCTTGTGTCTGGATGGGGTCTCAGCCCCTTGTGTCTGGTCTCAGCCCCTTGTGTCGGGATGGGGTCTCATCCCCTTGTGTCTGGATGGGGTCTCAGCCCCTGGTGTCTGGATGGGGTCTCAGCCCCTTGTGTCTGGATGGGGTCTCAGCCCCTTGTGTCTGAATGGGGTCTCAGCCCCTCGTGTCTGGAAGGGGCCTCAGCCCCTGGTGTCTGGATGGGGTCTCAGCCCCTTGTGTCTGGATGGGGTCTCAGCTCCTTGTGTCTGGATGGGGTCTCAGTCCCTTGTGTCTGGATGGGGTCTCAGCCCCTTGTGTCTGGATGGGGTCTCAGCCCCTTGTGTCTGGATGGGGTCTTGTGTCTGGATGGGGTCTCAGCCCCTTGTGTCTGGATGGGGTCTCAGCCCCTTGTGTCTGGATGGGGTCTCAGCCCCTTGTGTCTGGATGGGGTCTCAGCCCCTTGTGTCTGGATGGGGTCTTGTGTCTGGATGGGGTCTCAGCCCCTTGTGTCTGGATGGGGTCTCAGCCCCTTGTGTCTGGATGGGGTCTCAGCCCCTTGTGTCTGGATGGGGTCTCAGCCCCTTGTGTCTGGATGGGGTCTCAGCCCCTTGTGTCTGGATGGGGTCTCAGCCCCTTGTGTCTGGATGGGGTCTCAGCTCCTTGTGTCTGGATGGGGTCTCAGCCCCTTGTGTCTGGATGGGGTCTCAGCCCCTGGTGTCTGGATGGGGTCTCAGCCCTTGTGTCTGGATGGGGTCTGACCCCCTCGTGTCTGGATGGGGTCTCAGCCCCTTGTGTCTGGATGGGGTCTCAGCCCCTTGTGTCTGGATGGGGTCTCAGCCCCTTGTGTCTGGATGGGGTCTTGTGTCTGCATGGGGTCTCAGCCCCTTGTGTCTGGATGGGGTCTCACCCCCTTGTGTCTGGATGGGGTCTCAGTCCCTTGTGTCTGGATGGGGTCTCAGCCCCTTGTGTCTGGATGGGGTCTCAGCCCCTGGTGTCTGGATGGGGTCTCAGCCCCCTGTGTCTGGATGGGGTCTCAGCCCCTTGTGTCTGGATGGGGTCTCAGCCCCTTGTGTCTGGATGGGGTCTCAGCCCCTTGTGTCTGGATGGGGTCTCAGCCCCTTGTGTCTGGATGGGGTCTCAGCCCCTTGTGTCTGGATGGGGTCTCAGGCCCTTGTGTCTGGATGGGGTCTCAGCCCCTTGTGTCTCGATGGGGTCTCAGCCCCTTGTGTCTGGATGCGGTCTCAGCCCCTTGTGTCTGGATGGGGTCTCAGCCCCTTGTGTCGGGATGGGGTCTCAGCCCCTTGTGTCTGGATGGGGTCTCAGCCCTGCTGCTGTGTCCAGTGTGCACCCCCACGGCTCACCTTTCTGTCCCCGAGGTTAGTTTCAATAAAAGTTTTCATCCCCTGTTCTCAGGTTCAACGCGAGTCACTTAAAAACAAACCCCTCCTGGTGCTGATGTGGGGGGTCGCTGCCCCGCCCCCTCCCCCAGCTGTTCCTGCAGCTGGCTCGGTGGTACAGGGCTCACGTTCTTCCTTTAGGTGCGTCAGGGTATGTTTGTAATCAAATGCAAAACCAACCCTGGTTATTTCAAAGTCACTTGTTTTGTTAATATTTATTGAAATATGACTTTATAAAAGGAAAAGAGGGCTCGTCCGGGATTTGAACCCGGGACCTCTCGCACCCTAAGCGAGAATCATACCCCTAGACCAACGAGCCAGCTGTGGTATGCAGAGGTACATGTTTTATATGTTGTGTCGATCTCTGCTAGGACTTTACCGGTATTTTATATCATTTTTGTCTGTTCCCTCCTTAGCCGCAGGTACTCCCAGAGGACAGACGGACGCTCTGTGGTAAATAAATAAATAATACCTCTATTTTTGACTAGATATACAATAACAGATAGCTCAATAAATAAGAGTCAAGATTCGAGGTAGCTGGAGTTTGCAGGTTTAATACAGCATAAAGGACAGGAACAGGACAACCTGCACAGGAATAGGATGGCAGCGCTGCACAACGGGGTAAGGGGGAAGTGGCGAAGAAGTGGGGACTTTAATAACAGTGTACAAGCATATATATACTTAAACGAAATACATGATGTTCAATACAATAGGCGTAGCAGTAGGCAGGGCCTGTAGCAGTCGCGAAAGATAAGGCTGAAAGTAGGTGTAACAAGAGGCGTGTACATAGACATGTGATGTAAACGTAACAGAATATGTCACAAATGGGGCGGAAACATGTAGGGGGCTACCTAAGGAGCCGGGACCTCTAACCTAGAGGTGCGCGCAAGCTGGCAATGACGTGTTACTAGGAGAAGCTGGGGGCTATGACTTCTGCGCTAGAAGGAGAGACTAAAGTCTGGAGAGTCAGAGCGACATGTACCTAAACACTATCTAGTATCTGATGTTTAGAGAACATGTTGATAGAATCCAAAAGTTATCAGGGTAAAGGCTAACAGACTCTAAGACTGGTGCATGCATTATTCTACATGTAGTGCGTGTTGAGGAATATTAAATGACCATTAATACAGTATTTCTCTTACATGGAGACGTAAAGGCTAGACCATGACGGAAACTATTGATGCGATTCAGTAGCTTAGGAATGCAGAGAAGGAGGGCTGGACTGATAACTAGAATCATAACATACTCTTGGCAGACTGGCAGGCAGAGCCAGGCCGAGCCGGGCACTGTGAGGCAGGAAGTAAGTGAAGGGTCAGGGATACAGGTGGGGGCTGTATCGCTCCTCGGAGAGGGTTCAGAAGACAGGAGCTGAATCTGAGTCCGGGCCCTTTTGAGGCCTAGAAACGGGGACTTTATAATGAAATAACGTGCACACTGTGAAACGTGGCAACGTAACTTTACATAGGCCTGATATTCGTTGTATTCACGAAAACTGGGAACTGGCATACTAGAGGTGGACACAACTGTAATTGCGTCTTAAATCGGTCATAAGGAATACATATGCATATTAATCATGCACATATAACATAAGATGGGGAACACGTAGGGACACAGAACATGGCAAAATTTACTTTTCCACATTCCCTCCTTGTCACTACGTTTCCATCAGGAAACATCTATATTCATGATACCATCTATCATTTCATACAGTATCATTTGCTCGTCTCGAATTTTCTTGGAACGGGATTTAGGACTAGGAATACAAGAGGTAGCACAAATGCCGCAAATCGCAGGGCCACATTGTATACAGAGGCAGCAACTGAATATGATCGCTACTGCAATACCTAGAAATGACAATACTTTCCATCCCCAGGCAGAAACTATACTCCAAAACCAACCGGACCATGTCCAGGTGCCTGGATTCTGGTGTAACTGATGGGCAATTTTATGAAGTCTGGTTATAGCTGAATAAACAGACGGCGCGTTATTAGGAATGAAAATGCAGCAACTAGATCCGATGACTCTACATGCTCCTCCTCTATCGGCCAGTATGACATCAAGAACGAGACGATTTTGGAGCATGACAAATCTCATAGCAGATTGCTCTTCGGTTAAATTACCTAGAGCAGAGGCAGTCTCATTCACTACTGCTTCAAGGGTTCTGGTCAATCTACGTATTAACTTACTATTCTGGATAGGTCCTATAAAAAAAAAGAAACCTTTATTGAAATCTGTATACTGTTCTAGAGCAGTTTCAGTTTGATCGACAATCGGGGACTCGATCTCCCTTCTATGTCTAATGTGTACTAGATGTGTGTTTCTATGATAATCGGATGGGGCTAGAAAAACTGGTGGCAGTAGGAAGGCAATGTAACAGGTTCCATCCCAATCGAGGGGCAGACGAACATATGCGGTCTGACCACAAACAAAATAAGAATGACGTGAAGCTTTGAAAATAGATTTCCCACTGTCACTATACTTGACAATAGTAGTACAATCACTATGTCCTACATGTGCGGAACCATTATTTCTGACACATAATTCGCCTTTGACTGGTAGTACTGAAATAGCAGGTAAGTCTGGAGTGGGATCAGACTGGACATTCAGGACCATGAAATTCGAAGAATAATTACCCAAATTATAAACTTCATTTTCTAGATCTAACCCTGTTCTGTGGGCGAGACCTTGCTTGTCTGGAAAACATGTACTGTTCAGAAGGGACATATCATTTGAAGATGACGTTAACATGGACCAGGCTCCACACGAACCATTATGTGAAAACGGATAAGGAAACAGTGGCAGAACTCCCTTCGGTGTCTGGAAAGGGGGGAGTCGACCACACACCCAACAATTAGTGGCATTGCTGGTCTGGTGTGAATAATGTAACATACGGATAAAGGAATTGTTGCGCATAGCAAGACGATAGGATAGTTCATGAGGAGGCAGATCACTAAACGTGTGCTCTACTGTAGCATTAGAAAACTTATTTACATGAGAAATTGGAAAACATAGATGAAATGCATAACTCGTGCAGGTAACCATCAAGCTTAAAAATAATATAAAACTTAGAAAAACTATACATCGGATTGAGTTTTGACTAACTCTCTCACTATGGGGGTCTATCTCATACATGTCAGATACCTGTCTAACCGTTTCACCCAGGGGGACTTAGACAATTAAACTGGCTGACTTATTTTACTAGACCGTAGCTTCTGTTTATACTCCTGTTGCGGAGTTCTCTCTAACAGGGGAGGATTTGAGGCAAAGTCATTAGCGGGACAGTCCTTGATAATAGGGCAATGTTCAGATTTGGAAGTGTCTGTAGAAGTGTCTTTGAGTCCGTGAAATTTCTTAACATGCGACAGATGCACCCAGCCTTTCCTGCCTTCCAACTTCACGGCCGTGCGGGTGGTTAGAAGGACTAACTTCGGCTCCTTCCAGCGAGGCTCCAGCGGACTTGAACGATCAAAATTCCGGATTAAGACCAGGGTGCCGGGAAGGACCTCGTGTGGCTTGACTTCAGTATTGTCGGGAAATGCAGCGGCAACCTGTGAACGACAAGAGTGTAGGGCAGACATCAAGGAAGCTAGGTAATCTGTCAGCATATTACTGGAAACATCTGTAATACTTCGGGGTCTGGGTGTACCCCACATGTTCGGGGGGCGGCCGAATACGACCTCATAAGGGGACAGGCCTGATCTGGAATGTGCGACCATGCGCATATAAAATAGGGCGACTGGCAGGGCAACTAACCAGTCTACACCTTTTTCTTGACAGACTTTGGCAATACGGATTTTCAAGGTTTGATTATGTCTCTCTACGAGACCGGCTGCTTCTGGATGGCGTACACAATGGAACTTCCACTGGTACCCTAGCAACAGGGAAACGTGCTTCATTAGTTCAGATGAGAATGGCTGGCCGTTATCAGAATACATGACCCTTGGGAGTCCATAGCGGGGGAAAAATTCACGAACCAACTGCTTGGCAGTGGTCGCGGCTGTGTAATCTGGGACTGGATATGCTTCTGTCCACCTGGACAAAGCGCATACAACTACAAGGACATACTTGAAACCTCGACATCGCTCCATCTGAATATAATCCATCTGGAGGACTTCAAAAGGGTGGTCAGGGGGCTGGAATCCACCTTGTTCCACCGGGACACTTTTACCTGGATTGAACTGGCAACATATCATACAGGTACGGACTTTCTGCTTGGCTGCAGCTCGTAAATGCTTGTTGAACCAAAGGGTCTGGATACTGTCTAACATGGCTTTTTCTCCTAAGTGTGCTGGACTATGTGCGGTATTGATAATGACTTGAACCATAGAGTCGGGGAGAAACCATATGGCTTTTCCCTTTGTCACCCATCCCTGATCTGTCTGGACCCCTCCTTGTTCGGACCATTTCTTGATTTCTTCGGGAGTAGCATGTAACTGGATATCTATGACATCTTGAGTAGGGTCCTTAACTGTCATACAAGTAGTCTGTTCTAGAGTGGATGTCGGTGTCTTGTTAACTGGAATATCTGGTGTCTGTGCTGTAAGCTTGGCTGTTCGATCTGCTAGATCATTACCTTGGGAAATAATGTCAGTGACTTTAGTGTGTGCTTTGCACTTCATGATAGCGATAGCTGTCGGTAAATGTATTGCATCTAACAGAGCTTGAATAAGGAGACCATGCTGAATCTTGGTTCCATGAGAAGTCATGAAACCTCTCTCCTGCCAGAGCACTCCGAAGTCGTGTACAACTCCAAATGCGTAGCGTGAATCTGTGTAAATATTAACTTTCAGGTTCTTGGCGTGTATGCAGGCTTGAGTCAGAGCAACTAGCTCTGCTGCTTGAGCGGACAGGGTGTCAATACGGTGTGTTTCAATAACTTTAGTGTCAGTAGTCACTGCATACGCGGCTACTAGTTCTCCTGTACTTGTTCTCATACATGAACCATCCACATAAAGTGTCAGGTCGGGATCTGGTAAGGCAATGTCTGTCAGATCTTGTCTTGGCTTAGTCATAGTGTTAACAACTTCCACACAATCATGTGTGGCAGGATTCGAAGTAACTGACGGTAACAGTGTAGCAGGATTTAGAACGTTGCAGCGTCTGATTTCTATGTGTGGCTGGAACAGTGTCAGTTCATAACCTGTCAAACGTGCAATTGTCAAGTGCTGAGTCTGTGTTCGGTTTAATAGAACTTCCACGGAGTGTGGAACTTGTACTGTCAAGGAATGTCCTAATACTATGGAATCACTTTGTCTGATAGCTAGTGCTGTGGCTGCAACTGACTTGAGGCACGCAGGTAGAGCCTGAGCTACTGGATCTAGTGTGCTCGAAAAATAAGCACAGGGTTTGTATTGTCCGGCTTGATCTTGTGTGAGAACAGATAATGCTGTACCATCACGTTCTGTGACAAAAAGTGTAAAAGGCTTACTGTAGTTCGGTGTTGCTAGAACAGGTGCTTGGCATAAAGCTTTCTTCAACTCATTAAAACTAAGTGTATGTTCAGATGTCCAAGGGAGAACAGTCGATACGGCTGCCTCCTGTGTCGTTAACTGTATCAGTGGCTTGGCTAGAAATGCATACTGAGGAATCCATTGTCTGCAATAAGAAGTAAGGCCGATAAAAGCACGCACCTCCTTCTGTGTCTTGGGCTGTGGAAGACTCGCTATTAACTGGATACGGTCGGGTGTCAACTGCCTACCCCACTTGGACAGTAAGTGGCCTAAGTAGATCACTTGCTGGACACAGAATTGGAGCTTCGAAGGGGACACCTTGTGCCCCATCTCGGCTAGGAAATACAGGACTGTAAGTGATGCTCGCTCGCAAGCACGTTCAGAACGGGCTGTGATCAGTAGATCATCGACATACTGGAGCAGGGCAGTGTCAGTTGGCATGTGAATATTGTCTAGTTGTCTCTTAAGTGCTTGACTGTAAATGCTAGGACTTTCTGTGAAACCTTGAGGAGCTCGTGTGAATTTATAGCTCCTTCCATTTAAACAAAAACCGAAAAGGTACTGGCTATCTGGATGAATTGGAACACTGAAAAATGCGTTCTTGAGGTCTATTACTGTGAAAAATATTGCCTCAGAATCAATAGCTGTCAATAGAGATGAGATATCTGGGACTACTGGATACTGGGGAATAATACATTTATTGAGTTCTCGAAGGTCAATCACTAATCGATATACTGGGGGTGCATTTGGATCAGTACGTTTCATGACTGGAATGATAGGAGAATTACATACATTGGAGTCAGTTTCTACAACTACTCCTTGAGCCATGAGCTCGTCAATAATTTTGGATAAGGCTGCTACAGCCTCAGGTGGCAATCTGTACTGTCTGATTCGTGGCAGGACTATACCTTGCTTGAGAGTCACACGATGGGGTGTGATCTGCATAAAACCAACATCAGTTGGACCTTGCGCCCATAGATGCTGCGGAACATTAGACAATCTCGGATCAAAATCTCGTAAAACATAGTGACCCTTGAAGTCACGTAAAAACAAACGTATTCCCTCTGGGGAACAACAAATAACTGCACCTAATTCCTTTAATGTCTTTATACCTAACAAATTTTCTGGACATGACTTCGTAAGTAATAGATCAGTAGTTCGGGACAATGGACCTACTTCTAGAGTAACTGGTTTTGATATCTCGTTTACAATAGGCTTTCCTGAAAATCCAAGGGAAACATTTCTAGAGCCTGAGAGCGGAGCCCCTGGAACTTCGTCATGACTTATAGTAGTCCTACTTGCCCCTGTATCAATCAGAAACTTTCTGTCTTTCCCTAATACTTGACTATGAACATAGGGACCTTCTTGATCTACAGGAATCTCGATGAGAGGCAAGCCTACCTCCCTCTCTAGGCTGTTTCATGAATACGCTTGATACTCTGGATACTCTGTCTGTGCATACTGGTACATCTGCTGTGTAACATGCTGTGTTGCAGCGATAGGCTGCGGTACTGGAACTGTCTGTTGTGCATTCTGTGGCTGAGAAGTCTGTGAAACTTGTTCTTGTCTAGGCGGACGTGGTCTTTCTTTAGTTTTACCAGTGGCTATATTGTGTTTCAGAACTGCACACTCGTTTATGAAATGACCTGGCTGTTTACAATAATTGCATGTCCCTTTAACGGGAGCTGTAGGATGACTGGCTTGACTCGGACCCCTCTTCTGACTGTCTTGAGGAACAGATTGTGCAACTAGTACTTTCATTTTCGTGTCTTTCATACGTCTTCTCTCGTGTTCTTGTTCTTCTCTGATTCTATTCTGGTGATACTGGAGCATCTGTAACATCTGGGACGGGGTACTAGCTTGCCACGTACTTTCGACTTTCAAAACTCGATTCTTAACTTGTGGACTTGAATTCTCGACTAATTTAGTAACAAAAAGATGAGGGTATGACTCGCTACTCGTTTTCAAACCACTGTTTATTATAAAACATTTCTCAAATCTAGAATAAAAATCACTAGTGTCTTCGTCTTGTTTCTGTTTACAGGCTGAGATTGCATCCCAGTCTTCCTTTTTAGTGGCTAATAATCTAGGCAAAACTTGTATTAACAGTTCAGGTAATTCTTTACATTTATCTCCAAGACCGGTACCTGGTACTCGTATCTTATCTTCAGCTTCTAGAGCTGTCCAATCAATCTTTTTCTCTCCCACCTCCCAATCTTTTTCCTTGAGTTTTTCATATATGCCCGCAGGCAACAGGACTTTTAGCATTTTAATAATATCTGGATACGTGTATTCTCCCATACGGAGCATGTCTTTTAATTCTCGGTGGAACCCTGCTGGATCTTTGTCGTGACAGGGAATTAATTTCTTCATTTCTAAGAGTTCCATCTTGGTAACTGGGGTGTAAACAAATACTCGTTGCATTTCACCACCCGCTGTCCTAACTGGGTGTACTTCTCGTAACGGATGCTGTCTATCTATGTAAAACGGTTTACTTTCCGGGGGTGAGACATGAACAAAATGCGGATTCAGAAACGTTCTATATTTGTGGCGCTGTTCTAGAATGACACTAATTAAATCGGTACCTAAACCTTTCCATCTATACTGGAGTAACTCGTTCAGGATATCATGTAACGGACCTGGATCAGAATGTTGACTCTCATACAATGTAATGAGGTGCTGGATCATATACATACCCACCAGTCGCTGCTCGGCTGGGGGCAGTTTCAGAAACATTTGTGCCACTATTTCGTCTGGAAAAGTGGTAGAATCAGTAATCCATCGGACTGCTGATCGGGCTAGTTCTTGTTCATGCATGGTACTTAACTCATTATAACCGATTCGTGATTTCAGAATTTGATCGGTGGCTTGAAATACTTGTTCTAGAGAGCCTTGTTCTGGCGCTGGAAGATGAAAGACTTTCTTGTGTTCCAGGCGTGACTGTCGGTCTGGAAATCTAGATTTACCTACATACGCTATTCTGGCGGTATTCTCGTCGTTTACCTCTTCACTAGAAGAGTCATTTTCTTTCTCGCTTCCTAGAGCTTCTTTGCGTTGTTCGTGTAACCTTATTATTTCTTTACGTATTTTCTTGTACATACTTTCTATACTATTGAGTGTTTTGTGCTTACCCTCGGCTATATTATCACTCCACCTTGTCAGAACTTTCATTTTGGTCGGATCTTTAGTCGGGGAATCTTGTTCCCGTATTAAACAATTGATCAGAAACTTTAATAACATAAACTGGATCTCAGATTTCCTGAGAGACATGACTTCACCAATACTTTCTGGATCTTGTCCTGTACGGATGAAACTATACATTCTGTCTAGATCCTCTTTCATATTCGGTAGGGTGACCAAATACTCGGACACCTGTCTTATACGTACGGAATATATAACCATACTATCCTCGCCTGGGACTGGATCATAACAGCATTCAGTAAGAAGTCGCCTGATTTCTGCAATGGACTTATATTTAGGCGTACGCTGTAACGCACGTTCATGTAACTCGACTGGCCCTAGACGTCTATTTGGCGGCGGGGTACCAGGAGGACCTCCTCCTGCGGCCCCTAAACTGGAATCGTCGACTGATACTCTTCGTGCTGGCAGAGTGACTGATGTGGCGGGAATTTGTACTACGGACTGGACCGGGGGTACCGTAACGGGTGCTGTAACAGGTGCCCCGGTGGCTGGAGGACCATGAATTACATTATTTACAGGAGCTGGTGGAACAGGATTTGCATATTCCGGGACTGTGTCGTCCAAATAGGACGAGAGAAAAATATCAGCTGCGGTCGGTTTGTGACGTAGCTTGGTCGGAACTAAAGGCGGCGGAAAATTACTGGATGCCTCCGGGGTTGCTTTTGGCAAGCCCTCAGCAAGAAGAGGATATATACCCTTAATGAGGGCATTTCTCTGTCTATCTGACTGTTCGGTTTTAACTCGTTCACCTATCTCGATTAGTTCCCTTTCTTGGGCTCTTTCTAAGGATTCTCTACTTAATTCTGACTTTCTGATTTCTTTTTCGGTTCTTTTATGAGATTCTTTGCGCCATAACTCGATGGCATCTTTCTGTGACTGTCTGGCTTTCTTTTTCCATAATACTTCTTCTACTCGCATGATGCACTCGGCATCCCATGTACCCGATACGGGCCATCTATACTTTTCTTCTAACTGTTTGGTGTACTCTACCCATAAATCCAGATACAATATGGCACTTATGCCATGCTTTTGATACATAAAATGACCTGGACTGTCCCTAGGCGGGACAGGAACTGCTTCTTCTAACAGACCTTTTCTAGTTTTTAACTGACGTAATTTTGAGAACAGAGGCATGACTGAACTGTAGTCTAGACACAATACAATACACAAGGAACACGATAATTACCGAAGAACACCACTCTCATACCACGACATTGAAATACATGAATGACATTTAAAATAACAGTTCGGACAAAATACTACCTGGAATACCGAAAACAGAATACATGAATTTCTCGAAAACAGAACGGACTAGAACAGAAACTAGATGCACTGCTAAAACAGTACGAAACTTACCGGTCTCATAAAGAGACACGTCAGGACCCGCATCCACCTAAGTGGACACTTCGTGTTGGATCTGTGTACCCAAACCCTCGGACCAGAGACAATGCAATTGACCCTGTCTAGATACTACCCCAGCAACGGTACTCACCGGGCAGCAAGAACGGAAGGCCTCGGACTGGACTGGACTGCTACGACGACGGACGGACGAACTTCGGACTTCTGTTACGGGTGGGCCTCCGGATACCTCGGACCTTGGACTCTCGGCTTGGGCTCTGGTCGGGACTCGCCGCGTTCCTCCACCGCCTCGTCTGGATGCTGGACCGCAACCTCCGTCTCCTCCGTGGGCCTGAGGGATACTTGAAGCAGAAATATCTGCACGTGCACGGTATGGTTCCGTCACGGCTGCAGAGGATCAGGGGGCTTGCGTGGCTTCACCGGCGCGTGGGGAAAGGGCAAGTCCCTATTCGGGCGCCATTATGTGGTAAATAAATAAATAATACCTCTATTTTTGACTAGATATACAATAACAGATAGCTCAATAAATAAGAGTCAAGATTCGAGGTAGCTGGAGTTTGCAGGTTTAATACAGCATAAAGGACAGGAACAGGACAACCTGCACAGGAATAGGATGGCAGCGCTGCACAACGGGGTAAGGGGGAAGTGGCGAAGAAGTGGGGACTTTAATAACAGTGTACAAGCATATATATACTTAAACGAAATACATGATGTTCAATACAATAGGCGTAGCAGTAGGCAGGGCCTGTAGCAGTCGCGAAAGATAAGGCTGAAAGTAGGTGTAACAAGAGGCGTGTACATAGACATGTGATGTAAACGTAACAGAATATGTCACAAATGGGGCGGAAACATGGAGGGGGCTACCTAAGGAGCCGGGACCTCTAACCTAGAGGTGCGCGCAAGCTGGCAATGACGTGTTACTAGGAGAAGCTGGGGGCTATGACTTCTGCGCTAGAAGGAGAGACTAAAGTCTGGAGAGTCAGAGCGACATGTACCTAAACACTATCTAGTATCTGATGTTTAGAGAACATGTTGATAGAATCCAAAAGTTATCAGGGTAAAGGCTAACAGACTCTAAGACTGGTGCATGCATTATTCTACATGTAGTGCGTGTTGAGGAATATTAAATGACCATTAATACAGTATTTCTCTTACATGGAGACGTAAAGGCTAGACCATGACGGAAACTATTGATGCGATTCAGTAGCTTAGGAATGCAGAGAAGGAGGGCTGGACTGATAACTAGAATCATAACATACTCTTGGCAGACTGGCAGGCAGAGCCAGGCCGAGCCGGGCACTGTGAGGCAGGAAGTAAGTGAAGGGTCAGGGATACAGGTGGGGGCTGTATCGCTCCTCGGAGAGGGTTCAGAAGACAGGAGCTGAATCTGAGTCCGGGCCCTTTTGAGGCCTAGAAACGGGGACTTTATAATGAAATAACGTGCACACTGTGAAACGTGGCAACGTAACTTTACATAGGCCTGATATTCGTTGTATTCACGAAAACTGGGAACTGGCATACTAGAGGTGGACACAACTGTAATTGCGTCTTAAATCGGTCATAAGGAATACATATGCATATTAATCATGCACATATAACATAAGATGGGGAACACGTAGGGACACAGAACATGGCAAAATTTACTTTTCCACAGCTCCATGGCAGGGTCTCCGGACTCAGATATTCTTCTTTCAGCAAATGCCTGCTTCCTTTGATTCAAAACTACAAAGAGAAGGAAACATCCACCACACACCTCTGCATAATATTGTAGGAGAGGATCACACATTGAGGGCTTCACTTACAAGAAACGGACGCTGCAGCATTGAGGCATCAGTTTCCTTGCGCCCGCACCAAATGCGACACTATGGATGCGCTATATTTACAATACAAGGCTCCATGGCGCACAGATTAACAGATGCGTCAGAAATTCTGACACATCTGTTGGCGCAAAAGTGATGCATTGCTGGAGTTGCTCCTAAAACTGATGCAACTCCAGCAATGCGTCAGAACACATAGGCAAAAACGGCCCTGTAACAAACTCGGCCCCCAGGGGCCCAAAATCGGCCCGACCGGTGCGGCGCACCGGGGGATTGCCCAGTGCCCACCTATGGCCAGTCCGGCCCTGGTTGGAGCAGGCAAAAGGATTTTAACTCAGTGAAATCATAGAGTGACGCAGTGAAATGTAAATTTCACTGCGCCCGCTCTACACCGCTTTTTGCGTGGAAACACCTACCCTGCATACTTTATACCTGACGCAGGTATAATGTACCGCAGTGCTCTACAAACTGATACACTGGACGCAACGTCAGTTTGTAGATATGGCACATTGTGGTGCACTGATTGCGCCGCCGCTGCATCAAAAAAAGTGATGGAGCGGGGGCACAAGGGGCTTGTAAATGATGCCCTGAGTCTGTCAACTTTATAAAAGTGTAATTCCTATTTCACTCAGGCTGAAGCGTTTACATTAGGAAAGTAAGAACATGTATTTCTCAGACAGGGATCATTCTACATTATTAATGGATCCATAGCACATGGGTTAAATTTTTTAATTCATAAAGTCTATTTCAGTCCAATTAAGACAACAGACACTAAAGGGTTAAAAGGTCACAGCATGGCACTAATAAGAAAAAATCCCAAAACAATTAAAAAGGAGTTATGTTATGTTACAAGTTTTTATATAGCGCTCAGCTACCCCAGCCAAGGGGCGTCCCGGCGCTGTCAAATAGCAAGGAGGGCAGCTGCCTCTACAAAGCACGGCAGGCCCTAACATGACAAGCCCTAGGATTTAGTCTGAGGGAAAAAGGTAAGTCTTAATGGCTTTCCTGAAAGTCAAGAGATCATTTAAGCCAAGCAGCTGGGACGGCAAGGCATTCCATAATTTAGCAGCCAGATAGCGGAAGGAGTGACCGCCCATCCGAGAGCGTTTCACCCCAGGGACCGCAACCAGGTGCTGGCCTTCCGACTGCAAAGATCGTCGTAAGTAACGAACAAAGCATAGGTGGAGTCACAAGTTTTAGGATCTTGAATGAGAGACAGAGAGCCTTAAATTGAATCTGTTTAGCCACAGGCAACTAATGGAGTTTACTTAAGGTGCCCTCAACCGGATGAGAGCGAGGGAGGCCAACCAAAATTTTTGCTGCCGCATTTTGCACCCGCTGCATTCTTCCAATCTCTGCCTGGTTGGCCCCTAACAACAAGGAGCTCGCATAGTCCAAGCGAGAGAGAATAGTCGATTGCACTATGAGCTGGTGGGTAGGAGGATCAACATTTTTTAAAATAAGTTTGAGATTCCGTAGGATCCCAAAACATGTGCCTGCCGTTTTCTTGGTGTGGGTGCTAAGAATGAGAGAGGAATCTATCCAGACCCCAAGGATTTTCACTTCTGATTTTGAGTTGGGAAAGTTCCCCAAAGTATTGGGCCACCATTTTTCGCACCACGCAGAAGCGTTTTTTCCCACTAATAAAACCTCAGTCTTACTCGCATTAAACTGCAGATAATTAGAGGTCATCCAATTAACCACTGCCATTAGGCCACTCTTAAACCTGGTGGCACTCAAAACGGAATCCTCTGTCAGTGCCACCACTAGCTGCGTATCGTCAGCATATGAGACCATTGAGAGATCCCATAGCTTAGCAACCGCAGCCAAAGGCTGTACGTAAAGATTGAATAACGTAGGGCTGAGTGCCGAGCCCTGTGGGACTCCCTGCTCAATGGGTCGTTCTGTGGAAAGGAACAGGGGAGTGGAAACCCGAAAGGATATTCCTGTTAGAAAGGCTCTGAACCACTCCAGAGCGAGTCCCCCGACACCGGCTTCTTCCAGGCGATGTAACAAAACTGCATGCAAGACCGTGGCGAAGGCAACACTCAGATCCAACAGGATCAGTGCCGCCGTTTGACCAGAGTCCAGGATGGTCCGCAGATGTTCCGTCATACTCAAAAGTGCCGTCTCAGTGCTGTGACCGGGTCGGAAGCCATGCCGCTAGGCATCCAGAGTATTGTTAGAGCAGAGAAAGCTGATAAGAATACTATTGACGTGGGATTCTGCCACCTTGGCTGGCCAAGGGAGCAGGGAAATAGGCCTGAAATTCTCAGGTTTGGTGGAATCCAACATAGGTTTTTTAATAATGGGGGATACCCATGCCTGTTTCCATCTTGCCGGTATCACGGCTGATTCAAAGGAGGAGTTAATTATCTGGCGAAGAGGGTTAAGCACAAGCGCCGGTGTCTCCCTATATTGGGCAGGTTTTAAGGGGTCAGCAAGGGAGCCATACTTGATTTTCCCACATAGTCTAATGAATTCATCATGGGAGATTTCAGGAATCACCGTGAGTTTGGTAGTTGACTCAGCACTAACAGGGGTGGGTAAAGGTGTAGGCAAAAAGGATCTATAAATTGCACGCACTGTTTCGACAAAGATGGAAGCTAATTCTTCGCAGTGTGTTTCAGAGACAATTACCAGTGTCGAGGCTTTTTTGGCGAGTCTAAACTATGTTAATTTATTTTCAGCCTAGCTGTAAGCCATCAAAAAGTCCAACACCATATCCAATATGATGCAATTCCACAATATTCAATTTTCAAGAGTCTTGAAATTACGTTTCATAATCCAACTTCTGTTCATCTTTCAGAACAACACTTTTTACCAATCAGCCCAGTCAATGCGTTTCGCCCCTGAGGACTACATCAGGGTTCTGCATCCCAGTACCACATATTTCGAATGGTGTTTAGTTTACCGTCTGGTTCAGTGTCTTCCTGGGGAATCAGTCTCTTTCCCTGGGTAGTATAGTGCCTCCCTGATTTATCTCATCCGTGTGTCGAGGTAGAATGTCATGAAAAAGCACCTAGATTTTGGTTGCTCGATAGTTGTTGCTTATAAGAATGTGAGGTCACGAAAAGTAGGGCGTACAAGTTTAAAAGATATACAGTAAATCGCACTAATGCGACGCTAGGGCCCACACTGCTGGTGTTTATTTTTGGTGTCTAATAAGAGATAATGCCTAGTCAGGAAGGGTGCAGATGGTGTAAGCTCCAGAGCAGAGTGAGAGGGCATCAGGGTTACATGCTCACTCTATGACGGGCTGTGTCTGTGACCCTTGGCCAATCACAATCACTGGTGCATTCCTACTAAGGAAAGACACCTTTCCCCTTTAGGGAGTGTCTGCTGTCCTTGGCAGAGCCAGACAGGCCTTTTATTCCATCAGGCATTTCCCCAGTAGGCTACAAAACACAGTACACATGGAAAGAGGAAAAATTCAAGAGAAATACAAATATTTCTGCTCTTTATGCTGACTTTGTGAAGGCGTACGATTTTGGCGCTGCCCCAGGTTCATGTGATTAAGTAAATCTGGGGCAGCACCAAAATCCATGGGTGTTGCATGGGAAAACCCAGCATCAACACCCATGGAATGATTCCTACCGCAGAGTACGGCAACACAGTTACTTGCGCTTCTTTGTCTTACTCTATATCTATGAGGCCATGCGACGCCCCACAAAGTGACTTTGTGTTGCCTCATAGATGTGATTGAGGCGCCTGAGCCATTGGAGCATCAAAAAAAGTGACGACCCGGCGGTGCAGGCACCATTTATTGTCCGAAATATACGGTTGCTGTCCACGTGTCTTAATTAAGCAGCTTTCGGTACTTTCCACTGTAATGCAATGTATTAGCCCTAGTACTTTTCCATAGAAATAATTGCAATATTACAGCACGTACCAGACATATTTCTAAATGTGACATGCTGAAATTACTTGTGGCTCAGCTAGCATCCTTCGCTGTTCTGGTATCTCTCTTAGCCAAGCCTTGCGTTTGTGGTAAATAAATAAATTATTACCGGATCTATTTTTGACTATAATCAATAAACAGGTAGCTCAATAAATAAGAGTCAAGATTCGAGGTAGTTGGAGTTTGACAGGCTTTAATCAAGCATAAAGGACAGGAACAGGACAGCCTGTACAAGAGTAGGATGGCAGGGCCCGACAGCTGTCGGGCAGGATCTGGGAATTGGCTAGCAAACTTTAATATCCGGGCACAATATATATAGTTAAACAAAATACATTACATTCAATACAGTAGGCGTAGCAGTAGGCGGGGTTTGTAGCAGTCGCGAAAGATAAGGGCAAAACTGATGCAACAAGAAGGCGTGTACAGGGCGTATACATAGACATGTGATACAAACGTAACAGAATATGTCATAAACGGGGCGGAAACATGGAGGGGGCTGTCTGAGCAGCTGGGACCTCTAACCTAGTGGTGCGCGCAAACTGGCAATGATGTGTTACTAGGGAGAACTGGGGGCTATGACTTCTGCGCTAGAAGAGGAGACTAAAGTCTGGAGTGTCAGAGCGACATGTACCCAGGCATATCTAGTATCTGGTGTTTAGAGTACATGTTGATAGAATCCAAAAGTTATCAGAGTAAAGGCTAACAGACATTAAGACTGGTGCATGCATAATTCTACTTGTAGTGCGTGTGCGAGGAATATTCTATGAATATTAATACAGTATTTCTCTTACATGGAGACATAAAGGCTAGACCATGACGGAAACTATTGATGCGATTCAGTAGCTTAGGAATGCAGAGAAGGAGGGCTGGACTGATAACTAGAAACATAACATACTCTTGGCAGACTGGGAGGCAGAGCCAGGCCGAGCCGGGCACTGCGAGGCATGAAAGTAAGCTAAGGGTCAGGGATACAGGTGGGGGCTGTATCGCTCCTTGGAGAGGGTTCAGGAAACAGGAGCTGAATCTGAGTCCGGGCCCTTTTGAGGCCTAGAAACGGGGATAATTCAATGAATTAACGTGCACACTGTAAAACGTGGCAACGTAGCTTTACATAGGCCTAATATTCGTTGTATTCACGAGGACTGGAAACTGACATACTAGAGATGGACACAACTGTAATTGCGTCTTTAATTGATCAGAAGGGAATACATGCATATCGATCATGCACATATGACATAACATGGGGAACACGTAGGCACATACAACATGGCAAAATTTACTTTTCCACATTCCCTCCTTGTGCCCTACGTTTCCATCAGGAAACATCTATATTCATGATACCATCTATCATTTCATATAGCATCATTTGCTCGTCTCGAATTGTCTTGGAACGGGACTTAGGACTAGGAATACAAGAGGTAGCGCACATGCCGCAAATCGCAGGGCCACATTGTATACAGAGGCAGCAACTGAATATGATCATTACTGCAATACCTAGGAATGATAATACTTTCCATCCCCAAGCAGATATAATACTCCAGAGCCAACCGGACCATGTCCAGGTGCCTGGATTCTGGTGTAACTGATGGGCAATTTTATGAAGTCTGGTTATAGCTGAATAAACAGACGGCGCGTTATTAGGAATGAAAATGCAGCAACTAGATCCGATGACTCTACATGCTCCTCCTCTATTGGCCAGTATGACGTCAAGAACGAGACGATTTTGGAGCACGACAAATCTCATAGCAGATTGCTCTTCGGTTAAGTTACCTAGAGCAGAAGTAGTCTCATTCACTACTGCTTCAAGGGTTCTGGTTAACCTACGGATTAACTTACTATTCTGGATAGGTCCTATAAAGAAGAAGAAACCTTTATTGAAGTCTGTGTACTGTTCTAGAGCAGTTTCAGTTTGATCGACAATTGGGGACTCAATCTCCCTTCTATGTCTGACGTGAACTAGATGTGTGTTTCTGTGATAATCAGATGGGGCTAGAAAAACTGGTGGCAGTAGGAAGGCAATGTAACATGTTCCATCCCAATCGAGGGGCAGACGAAAATATGCGGTCTGACCACAAACAAAATAAGAATGACGTGAAGCTTTGAGAATAGATTTCCCACTGTCACTATACTCGACAGTAGTAGTACAATCACTATGTCCTACATGCGCGGAACCATTCTTTCTGACACATAATTCGCCTTTGACTGGTAGTACTGAAATAGCAGGTAAGTCTGGAGTAGTATCGGACTGAACATTCAGGACCATAAAATTCGAAGAATCATTACCTAAATTATAAACTTCATTTTCTAGATCTAACCCTGTTCTATGGGAGAGACCTTGCTTGTCTGGAAAACATGCTCTATTCAGAAGGGACATATCATTTGAAGATGACGTTAACGTGGACCATGCTCCACACGAACCATTATGTGAAAACGGATAAGGAAAGAGTGGCAGAACTCCCTTCGGCGTCTGGTAAGGGGGGAGTCGACCACACACCCAACAATTAGTGGCATTGCTGGTCTGGTGTGAATAGTGTAACATTCTTATAAATGTATTATTTCTCATGGCAAGACGATAGGATAACTCGTGAGGAGGCAGATCACTAAATGTGTGCTCTACTGTAGCATTAGAAAACTTATTTACATGAGAAATTGGAAAACATAAATGTAATGCATAACTTGTGCAGGTAACCATCAAACTTAGAAACAATATAAAACTTAGAAAAACGATACATCTTATAGAGTTTTGACTAACTCTCTCACTATGGGGGTCTATCTCATACATGTCAGATACCTGTCTAACCGTTTCACCCGAGAGGGACTTAGACAATTAAACTGGCTGACTTATTTTACTAGACCGGAGCTTTAACTTATACTCCTGTTGCGGAGTTTTCTCTAACAGAGGAACTTTCAGTTCAGGATTCAGATCAAAGTCTGGTTTCAGGCAGTCTTTAGAAATGGAACAGTTCTTTGAGAATGTTTTTTCTCGAACTCCATGGAACTTCTTTACATGGGACAGATGGACCCACCCCTTGCGGCCTTCCAACTTCACGGCCGTGCGGGTGGTCAGGAGGACAAGTCGCGGCTCTTTCCAACGAGGCTCCAGCGGACTTGAACGATCAAAGTTCCTTACGAGGACGAGGTCGCCTGGAATGACCTCATGCGGTTTCACTTCGGTATTGTCTGGAAATGCAGCGGCAACCTGGGAACGACAAGAGTGTAGGGCAGACATCAAGGAAGCTAGGTAATCTGTCAACATATTACTGGAAACATCTGTAATACTGCGGGGTCTAGGTGTACCCCACATGTTTGGGGGGCGGCCGAATATGACCTCATAAGGGGACAGACCTGATCTGGAATGTGCAACCATCCTCATGAAGAATAGAGCAACTGGCAGGGCAACTAGCCAGTCTACACCTTTCTCTTTACATGTCTTGGCAATACGGATTTTCAGGGTCTGATTATGTCTCTCTACGAGACCGGCTGCTTCAGGATGGCGCACACAATGGAACTTCCACTGGTACCCTAACAAAAGGGAAACATGTTTCATTAACTCAGATGAGAATGGCTGGCCGTTATCAGAATACACGACCCTAGGGAGTCCATAACGGGGAAAGAATTCACGAACCAACTGCTTGGCAGTGGTCGCTGCTGTATAATCTGGAACTGGATATGCTTCTGTCCACCTGGACAAAGCGCATACAACTACAAGAACATACTTGAAACCTCGACATCGCTCCATCTGAATATAATCCATCTGGAGGACTTCAAAAGGGTGGTCAGGGGGTTGGAATCCACCTTGTTCCACCGGGACACTTTTACCTGGATTGAATTGGCAACATATCATACAAGTACGGACTTTCTGCTTGGCTGCAGCTCGTAAATGCTTGTTGAACCAAAGGTTCTGTATACTATCTAACGTGGCTTTTTCTCCTAGATGTGCTGGACTATGTGCGGTATTGATAATGACTTGAACCATAGAGTCGGGGAGAAACCATGTGGCTTTTCCCTTCGTCACCCATCCCTGATCTGTCTGGACCCCTCCTTGTTCGGACCATTTCTTGATTTCTTCGGGAGTAGCATGTAACTGTATGTCTATGACATCTTGTGTAGGGTCCTTAACTGTCATACATGTAGTCTGTTCTGGAGTGAATGTCTGTGTCTTGTTAACTGGAATGTCTGGTGTCTGAGCTGTAAACTTGGCTGTTCGATCTGCGAGATCGTTTCCTTGGGAAATGATATCAGTAACTTTCGTATGTGCCTTGCACTTCATGATAGCGATAGCTGTCGGTAAATGTATTGCATCTAACAGAGCTTGAATGAGGAGACCATGCTGAATCTTGGTTCCATGAGAAGTCATGAAACCTCTCTCCTGCCAGAGTACTCCGAAGTCGTGTACAACTCCGAATGCATAACGTGAATCTGTATATATGTTTACTTTCAGGTTCTTAGCACGTATGCAGGCTTGGGTCAGAGCAACTAGCTCTGCTGCTTGAGCAGACAGGGTGTCAATACGGTGCGTTTCAATAACTTCAGTGTCAGTAGTCACTGCATACGCGGCTACTAGTTCTCCTGTACTTGTTCTCATACATGAACCGTCCACATAAAGTGTCAGGTCGGGATCAGGTAATGCAATGTCTGTCAGGTCTTGTCTTGGCTTACTCATAGTGTTAATAACTTCCACACAGTCATGTGTGGCAGGATTTGAAGTAACTGACGGTAACAGTGTAGCAGGATTTAGAATGTTGCAGCGTCTGATTTCTATGTGTGGCTGGAACAGTGTCAGTTCATAACCTGTTAAACGTGCAATGGTCAAGTGCTGAGTCTGTGTTCGGTTTAAAAGAACTTCCACGGAGTGTGGAACTTGTACTGTCAGGGAGTGTCCTAACACTATGGAATCACTTTGTCTGATTGCTAGAGCTGTGGCTGCAACTGACTTGAGGCACGCAGGCAAAGCCTGGGCTACTGGATCTAATGTGCTCGAAAAATAAGCACAAGGCTTGTACTGTCCTGCTTGATCTTGTGTGAGAACAGATAATGCAGTACCATCACGTCCTGTGACAAAAAGTGTAAAAGGCTTACTGTAGTTCGGTGTAGCTAGAACAGGTGCTTGGCATAAGGCTTTCTTTAATTCATTAAAACTAAGTGTATGTTCAGATGTCCAAGGGAGGACAGTCGATACGGCTGCCTCCTGTGTCGTTAACTGTATCAGTGGCTTTGCTAGAAATGCATACTGAGGAATCCATTGTCTGCAGTAAGAAGTGAGGCCAATAAAAGCTCGTACCTCCTTCTGTGTCTTGGGCGGTGGAAGACTCGCTATCAACTGGATACGGTCTGGTGTCAACTGCCTACCCCACTTGGACAGTAAGTGGCCTAAGTAGATCACTTGCTGGACACAGAATTGTAGCTTCGAAGGGGACACCTTGTGCCCCATCTCGGCTAGGAAATACAAAACTGTAAGTGACGCTCGCTCGCAGTCACGCTCAGAACGGGCTGTGATCAGTAGATCATCGACATACTGGAGCAGGGCAGTGTCAGTTGGCATGTGAATATTGTCTAGTTGTCTTTTAAGTGCTTGACTGTAAATACTAGGACTTTCTGTGAAACCTTGAGGAGCTCGTGTGAATTTATAGCTCCTTCCATTTAAACAAAAACCAAAAAGGTACTGGCTGTCTGGATGAATGGGAACACTGAAAAATGCATTCTTGAGGTCTATAACAGTGAAAAATGTAGCTTCAGAATCAATAGCTGTCAATAGGGATGAGATATCTGGGACTACTGGGTACTGGGGTATGATACATTTATTAAGTTCTCGAAGGTCAATCACTAATTGATATACTGGAGGTGCATTTGGATCAGTACGTTTCATGACTCGAATGATAGGAGAATTACATACATTGGAGTCAGTTTCTACAACCACTCCTTGAGCAATGAGCTCGTCAATAATTTTGGATAAGGCTGCTACAGCCTCAGGTGGCAATCTGTACTGTCTGATTCGTGGCAAGACTATACCTTGCTTGAGGGTCACACGATGGGGTGTGATTTGCATAAAACCTACATCAGTTGGACCTTGCGCCCATAAATGCTGTGGAACATTTAGTAATCTTGGATCAAAATCACGTAATACATAGTGACCTTTAAAGTCACGCAAAAACAATCGGATTCCTTCTGGGGAGCAGCAAATTACTGCACCTAATTCTTTCAATGTTTTAATGCCTAACAAATTTTCTGGACATGACTTCGTAAGTAACAAATCAGTAGTTCGGGACAATGGACCAACTCCTAGAGAAACTGGTTTTGAAATCTCGTTAACAATAGGCTTTCCTGAAAAACCAAGGGAAACATTTCTAGAGCCTGAGAGCGGAGCCCCTGGAACCTCGTCATGACTGATAGTAGTCCTACTTGCCCCTGTATCAATCAACAACTTTCTGTCTTTCCCTAATACTTGACTGTGTACATAGGGACCGGACTCAGATTGTTGTCCCTCATACAGTGTAATGAGGTGCTGGATCATATACATACCCACCAGTCGCTGCTCGGCTGGGGGTAGTTTCAGAAACATTTGTGCCACTATTTCATCTGGAAAAGTGGTAGAATCAGTAATCCATCGGACTGCTGATCGGGCTAGTTCTTGTTCATGTATGGTACTAAGTTCACTATAACCGATTCGTGATTTCAGAATGTGATCGGTAGCTTGAAATACTTGCTCAAGAGAACCTTGTTCTGGTGCTGGAAGAGGAAAAACTTTCTTGTGTTCTAGACGTGAATGTCGGTCTGGAAGTCTAGATTTACCTACATACGCTATTCTGGCGGTATTCTCGTCTTCTACCTCTTCGGTAGGAGAGTCGTCTTCTTTCTCGGACACTTGTGCTGTTTTACGTTGCTGGTGCAACCTTATTATTTCCTTACGAATTTTCTTGTACATACTCTCTATACTACTGAGTGTCTTGTGTCTTCCCTCGGCTATATGATCACTCCACTTTGTCAGAACTCTCATTTCGATCGGATCTTTAGTCGGATAATCTTGTTCCCTTATTAAACAATTGATTAGAAACTTTAATAGCATGAGCTGAATCTCAGCTTTCCTTTGAGACATGATTTCGCCAATACTTTCTGGATCATCCCCTGTACGGATGAAACGATATATTCTGTCTAGATCTTCTTTCATATTCGGTAGGGTGTCCAAATACTCGGTCACCCGTCTTACGCGCAATGAATATATAACCATATTATCATCGCCTGGGACTGGATCATAACGGCATTCGGTAAGAGCTCGCTTGATATCTGCAACGGACTGATGTTTGGGCGTACGCTGTAACGCACGTTCATGTAACTCGACTAACGTTACACGTTTGTGTGGCGGCGGGGTACCAGGAGGACCTCCCCCCGCGGCCCCTAAACTGGAATCGTCGACTGATACTCTTCGTGCTGGCAGAGTGACCGATGTAGCGGGAACTTGTACTATGGGCTGGACCGGGGGTACCGTAACAGGTGCTGTAACAGGTGCCCCGGTGGCTGGAGGAACAGGAATTACATTATTTACAGGAGCAGGCGGAACAGGATTCGCATATTCCGGGACTGTGTCGTCCAAATAGGACGAGAGAAAAATATCAGCTGCGGTCGGTTTGTGACGTAGCTTAATCGGAACTAATGGCGGCGGAAAATTACATGGTGCTTCCGGGGTTGCTTTTGGCAAGCCCTCGGCAAGAAGAGGATACATACCCTTAATGAGGGCATTTCTCTGTCTGTCTGACTGTTCGGCTTTTACTCGTTCACCTATTTCAATTAATTCCCTTTCTTGGGCTCTTTCTGAGGATTCCCTACTTAATTCAGACTTTCTGATTTCTTTTTCGGTTCTTTTATGAGATTCTTTGCGCCATAACTCGATGGCATCTTTCTGGGACTGTCTGGCTTTCTTTTTCCATAATGCTTCTTCTACTCGCATGATGCACTCGGCATCCCACGTACCTGATACGGGCCATCTATACTTTTCTTCTAATTCTTTGGTGTACTCCACCCATAAATCTAGATACAATATGGCACTTATGCCATGCTTATGATACATAAAATGACCTGGACTGTCCCTAGGCGGGACAGGAACTGCTTCCTCGAGCAGACCTTTTCTAGTTTTTAACTGACGTAATTTCGTGAACAGAGGCATAACTTAGACTGGAGTCTAGACACAATACAATACACGATAAACACAATAATGACTTTAAGAAAACAAATCACTCATACCACGACATTGAAAACACATGTAATAACATTTAACATAACAGTTCGGACAGAATATTACCTAAAATACTGAGAACAGAACACATGAATTTCTCGAGAACAGAACTTACTAGAACAGAAACTTTACTAGAATGACTAGATGCACTGCTAAAACAGTACGAAACTTACCGGTCCCATAAAGAGACACGTCAGGACCCGCGCCCACCTAAGTGAACACTTCGTGTTGGATTTGCGTACCCAAACCCACGGACCAGAGACAAATTAATTGACCCTGTCTAGATACTACCCCAGCAACGGTACTCACCGGGCAGCAAGAACGGAAGGCCTCGGACTGGACTGGACTGCTACGACGACGGACGGACGAACTTCGGATTTCAGTTACAGGTGGGCCTCCGGATACCTCGGACCTTGGACTCTCGGCTTGGGCTCTGGTCGGGACTCGCCGCGTTCCTCCACCGCCTCGTCTGGACGCTGGACCGCAACCTCCGTCTCCTCCGTGGGCCTGAGGGATACTTGAAGCAGAAATATCTGCACGTGCACGGTATGGTTCCGTCACGGCTGCAGAGGATCAGGGGGCCTGCGTGGCTTCTCCGGCGCGTGGGGAAAGGGCAAGTCCCTATTCGGGCGCCATTATGTGGTAAATAAATAAATTATTACCGGATCTATTTTTGACTATAATCAATAAACAGGTAGCTCAATAAATAAGAGTCAAGATTCGAGGTAGTTGGAGTTTGACAGGCTTTAATCAAGCATAAAGGACAGGAACAGGACAGCCTGTACAAGAGTAGGATGGCAGGGCCCGACAGCTGTCGGGCAGGATCTGGGAATTGGCTAGCAAACTTTAATATCCGGGCACAATATATATAGTTAAACAAAATACATTACATTCAATACAGTAGGCTTAGCAGTAGGCGGGGTTTGTAGCAGTCGCGAAAGATAAGGGCAAAACTGATGCAACAAGAAGGCGTGTACAGGGCGTATACATAGACATGTGATACAAACGTAACAGAATATGTCATAAACGGGGCGGAAACATGGAGGAGGCTGTCTGAGCAGCTGGGACCTCTAACCTAGTGGTGCGCGCAAACTGGCAATGACGTGTTACTAGGGAGAACTGGGGGCTATGACTTCTGCGCTAGAAGAGGAGACTAAAGTCTGGAGTGTCAGAGCGACATGTACCCAGGCATATCTAGTATCTGGTGTTTAGAGTACATGTTGATAGAATCCAAAAGTTATCAGAGTAAAGGCTAACAGACATTAAGACTGGTGCATGCATAATTCTACTTGTAGTGCGTGTGCGAGGAATATTCTATGAATATTAATACAGTATTTCTCTTACATGGAGACATAAAGGCTAGACCATGACGGAAACTATTGATGCGATTCAGTAGCTTAGGAATGCAGAGAAGGAGGGCTGGACTGATAACTAGAAACATAACATACTCTTGGCAGACTGGGAGGCAGAGCCAGGCCGAGCCGGGCACTGCGAGGCATGAAAGTAAGCTAAGGGTCAGGGATACAGGTGGGGGCTGTATCGCTCCTTGGAGAGGGTTCAGGAAACAGGAGCTGAATCTGAGTCCGGGCCCTTTTGAGGCCTAGAAACGGGGATAATTCAATGAATTAACGTGCACACTGTAAAACGTGGCAACGTAGCTTTACATAGGCCTAATATTCGTTGTATTCACGAGGACTGGAAACTGACATACTAGAGATGGACACAACTGTAATTGCGTCTTTAATTGATCAGAAGGGAATACATGCATATCGATCATGCACATATGACATAACATGGGGAACACGTAGGCACATACAACATGGCAAAATTTACTTTTCCACACGTTACAAAAGAATCTTTACTTTCAGTAGCTTCAGTAACTTTTAATTAATTTGTTTGTGTCAACATTCTACAGGCCTTTAAGGTAGATATTTTGTATCACATTATAAAGGCAGCTTCTACTCTACAAACTAGAGAGGAACAAGCATTTGTAATGCACTAGGTCTCGCAATTGCGAGATTTTGAGCTATTGGCATTGTAAATAACAATGCCTTTTATTTATATGTTTAAAAAACCTGCAATAATAAAAGGCATTGTCATTTACAATACCAATAGGTCAAAATGTATAAAATACGAGACCTATTGCATTGCAAATGCTTGTTGTTTACAAACGCCCCATGCTGCTCTTTCATGTTAATAGAGGCCACGCCCCTTTCTTTAGACGAGCCGTGTCTAAAGAAACATCAGCGGCTGCTATTAAAATGAAAGCGCTGTAAGGGGTGCTTATTTTTGTAAAAGCGTCCCGTGAAAGCACGCATGACGTGCTGAATGTTGAAGGAAAGCATGTAGTGCCCGCAGTAGGAGAAACTCATTAAAGAAAATAGTGCTTACAGCAGCCACGACCACTGCAGGTGAGAGCGCTGGGGCGGTGGGGCCAGGTGAGGGGGGATATTGAGAGACTCTCGAAATTCCATCTCACGCGGCCCCACCGCTGTTACCTGCAGTGGTGACGGCTGGCTTGCAGACTAAAAAAAGACCTACTGTGTAACAACCGAACTAAAAGGGCAAGTCCTAATGGGAGCTTACAAATGAGGACAAGGCAGTATTAAGGAGGGACTAACAAGCCTATTAAGGAATCAGGAGCCAGCATTTATGAAGGACAATGGTACAGGCCAATGACAAATATGGGCGGAGAGTGGCCGGGACTCCAAGTACAAATTCCAGAACAGCATGCATCGTAGACCAGCGCATTCGCTGCCCAGGCTCGACCTAAAAATATCAGTGACCAATGAACCAAGAAAAATAGAAAGTACAATGCGTGGGTCAGAGCTTCTTCTCAGGGACCTTGCAGGAGGGCAGCCCCAGGTTTCCCAGACATGCATGTGCATGAGCGCCTCCCCTGGACAGTAGGGTGACCAACCGTCTGTAAATTTCATGGACTGTCCAGAATTTGGATCTCACATCCCTAGTCTGTGACAATCCCTTTTATGGATGGCTTTTGTCTGTAATTTTGGGCATTGGGCAATAGCACTGTTCCCCTGCATGATGCCTCAGCTCCCTGATGGGGCCGCCTCGCAAACTTGACTCATGACTTCTACTTTTTCAGATTGCCTATGTTCAGGGGCATAGTGAACCCTACCCCCACCCAACCCCTTGCTTTAGGAACTACAGCAAGGGTGAAATTCTTGATGGGCCTCTTCTATCTGCAACTCTGCAGTCAAGGGCTCAGTTTATAATTCATATGAAAAGGTGGGCGAGTGAGTAATTGAAGGGATGGGTGGATGGCTGGATGGATTAGGGAAAGTGTGAATGGATGAATGAAAGGGTGAATGGATGGATAATGAGAGAATGGATGGATGGATGAGTGAGTGGAAGGATGGATGAGAGAAAAGGTAAATGGATGTATGGGTGGAAGGGTAGAAGGATGGGTAAATGGGTGGATGGATGAGTGAAAGGATGGATGGATAAGTGAAAGGATGGCTGATGGGCGAGTGAATGGGTGGATGGATGCGTGAATTGATAGATGGATTGATAAGTGACAGTGTGAATGGATGGACAGATGAGTGGAAGGGGTCCCAACAACAAGCAGCACTTACCGGCGGAAGCTCCGGCCGTGAGGGAAACGGCAACGGCGGGGCAGTGCAGCAGTGTTTTCCAGTGCCGTGAGGGGAACGGCTGTAATTAACCACAAATCCCAGGTGCCCCAGTAGCAGCACATCGGCGCACCGGTGACGCTACAGCCAGCGCCCGGAGGCGCTATTTAACATCAGAGCGCCGAGTGCTCTGGGGGTCCCAACAACAAGCAGCACTTACCGGTGGAAGCTCCGGCCGTGTGGGAAACGGCGACGGCGGGGCAGTGCAGCAGTGTTTTCCAGTGCCGTGAGGGGAACGGCTGTAATTAACCACAAATCCCAGGTGCCCCAGTAGCAGCACACCAGCGCACCGGTGACGCTACAGCCAGCGCCCGGGCAAAGGGCGGGCCGTCTGTGGCCGTCCGGGGCCGGGAGAGGCCGGGCAGGGCCATGTCCCTTGGCAGTACAATCATCATTGCAGACAGTACAGTAGGACTAAATGGCAATGGAACAGATCTGATCCTCAAATATTGACCTTATATTTTTTATTGTCCCCTATTACTATTTTGTATTTGTATTGGTTGTTTCTACATCCCTGAAGGCTATATCCCAAACCTTATTAAGAATGGGTAAAAAAACTCCTGCTTTATCGTGGTCGCAAACTAGGCTGAAAACTATCACCACCCCTGTCCCAAGTTTGACTGCGTTTGACAAAATGCTACAAAAAACTATAGTGGTTGTGGCTACAGTCATAGAGAACACCGAGAGACGCCTCTCACTCCCTCCAAGCATTCTCCCATTTACCCAATTAGTAAATACATCTATGGCCCTGGCTAACTTCTCTGAATCTTTACTCATGGACTCTTATGCAGGACTTCCTGGAGCCGTGAATAATGGGAATAGTTCAAAATAAGACCTGGCATTGATAGAACATTCCCTTATGGGTAGTAGGCTTTCATCTACCCCTACTCTGCAGTTGCCCCCGTCAGATAAAGATTCTTTATCACATGAAACTGGTGACTTGGTAGTACTGGAGGGTTCAGACATCTACCCACGTAGTGAATTAGTAACTATGGATGGGGTAAACATCGATAGCCCACCAGCACGAACCAGGGGGCAGAAAGCAAAGAGTAAAATGAAACATGTTATCAATGAACAACTTACAAATAAACAAAGGGGTAAAAGTAGCCGCACATATCGGAAGGTGACACAAAATCCTGCTGGGCAAAGAGGTGATAAGGGTGTGAATCAGCTTAATGCTATAGATGCCCAATCCCTTGAGGATAACACAGAGGTGGGGATGCCAGATTCTGGGTTCGTATGGAGACTCTGCTTTCTACTTTATTAGGGCCTATCTGTCTAAAGATGTTAAATATTGAAACCAGGATGGCCTCTATGGAAGAACAAATAGTAAAAATAGCAGAACGCAGTGAGATTTCTGGCGTCAAGCAATGTTTGCTACCACGAGCATCCACTTCAAACGGGGCATTGCCAAAGATCATCCCAAATAATAAAAACAAAGATGGGGGAAGGAAATAGAAAGATCAGAACTTATATATAAGGGGATCACTAATGCCATAAATACCAACAAGGGTCCATCGTCTGTTGGTAATGACTCAAACAATAAGAATAACGCACCGAGAAATAGTAAGGGAGTTACACAGGGGATACAACATACCCCACTTAAGGAGACAAGGGCAACCGCCCAAGGCGGGGTTGGGTCTACAGGGAAAACTGACATGGAAGAGAGGAAGGGCTCCTGCCCTTCAGGAATTTCAAAGCGCAGTGACATACCCCGGGTAGTGAATTTACCCCCAGAATGCAGTACCTACGTCACTGTCCTTTGTAATGTACCTAAATTGCAGGAAGGTCAAACGGAAACGCAAGAAACACTTAGGAACAAAACCCTTTATTGGATGACTAACAATTGTAATTATCCCATATCTAGTGCTGAACACATATTACTTACTCAAAGAGTGGGATGGATAGGCCCAGCTCCTAATACTTTTGACGGGGACTGTGTGATAATAAGTTTCAGGTCACCAAACTGGGCGCATGCAACTTTAATTAACGCCCCCCCCACCATCATGTACAGAGTATAATATGACACTACTACCTTTGGGGTATTTCTATAAACATTTATGGGCCAATCACCTAGAACCTGAACGTAGAATGCTGGGCCCCAACCTTAACATTAACTACTTACCTTTTCCACGAATAGCTCATCCAATGCGACTCCTCATCCCGCTGCTTAACAGATTTGAATGTTTGACAATGATGGAGGAAAATGACTGACATAAAGTCTCGGAAAGGGTACCCCAGGTCACAAGACGGGCCAGTTGACAGTAGATGGTACCCCTGAAATGGGTTGGGCTGAAAGAAATAGCCTAATTACTAACATAGGCGATCATTTGGGGAGTAGGGACGACGGAACCCATGAGGATAGCGTGACTTGTAATCCAGGTACAGTAACTACTGCAGAGCGTTTGGTAAATGGGGACGAGCAGTTAAACGAATGTCTAATTTTAGATCTAAATGTAGAGTCTATTGGGGGCCCGGTTGGTTTAGGACAAGAAGGGTACACATTAACAACCTGGAACATCGCAGGCCTGAAGAGAAAGTTGGATACCACATTTTGGCAGGATTTCATCAGAGATGGTAGTGACTTCATCTGCTTACAAGAGACATGGAGTACTGAAGAGGTTGTAGTGGAGGGTTATACCTCTTTCTGCTTAAGTGCTGTACCCTCCCAAACAGGAAGAGCCAAAGGTGGGTTATTGCTGCTCATATCAACAAAACTAGTGGGGTGTAAAATTACAAGTTATGCATCAATTGGCAATAATAGCCAAGTCCTGAGACTAACCTTTCCGAAGGGTAAGGACTTGGTTTTAATAAATTTTTATAATAATAATTTTAATAAGGAAAGACAATCACCATTAGGCCCATTAGAAAAGGAAATAGATAGAGTATTAAATCTCTCCAGAAAACTCGTAGTTATTCTGTGAGCGGGTGATTTTAATATTCGTGTTTGCCCAGCGGCACTAACCAATTCTTGTGGATTAATGAAGTCCCATTGTACCCCCTTTACAAATGATGACAATACTTTACATTTTTTGCATTGTGATTATGGCATGGCTATAAATACATTTATGGCAAAATTCGACCTTGAGCTTTTAGATTGCTCTATGACTAAAGGCCATATCAAATGCCCAACATTTACTGGGAGGAATGGGAATAGTAACATAGACCACATTGCATTATCTGAACATAGTTTTTTTACTGATCTCTGGGTAACAGAGCAGGTGGTCAGCGACCACAATAGCATCTCTATAGCACTACTAGATTGGGGCGGGAAAAAAGTTAACAATGAGGACCGACTTGTAGATATTGTCCCTGTTAGGCCCAATGGGATGAGAATAAAGTGGGCTAGTGTGGATCCACCAAAGATTCAAGCAGAGGTGGTCACCAGATGCAGGGATGCTATTGATTGTTGCTTAAATAAGGATGTTATACCTGGAATTTTATTAACTAACTTTGCAGAAATAAATAATGTAATCAAGAGTGTATTAACAAAAATCCCTAGAGTAGACAAACAGGGTGGCACAAGGTGGTTTGACTCAAAATGCACCCAGGCTTTACAGAAACTTAAAATGGCGTTAGGGTCTAAGCCTCGTAATCAACTGTTAATCCAGGAACTTAGAAAAAGTTATAAAATAATTTTGCTCACACATAAAAAAGATCTGAGAACTGCAGCCTGGGACCAATTAAATATGGCTGCGGACACCAAAAACAGCAAACTCTTTTGGGAAACTGTTAGTAGCCCTTTTTTAAAGGAAAACTGTGTACCCGAATTAACATCTTACGTTAATTACACCGAATGGATCCAACATGTTTCTAATATTTTTAACCCGGATAGGTTGGCGTTAAATTTTAATTTAAAACTCTAGACATGAAATGATAAGGAACACAAATGGAATTTTTCGTTTTGCTAGCAAATTAGGGGTGTAGATTACAGAATATGGTAACCATATATAACACTAGATGTGTTTCCTCAGCCTTGTTTGGAGCCGGAATATGGGGCCATTCATCTACAGACCAACTTCAAAATAACGAAAATTGTTTTTTAAAACAACTCCTGAGTGTCCCGGCTTCGGCCTCTACTGATTTGATCCACCAAGAAACCGGCCTTAATTATATATCGGATCTAGCAGCTCTACGCCCTCTACTTTTGTGGCGTTCGATCTGGTATAAGAGTGAGACAGAGTTCACTCAGAAAATAATTCAAGATTGCCTTAAATTAGAGTACGCTTCCCGCATCCCATGGCTGAGTTATATTATACATTGGTATGGTATACTGTTTGATTTTAATATTTTAAAGGTGTCCGAATACACAATCCCCTTTTCAAAGAAGGAAATTAAGGATTCCTTCTTGTCCTTTAAGAGGGGAGAGCGACTGAAACTAACTAGGACCCAAAAGACTGTTGTGTTTTATAGGCAACTTGAACTCGAAAGTGGTTTTCAGGCTTATTTGTCCGATGTGTCCAGATTGTCACATCGCTTTGTTTTAATACGCCTGAGGCTGGGCATTGTACATCACTTGGTATCCTTCCCAGAAATAGGAGAGCGATCTACTATGATATGTCCATGTGATAGTACCTCTAGCCAGAGTTGTTGTCATTTTTTACTTTTCTGTAAATTTTATACATTTTTACGGAAATTTTACCTGAAGCCTATCTTTTTAAAATATAACGTTCGTACAACAGTGGATGCAATGAACTTACTATGTGCCCTTGAGAATACGGATATTTGCTTTCGGGTTGCATTGTATATATTGAAATGTAGAGCAGCCAGGAAATCCATAATATTTTAATCAATTGCCATGGTGAAACTGTATACAAGCACATGACACTTTTTTGTCGGGATGGAAATATGTTTATTATATGTTGCAAGAACCCGAATGTTTACTTAGGCATATGTCACTTTAAAGAGTACTGGCTAAAGTCCAAGCTAAAGTACTTCTTAGCACTATGCACTTTTATTGTAATATTTTTGTTATGCTGCTACTATTTTGTATGTGATTGTTCGAAGTATTTTTAGGCATATGTCATTTTAATGAGTACTGGCTAAAGCTCTAGTTGAAGCACTTTCTAGCACTATGCACTTTTACTGTAACACTCCTTTCGTCTGCTGCTACTAGTTTGTATGCGATTGTGACCGCACTGATCCTCTCAGACGCGGCCGCTCCACACACTGCTCCCGACCCTGCCTGATTGCACCGTATCGTAGCGCTCCCAGCCTGACTGCATACCGCTACCCCGCCTTGCTGACTAACGCGCCTCGACATTATTTAATTAATGTATTATTTACTCGTTATTCAATTAAGTTTGCAACGCAAAAGGGCCAGATTGCTGCTTATTTGTATTCCGCCTGGCTGAACATTTTATAGCGCTAGTTGACAAAGTGCGCTTTTTAGTTGTGCTGCGCTGCCTGCTGGTCTCTTGGGTGTACGATTATTTTAATTGCTTTGCTCTGATTGATGTATGTGCCCGCCTTGGCTCGCTGCCATTTTGTGGAGATTGTTGTGCCTACCTGACCGGATATCCGACCCACACCCGCCTCCCAGCTGCCCCTCCCTCCCACTGACACAGTAAGGCCATCGTTCCCACGGCCTCGCTGTGACCGCCCTGATCCTCTCAGACGGGGCCGCTCCACACACTGCTCCCGACCCTGCCTGATTGCACGGTATCGTAGCGCTCCCAGCCTGACTGCATACCGCTACCCCGCCTTGCTGACTAACGCGCCTCGACATTATTTAATTAATTTATTATTTACTCGTTATTCAATTAAGTTCGCAACGCAAAAGGGCCAGATTGCTGCTTATTTGTATTCCGCCTGGCTGAACATTTTATAGCGCTAGTTGACAAAGTGCGCTTTTCAGTTGTGCTGCGCTGCCTGCTGGTCTCTTGGGTGTACGATTATTTTAATTGCTTTGCTCTGATTGATGTATGTGCCCGCCTTGGCTCGCTGCCATTTTGTGGAGATTGTTGTGCCTACCTGACCGGATATCCGACCCACACCCGCCTCCCAGCTGCCCCTCCCTCGCCCCTCCCCCCTCACTATCCACATATGACAGATACTCTTGCGCGCAGCGTTCACGCGCAGCGATCGCGCCCAATTCACGCCGAAGGTGCGCCAAAGGTAAGCCCGTCTACGCCCGTCCGTGCCTGGACCGTGCCCAGCGCCAGACCCCCTGGTCCCCGCCACTCCCAACCCTCTAGAGTCACATATGATGCCACTTTTCTCCTCGCCCTCAACCCCGGACGCACCCCACTATGCTGCGAAGCTACCCCAGGACGTACCCACGGCCCATTCACCTGCCTCTCCTGCAAGTTCAACTGCTTCAGGACCCTCACCAAATCCACTTCCTCCACACACAGCTCCGAACTCAACAGCCTGAAATGCATCCTACTGAACACCCGCTCAGTCCACAGACATGCAACAGAACTCTGGGACCTAATCGACACTGCGTCACCTGACGTCGCCTTCCTTACTGAAACATGGATGAACGCATCTTCTGCCCCCGACATAGCCATAGCTATACCGGACACTTACAAGATCATTCGAAAAGACCGCACCAATAAAAAAACTGGAGGAGGCATCGCCATCGTCCATAGAAACACCATCAAAATCACAACCAGCTCTGACGACTATCTTGCAACCGCCGAACATCTCCACTTTCAGATCCACACCGACCCCAGGACCACCCTTAGAGGCACCCTCATTTACAGGCCTCCAGGCACGAGATCTCAATTCAGCGACGACATCACAGACTTCGTCAGCCCGCACGCCCTCGCCTCCGAGAACTACATTCTTCTAGGAGACCTCAACTACCACCTTGAAAACATACTCGACAACAACACCACCACCCTTCTGGACAACCTGTCCAATCTCGGACTCAAACAACTTGTTGACACCCCCACTCACACAGCCGGACACACGCTCGACCCTATCTTCACCTCCAGCAAGCACATCTCCTTCGATCACACTACAGCTCTCCACTGGACGGATCACAGCTGTGTTCACTTCAGCTACAAAACCACCCTGACCCACAACTGTCCACAACCCATTCCCCGGAGAAAATGGAACAAAATCACCACCGACCAACTCCTCACATCACTCAACCAAAACCCTCCCACCCTAGCAATGGACCCTGACCAAGCGGTCACCAACTTCAGGCAATGGATTACCCACAGTGCGGACGAACTAGCACCCCTGAAAAAACACCAGTTGAAATCATCCAGCAAAAAGGCTCCCTGGGTCAGTGATGACCTTAAAAAATCCAAGAAGACATGCCGCACCCTGGAGAAGAATTGGAGAAAAGAACCAACCTCAGACAACATGGCCTCCCTCAAGACAGCCACCCGCAAACACCACCAACTGATTCGATCCGCCAAGAAATCAGCATTCAAGGACCGTCTCGACAACAATTCTCATAACAGCAAGGAACTCTTCAATATCGTCAAAGAATTCACCAACCCTTCCGCAGCATCCAACGACATCACTAACTCCCAAGACCTCTGCGATGCGCTATCCTCCTTCTTCTACAACAAAATTGCCGACATCCACAACAGCCTCAAGAATACTCCCAGTGACCAACCCGCCCCACCCCCTTCAGATCCCACCCCTCCAACTAACAACCTCAGCTCTTGGAACCCAATCACCATTGAAGACACCATTCGCCTCATGAACTCAATCCACTCTGGCTCGCCTTCTGACCCCTGTCCCCACTACATCTTCAACAAAGCTGACTCCATCATCGCTCCCCAACTCCGCAATGTCATCAACTGCTCTCTCAACTCTGCCACCTTTCCAGAAATCTGGAAACACGCCGAACTCAGCGCCCTTCTGAAAAAACCCACAGCAGACCCCTCAGAACTGAAAAACTACCGACCCATATCCCTCCTCCCTTTCCCGGCCAAAGTAATCGAGAAAGCCGTCAACAGCCAACTCGCCGCCTTCCTTGAATCCAACAACTCCCTGGATCCCTCACAGAACGGCTTTCGAGCCAAACACAGCACCGAAACCGCCCTCATTGCGGCGACCGATGACATCCGAGCACTCCTGGACAACGGAGAAACAGTGGCCCTCATTCTACTCGACCTCTCCGCCGCCTTCGACACTGTCTGTCACAGCACCCTCATAAAACGCCTCAACAACATCGGCATACAAGGAAAAGCCTTGGACTGGATCATCTCGTTCCTAGCTGGGAGAACCCAGAGAGTCAGACTCCCCCCATTCTACTCAGAGCCCACCGAAGTCATCTGCGGCGTACCTCATGGTTCCTCACTCAGTCCCACCCTCTTCAACGTCTACATGAGTCCTCTCGCCTCCATCGCACGTCAACACAACCTCAACATCATCTCCTACGCCGACGACACCCAGCTAATCCTTTCACTCACCAAAGACCCCAACACCGCCAAAACCAATCTTCACGAAGGTATGAAAGAAGTAGCCGAATGGATGAAACAGAGCCGCCTAAAACTCAGCTCAGACAAAACGGAGGTGCTCATCCTAGGATCCTCCCCCTCAGCTTGGGACGACTCATGGTGGCCTTCCGCTTTGGGATCAGCACCCACACCCACAGACCATGCACGTAACCTTGGCTTCATTCTAGACTCCTCTCTCTCAATGTCCAGACAAGTCAACGCCGTATCGTCCTCCTGCTTCAACGTCCTTCGCATTCTCAAAAAGATCTTCCGCTGGATCCCCCTGGAGACAAGAAAGACTGTCACCCATGCACTGGTCACGAGTCGACTAGACTATGGCAACACACTTTACGCCGGAATTACAACAAAATTGCAGAAAAAGCTCCAGCGTATCCAAAACGCGTCAGCGAGACTCATTTTAGACATCCCGCGCCAAGAGCACATCACCGGACACCTAAAAAATCTCCACTGGCTTCCCGTCAACAAGAGAATCACTTTCCGCCTTCTTACCCACGCACACAAGGCCCTTTATAATCTGGGACCCGAATGCCTCAACACCCGGCTGTCCTTCTACATTCCCACCCGCCAACTAAGATCATCCAATCAAGCCCTCGCCGCAGTCCCGCGCATCCGAAAAACCACCATGGGTGGCAGATCATTCTCCTTCCTGGCTGCCAAAACCTGGAACTCACTCCCCACCCACCTTCGCCTTACTTAGAACCACATCTCCTTCAGAAAAGAACTGAAAACCTGGCTATTCGACAAATAGTGAACCCCTCCCTCTAGCGCCTTGAGACCCTCTGGGTGAGTAGTGCTCTATATAAATGCCCGAACTTATTGTTAAATTATTCTTAGTATTTATTAAATAATGTTGCTCCGTTGGTGCATCACTTCATGGGCCAGCTATGGAAGGTACAGTTACGTTTCCTTCCAATTTAGTAGGGTAATTATAAAATTTGCATTATGATGATTTTATAACATATAATTTGGATGTATTCTTGTTTTATTGTTGCTTTTATGGTTGTGTTATGCAAACCGAATAAAGCTTTCTAAGAAGAAGAGTGGAAGGATGGATGTAAGGATGGATGAGTGAGTGAAAAGGAGGGTAGATGGACAAAAGGATGGATAGTTGAGTGAAGGGGTGAAAAGGTGGATGGATGAGAGAAAGGATGGATGGATGAGTGATAGGGTCAATGGATGGATTCATGAGTGGATGAGTAGATGGATGGGTGGATGGATGGATTGATGGCTAAGTGAAAGGGTCAATGGAGAGAGAAAGGGAGGATGGATGGATGACTGAAAAGGTGAATGAGTGGAAGGATGAATGACTGGGTGGATGAATGAGTAAGTAAAAGGATGGCTGATGGGTGAAAGGGTAAACGGCTGGATGGATGAGTGCACGGATGGTTGGTTGGAAGAGTGGATGGATGAGTGTACGGATGGATATTGTGAAGTGGTGGAAGGATGAGTGAAAGTGTGGATAGATGAATGAAATGATGGATGGAAGGAAGGATACATGATGGATAAGTTAGCAAATGGAAGAATATGTTTGGATATTGATGGGCTTACTTATATACTATTGCGCGACCTCCTCTGATGTGTCTGTAAAACGTTACTTTTGTCTCAAAGTTTTGTCCTGAATTTACACCCATGCCAGTTTGTCTCCCTACTGGACAGGGTTTTACTTACAATGCAGGGGCCTGTAGTCCTATCATGTCCCAATATAGAGGGTAAACACCGACCTGTGTTAGGTACTCATGCTGGACCTGGGAATATAAGATCTCTGAGGAGGGTGGAGGGGCGTGCACGTCCGCCCAGTGGCACTTTTACTTTCACAATGTGTCTGTAAGTTTTAAACTTTTACGCTTAAATAGATAAATGTGACACCTTCGTATAAAACAATTCCCCATTCAGATCCCGCCCCATCATTCTATTTGTTTAGCATGAAGAATACTCGTTAAAATGCATTTTCCATGTAGTTCTTTGATTTTAATATCATATATGTTTATATAAATAATAAGCCTCAATTACTTTTTACTTTTTCAATTACTTAAAAGAAAAGGCACAAATGCAATCCAAAAGGTAAAAGACTTCTAAATATTTTAACATGTAAAGGTGTGGCCATTAATAAAAAGAATCAGCAAATTGTAATATCAGTATAACTGTATAAATTGCATTTAAAAAAGGTTTTCTATCGTTAAAACGTTTGCTTAGTTTAAAAAAAAGTGAATCTCCCCGTCGGGGAATTGAACCCCGGTCTCCCGCGTGACAGGCGGGGATACTGACCACTATACTAACGAGGATTTGATGGGTGCACAGTCGCTAAGCAGCTCCTTGTCGCGGCTTCAACCCGCCCTGTCCCGCCTGTGACTGATGGGTCTCATTTCCAGCTCCTCGACACCAACGCAAGGGGCCACAGGTTCAACACACACACTCCCTCCCACAATACACACAAACACACTCCTCCCTCACACCTCACAGCAGCCCTCTCGCCTCCCAGCAGACGCTCTCAGCAGCATCCCCTGATGCCAGAGTCGCCACAACCAGCTCCCAGGGCTGCTCCAGACGGGGCCCGGCCTGGCTCTTCAGCCCAGGGGCCCCCGGCTCCGTCTGATGAGGGGGCATTGCAGCGGGGGCTGCACACAGGGAGGGCGGGAGACTCTCCCACAAGCCTCCCGCCCCAGCCGGAGGAGAGAGCTGTGCTGTAAAGGTGAAGAGAGGAGGCAGGAAAAGCCCAGGCATATGAGGGTCTGAGAAAGAGGCGCTTTCTATTGTGAAGCAGAGGGGAAAAAAGTGAAGAGTTTGCAAAAATCCTTCGAGCCGGATTTGAACCAGCGACCTAAGGATGAGAGTCACTCCACTACAGTCCTCCGCTCTACCAACTGAGCTATCGAAGGCTAGGCTGGTTACACATGACTAGGCGCTATATGGCATTAGAAGTGGTTCTGGACTGGGCACTATTCTGTGTCTTAACACTTGATAAAGCTGCAAACCCGACAAATATTTAACTAACAGGGAAACGTCTGAGTCTTGACTGATTTTCATGATATATTTACAATTATTATTTTGGGATCCAAAAGTTAATAATGGGGTTATGTTATATAGTTATATATATATATGTAGCGCTCAAACACCGTAGGTTTCCTGGTATATTTGTTTTTTATTTATTTAGGGTGTTTCGTGTTTACTGTTGGATACATTATTGCTGTAGATCCTGGGTAACATGTGTTATGGTCTTTTAAGAGTTATTTTTTTAGTTCGGATGTTCTTTGTAGCATTAAATACTTAAATGTGTTTTTGCGGTTCGTGCATTTTAATTATAAAAATGGTAATCACCATGGGATCCACAAGTTAATAATGTGGTTATGTTATCTAGTTATATATATGTTAAACTTCATCAGGTGTAACATTTTATGTTTTGCTCTGTGACACCAGGGGCTGGTTTTACTTAAAGTTCAGGGGCTGGTCCTTGTAATAGGATCTGTTTAAACACCAGAAGGTGACAAGAGGGCTGTCCCCTCTGACCTATCAGAGCTCTTATATGCTGTGGGTGTAACAAAGATGATAATAGGAGGAGACTGGGTTGAAATGCGGAGCCATTGTCAGCCCTTTGCCCCTCAGCAGCATCGCCTCAACGTCAGTCCCACCTCCTCTATAAAAGAGGCCTGCAGGAATCCAGTCTGAGGGGTCAGAGGGCAATCAGAGGTTACTGGGCCATAGTTGTATCAAGGAGGGGTGTTTACTTCTGGTGCCCCGGGGCCTCCGTACTCTGGGCCCCCAAACTAGGGACCAGGCCCCCCTTTTAACACCTGACTCAGAATAACAAGACAGAGCAGCTGAAAGCTTACTTGGGGACCCACATGTATGAAAGGAAGAAATGGGGGAAATAAACTGCACCCTGACCCTATTAGTGCACACTTTTTACATCCGGTGTAAACATAGATACATATTTTGATTTATAACTTGTTTACATTTGACATGAATAAATATGGAATCAGTTGTACTTTAGAATGTTTAACCTGCCCTCCCATGCTTCAGTCGTATCTTATCCTACCCGATTTAAAAAAAAAATAAGTTTTTCCATTCGGTTCTTTTAAATTGAAATGATGTCAGAAAGGAACAACACAGCAGAGAATGATTACAAATGTGTGTTTATTGCTTTTAACCTCAGGGGCCTTATTTATGAAGGCCTTGCGCCGCCGGTGCGCCACTTTTAAAATGGGAAAAAGTGACGCACTGCGGCGCAAGGCCTTCATAAATAAGGCCCCAGGGGCCTCATTTATGAAAAGTGACGCATCGCTGCGTGAAAACAGTGATGTGTCACTTTTCACTCCGCCCTCCTTGTGACACCAATGATACGTCATATTTAATGTATGACGCATCATGGCGCTCGGAGTTACAGATACGTCAGTATTTCTGACGTATCTGTAAGCGCAGAAGTGACGCATTGCTGGAGTGTGTCACAAAAGTGACGCAACTCCAGCAATGCGCCCTTTTCACATGGGGCAAGCTCCATGTGAAAGGGCCTGCATCAGTCTTACGCCTGCTGTGAGGCAGGCGCAAGATTTTGACGCAACGGCGTCCTAAAAGTGACGCAGTGAAATTTTATAGATTTCACTGCGTCACTTCTACGACCCTTCCTTGCGTCAATACGCCCCCCTTGCATACATTATACCTGGCGCAGGTATAATGTAGCGCAGGGGTTTACAAAGTGACGTATCTACCTAGATGCGTCACTTTGTAACTATGGTGCAACAAGGCACATTATTTACGCTGCTGGTGCGTCACAAAAAGTGACGCACCGGCGGTGTAAAAGTGACGCACGGCCTCATAAATGAGGCCCCAGATGTTTACTTTTGTAAACACACACCGCAGAGGCTCTTCCCTCCGCTCTCCCAGAATGCTGTGCGGGATTATTCGGGGTCTGCCCCTGTCAAGGCTGCTGATGCCCCATTGCTGCTCCAGGGCCCTGTGGGCTGTGAGTGCTGTGGCGGTGCTGCCCCCTGGCGGTCAACCTGAGCATCTGAAGATACCAAGGAAGCAGCTGGCCGGTCACTGGAGAGCGGTCTGTGGGGCCCTCAGCCTGGTGAGGAGACACAGGAGTGAAGTGTCCTGGGGAGAGGGGCGTGGCTTTGTCTGGCTCCTGGGGGGGGCAGTAAGAGTCAATGTGGGGGCTGCTGCTGTCCTCTGGTCCTGGGTCTGGGGAAGTTCCAGGGTTGTAAATAATGAGACATGAGCAGGTTGTGGCACAAATCCTGACCCCTCATTCCTTCGGGTTTGTCTGGAGTGGGGGGGGGGGGTCTGTGACCCATTGATGGTCAGACTATAAGAATGATAGTATAACTATAAATGTACCAGAGTGATGGGACAGAGACTGAGCCACAGGGGTTACTGACAGCCTCCCATATGGTCTAGCGGTTAGGATTCCTGGTTTTCACCCAGGCGGCCCGGGTTCGACTCCCGGTATGGGAAGTACAGCTTTTTGCTAATGCAACATTATAAAATGTATTTTATTCCATCCAAACTAAAATGGCTCTGAAAGTCCTAATAATCTCTCTTGCTTTCTATCAGTCTAAAGCCCTCTGTGGTTTACACCGACCCCTCAGCTCCTGTTCCCGCCCCAGCCCTTCCTGTTCAGCTGCTGTAGTATTAATGAACGCTACAGATCAATACTGTGAAGGGTTAATCGATGTTTGCCTTTTATCACACAACAAAGAGTACAGATTATATCAATAGCGCCTGGATTACAAGGCACCCGTTTCCTGGGCTCTCACCGTGTGAAATGCTCGTTTCTTTCCTGCTCCGCCCCTGCTGTGGAAGAGGCGCTTTCAGAGTCTGTGTTGTGACATTAATCTCGCGCTGTGTTGATTTATAGGAGATGAGCATTTAGGAAGTTTGTTTATTCTCTCCTCTGTGGGCAGCTCCCGTGTCCGCCGTTTCTCGGCCCTGCACTCCTTTAAGAGTACGTTAAAGCTCTGCCCTAAAAGGACAGTTTAACGCATCAAAGAGTCATTTCCATGTGTTGGTTAAAAACAAGTTGTGTGTGTCCTGTTTAAGGATTGAATAGTAAAATTGACTTTTTTATGTTGGATGTTTAAGCAGACACTATTGACCAATAGAAAGTGAGCAAGTGACTGACTCCGCATCCTTACATGATTGAGCGGTGACGCAAGCAGTGTCCAGGCGGTTCCATGGTGTAATGGTTAGGACTCTGGACTCTGAATCCAGCGATCCGAGTTCAAATCTCGGTGGGACCTAAGGATTTTCTTATTTGATTCCAATTATTCTGGGTCTTGAGCAGTGGAGCATTTGTATCCCTAACATACCCCCTCCCTTCCTGTTTTCATTCTCCTGGTCTCTGCTGATATCCATACATTATCTTTAGGCGGTGCTGGTGGCACGTGACGCTGCACACAGGTGTTTTATCATTCCTGTGCCTGTGTGGACACCTTTCTCCTGTGGATATCCATACATTATCTTTAGGTGGTGCTGGGCGGCACCTGACGCTGCACACAGGTGTTTTATCATTCCTGTGCCTGTGTGATCACCTTTCTCCTGTGGCTGCACAACAGTAACACACACAGTGTGGACCTGACTCCAGCGCCCTTCACACCGGATAACTTACAAGGAGACACACAGACGGGAAAGCAGTGTGGAAAAGAAAGGTTTTAATAAAGTGTGAACGGATACAAATGAAAAATGCTTTTTGTTTTATTTCTGCTCTTTATTGGTAACGGTTGATGACGGTTTCCTCGCTGCTGCACCTTCGGATTATTTGGAAGATAGTTCAGTTGGTGACAGCACAGGTCCCCCCCACCCCCTTCGGTTTTGTCTCCATGAGAAGCCCATACTAGTCCCCAATAAACTTTTTTCCTCTTTACACACTACGTTTAGCAAAACCAAATGAACCATTTTCCAAACACCGACGCTTGGTTTTGGCAAATTTAACAAATTGCAGGAGAAGTTTCTTATTTTAATAACAGCAACTAAATGAGCACTTAATCACATAACACCCTCTGAAAAACCAATAAACGCAATTAAATGAGTAAAAGTGCATTTAATCACATAACACTCTCTGAAAAACTAATAAATGCAATTAAATGAGTAAAAGGCATAGATTGGAGAATGCGGGCATCGATCCCGCTACCTCTCGCATGCTAAGCGAGCGCTCTACCATCTGAGCTAATTCCCCTCCACAGCATCGAGGGGCAGCGGGATTGATAACGCATTCTCCAGACCGGTCCATTTTCATCTTAAATCACATTTCTCTTCCTTAAATGAGCCTTTAGACAGAGGTTTGCTCTGTAAATGGAAATGTATATGGAAATGTACAGGAATTTATATAGCGCAAAATCACCGAGCGGTTTCTAAGCGCTTGCTTAGGGAACCCGTCCTGGTATTCCCCTGTGAGATAACCCCAGCAGGGTATCCGCAAGGTGAAAGCCAGGCATCCCACCGCGAAGGGCCGTTGTGGAGATTAAGCAAGCTATTGTCCAGAGTCGCAGAGTGTGAACCCGTGAATCGAGTAGGCACCGGAGCAAGAATTGTTGAGTCCATGGACATTTTAGGTCTCAAGACCCCGCCGAGCCGGGAATTGAATCCTGGTCCCGGGCTGACCTCCGCTTCCAGGTCTGCCTCCTCTAACCAGTGAGCCACACTTCTCCACACTCTGTGATCTCCAGTTGCTCAAACTGTTGCCATTGAAGCGTCTGACAGAGCTCGTGCATGTCGTGTGCTCGTGCATGTCGTGTGCTCGTGCATGTCGTGTGCTTGTGCATGTCATGTGCTCGTGCATGTCGTGTGCTCGTGCATGTCATGTGCTCGTGCATGTCGTGTGCTCGTGCATGTCTTGCCCTCGTGCATGTCGTGTGCTCGTGCATGTCGTGTGCTCGTGTGCATATCGTGTGCTCGTGCATGTCATGTGCTCGTGCATGTCATGTGCTCGTGCATGTCATGTGCTCGTGCATGTCATGCGCTCGTGCATGCCTTGTGCTCGTGCATGCCTTGTGCTCGTGCATGTCGTGTGCTCGTGCATGTCATGCGCTCGTGCATGTTGTGTGCTCGTGCATGTCTTGCGCTCGTGCATGTCGTGTGCTCGTGCATGTCATGTGCTCGTGTGCATGTCGTGTGCTCGTGCATGTCATGTGCTCGTGCATGTCATGTGCTCGTGCATGTCATGCACTCGTGCATGTCGTGTGCTCGTGCATGCCTTGTGCTCGTGCATGTCGTGTGCTCGTGCTTGTCGTGTGCTTGTGCATGGTTTCATGTAGACACCAGCCCCTGCCCCAGTTACATCATAGTAGTCTGGCATTCATCGGAGTGACCCTGTTGTGCCCACGGGTGGCAGAACGGGGGTCTTCGCCACACATCACATTTACTCCAGGTTCACCTCACTCATCCTTAGTGCTCTTTAAACTCGCCTCTGCAGGGTGCTGCTTTGTAAGGGTTTTCTGTGCACAATACGGCAGGTCGCGTTTTATTAAAGATTTCTGTAAATTGTCAGAATTGGCAAAATATGAGATAATCTCATGTGAATCATTGACCCTGCTGCTATAGAAGCGTCTGGCACATAAGGTTGGCGCATAAGGCTGGCGCATAAGGCTGCGCGTGTTGTTTCCTGTAGATAGGGGCGTTCATTGAGCGTTCTGCTGTCATCAACCCTGTGCACCAATTATGTAATAACAGCTGGGCATTCATCACACTGAGGGGCTTATTATCAAAGAGAGGAAAAGCCCCTCTGCGTGACTTCTCCTCTCCTTGTAAATATCACCCCTTCACTCGCAGCGCTGTGCGTGGAAGGGGCGTTCCATGGGTATTGCTGTGGGTGTTCCCACGCAACACCCATGGAACAAGCACATCTCCAGATTTACGAGAAATCGTAAATCTGGAGATGCGTGTGAATGCTACGCCACCCTAGAGGTGGCGTAGCAAGGCGCAACGAGGAGAAATGTTTTTATTTCTCCTCGTTTTTCCCTCTTACAATGAAAGAGGAAAAAGCCTCTTGTGATTGTATTTGTGCAGGAAGGGGCACCCTCCTGCACAAAAACAATCTCGCCACTACGCAGGCATCCTTGCGCCATGGTGGAAGGGTGCCTGCGCCGGCGCATGGCTGCAGTTTGTGCGCCAGCGCAAGGGAAGCACAGAGATGCGACATATTCTTGAAAATATGTCACATCTCTGTGCTTTCCAAATTAACGCATCACAACGCAGCACAATGACTTGCTGCACCGTGCTGCGTTACTTTGTTGTAAATCTGCCCCTTAGAGATTACAATTAAAATTAAAATTCTCTGTGAAGGGATTTTAAATTAAAGGCTAAAAATGAAGTTCTAGCAGCACAAGTAGAGCCAGAGTGTCGTGGAGGCTGTTGGCCTCACTGAGGCACTGTCTGCGCCGAGGAAAGTACAGAGGCCGGTTTAGGAGCTTAAAAGAACAAGCATTGGCGTTGCCAATAGGTCTCGCAGTAGGAAAGTTGGAGCTATTGGTTTTGTAAATGACATTTTATATTTATATATTGTTATTGACAATGCCAATAACGATATATAAATATAAAATGTCATTTACAAAACCAATAGCTCCAACTTTCCTACTGCGAGACCTATTGGCAACGCCAGTGCTTGTTGTGGAGTGTGGCATTACTGCAAGAGCTGTCGCCTTTGGAGTTGGGGAACCAAGTTCGAGTCTCTGCGCTGGCTCAGCATCCTGTGAAAGAGGGCAAACAACTTGGTTGAAGCTTTTATTCGATATGCAAGGGCAAACAACTTTATTCTCACCGAGCCTAAAAGCGCTCCAATAGTTTAGGGTCACTCTATATATAGCGGAACTATATATATATATTTTTTTTTTAATTTATTTGTTTTGCTTACTGGGACCGAGGGCATTTGAGCGCTTTTCATGAGCACCGTATAATGTAACAGAAGGTCAGGTTCATGTTTTTGAAGACACTGGGAGATGAAATGATTGCTCAGTACTACAGTGTGTTGATTTATGCTGGAACTGGAACCTGGCCCCCGACCCGCCTCCCCTCACTGCCAAGGTATGCAGTGTTTCTGCCACTTCCAAGGTATACAGCTCTGGCCATGTGTCCACATCTCCTCCCCTAGATCGGTGAGCTTATGGCAGAGCCTGTTCAGACAAAGCAAGAGTAAGAGGGGTGACAGAAGAGGAGAGGGAGACAGAGAGGGTTAAGCGAGGGAAATGAAGACAGATAGAGAGAGAAAAGGCATAGAGACCCAGATGGATACAAGACAATAGACCCGTTTCACGCGGGAGACTCCCGATTTGTAAAGCAAAACGTGTGCTTTATTATAACTGTCTCCCTCCTGAAGTCTCTGCTTCTATAGAAGTCAATTGGGAAAATATATTTACCTTATTTTTACCTCAAAATCTCCCACTTTCTCGTTCTAAAATGTTGGCATGTATGCAGATGTAAAGGGAGTGGGGAGGCTGAGGGGGAGGTGAAGTAAGAGAAAGACAGAAGGAGGGATAGAGAGCGAGAGAGAGAGCATGAGAGAAAGAAACTAGAGATTGACTAAGAATGTTTGGAGATCTGATGCCTCTGAAAATGAAGGAGCTCTAAATCACTTTTAGATGCTGTCAAGAGAAAGGATGCGTTTTGATACCGCGCGAGAACGTTGCTTGCAGCAGAGTGCGTGTGCGAGCTCCATGGACCTTCGAGGCGCACACCCAGGCGCCATGAAGCCCTTCTCTCCGCCTCGTTACAGTGAAAGGCGTTGTCTCATTGTTCACACTCGACAAATCATTGCGATCGGTGCTTTACAAAATAGACCCGTTTTCTAACCGATAGCTGTTGAAACCTGTTCGTGTTGTTTTACAATTTGCAGAGGTTGCCCCGGGGGACTCTGAGCTATGCACTCGAGATAAGATAACACCAGCAAGAATGTAGCCAGGCCTCATTGATGGATGCCAGATGTCGCTCTATACCTGCCTTCTGCTCGTGGGAGTTAATGCCTGTGTGCGAAAGCGCGATGCGCTAGGAGAGTGTATGCTGGCAAATGGCCGGAGGGAAGCCGGATGGGGGCGGGAGAGCCTGGTGGGGGGGGGGGGGGGCGGGAATGCGAGCGAGGGGAGGAGAAGTGTGGCAGGCGGATTAGGGAGATGCGCGTGCTTGTGTGGTCACGTGACCCTCACATGCTCACGTGACCCTCACATGCACTGTGGAAAAACTGCAGTGGTTTGACGAGTCGATCGAGCCCTTGAATTTTCGCCTATTACATTCGCAAGCGAATGATAATAGGCGGAACCTAAAAAGAGGTGTGGGGTAGCCCAGTTTATGGGTTTATCTCTGAAAAATAAAACTGCAACGTTCTCAATAGAATTTCGATTTATGTTTGTGGTTTAACAAAAGTATTTCTTAATTACTATACATATTTGATGTATTTCTGTAGTTTGAGTATTGTTTTAGTTTAACCTCTTTCAGTCAGTGTCCAGGGCTTCCAATGACCCATTCAGTAGGGGGGAGGGGGCGTCAACAGAAATCAAAAGATTAATAAAAAACCCTGTGTCACTAAGATGTTAAAAATGTTAACTATGTGTTATCCATGCCTCGAATATTGGGCCCATCATTAAGTAATCAGTGTGATTAAACATGACATTCTTGTGTAAAAGGACGGTGCACCAAAGGGAGTACTCGAAAGCTCCAGATCTTATTTCAAAAATTCTTTTATTTTATTTGATTCCCATTAAAACAGACTCCTCAGCTGGAAATTCTATTTTAAAAATCCACCTAAAGCACAATCAATCGAACAGTTGTGAAATAAAGAGTAAAAACATCACTTTTCCCTGACCGGGAATCGAACCCGGGCCGCGGCGGTGAGAGCGCCGAATTCTAACCACTAGGCCACCAGGGAGCGCTCGTGGGCATTCCCTTTTCAGACCCTCATGACTACAAAGGTGCAGCTGTGAGTGTGTGAATGTTGCATTGAGGCGCTATTTATATTCACATTCATCCTACCGATGCTTTTACAGAAAATCCACAACACAGGAAAGTGTCATATAGAAGTTAACCAACTGTCTTGCAAACCACAAGGTAAGGAAACGAACAAAACAAAGATGCACTTACAAGAGAGACCGAGGCCAGGGTGACAGGGAGAGGTCCAAGGATCTCCCTTCAGTGAGAGACCTCAGGTGTGCGGCGTTCAGTGATCTGCATTCAGTGAGAGCTACCCGTGTGCACAGGGAGCTCTTATCTGTGCATCGGTCACTGGTGTTCAGTGAGATTCCTCTTAGCTGTGAGTGTAGTCATTCAGCTGTGCAGGGTCAGTGATCTGGATTCAGTGAGAGAGGTCACTGCTCTGCAGCTTTCACTCATATTCATTGATGGGTATTTCAGCTATGCAGGGTTCAGGCACGAGCATCCAGTGAGAGCTCACGTGCGCTGATGTTTTCAGTGACATGCAGTCACTGAGAGTCTGCTCACCTGTGCGGGATCAGAGAAATGTGCATAGAGTGAGAGATCTCTTACTCGTGCAGCCCAGAGTACTGTGCATTCAGTGAGACACGATGCTTGTGCAGCATTGAGTACTGTGCATTCAGTGAGACACGATGCTTGTGCAGCATTGAGTACTGTGCATTCAGTGAGAGACGATGCTTGTGCAGCATTGAGTACTATGTATTCAGTGAGACACGATGCTTGTGCAGCATTGAGTACTATGCATTCAGTGAGAGACGATGCTTGTGCAGCATTGAGTACTGTGCATTCAGTGAGAGGTGATGCTTGTGCAGCATTGAGTACTGTGCATTCAGTGAGAGTGAGACACGATGCTTGTGCACCCTTGAGTACTGTGAATTCAGTGAGACACGATGCTTGTACAGCATTGAGTACTGTGCATTCAGTGAGACACGATGCTTGTACAGCATTGAGTACTATGCATTCAGTGAGAGACGATGCTTGTGCAGCATTGAGTACTGTGCATTCAGTGAGAGGTGATGCTTGTGCAGCATTGAGTACTGTGCATTCAGTGAGAGTGAGACACGATGCTTGTGCACCCTTGAGTACTGTGAATTCAGTGAGACACGATGCTTGTACAGCATTGAGTACTGTGCATTCAGTGAGACACGATGCTTGTACAGCATTGAGTACTGTGCATTCAGTGAGAGACGATGCTTGTGCAGCATTGAGTACTGTGCATTCAGTGAGAGAACTTTAGAAAAGCTTCCATACCTCTGCATCTCTCCAGCTGCCTCCAGGGCTCTCTTCTCATTGCAACTAAAGGTGCCTCTGGCCCTTCCCATGGGTTTCCGTAGTGTAGTGGTTATCACGTTCGCCTAACACGCGAAAGGTCCCCGGTTCGAGACCGGGCGGAAACACTTTTTTTTCCCTTGGAAAAAAGTAACTCACAATAGTTCATTACTTTATTATTATCATTGAATCTAAGTTGTGGCAAAAAAAGTGAAAGTTCTGGAAATAAAAAGTGGGGTCAGATGGAAAACAAATCTCCCCTCTCTAGTGGAGAAATCTTCTTGACACATTGTTACAAACAGTATTATCAGGTGTTCCACCGAAAAGTGAGCAGACAATCGTGGTCAGGGAAATACAATATAAACTGGTGACAAAGTTCGACACAGTCCCCTTGCAGCACTGACAGGACGTGTGGTTTGGTATAAATTAGAAGTTTGCTTGTGATCAGGGGGCTTTGGAGTTTGTTTCAATCACTGAGACTATAAATGTATTAAATGCACAATTTTGGACGTCACAGTTGGCCGCGTGGGCAAAAAGCAATGTCTGATTCTTAAATGTAAGTGGAAACTTCTATAATAGGTGGATTCGCTACTTGTTTTAAGAAACCCGAATGATAACAGAGGAAAAGTTAGAGCGATCGAAATAAAAGAGTAAAAAGCAAAATCACTTTCTGTTAAAAAACTCCATTTTGAATCTGCTGAATAACAAAAAAAAAATTCTCCTCGCCCGAATAGGGACTTGAACCCTAGACCCTCAGATTAAAAGTCTGATGCTCTACCGACCGAGCTATCCGGGCTTCATGAAAGGTGTGATAGGTACCGCTATCCTTAATTATGTGAATACTGTTCCAGTGTGCATGTTATCTCAGGAACACTTCCTAGCCTTGGTCCACGTGGAATTCAACCTCCTTAAACAAACATTGCTCACTCCAGCCCCCTGAAGCCAGCGCCTGGACTCTCACTTTAAGAGTTCCAGGCGCCCCCAGTCTGTTTCCATAAACCGGCCCCCAGTCTGAGACCGCAGAGGCAGGAGGGGTTCAAGTCTCACATCCACAGATTGTATATTGAAGATATTGCCAGAAGCTGAATCACTTAAAAGGGACGCAATGATGACGTAATTGAAGTAAATCAAAGTGCAGTGGTGCAGATTTACAAGCCCCATGCGCCGCTGGTGCATCACGTTGTGCATCAGGTGGCACAGCCTGCTAAAGGATATTTACAAGCACAGGTAAAGTCACCCTGCATGACTGAACCTGTGCTTGTAAATATCGCACCTGTTCACGCAAAACTTTGGGGCAGATTTATGATGACTGGCACATCCCCAGGGATGCGCCAGTCATCCTGCGCCGCTGCTCCGCCACCCATGGTGCGCCGCATTTACAATGCGGCGCACCATGGGGCAAAAACGGCACAGATGCGTGACTCATCTGTGCCGTAAAGGTGGCGCATTGCTGGAGTTGCGTCGCAAGCGCGACGCAGCTCCAGCAAGGCTCGGGGATGACCCATCTCCACAATACTGCGTCAAGACCTACGCCTGCTTCAAGCAGGCGCAGGGTTTTGACGCAGCATTGTCCTGAAAGTGACTGAGTGAAATCTCATAGATTTCACTCAGCCACTTTTAGGAGGCGTTCCTGCGCAGGAACGCCCCACCCTGCGCAGGAACACCTCCTTATGGCGCAGGGCTTTACAACGTGACGCATCTCCTAGATGCGTCACGTTGTAAATAGGGCGCATTGTTTGCGCCGCCTTTGCGTCAAATAAAGTGACGCACCGGCGGCGCCAGGCCTTCATAAATCTGCCCCTTTGTGTGTTAGGCGCGGGACATGGGTGTTGCTGTCACAAAAGCAATCTCCCCATGGCGCAGGCATCCTTGCACCATGGTGCAAGGGTGTCTGCGCCCGCGCATGGCAGCTGTTTCTGCGCCGGCGCAGGGGAGAGCCCAGGAATGCCACATATCATTGTAGATATGTTGCATTCCTGTGCTCTGAAAGTGCCGCAGCGTGGCGCAGCCAAAGGGCTTGTGGAGCCGCGCTGCGGCACGTTCGTATAGATTTGCCCCAGGGTGTGGGAATCCGCTCAGAGAAAACACAGCCAAGTGACTTCTGACCCAGATGGCTTTAAAAAGGTGTCATGGCTCAAATGTACAACCTTTCTGCACCGTGACAGATTAACAGAACTAACACGACCCATCTGTGGCAAACATACCCACTGGCACAGGACAAGGGATGAAGCACCCCCTCCTATAGGCTTTATAGGCTCGACTACAGGCAGTGGCACAAACAGCTAGGAACACACTCAAACATTACTGGCTCTACAGGCAGTGGTAAAAATAAGTGTGCACACATTGACAGACACTACAAGCTCTACAGGCAGTGAGGCAAGCAGCTGGGCGCGGACTCACAAACATTACATGCATACAGGCAGTGGTACAAACAGCAGTGCATACACTGAGAGACATTACAGGCTCTACAGGCAGTGATGCCAACGGCCATGTTCACGTTCACAGCACAGGGCTGGCGCTAGGCATGCGCAGCTGTCCAGGGCCCGCACTCAGCCCACCAATATGGGCCTCGCGCCAGTGTCCCCCCAGCCCCGCCTGTGCCTCGCGCCTATGCTGCAGCACTGCGAGGCCCAGGGGAGGGGCCTCCCTCTCCTCGGCCCCCCCAGGCATGTGTAAGGGAAGGGAACCTTCAAAGAAGAAGCAACTCTCCCTCTTTCAGCCCCCGAAGAGCTGTGGAAGAGACGCTCGTGCAATCACCACACTCCAAGCTGTACAGAAGCGTAAAAGGCCATTTATTAGGATAAGGCTGCAAACATACTAATGAACTTTATCAAACTTAACAACAATTCCAAATCTAACTCCTGATGACAGGTACCGTTTCATTCTCCCCGCGACATTTCAACTCACCATCTCATTAGCCTCACTCCTTCCCATTTCCCTCGCTGACCTCATTCTATAAACACAATCTCTCCCTTGAAGTTCATTCCGCTGCTCATTGCACCCAGCACACCCCCATCCGTCACCTGTGCACCCCTCCCCCAGGGCTGGAGATGCCGGTACGTGACTCACCATCCCGCCAACCAGGAAACCCCCAGAGGGCGGTTACCTGCCCCCACCTGAAAAAACCCAGTGCACCTTTCGCGTCATGCTTCCAAATTCCAAATCGTTTTTTCGGACAAATGAGACCCCAACGGCATCGCCAAACTCATGTAGGCCAATTTCTTTTTATATGTATCCTCTGCCACCACTGTACCGTCCGTCATGACCCCGGTACCTACCAGCTCTTTCTTGAGTTCTGCAGGTTCCACTATTGTGCCTGCCTGTTCTTTCCCCCCTGGGAGCTGCATTTCACAGCGCCTGTTGGCTGCATCGCAGGTTCCGCTGTCTCAGGCCCCGCCCTCCTCTAATTAATTTCTAAGGGGATTGCACCGGGAGACTTTTCCTCCTGCCTCTGTGCTTCACTTCTCCAGGCTGACACTTTGTGCCCCACCCACTGCTGCACTGCAGGGGTCCTGAGCCATGCAGATGATAACGATGCTTGTCAGTGTCTGGCAGGGCCGGACTGGTCGTAGCGGGCATTGGGCATTTACCAGGTGGGCCGGAGGGGTGGGGCCAGTTTTGTGCTCGTGGAGGCCAGTTTTACAGCAGTACTTCAATATCGGCCCTCCTGTAACAAAAGAGCGAGTAGTGCTTCTAGCTAGCACCAACCCCTGCTCCCAGGACCGGTCGAACAGCAATCTGCCAGGGCTGGTTGTGGTTCCCAGTCTAGCTCTGGCATCTGGGAGGGCGCCTTACCACGCAGGAGGGGCCCTGGGCCACGCAGGTTAAAGAGGTGCTTGTCAGCATCAGGTAGGGGGCCTTGCTGCACCAGAGGGCTCCTGCGTCATGCAGTTGTAAGAGATGTTTGTTTGTGTCTGGGATGAGGCCTTGCTGCACAGGAGGGTCCTGCACCATGGAGGTGAAAGAGATGCTTGTCAGCGTCTGGAAGGGGGCATTTCTGCACAGGAGGGGTACTGTGCCATGAATGTTCAGGATCCCCTTTAACTATTGGGATGCAAATAGGGTTGTCACCTTTCAAGAGAAAAATGCCCTCCATTTGTTGTTGTTTTGAGTGTCTGCAGATGCCAGGACAGGCTACTAAATGGGACTTTAAAGAAAATCGTATTTTATTTATTCATTTGTAACATGACTTTTTTGCCTTTGTTTGATTGAATTATTAGTCAGGAATTGTGCTGCTTTAAAAAACAATTAAAAGTGGTTTTTTTTTGTATTTTCTGTTTGAAGTATGTACAGATAAGGGCTAAAAATAACGGCTTTAGGTGATTTTGTTTATTTTTGTACCAGCCTGCGAATGTATGAAGTTACAACGCATACATTTACAATGCATGCCTTTACAACGCAGTTTTTACATTGCAACATCCTTTACAACGCATTCTTTTACATAGCATGCCATTACATCGCATTTTCAGAAACTACCTTTACAACGCATTCCATTACATCGCATTATACCTTTACAACGCATACCATTACAATGCATACCATTACATCACATTTAAGGTAAGTGTTGGATACTATAGGGGTAATAATTACTATTCTAACTCCAGTGAGTGCAACAGTATGGTAAGTGTCGGATAGTGTTAAGGTACTATGCGTTGTAATGGTGTGCGTTGTAATGACTTGCGATGTAATGCCTGCATTGTAGTGACATGCATTGTAATGACATGCGTTGTAGTGACATGCAATGTAATGGCTGCGTTGTAATGACATGTGATGTAAAGGATGTTGCAATGTAATGACTGCGTTGTAAAGGTTGTTTATTGAACAAAAACCATTTTTGCAGTTTTACATTTGGTGAACTCAACCCGAAGGCATTGGAGCGCTTTACATGAGTACCAGTTACATAAACAAGGACACATTCTTTGCTTAGGCACATGGGGTTAAGTGGATTGCCCAGAATCACAGGATGTTGAGCTGATGCCAAGACTGGAACCGGTTCCTCAGTTCAAAGTTGGCAGCTCTAGCCATAACGCCACATCCTGAGTAAAGAAAGGGTGGCAGGCAGAAGCCACATCAAAGCTTGACTCGTTCTGGGATCGAGATTCCAATTGGACCTCGAGCTGAGCCAGAGCCAGGAAGTACGCCTTGGTGTCTATCTTTCACATTAAGACTGTTTCCATGTGCTGCCATACTGTCAGTTCAATGGACGAGGCACAGAGTGAGAGAGTATTATTTACCCAAGCTCACATAGGGGCATATTATCAAGAATGGCGTTAAAATTATTGCCGCTTTAGCGGCAGGAAACTGCCGCTAAAGCAGCGATAATGAGCTTGATAATATGCTCTTGTGAATTCCAACAGAAGTCCAGGTTCTGGTGTTAACCTGGGCTTCTATGGGGATTTACAAGGGCATATTAGCAAGCTCATTATCGCCTCTTAAGCAGCCATAATTTTAACGCCATTCTTGATAATATGCCCCATAGTTTGTTGAACAAAAATTCTCCAAATCTTGCCACAAAGGGAGCAGCTGAGCAATTAGCAGGGCTATTGAAATTATGCAGCCAGGGAGGGTAAATTGTGTGGCAAGGTTGAGTAAATTATGTGGTAAGAAAAGGAAAATTATGTGGTGCACCGTGGCACATTTAATGATAGTATTATTTCATTATAAACTTGTTCACACTGCCTAGGAATTAGTTGCATCTCATTAGTGCCAGCTTAACATGCAAATGTAGCAATAAGCTACAGAAAGGTCACAGGCAAAGATTTGCACAGGCTCTTTGACTGTTCACATGTTGCTGTGTTTATAGTAACTTTTGAACTATTTCAGCTAGAATATTGTTTTGTTAAAATCGGTACACTATGGGGCCGATTCCGATTCTGTAAAATCCTTTACAAATAGCCGTACGGAGCATATTTCCCGTACGAATCGTACCCTTAAACGTCCCCGTACGTACGATGAAGTACGATTCAGACCCAAAGCAGATCTCCGTACGAATCGTACGAAAGACCATACGACTTAAAAATCCGTATGAATCGCATTCGTAACACGTAGTTTGCGACGTCTGTACGGATCGAAGCAGCATTTCCTGACCCAGCAAGTATGATTTGTCTCGTCAACACTCCGTACGACTCTTTTTCTACGGGAGCTCAAAACATCTGGAAAAGCAGATTTCCCCCCCAGGTACGGTGCGTACACCACATGATTGCAGGGGTACGGTGCGTATACCCCATGATTGCAGGGGTACAGTGCATACACCCCATGATTGCAGGGGTACGGTACGTAGAGGTACAGTGCATACACCCAATGATTGCAGGGTACGGTGCCTAGGGGTACGGTGCATACACCCCATGATTGCAGGGGTGCGGTGTGTATGTGATTGTGTGCCTCTCCGTACAAATCGCTCATACGCGACGTTTTCCGTATGAATCGCGTTCTCATTCCCCAGTCCGGATCGCACTTGTTGGGTCGTACATCAAGTTTACGATTTGTACGGTTCATTGTGAGGGTCCGTGTCGTACGGATTTTCCCTTGCTTTTCATAAGGTTCGCAACGATTTGGTCGTATATTTGTCAAACAAATCGTACTACCCGATTCGGACGGAATTCTACGAGTCGTACGGAAAGGGCTATGGATTCGATTTGGTCGTACGTTTGGTTTACCGAATCGGAATCGGCCCCTATGTGGGAGATGATGGATTACGTGGCATATGCGGACAATCTATAATTATGTGAAAAATGCAGAAGCCTCATAATTCTAGTGGCCATGGCAATCAGTTCAGAAAAGTGGTTGCGCAAGATCACACACTTTGGCCAACTGGGAGGCCAGGATTTAAAGAATGTGTCTCCTAGCTCCATAATTCCACCTAGTTCACTAGACTACAACTTGGGTGTCAGTGATACCGATCACAAGGTGAAGGGGCTGGTCCTCCAGGAAATTGCTACTCTGTTATTATGAGCCCTACCTAGCTTTAGCACATGTTGTTTGTTTCACTCATCTAAGGTTAAAACATACCGAATGGACCAGGTCCTGAGGTAGGGGTACTTAATGAACACTATGCATGGTAGATCTTTATATTTACCGCTGGTGTTTGAAAGCTGAAGACTATTTCATTCTAATTGGATACCAGAGTTCATTTTCTAAAGTTTTTGCTTAAAATGTGCAATAGTGAGCAGTCAAGGCTTATTCCAGGAGGTGGTAAAGGTATTCCAACTTAAATATAGTATAAAAAGTAATCACATTCACAAACTTGATCTCCCGCTGACTTATCTTTTAACATGGCAGATTTCAAATGAAGCACCAAAAATCTGATATGTGACTCATGCTTCCCCTACTCCCAATGAATATCTCCTGACGTCTCTGCACACACAACGTGGTTCCACATGCGCAGTGTTTCTACAAATACACAACTTGTCCACTGAAGTGGTAATGGAGAATTGGCCACAGTCTTTGGCCTACACTGTGATGACTGGGGACCAGACAGAATACCCTTCCCCTGGGATTGCATTGCTACTCAATTGTTGTTAGACCGATTGTAGAGCTCCCCCTGCCCCACCAATTATGGTTTCCTTTCCTGGGCCTCGCAGCACTAGATCATGTTTGTGAGCAGCGGCAGTTGGCATGTAGGCAGAGTGCGGGGGCGGGCATATCTGGTGTCTTACGTGCATGCATGCAAGGTGAGTGGTGTGTAAATAAAAAAGGTAAAACACTTACCTTGCTAGCTGCACACCTACCGATGTCAGACGCCCTCCTCGCTCCGGTCTCCTCGCGCTCCAGTAAATTCCCTTAAGCAATCATGGTGCTGCTCTCATGCTGGTAACCAGCATGAGAGATGCGCCAGGATTGGCGAGAGCGCCCTCTCCCAGCGCTCTCAAGAGCACTGGAGGCCTGTGCTTTCTCTAACCCAGCTGTGTTAAGACAGCTGGGTTGGAGAAGTTTAAAGTGCGCATGTCTGGCTGGCTGTCACAAGGGAGCCGGCCAAAAAGACATGCGCACTTTAAACTGAGGTGCCCAGCTCCCTGCTGTCTGTCAGCTGCAGTGGCCCCGACCCATCCTAAGACTCAGTTCAGAATGACGAGGATAGAAAATAAAATGGTAATAAACTAACTTTATTACCATTTTATTTTTCAACCATGGGGGGCATTTTGGGCAGTGGGGCGATGCTCCTCCATCCTAATAGAGGATACGCTCCTGGTTGTAAGGTGTAGGGGAGAGAAGGAACCTACCCTATGCCTCATAGTAATGGTATAGCATTGCAAGGCCTTGGGGAGGGCCCTTCCCCTTAAGCCTCTCAGCTATGCTTATGGGCTGGCAGGTAAGTAGGTTAGTGTCTCCCTCCCCTAATCCTCTCAGCTATGCACTATGTTTGAGGGCGCACTTAACGTGGGCCCTATTGAAGCTGCTTCACAGCTCTGTACTAAGGCTCTGTGCATGGGTCCATGTCAGAGTCCATGTCCTGTGATGTAATGTCCTGTGATTTCACACGTTATGCAAATTAGAGGGGCCTTGTATATTCCCTCTCTGCCTGGGCATAGCCGTCAGTCAGGGCCATAGCCAACAGTAGTGCAGCAGGCCAGATTTACGAGAAACTGCTAACGCATCTGTATAGATGCGTCAGTTTCCCTGCGCCTGTGTGAAAAAACCCTTGCACCACCATAGATGAGCGGTATTTACAATACGGCGCATTATGACGCAAGGATTGACAGATGCGTCAGAAATTCTGATGCATCTGTCGGTAAAAAAGTCACATATTGCTGGAGTCATGTCACAAGTACGATGCAACTCCAGCAACGCGAGTTGCGGCCTATTCCCAATACACTGCATCACTCCTTATGCCTGCTTCAAGCAGGCATAAGGTTTTGACGCAGTGGCGTCCTAAAAGTCACGCAGTGAAATCTTTTAGATTTCACGGCGTAACTTTTACGAGGCTTTCCTGCATGGGAACGCCCACCCTGCATACGTTCTACCTGACGCAGGTATAATGTGACGCAGGGCTTTACAACATGACGCATCTCCCTAGATGCGTGTAGCCTGGGGTTGTGGACCAGGGTTAATGGGAGCACTGGTTGCTGGGTCTGGGTCAGGTCTAATGATTGTACCAGGTTGCACGTTAGGGACGAGATGGACACCAGGTCTTGCAGGTAAAGAGGGTTTTATTGTGATCGCACGTTTGGTATTGAGCATCAAAGTTCTCCTGGTTCTAAATGTGAGTCTTTCCCGGGCAAACTGACTGGGATCCGTTTTGGCAGCACGGGTGTTCACTTCTCCTGTCTTCAGGTCCCCGGGCTTATCCTCAAGGTCTGGTCATGGAGGTAGCTCGCCGCTCCGGATCCCATGTAAAGGAAGACCAACAGAGAGGGAACCGTTAGTTCTACTGTCTTCCGGGGAGTGCACCTTTGGGACCGTGTGAAGTGAGGCAGGGAGGGGGTCACCAGTGTACAACGTGCAGCTAAACCACCGTCGGTGACGTGGGGAGGCTTTACAGGAAGTGAGGGTTAAACGCGGGGTAAAGGAAACAGAAGGAAGGGAAAGACGCGGAATAAACGAACACGGGTCTATTTACACTAATTACACAAGCTTTCTTCCCGCCCACACCGCCATACGCTGCGGGACCTGGGTCAGCCACGCTCCTCCCCTGGGAGAGTGGCACGGCGGCTCACGGGGTCGTTGGCCTCCTGGCACTCCGTTGTTCTCGTCTCCTCCTCCTCCGGGATATTCCTCGGGGTTCCTTCGTTGTCCTTCGCAATCGCCTTCTTCTCTCCGTCCCAACCGCTCTCCGACGCCGCTCCTCGCCTTCTCCTCCTCCGGGGTGATGTCACACCCCTCGTTCATTGCTTCCTGAGGTTTATCCAGTCCGAGCTCGCTGACGTATACAGGAGGAGTGGTCTCCTCCTCCTCCGAGAACGCCCACTTAAAGGCGCCGTGTTCCTCCTCATCCAGGTCGTCCAGTCCTGTCTCCCAGGGGTCCGTCTGTAAGGAAGGAGGCACAACAGGGTCATTTCCGGGAGCCCACCACTCCTCGGTTATACTCCGCCTCACTCCGTTACAATGCGTCACGTTGTAAATTTGCTGTCTTTTTTTCATGCGTCTGTTGGGTCACAAAAGTGTTGCAAGGGGCTTGTAAATCTGCCCCTAAGTGCTCAATATTCCAAATGGTGGCTTTATTTTAACGTGCAGCCAGTGAACAAGAATTAGGAGATGCTTTTAATTTGCCTCTCTTCCATGGGCCTAACGGACATTTTTCCAGAGCTGGGCCTCGCAGCCGGCCATGATTGGACTCTCAGGGGAGGAGGCACCAGCCCATGAATAAGGCTGTGAGGCTCATGGGGTGCCCCTCTCAGAAGGATAACTATCAGTAGTGCAACAGGTGCTGTGGTAATAGGGATCATGGAAGTTAGGGATCCAATGCACCCAGATGATGGCTGTGTTTTACTGTCCAGCATCATACATTTTCTTGCATCAGGGCTCATGGCTACATTACTAGGCCACTAATTCATTCTCCCATGCAATGCACAATCATGATCTAGAGCTGCAAGGCCCAGGAAAGGGCCATCCTCCCCAAGGTCAACAAGCCACGGTCCAGTGCTGAGAGGCCCAAGGGAGGAAGCCTGCTGTTCTGGGCCTTGCAACACTGGCCCATGGCTGCAAGGTGCAGGGCAAGAGTCCCCTCTGAAAGGTGTAGCTATCAAATGTGCAGCAAGTGCAGTGGGACCATGACCTCATGTGTTATGGGTCCAAAGCACCCAAAGTATGGCTATCTTTTACTGTCAATAAAAAGTATACAAGAAGTGACGGATGGAATGCTTGAATTAATTAGTAAATATTTTTTCAATGACATTTTTGGGAGTAGCACAATGGGTGCTGCAGTTTGCTAGTGACATTTAACTTACAGGTCCTGGTTACAGGAATTTATAGGTAAGGTAAATGTACAAACCAGAAATGTAGCATTCTGGTGAAATCTGAAGGGTCCATTTTTCATAAAACCTTTTTTTTAACAACTCTTTTGGACACACTAGCAAATAGTGCCATGCGAGTGCCACTGCCCTTCTCCTAAGACACAACCTCTGTGAAACAAACCGATTAGACTAACTGTTTGCTGTTTAAAACTAAGTGGGGCAAAAATGCAGTTTAGTATTCTGGTTATTGCTTGAAGGAAGGATCAGAAACCTGGTTACCTTTGTCTGTACCACTGATATCTATGTGGATTGGAGAAAATGCATGGAGTGGTATGGGTGACAGGAGACTTGCAGGCTGATTAAATATTGTAGAGTTTGGATTGTTGTTGGACCCGGCCTCCTGGCGTGGTCCTACCGCCCCCGCATGGCGGGCCCAGAACGACATCAGCCTTCCACCGGGCCTCGGACGGCCCCTTCGGCCCGATCCTGCACGCCCCAACACCACCGGTCCGGCTACCATCCCGGTCCCCCATCACCGGCCTGGCTCCAGCGTAGGCCCATCACGACCTAAGCACGAGGCCGTGCCCGACTCCATCTTGGGCCCACCACGTCACAACCACGTGGCCTCGGCCCCAGCCTCGGCCCCCAGCGAAGCCCCGACATCGAGGCACCAAGATCCACCCAGGTGGTCAAGTGGCCACTCGACAGACCCCGGAGGAAGAGGAGTTTCGATGGGCCTCCAGCCGGCCCCGGACGCCTGGTATCGATCGCCCTCCGGCCTCCCTGGGCGCTGGCTCCACCCCCCTGCTGGGTGTCTGGACACCATCATCCCGGCCCCACTGGCCCCCAGGCGCGAGGGTCCGGACATCAAAGGACCCCCGTCCTATATCTGGGCCAGCTCCGGAGTAGGACGCCAGTTGTATCCTGGACTGGAAGCCCTGCTGACGCTGTCACGGCCGACACCAGACAAACTCATCCCTCCTGTAACCCGAAACCCTCTTGAGAGCCTGCTGGCGCTGCCGCGGCCTACCTTGCTGAACCATCCGAGAGCCTGCTGGCGCTGCCGCGGCCTACCTTGCTGAACCATCCGAGAGCCTGCTGGCGCTGCCGCGGCCTCCCTTGCTGAACCATCTGAGAGCCTGCTGGCGCTGCCGCGGCCTCCCTTGCTGAACCATCTGAGAGCCTGCTGGCGCTGCCGCGGCCTCCCTTGCTGAACCATCTGAGAGCCTGCTGGCGCTGCCGCGGCCTACCTGCTGAACCATCTTGTAAGCCTGCTGGCGCTGCCGCGGCTCGAGCCTCTCGGAACCCCCCGGCTCGAGGATTGAGAGCTGTGCGCAGGGTATCCCTTCCTCTGCCCAGAAGCTAGACTGTCCCGCTACCTACCCCCCTTGTCGAGACTTTACGGATCCCTCGATCCATCTGTATATACTGCCAAAAACCCGCAACCTTTATTCTATATAAAAGCTCAAGAACTTGACCTCTTGTGTGGTGTCCGTTTGTAGTGTTGTGATTACTCTGCTGTACGATCCTCGGAGAGGGCCCTCATTCCGGAGGCCTCTCCGTACCGCTCGGCTCCTTCTCGAAGGAGGGGTGGACCTAGGAGTGGTCAGTCAGACATCTTCTGCCGCCCCCGGGGTCGCCTTTCTAACATTGGTGGCAAGCGCTGGGATCCGAGCCCACGCAGATCGTACAGCGAGTGATTCACTCGCTACCCAGAAAAACCCACTGCGACCATGAGCACAGAATTCCAGAAAGAGAAAATGGAAGATTACAGTCACAAGGAGCTAAAGCAGTTCTGCAAAGACCTAGGCATCGCTACCACTGGCTTAAGCACCAAAGAAGACTTTAAAACGGCCCTGCAGGCCTGGGTGGACGCCGGCGAGACGCCACCCCCGAGTGAAGATAACCCGGGCCCGAACGGAGGCCCGGAGGATGAGACAAACCCAGCGGGAGGGAGACTCGCAAACCCAGACACGGGCCTCCCCCACGAAGACGCCCGAGAACGAGAGAGGAACCGGCTCCACGAGTTGGATCTGGCCCGACTCAGACAAGAAGGAGAACTCCAACTGGCAGAAAGGAAGTTAGCCCTCGAGGAAAAAAAACTCATGCTCGAGCACGAGCGCGTCCTCAAAGAAATGGAACTTAAAGCCAAGGCAAACGAGACTGCCACCTCCGGGGGTAAGACCCCACACCCCCCAGTGGACACGAAGGTGCACATACCCAAGGATGTCGTCAAGGAGTACTATAAGACCGACGACATCCAACAGTGGTTCAAAGCCTACGAGGTCGCCATGGCCGCCCATCGAGTACCCCTCAAGGACTGGGGCGCCGGCCTGTGGGGGAAGTTTATCAACGAAGGGAGAGACGTCTTGCTGGAGCTCCCTGATACCGAGATGACCTCGTACGAGCACATGAAGACCGCCCTCCTCACTCGCTACGGACTCACCCCCGAGATGTACCGGCAGCGATTCCGAGATTGCAGAAAGATCCCCGGTACCACGTGGGTGGAGTACGTGAACTATTACAGTAGAGCCTTCGAAGGGTGGATTCGGGGCTGCCAGGTCACCACCTACCAGCAGTTGATCGACCTCATCCTATGGGAACAGCTTTCCAATAACTGCTTCATCGAACTCCGACAACACCTCCTCGACATCAAACTGACTGAGCCACGAAAACTCGCTGTCGAGGCGGATAGATGGGTGAGCACCCGGGTTCCCCGGAGTCCGATGGGAGACTACGGCCGGGGATCCCCGGGGAACCACTGACCACGAGGCGGCAGAGGCGGCCAGAGCCAGGGCCGAGACGCCCCCCAGGGGTCCTCCCCTACCCCCACGTCTCCAACCCTAGGCCGGAGAGGGGGCCCCCCGGCCAGACCAGGGCCCCGCCCGAAGGTTACATGCCACAGATGCCAGAGCCAGGGTCATTATGCGAATGACCCCCTCTGCCCGATGAATCAGCGACCCGGCACTACCGGTCCCCCAGCCCGCCAGATCGCGGCCGCCGCCCTGGGTGAAGAAAGGAGTGAAGAGGAGGACGACAACCACGAGCAGGCCGAGTGGGAGCCCGCCGCCATGACCTTAGCCTGCCTGGGAACTCACGACCTGATCCCCCGAGGCCCGATCCCTGGCAACACCCAGAAATACCTCCAGTGGGTCACCATCAATGGTCGCCGGACCGAAGCCCTCCGCGACACTGGAGCCAGCGTGACAGCGGTCCGCTGCCATCTGGTGACCCCGGAACAGATCCTTCCTAACGTCCTGTGCCCAGTCCGGTCCGCGGATAACTCGGAGACTTTGTGCCAAATGGCCCGCATCCCCTTCGAGTGGGGGGGAGTGTCCGGCGTGCTGAAAGTGACTGTCCGCGATGATGCCCCCGTGGACTGCCTCCTTGGGTACGACCTGGAAAGTTCCCCCTGGGCTAGCGTTGAGCGAAGGGAGCACCTGGGGATGCTAGGCCTTCCCGAGTGGGTCTGTGCGACCACCCGCTCCATGACCGCCCGAGCCTCCACCCCAGCGGGGGGAGCTCCGACCGAGGAGCCAGAGTGGCCCGCACCTCCGCCACCCGTCGTCCCTGAGGACGCCGACCCCGAACACGGCCCCCAAGGGTTCGACCAAGAAGATCTCACTGAGCTCGGACACCTCCCAGAACTCGCTCATTGGCGCCAAGAAGGTGGCCCCACCCGCGAACAGTTCCGGCAGGAACAGAAAACCTGCCCCTCCCTCGAGGGGATCCGACAGCAAGCTGCTACTGAAGCAGCTGGAGACCCCGCGGGGTCCCACTGGATTTATTGGGACAACGACCTTCTCTACAGTGAGCAAAAGATTGCTGAGCTAGGGGCCGGCCGGGTACTGGTCGTACCCCTCCGATTCAGAGACTTCCTCCTGAACTTAGCACATGACGTGCCCCTCGCCGGGCACCTGGGGCAGGACAAAACCTACAGCCGCCTGGTGACCCGTTTCTTCTGGCCCAGAATGCGCACCGATGTGCATAACCACTGCAGGACCTGCCCGACCTGTCAAGCCAGCGGGAAGAGCGGGGGGAAAGTCAAAGCCCCGCTCCAGCCATTCCCCGTAGTGACTACCCCCTTCGAGCGAGTGGGAATAGACATCGTAGGGCCCCTGGACCCTCAAACCTCGCAGGGGCACCGCTTCATCCTCGTCCTGGTGGACCATGCTACCCGCTATCCCGAAGCCATCCCCCTCCGAACCATCACGGCCCCCGTGGTGGGCCGGGCCCTCATAAGCCTCTTCTCCCCAGTCGGCTTCCCCCGAGAAGTCGTGAGTGATCGGGGCTCCAACTTTATCTCGAAGCATATGCGGTCCCTATGGCAACAGTGCGGGGTCACCTATAAATTCACCACCCCGTATCATCCCCAAGGAAATGGACTAGTGGAACGATTTAACAGAACCTTGAAGGGGATGATCAAGGGCCTGGAAGAACCACTCCGGCGCAAATGGGATGTCCTGCTACCTTGCCTCCTGTTCGCCTACCGAGAAGTACCCCAGAAGTCCCTGGGGTTCAGCCCTTTCGAACTCTTGTACGGACACCCGGTCCGAGGCCCCCTCAGCCTGGTCAAGGAAGGCTGGGAGACAGCCGTTCGAGATGCCCCACCTCATGTCTACCGGTACCTCCTGACCCTCCGCAATCAGACTCGGAAGTTCCGGGAACTTGCCGAGGCCAACCTGGAAGCTAGTCAGGAGGAGATGAAACGCTGGTATGACCAGAACGCCTCGTCCATCGAATTCGAGCCGGGCCAGCAGGTCTGGGTCATGTCCCCGGTCGAACCTTGTGCCCTCCAGGACAAGTGGACGGGGCCCTTCAAAGTGGTGGAGCGCAAGAGCCCCGTCACCTATCTGGTAGACCTGGAGTCCCCCAGGAACCCCCTCCGGGTTCTGCACGCTAACCGGCTCAAGCCACACTTTGCACGCACTGAACTGAGCCTGCTGCTAGCAACCGATGACGGAGCTGAAGACGACTCCGAACCCCTGCCAGATCTCCTCAGCACCACCGAGAAAGACGGCTCCTTCGAAGGGGTCCGGCTCTCCTCTACCCTGACCCCAGAGCAGCAACAGGACTGCCGGAAGCTGCTGGGGCAGTTTGCGGATCTGTTTTCCCTCACTCCGGGGGTCACCCGGTGGTGTGTCCACGATGTGGACACCGGACACAGCCTGCCTGTAAGACACAGAGCTTTTCGAGTGCCCGACCGGGTTCGGGCCTGCATCCAAGCAGAGGTGGCCAAGATGTTGGCTCTGGGGGTAGTCGAACCCTCCAACAGTCCCTGGGCCAGTCCCGTTGTCCTGGTCCCTAAAGCCGCCACCCCCGGAACAGCTCCGGAGCTCCGGTTCTGTGTTGACTACAGGGGACTGAATGCAGTCACCAGGACCGACGCCCATCCCATCCCCAGGGCGGATGAATTGATCGATCGCCTAGGGGCCGCCAAATACCTCAGCACCTTCGATCTCACAGATTGGCCTTACCCCGGGTGCACAAGAGCGATCGGCCTTCTCGACACCAGATGGCCACTATCACTTCAAAGTGATGCCCTTCGGCATGAAGAACGCACCGGCAACCTTCCAGAGACTAGTGAACCAGGTGCTGGCCGGGCTAGAGGGGTACAGTGCCCCTATCTCGATGACATTGCCGTGTACAGCCTCCACTGGGATGAGCACCTGACCCACCTCTGGACAGTCCTGACGGCCCTGCGGCGGGCCGGACTCACCATCAAAGCCAGTAAGTGCCAGATAGGCCAAGGGTCCGTGACCTATCTGGGACACCAAGTAGGGAGCGGCCAAGTGGCTCCCCTCCAACCAAAGATAGACACCATCCGGGCCTGGGAGCCCCCGGTCACCCAGACCGCCGTCCGTGCCTTCCTGGGGCTCACTGGATATTATCGGCGATTTATAAAGGACTACGGGAGCATTGTGGGGCCCCTCACAGAACTGACCTCAAAGAGGCTACCACAGAAGGTGCACTGGACCCCCGAGTGCCAGACAGCCTTTGAGACCCTAAAGACCGCCAAGTGCACCGCCCCTGTGCTCCAGGCCCCCGACTACAGCAGGGAGTTTGTGGTCCAAACCGACGCCTCAGAGCACGGCATCGGGGCGGTCCGGTCACAAGTTAACACCGAGGGAATCGACCGGCCTGTGGCCTTCATCAGCCGACGCCTACTGGCAAGAGAACAGCGATGGAGCACCATCGAGAGAGAAGCCTTCGCTGTGGTGTGGGCCCTCAAGAAGCTCCGGCCCTACCTCTTCGGCACCCACTTCCGAGTCCAGACAGACCACCAGCCCCTGCGGTGGTTAATGCAGATGCGGGGAGAAAACCCGAAACTGCTGCGCTGGTCCATCTCCCTCCAAGGGATGGACTTCACTGTGGAGCATCGCCCTGGCAACGACCACGCCAATGCTGACGGCCTCTCCAGATTCTTCCGCCTCGGCGAGGAGAATCCCCAAGAAGATGGGTGACTCTCCCCTGCCTTCAGCTGGGGGGGGACGCGTGTTGGACCCGGCCTCCTGGCGTGGTCCTACCGCCCCCGCATGGCGGGCCCAGAACGACATCAGCCCTCCACCGGGCCTCGGACGGCCCCTTCGGCCCGATCCTGCACGCCCCAACACCACCGGTCCGGCTACCATCCCGGTCCCCCATCACCGGCCTGGCTCCAGCGTAGGCCCATCACAACCTAAGCATGAGGCCGTGCCCGACTCCATCTTGGGCCCACCACGTCACAACCACGTGGCCTCGGCCCCAGCCTCGGCCCCCAGTGAAGCCCCGACATCGAGGCACCAAGATCCACCCAGGTGGTCGAGTGGCCACTCGACAGACCCCGGAGGAAGAGGAGTTTTGATGGGCCTCCAGCCGTCCCCGGATGCCTGGTATCGATCGCCCTCCGGCCTCCCTGGGCGCTGGCTCCACCCCCCTGCTGGGTGTCTGGACACCATCATCCCGGCCCCTCTGGCCCCCAGGCGCGAGGGTCCGGACATCAAAGGACCCCCGTCCTATATCTGGGCCAGCCCCGGAGTAGGACGCCAGTTGTATCCTGGACTGGAAGCCCTGCTGACGCTGTCACGGCCGACACCAGACGAACTCATCCCTCCTGTAACCCGAAACCCTCTTGAGAGCCTGCTGGCGCTGCCGCGGCCTACCTTGCGGAACCATCCGAGAGCCTGCTGGCGCTGCCGCGGTCTACCTTGCTGAACCATCCGAGAGCCTGCTGGCGCTGCCGCGGCCTCCCTTGCTGAACCTTCTGAGAGCCTGCTGGCGCTGCCGCGGCCTCCCTTGCTGAACCATCTGAGAGCCTGCTGGCGCTGCCGCGGCCTCCCTTGCTGAACCATCTGAGAGCCTGCTGGCGCTGCCGCGGCCTACCTGCTGAACCATCTTGTAAGCCTGCTGGCGCTGCCGCGGCTCGAGCCTCTCGGAACCCCCCGGCTCGAGGATTGAGAGCTGTGCGTAGGGTATCCCTTCCTCCGCCCAGAAGCTAGACTGTCCCACTACCTACCCCCCTTGTCGAGACTTTACGGATCCCTCGATCCATCTGTATATACTGCCAAGAACCCGCAACCTTTATTCTCTATAAAAGCTCAAGAACTTGACCTCTTGTGTGGTGTCCGTTTGTAGTGTTGTGATTACTCTGCTGTACGATCCTCGGAGAGGGCCCTCATTCCGGAGGCCTCTCCGTACCGCTCGGCTCCTTCTCGAAGGAGGGGTGGACCTAGGGGGGGTCAGTCAGACATCTTCTGCCGCCTCCGGGGTAACCTTTCTAACAATTGTCACGCACTGGGAAACAAGAGTGAATGCTGATTAAAACTAGAAACGCGAACACTTTCACGGCAAACGTGGCCGTGAAAGTGATACTGATCACGATTGTGTGAAAGTGAAACTGATTGTGATCGCGCTACCTAGGCGGATAGGCAGTGAGTAGCCGGGGGCAGGGTGTGTGTGTGTGGTTGTGTGTGTTTTGTTGTGTGTGGTTGTGGTTGTGTGCGTGGTTTTGTGTGTGGTTGTGGTTGTGTGTGTGGTTGTGGGTGTGTGGTTGTATGTGTGGTTGAGTGTGGATGTGGTTGTGGGTGTGGGTGGGTGTAGTTGTGGTTGTGTATGTGGTTGTGTGTGCATGTGGTTGTGTGTGTGTGGTTGTGTTAGTGGTTGTGTGTGTGTGTGTGGTTGTGTGTGTGTGGTTGTGGTTTGTGTGCGGTTGTGTGTGAGGGTGTGGTTGTGTGTGTGTGTGATTATGTGTGTGGTTGTGTGTGTGGTTGTGGGTGGTTGTGTGTGTGTGGCTGTGTGTGTCTGGTTGTGTATATGTGTGGTTGTGTGTGTGGGTGTACTTGTGTGTGTGGTTATGTGTATATTTGGTTGTGTGTGGTTGTGTGTGGTTGTGTATGTGGTTGTGTGTCTGGTTGTGGTTCTGGTTGTGTATGATTGTGTGTGTGGTTGTGGTTGTGTGTATGGTTGTGGTTGAGTGTGTGGTTGTGCGTGTGTGGTTGGGTGTGTGGTTGGTTGTGGGTGGGGTTGTGGTTGTGGGTATGGGTGTGGTTGTCGGTGTGGTTGAGTATGTGGTTGTGTGGTTGGCCATGGTTGTGTGTGTGGTTGTGGTTGTGTGTGTGTGTTTGTGGTTGTGTGTGTCGTTGTGTGTGGTTGTGTGTGGTTATGTGTGTGGTTGTGTGTGAGTGGTTGTCTGTGTGTAGTTGTGTGTGTGTGTTTGTGTGTGTGTGTGTGTGCTTGTGAGTGTGGTTGTCTGATTGTGTGGTTGTGTGGTTGGGGTTGTGTGTGCGGTTGTATGTTTGTGGTGTGTGTTTGGTTGTGTGTGTGTGGTTGTGTGTGGTTGTGTTTGTGTGTGTGGTTGTGGTAGTGTGTGTGGTTGTGTGTGTGGTTGTGGTTGTGGTTCTGTGTGTGGTTGTGGTTGTGTGTGTGCGGTTGTGTGTGTGTGGCTGTGTGTGGTTGTGTGTGTGGTTGTGTGTGGTTGTGGTTGTGTGTGTGTTTGGGTGTGGTTGTGTATGTGGTGTGTGTGTGTGTGGTTTTGTGTGTGGTTGTGTGTGTCTGTGGTGGTATGTGTCTGTGCTTGTGTGTGTAGTTGTGTGGTAGGGTGTGAGGTTGTGTGGTTGTGTGTGTGGTTGTGGTTGTGTGTGTGGTTGGGTGTGGTTGTGTATGTGGTGTGTGTGTGTGGGTTTGTGCGTGGTTGTGTGTGTGTGTGTGGTGTGTGTCTGTGCTTGTGTGTGTGGTTGTGGGTGTGTGTGTGTGGTTGTATATGTGGTTTTGTGTGGTTGTGTGTGGTTATGTTTGTGGGTGGTGCTATGGTTGTGTGTGTGGTTGTGTGTGTGGTTGTGTGTGTGTGTGTGTGGTTGTGTGTGTGGTTGTGTTTGTGGTTGTGTGTGTGGTTGTGTGTCGTTGTGTGTGTGTGGTTGTGTGTGTGGTTGTGTGTGTGGTTCTGGGTGGGTGTGTGTGTGGTGTTATATGTGGTTTTGTGTGGTTGTGGTTGTGTGTGGTTATGTTTGTGGGTGGTGCTATGGTTGTGGGTGTTTGTTGTGTGTGTAGTTGTGTGTGTGTGTGGTTGTGTGTGTGTGTGCGGTTCTGTGTGTGTGGTTGTGTTTGTGGTTGTGTTTGTGTGGTTGTGTGTGTGTGGTTTTGTGTGTGTGTGTGGTTGTGTGTGTGGTTGTGTGTGTGTGTGGTTGTGGTTGTGTGTGTGTGGTTGTGTGTTGTGTGTGGTTGTGGTGGTGTGTGTGGTTGTGTGTGTGTGGTTGTGTGTTGTGTGTGGTTGTGGTGGTGTGTGTGGTTGTGTGTGTTTGTGTGTGGTTGTGGTATGGGTGACAGGAGACTTGCAGGCTGATTAAATATTGTAGAGTTTGGCTTGTCAAGCACTGGGAAACAAGAGTGAATGCTGATTAAAACTAGAAACGCGAACACTTTCACAGCAAACGTGGCCGTGAAAGTGATACTGATCACAATTGAGTGAAAGTGAAACTGATTGTGATCGCGCTACCTAGGCGGATAGGCAGTGAGTAGCCGGGGGCAGGGTGTGTGTGTGTGGTTGTGTGTGTTTTGTTGTGTGTGGTTGTGGTTGTGTGCGTGGTTCTGTGTGTGGTTGTGGTTGTGTGTGTGGTTGTGTGTGTGTGGTTGTATGTGTGGTTGAGTGTGGGTGTGGTTGTGGGTGTGGGTGGGTGTAGTTGTGGTTGTGTATGTGGTTGTGTGTGCATGTGGTTGTGTGTGTGTGGTTGTGTTAGTGATTGGTGTGTGTGTGTGGTTGTGTGTGTGTGGTTGTGGTTTGTGTGTGGGTGTGTGTGTGAGGGTGTGGTTGTGTGTGTGTGTAGTTGTGTGTGTGATTATGTGTGTGGTTGTGTGTGTGGTTGTGGGTGGTTGTGTGTGTGTGGCTGTGTGTGTCTGGTTGTGTATATGTGTGGTTGTGTGTGTGTGGTTGTGTGTGTGGGTGTACTTGTGTGTGTGGTTATGTGTGTGGTTGTGTGTATATTTGGTTGTGTGTGTGGTTGTGTATGTGGTTGTGTGTGTCTGGTTGTGGTTCTGGTTGTGTATGATTGTGTGTGTGGTTGTGGTTGTGTGTATGGTTGTGGTTGAGTGTGTGGTTGTGCGTGTGTGGTTGGGTGTGTGGTTGGCTGTGGGTGTGGTTGTGGTTGTGGGTATGGGTGTGTTTGTGGGTGTGGTTGTGGGTGTGGTTGTGTGGTTGGCCATGGTTGTGTGTGTGGTTGTCTGTGTGGTTGTGGTTGTATGTGTGTGTTTGTGGTTGTGCATGTGGTTGTGTGTGGTTATGTGTGTGGTTGTGTGTGAGTGGTTGTCTGTGTGTAGTTGTGTGTGTGTGTTTGTGTGTGTGTGTGTGTGCTTGTGAGTGTGGTTGTGTGATTGTGTGGTTGTGTGGTTGGGGTTGTGTGTGCGGTTGTGTGTTTGTGGTGTGTGTTTGGTTGTGTGTGTGGTTGTGTGTGTGTGGTTGTGTGTGGTTGTGTTTGTGTGTGGGGTTGTGGTAGTGTGTGTGGTTGTGTGTGTGGTTGTGGTTGTGGTTCTGTGTGTGGCTGGGTGTGGTTGTGTGTGTGGTTGTGTGTGTGGTTGTGGTTGTGTGTGTGTTTGAGTGTGGTTGTGTATGTGGTGTGTGTGTGTGGTTTTGTGTGTCTGTGGTGGTGTGTGTCTGTGCTTGTGTGTGTGGTTTTTTGGAGGGTGTGAGGTTGTGTGGTTGTGTGTGTGTGGGGGTTTGTGTGTGGTTGTGTGTGTGGTGTGTGTCTGTGCTTGTGTGTGTGGTTGTGTGTGTGTGTGTGGTTGTATATGTGGTTTTGTGTGGTTGTGTGTGGTTATGTTTGTGGGTGGTGCTATGGTTGTGTGTGTGGTTGTGTGTGTTGTTGTGTGTGTGGTTGTGTTTGTGGTTGTGTGTGTGGTTGTGTGTTGTTGTGTGTGTGTGGTTGTGTGTGTGGTTGTGTGTGTGGTTGTGGACGGGTGTGTGTGTGGTGTTATATGTGGTTTTGTGTGGTTGTGGTTGTGTGTGGTTATGTTTGTGGGTGGTTGTGTTTGTGTGGTTCTGTGTGTGTGGTTGTGTTTGTGGTTGTGTTTGTGTGGTTGTGTATGTGTGGTTTTGTGTGTGTGTGGTTGTGTGTGTGGTTGTGTGTATGTGTGGTTGTGGTTGTGTGTGTGTGGTTGTGTGTTGTGTGTGGTTGTGGTGGTGTGTGTGGTTTTGTGTGTGTGGTTGTGTGTTGTGTGTGGCTGTGGTGGTGTGTGTGGTTGTGTGTGTGGTTGTCTGGCTGGTTGGGGTTGTGTGTGTGGTGGCTGTGTGAGTGTGTTTGTGTGTGTGGTTGTGTGTGTGTGATTGTGGGTGTGTGATTGTGTGGTTGTGTGGTTGGGGTTGTGTGTGCGGTTGTGTGTTTGTGGTGTGTGTTTGGTTGTGTGTGTGGTTGTGTGTGTGTGGTTGTGTGTGGTTGTGTTTGTGTGTGGGGTTGTGGTAGTGTGTGTGGTTGTGTGTGTGGTTGTGGTTGTGGTTCTGTGTGTGGCTGGGTGTGGTTGTGTGTGTGGTTGTGTGTGTGGTTGTGGTTGTGTGTGTGTTTGAGTGTGGTTGTGTATGTGGTGTGTGTGTGTGGTTTTGTGTGTCTGTGGTGGTGTGTGTCTGTGCTTGTGTGTGTGGTTTTTTGGAGGGTGTGAGGTTGTGTGGTTGTGTGTGTGTGGGGGTTTGTGTGTGGTTGTGTGTGTGGTGTGTGTCTGTGCTTGTGTGTGTGGTTGTGTGTGTGTGTGTGGTTGTATATGTGGTTTTGTGTGGTTGTGTGTGGTTATGTTTGTGGGTGGTGCTATGGTTGTGTGTGTGGTTGTGTGTGTTGTTGTGTGTGTGGTTGTGTTTGTGGTTGTGTGTGTGGTTGTGTGTTGTTGTGTGTGTGTGGTTGTGTGTGTGGTTGTGTGTGTGGTTGTGGACGGGTGTGTGTGTGGTGTTATATGTGGTTTTGTGTGGTTGTGGTTGTGTGTGGTTATGTTTGTGGGTGGTTGTGTTTGTGTGGTTCTGTGTGTGTGGTTGTGTTTGTGGCTGTGTTTGTGTGGTTGTGTATGTGTGGTTTTGTGTGTGTGTGTGGTTGTGTGTGTGGTTGTGTGTATGTGTGGTTGTGGTTGTGTGTGTGTGGTTGTGTGTTGTGTGTGGTTGTGGTGGTGTGTGTGGTTTTGTGTGTGTGGTTGTGTGTTGTGTGTGGCTGTGGTGGTGTGTGTGGTTGTGTGTGTGGTTGTCTGGCTGGTTGGGGTTGTGTGTGTGGTGGTTGTGTGAGTGTGTTTGTGTGTGTGGTTGTGTGTGTGTGATTGTGGGTGTGTGATTGTGGGTGTGTGGTTGAGGGTGTGTGGTTATGTGTGTGTGTGTGTTTGGTTGGCTGTGTGGTTGTGGGTGTGTGTGTGGTTGTGTGGTTGAATGTGCGGTTTGTGTGTGGTTGTGGTTGTGTGTGTGGTTGTGTGTGTGGTTGTGGTTAGTTGTGGTTGGTTTTGTGTGGTTGGGTGTGGTGGTGGGTGTGGTGTGTGGTTGTGTGTGGTTGTGGTTGTGTGTGTGGTTGTGTGGTTGTTGTTGTGGGTGTGCGTGGTTGTGGTTGTGTGTGGTTTTGTGTGGTTGTGGGCGTGGTTGTGTGTGGTTGTGTGTGTGATTGTGGGTGTGGTTGTGTAGTTAGGTGTGTGGTTGTCTGTGTGTGGTTGTGAGTGGGGCTGTGTGTGTGGTTTTGGTTGTGTGTGGTTGTGTGTGTGGTTGTATGTGCGTGGTTGTGTGTGTGGTTGTGGTTGTAAATTGTAAATTGTAATTGTAAATTGATACTTGTATAGCGCACTACTCACCCGCAAGGGTCTCAAGGCGCTTGTACGAATACCGCTGTGGAACCCATCCTGGCTTTCCCTGTGAGGTGTCCACTCCTGGGCACCCCCAAGGTGGAGGCCAGGCATCCTTAGCGTTGTGGGGGCCGTTGTGGAGATTAAGCAAGCTATTGCCCAGAGTTGCAGAGTGGGACTCCATGATTTGAATAGGCACCGAGGCGAGAATTATCAGGTCCGTGGAAGTTTTTGAGCCCAACACCCGCCGAGGTGGGGAATTGAACCCTGGTCCCGGGCTAGACCTCTGCATCAGGGTCTGCCGCTCTAACCATTGAGCGGCAATGTGTGGGTGTGGTTGTGTGTTTGTGGTTGTGTGTGTGGTTGTGTGTGTATGGTTGTGTGTGTGTGTGGTTGTGTGTGGTTGTGGTTGTGTGTTTGGTTGTGTGGTTATGGGTGTGTGTGGTTGTGGGTGTGGTTGTGGGTGTGGTAGTGGGTGTGGTTATGGGTGTGGTTGTGGGTGTGGTTGTGGGTGTGGTTTTGGGTGTGGTTGTGGTTGTGTGTGGTTGTGTGTGTGTGGTTGTGTGTGAGGGTTTGTGTGTGTGTCTGTGTGTGTGTGTATATACATATATATATATATATAGGTTTCAGGCTTGATATAGTTAGGAATTAGCATTTAAAAAACCTTTGAAATTCACTGAAAAAAACATAGGTTTCAGGCCTGATATAGTTAGGAATTAGCATTTAAAAAACCATAGAAATTCACTGAAAAAAACATAGGTTTTAGGGGTGTTATAGTTAGCTGGACATTTCACTCATACAAAACAATTGAAATTCCTCCAATATAGTTAGTTGTATTAACTACATCTCGCGCGCCCGCAATCCACTGCTGATGATGTCACATATTACATCATTCATGACATGGTCAGTGACATCACTGATGACATCTCAAATGACATCACTGATGACATCAGTGAATGTGGTTTGGTTCGTTATTTAATTATGTATTATACTAGCAGCCCGTCCCGACGTTGTCCGGGTATGAATTGCTGCCAGCCAGTAGTATATTGTTTTGTAGGATTTCGTTTTGATAGCATTTCTTATCTGTGACAGGCCTGTGAAACGCTCCGATTCACAGTGCACTGCTGAAGCACTTAAGAGTGCGCGTTCAGTAGTGTGTGAACTCGAGTTGCCCTACTTTATTTTTCCTTGAAATATTATATAGCGCGAACTCGAGAACATGGCAAGAGCACAATTTACATTACAGAAGAACACATTCATTTGTGGTAGGCACGGAGAGACAAAGTGATTTGCCTGGAATCACAAGATGTTGGGCTGATTCCGAGATTCGAACGTAGCTCCCCAGCTCTAAAGTTCGCAATTCTAGAACTTGTGGCGTGAGGTGTGCCTAAAAGTGTATGTCGGTGCTGGCCATCAATGAGAGAGACCTGTGCATTTTTCAAATCGGTGGTGAAAAAATATGAGTATGTTGCTGGAGATGTGGGCCGCCGTGCCACCAATGTACTTACCGGGGGAGGGTAAACACCCATTATTCGGCAACTTTCTTTACGCATACCATCACTCCGCATACTTTCATTACAAAAGTACCATGACGCCGCAATGCCATTATAACGATTGGCATTACATTTTACATGCTTTTACCACGCATAAATTTACAACGAAATTCGTTGTAAATGCATGAATGGCAATAGCATTATTTTTTAATGTTTGGATAAGGTAAGTATTGGTATAGGGGTATATGTTTTGGGGTACTAAGGTATATGTTTTGGGGTGTTTGGGTATTTTAAGGGTTCAGATATAGTTTTGGTTATGGGGTACAGGGAACGTTTTAGGGTTTAGGGATAGGTATGGGTTTTGGGGTACAGGGGTATTTTTAGGGTTCAGGGCTAGGTTTGGGTTTTGGGGTATAGGGGTATTTGTAGGGTTCAGGGTTAGGTTTGGGTTTTGGGGTACAGGGGAATTTTAAGGGTTCAGGGCTAGGTTTAGGGTTTGGGGTACAGGGGTATTTTTAGGGTTCAGGGCTAGGTTTGGGTTTTGGGGTACAGGGGTATTTTAGGGTTCAGGGGTAGGATTGGGTTTTGGGGTACATGGTTATTTTTATGGTTCAGGGCTAGGTTTGGGTTTTGGGGTACAGGGGTATGTTTAGGGTTCAGGGGTAGGTTTGGGTTTTGAGGTACAGGGGTATTTATAGGGTTCAGGGCTAGGTTTGGGTCTTGGGGTAGAGGGGTGTTTTTAGGGCTTAGGGATAGGTTTGGGTTTTGGGGTACAGGGTATATTTATAGGGTTAAGATGGGTTAGTGTTTAAGGGTGTTGGGGTATTTTAAGGAGTAAGGGTGGGTTATGATTATGCGATGCAGGGGTATTTAAAGGGAGCAGGGTGGACACCCGGAGCTGGAATGTACAGAACCTGGGAAGAAAAAACAATGAAATATTTGGCACAACGATTGCTTTTTTTCCCGTAATCCCGCGCCCAGCGCACACACGATATAAGACATGGCATGAAGGGCGGAATGTAAAAACAACAGTTGATATACAGAACGCAGAACAATGTCATATATTCACCCTAGTACAGAGATCTGGGCCTAAATCCATAGTTTTTTTGCATTCCAGACCACCCTAGTTCAGACATGGCCATATGCAAATCAGCCTTGACCCTGTGCCTCTTGGGAACAGTCCAGCCCAAACTGCCAAGCCATGTCTTTCCTGGATGGGAATCAAGCATCCTAGGACAGGTTTCTGGCTATCAGCCGTCTTCAGCAAGGATAGCTTTACTCCAGTGGTGTGGAGAGCATGGGACTCACGTCTGAGCATACCCAACCCACTCAGGATGACAAATGCAAAAACAACAGTTGATGGACAGAATGCAAAACAATGTCATACATTTGCCCCAGTACAGAGATTTGGGCCTAAATCCATCTTTTTTTCACTCCACACCACCCCAATTCAGACATGGCCCTATGCAAATCAGCCTTGACCCTGTGCCTCAGGGGAACAGTCCAGCCCGACCTGCCAAGCCATGTCTTTCTTGGACCAGAAGCAACCACCCTAGAACCAGTTTCTGGCTATCAGCAGTCTTCAGCCAGAATAGCTTGACTCCAGTGGTCTGGAGAGCACGGGACTCACGTCCGAGCATACCCCTCCCACTCGGGGTGACAAATGCAAAAACAACAGTTGATGGACAGAATGCAGAACAATGTCATACATTCACCCCAGTACAGAGATCTGGGCATAAATCCATCGTTTTTTTGCACTCCACACCACCCCAGTTCAGACATGGCCATATGCAAATCAGCCTTGACAGTGTGCCTCATGGGAACAGTCCAGCCCGAAGGGCGGAACGAACCACACGCCCCCAGCGTCTGTCACGCCCCCAGCACACGCCCACAGCACAACGCAGACACGCCCACAAGGGACTACTTTGCTGGCACGGTTCTTTTACCTTTTAAATGTATATGGTGGGCGTCTGCGTAGCCTATGTCCTTCTGCTGCAACTGCCCTTTCCAACGCTGTATTGGGTGTTGTGATTGGTGCTGTGGTTCCTGAGATTACCCGCCTCAAAGGTTTGGGCTCTCTCTTTATTATATTAGTATGGATATATATATAGCAATTTTCATTAAAGAATGAGTGGATATATAAATATAAATATCGGGATGGAGGATTTAGTAGCGTGTGATTGACTGTTTACTTGACTAATTTATAGTGTCTCACAAAATATATTGGATAGCGACTAAACTGTGTGAATAGCTGTATTACTTTGTCAGTTGTTGTGTAAACTGCTGCACCAGTTGGTTAATAGCTACGTGAAATTCTATATTAGTTATTGATTAGTTAACTGAGTATTCCCCAATTTAAAACGCGCCACAGGGCGCATTTGCAGAGTGTGTTTGTGAGGGGTTGGGATCTAGGGATGATTGCATTTTTTTTTCTTTTTTAAATTGAAAGGGGGGCTGTATGGCCCCCCTTCCTTTTACTTTTTTGGGGCCCTTGGGACCCCACCTCCCAAGGCCTTACCCCCAAACTAAAATGGCCAATTCCGGGCCCCGGGGACCCCATCCCCCGGGGCATGGCCAAATGTTTTTTCATATTTTTATGGATGGGAGCTGCATAGCCCCCCTCCTCAGGCCACTTAAGACCCCGGGGACCCCATCCCCCGGGGCCAGCCATTCTTTTATTTTTATTTTGAGTTTTTTTATGCGGAGGGTTCCCCCACCCCCCTCCATCCCCCCCCCAGGCCACTTGTAGCCCCGGGGACCCCATCACCCGGGGCTGGCCCTCTTCTTTGGGGGGGGTACCCAATCCCCCCACGGTCCCGCCGGCTCCCCGCCTCTTGTGGGAGCCGGCATTGCTATTCCACATGGGGAGCATCTAACATGCAGCTCGCCATAAGGAAAAGCAATTTGCTCTGCTTCATTGAAGCGAGAGCAGTTTTCCCTGCTCTCGCTACAATGAAGCAAAGCAGTTTGAAATAGCAGGGTGGGAGCCGCGAACCTCCCGCCCTGCCATTGCAAACAGCATTGTCCTGGGGGTGGCCACCCCGGGACACTGCAGGAGCCGGCCCTGGGTGGTGGCAGTCCCCAGGGCCTGTACAAGGCTCCAGAAGGGCGGTGGCGGTCCCAGGGGCTGGGGGGCCTGAGAGGACCCCACCCAAGTTTAAAAAGCCCCGGGGGTGGCGGTCCCCGGGGCTGGGGGGGCCTGAGAGCCCCCGTACATAATTTTAAAAAGCCCCGGGGGTGGTGGTACCCTTATGTAAAGGGGGGCCCCTCTCGGCCCCCCTTTACATAAAAACCATTGTCCCCAGGATTTGGCCCCCCCGGGGGCTAAATACCAATGAAGCGCAGGGGACCGCGCTGATTATAAATTTTTTTATCGGCAGGATCCTGGGCGCATCCTCCTAAAAACAAATATATACATATTTTGTGGGACCCCCTGAGCAGGCCTCAGTGTTCTACCCCAAACCAGTGTTTCTACCCTGCCCCCTTTTCGCGTTTTGCAACGTTTTGTTTTGGGTTTCTTGTGCCTCGATTCTACCGAAAAACAAAAGGTTCCTGTGGCATATCGCTTCATAAATATTTGATAAATGGGGACTTAATACCAATCCAAGTATTAGAGAAAGAGTGGCAATCACATGAGAGAGACACAATTAACGCAGTTTCAAACCATTTTTTATATATATTTTTCAAATGACAAAGGTAATTGAAATAGTTTTGGCTACAACATATCATACAGTATACAAAGTGCAATGTGTCCCCAGTGATTTGTGAAGTAACCAAAGATCAACATGTGTACAATGAGGTGAACTATACAGGTTACAGTGGTAGCTTTTTACAAGAAGGAGACATGACTCAAAGACAATTATTGAAATCAATCGTGGAACAGCTGCTATACAATCATAGGCACTGTGTGAGTCTTATTTGCCTCCAAGTACGTCGACGGCGTTTCGACCCTTAGAATGAGGGTCTCATCAGGACTGGGAGTGAGGGACGTCTTATAGTAGGCTAGTCATAACCCATGCGTGTAGAAGCAAAATGAATTTACTTACAGTGAACCCAGCCGGGCACACTGTCATAGACACCTTGGTAGTTGTAGTCTATCAGTCTGTGACCACACATTTTCCGGAAGGTAGCGATCGAGCTAGTGGACAACGCACCCAGAGAACCTCTGGTCATTTCGCGTGGCGACGGCATTCCCCGTTACATGGTCACATCGTCACACGCCACGGCGCCGCCGCCCGCGTAAACAATGAAAATGGCGCGTCCTCATCGCGTCGGTACCTCCACAACAGACAGCCCAGAGGGACGTCCGGGGTACCGACGGAGAGGTCAGTACATGGCGTGCAGCCTGTGTGTTGGGTTGTTTGTTTGTTGGTTTCATAGTATGTTCTTTCAAATGGCCGACTGGCGTTTTGTTGACAGATCAGTCTAGTTTTGTGAGTACACTGATTGAATAGCTAAGCTACTTGACCCAAAAAATCCCTATGACTGAATAATTGAAATTACAAGTACATTGGAAATGTAACAGAAGCGAGTGATTATGTAAAACATCACCATAAATCACTTTGCCTGAATAACTCAAATTCCAATTACATTTAAAATGTAACTGAAGCGAGTGAATCGGTAAACCATCACTAATCCCGCTCCTTAGAATACAACGGAAGCGAGTGATTCTGTTAAACATCACTAGTCCCGCTCCTAAAGGCTCCTAAAGGCTGTATTCTATTCTAGCGAACTGTCACAAGAAACAGCTTTTGGTGACAATTAATGAAATCATCTGGCCACTGTGTGAAATATGGAAAGTACTCTATACCGATTGGTCGGCTGTTTTAGACAGTGAAATCATTACAGTTTAATGGTGTTGTAGTTCTTGATTGTAAATACATGTTTATTCCCCCGCCAGAGCGGTGCTCCATGTACCTGAGCTGAAGCCAGGTGAGGTGGGGCTATTCCTTCCTGCCAATAAGGTGAGTGAGCAGGAAAATGCTATGACAATTTCAAGTGTTAATAGTGGCTGTCATTAGACTAGCCAAAGGTTGGAATTATATTATTTTTATAATTCTGACATATACTAATAATGCCATGTGTGTTCCTTTTTGTTTCTTCTGTATGTATCTGGTATTTTACCTTGGACGATTACACCATGAAGTCTGGAAGATGGTAACAGATCACGTCTAAGTTGATAATAAATTCACGTTTTTTAGCAGTAGCATGTAATGGTCCTGAGGAAGCAGCGGGAGACCACCTGGCTCCAATAGTCTGCAGAAACATGTCGACCTAAGATACTCCCTAGTAGTTATTTTGTTACACTACTATTGCACTGGTTTTTATGATTTGGGATTGAAGGGGTACGGAATAAATGTTGTTTTCCCCAATCACTACCCAATTTTAACAATTACTCACCAACTCACTTTCACTTTTTGTTGCACTGCTACTCAGTCTCCCACAGACACCCAGTCCTCCTATGTTTGTTATAGATTAGGCTTAAAAACAACAGCCAATCTATTGTGGAAATGTGACGGTCCCCAAATGATGAAGGGCGGTCTCGTGAGTTGACTGATGGGAACTCGTACATTTATATGATGTTCTACGTAGTAGATTTTCTTATCCAGATACACACTCAAGTTACATATAATTTTAGGTTTGTAACTAACTTGTTACCAGAAATATCGGCTAGATTGCAGGCATCGGAGAGTACGTGGACGACGTCCACCCCCTCTGGTATTCTGAGTATGGCTCAGTATTATGAACATAGGGAGAATGAGAACAAAGACAGACAGGAAAAGAAAGCCAAAGATTTGAAGACAAGGGTACTGCTGCAGCAGGTGTCGAAGGGTCGGGGACGTGGAGCCCCACCTATGGTATCGGGTCGAGGTGGAAGTAGTTACGTAAGGGGAGCGAAGAGAGAGAGTCTGGGGCCGAATCAGTGTGCGAACTGCAAAAAGGAGGGATACTGGTGGAGAGATTGTCCGGAGGCTCGGTCCAATGCTGGACCAGGCAGATGTAGAGGTCGTGGTGAATTTCGCAGGGATGACAGACAATCTGATGACGATAGACGACCAGGGAAAAACTGCTTTGACGGAGAAAGGGCTAGACAACATTTTCAAACTGAGGGTGACCATGACAGAGATAGACAGTACTACCATGATGCATACGCATTGGACGACACGACTGGCTTCTCCCATAACTAGGACAGCGTAGGACAGAGCATGGGACCAGTTTCTGTAGATGTTGATCAACGAGGACCCTATGTGACTGCGGATTTGTTGGGGTCCCCTCAGAAATTTTTGGTGGACACGGGTGCTATGAAAAGTTCTGTAGCACGTTCTCAGGTCCCAGGGGCGGCTCTGTCTGGCAGGAATAATGTTTCCGTAGGGTTCTCAGATACTCCGGTAATTAGCCCCATTTCTGAGCCTCTTACTCTTACGATTGGTCCTTTCACCGTTGACTCTCCTTTCCATTTGACTTCGAATTGTGGCGATAATCTGCTGGGTTTGGATTTGTTGAAAAGGTTGCAGGCCGCCATTTACTGTTCTCCAGACGGAGTGTACGTCACTTTGGGTCCTACTGTCGCGCGTGCGCAACAGTGCTTCTCAAAAGACAAGCCTCTTCCGGCTGAGTTAATAGGGATTCCAGACACTTTGTGGGCCAGTGGTGATACTGATGTGGGAAAGATGGCTATTGCTCCAGTGTCCATCAAGATTAAGGTGGGAGCCCGATTGCCCCGAATACCCCAATACAAAATCTCCAGGGATGGCGAAAGGCTCTGCTACAAATAATACAGGATTTGATACAGTCACGTGTAGTGGAGGAGACAGCATCTAACATTTGAAACAGCCCCATTCTCCCGATTCTTAAAAGACCCTCTGCGGATGCAAGTGATGGTGCACCTGATGTTTATCGTTTTGTGATTGATTTATGCCACATTAATAAGGTGGTTGAACCCTAATATCCGGTGGTCTCTGACATTACCACGATTTTGACAATGATCCCTCCCACAGCCAGATATTTCTCAGTTTTGGATTTGAAAAACGCTTTCTTTAGCATCCCAGTACACCCTGACAGCCGTTATCTTTTCGGATTCTCATTGGCTGGCCGAAGCTTCAGATTTTGTAGAATTCCTCAAGGCTATACCGAGAGCCCCAGCATTTATAGCCAGGCTTTGAAAGCTCAATTGGATGATTTGGAACTCCCCAAGGGCAATGTTTTATTGCAATATGTAGATGATGTTCTCATAGCATCTGACACCGAAGAGGGGTGTCGAGACGCCACTGTCAAATTGTTGCACAATTTAGCTCGAAAGGGACACAAAGTGTCCCTTCCTAAATTTCAATACTGTCGACAGGAGGTTACCTACTTAGGTCATCTCCTATCGAAGGAGGGAAGGAGGTTGACACCGGAGCGCATCAAGGCGATAACTAACATGGCTGTAGCTAACACGCAGCGAGAGGTGCGCGTGTTTTTGGGCATAACCTCGTATTGTCGCCAGTGGATACCTAATTATGCTTTACTAACCAAACCCCTTCCGTATCTGACTACTAAGGAGGTGCGCGAACCCCTACCCAGGACACCGGCATGTCAAGAATCTTTTGAGGCACTAAAAACTGCTTTGTGTTCTGCACCTGTTTTGGGAACTCCTGATTACCAGAAGCCTTTTGTGCTTTATGTACATGAGGCAGAAGGTTGCGCGTTGTCTGTCCTAACTCAATGTTTTGGAGAGAAACAGAGACCTTGCGCTTATTTTTCTGCTATGCTTGACAACGTGGCGAGAGTGTTACCGAGCTGTCTAAGGGCTGCAGCGGCTGCTGTGGTCTCAATTAGACAATCGGTGGGGCTCGTGCTTGGTTCAGACCTCACAGTAATGGTACCACATGCTGTGGACATTTTATTGAACAGAACGCAGACGCAGCATTTAATTAGTGCTTGTCTTACTGGTTATGAGACGACATTATTCGTACCCCATGTTACGATTAAAAGATGTGCCGCTTTGAACCCGGCCATTTTGCTACCCATTACTTCAGATGAAAAGGACGATGAAGTCCATGATTGTTTGTTTCGGACAGAGAAGGAGACGAAGGGAAGGATAGATTTAACGGACACCCCCCTAGATGATCCCGACGGGGAGCTGTATGTTGACGGTTCCTGTTTTAAACTTGCGGATGGTACCTCAACTGCAGCATACGCAGTCACAACATTGAAGACAGTGGTGGAGACTTCTAGGGTCCCGTACCACTCGGCCCAAGCTGCAGAAATAATAGCATTGATGCGAGCGTGCGAATTGAGTGAAGGACTGGACGTGAATATTTACACTGACAGCCGATACGCCTTCGGCGTTGCTCATAGCTATGGGCGACTGTGGGCAGAAAGGTTTTTTTTGACATCACACGGACAAAGGATCCAGAATGGTCCATTGATATTACGACTATTGACAGCATTGACGCTTCCCAAACGACTGGCTGTGATCAAATGTAGCGCACACAAAGTGGTGGTGGATGATGTAGGACGGGGCAATGCATTTGCAGATCAGACAGCTAAGGAGACAGCTAGGACAAAACTCCCACGAATGTTTGCGGCAGGACCAGCTAGGTGGGAACCGGACGTTAACATGTTCGTGAATACTGTACAAAGTGTGCGGAACATACAAGAAAAAGCAACTGAGGATGAGTTGAGGACATGGAAGAATGGTGGGGGACGGTTGGACTCGGATGAGTGTTGGACAGATGTGTCAGACAAAAGACGATGGTTACTCCCGGACGCATATGTCCTCCCAGTGGTGACGATGGCTCATGGGCCAGCTCATATTAGTGCGAAAGGAATATGTTAATTATTAGACCCAGTGTGGAGTAATAAGAACATTTCCAAGGTGGCAACCCATTTAGTGCAGCAGTGCATGGTTTGTTTAAGACATAATCCTGGAAAGGGAACACCTGTTCCGGTTGGCAATTTTGTTCCTACTTCTTTTCCTTTTGAAGTGATCCAAATGGATTATATTGAAATGGAGAGAGTCAACAACCTCAAATACGTCCTGGTGGTGGTGTGCTCCTTTAGTAGGTGGGTGGAGGCTCTCCCAACTAAGGATTGTACGGCAATCTCCACAGCTAAGATGTTGATAAAGGAATATTTTTCCCGTTATGGCTTGCCCCGGGTGATCTGGAGCGACAACGGCACATCTTTTAATGCTGAATTAATGAAACAGATATGTAAGGGACTACACATATCACAAAAGTTTCATGCAGCACAACACCCCCAGGCTGCGGGTTTGGTAGAGAGGTTCAATGGGACATTGAAGTTGAAGATGGCCAAGATGCAAGAGAGTACAGGGTTACGTTGGCCAGACGCAGTCCCCCTGGCTTTGCTTTCCACTAGAGTGACAGTCATTTCCAAGACAGGTGTCTCACCCCACGAGGTCATCTTTGGCCGTCCGGCCAACGTGTGGGGTGTCCCTAGACCTAAATGTTTTTCGGAAATAGAATATCCTTTGTTGATAGATTACCCGTATGATTTGACTAAAGATCTCCGTTCTGTTCATCAGCAGGTAGCAGACACCCTGAAGCTGCTGACGGAGGGGCCAGGACACACCATACAACCCAGGGACTGGGTTGTCGTGAAGAAGTACCAGCGGAAGTCCTGTTTGGAACCAAGGTGGTCGGAGCCGAGGCAAGTTCTCCTCACCACCCGCACCGCACTCCGGATCCAGGGCCGCAAGGCATGTACACATGCGTCCCACGTGAAGCGCGTCCCACTGCCACTGCCATATGACGAATGGGTGAGAAACTGCATCGCTGATCATGAATGTGAAGTAGTTCCTCGGTACATACCCTTCTCGGATGCTTCATTGAGGGGTGAGGAGCCGGATCAAAGAGCGAAGAGGCCAACCCTGATTGCAAGTGGTGAGGCCTCTCCTGATCACAGTGAGCAAACATCAGCGGATAAGTCCCCTGCCATGGAGCCCCCCATTCTGTTCAAAGATCCAGAGGTGCGAGGGAGCACTCGTTATAATCTGCGGCCCAGGAAGGGACAGAAGGAGAACTGAGCACTGGAAGAAGGGCTGAGATAGGGATGCTGAAACATAGTTAAGTGTTAGGGATGGACTTCTAGTAAGAGCCCTGGTGCACTGTCGAGACATTGTTCGGCGGGACACTAGGATTGCGCCTGGGCCCGGATTAAGTGCTCCTGAGTTACAAAAGCTGGGCGACTCTGTCGTGGGATTAGGGAACAAACAATAGAAGCCTGCCTGTGAGGCTTTAACGGACACAGGGAGAAGATCCCTTTTGAGGGTGAAGAACCCCCCTGGCAGGCTTCAGTGTGACTGTTTGAATACTTTTAGTTTAGTTTTGGACTTTTAGTTAGGGAACATGTATCCTTTTGGCCGTCCCATTCCTGAGGAGGAACAGCCTTTTTCAGCTCCACGTAGACCAGAACCCGATTCTCCATGGCTTGCTCTGTCACGGAAAGGAAAATTTGTGGTCATTGTGATATTCATCATTGTATTTCTAATAATTCTTGGAATACTGTTTTTCCTAGATGAAGCCTATCCTGTTCATAAGTTTATCCCTACACCTTCTGCCCTTCCTGAGCACAATATGGTTACTGTTGATTATGGTTAGTGTCTGCGAAAAGGTTATAGTGATCATGTTTTTATTAAGACTCTGCATCATGCCCATGCTGTATATAATGTGACAGATTGTTGGGTTTGTGGGTTACTACCTTCTGCCGGCTATAAAAAGAATAGATTGCTGGCACTCCTTTTAACTCCTGTGAATAGTTGTGTGGGATGGTACACTTTAATTGGGATGGTGAAATTCTTCCAACAACCTGATTTTCTAGAGCCTCGATTACCTAGTAAAGGATCTACTTTGACAATGCGAGTACGCCCTATGCCCACCTCTTCTCTTGGATGGTTGTTTACTGATGGACGTTTCGATCAGACGTTTCTGGAAACATGCTCGAGGAAAATGGGACGGTATGTGACTCCTAATGACACTGACAAAGTCAGGGAGAGTTTCCTACAGTTGAACTCCTCCCTGGCTTATAGACACCCTCCGATGACAAACGATAGTAGTCATTCTTTGGTGCCCCTAGCAGTTGTTGGGCCCTCACCATTCTTCTGTATAAGGGGGAGGGGCCCTATAAAGCTTGGGGACAGTTCTCGCAATGTGACTGCTTTGATTTGCTTGCCCCTTAGTCCTTCTTTAGTCACTCCCCCGAATATTTACTTTATTTGTGGAGATAAAGGATACTTGTGGTTGCCTGAGAGTTGGGGTGGAGTCTGTTATCTGGCTTATCTGCTTCCTCCTGTCTATGTCGCACCCTCAGACTATCATAAGACTCATCGTCGGTTTGCCACAATGCCTGAACAGCGTAAAAGGAGGGCACTCCAAGTTGAGGATGTAGACCAGACTGATACTTCTTTGCAGCAATGGACAGATTTTTCTAAGGGTTTACTGCCGTTCTGGGGTCCCATATTTAACAGTAGGGCTATTCGGAGATTGTCAAGGGTGATGGAGAAAGTAGTGAATACTGAGGCAGACATTGCAGCTAATATGTCTGCAGAGATGCAGGCTATGAGATTATTTACGATCCAGAATCGGATGGTGCTTGACGTCATCCTTGCTGATAGGGGTGGAGCCTGTCGCGTCATCGGGACGTCTTGCTGTGTGTATATTCCTGACTCGGCCCCAGTATGGGCGTGTTTTCACTCTGCTGTACCATGTTATAATGTATTGCTGTGATGAGATGAGTCAGTCCGCTCGGCGCACTCCTAGGGCTGAGGTCGGACAGGGCCCTCTCATATGGGAGTTTGTGGCCTAATAAAATACTTTGTTTATTCTTCTCCACTGTCCGGCTGACTTCTTACTTGGTAATTATAGGTGAGTGCGGTAAGTCACTCGGGTGGCTTTGAGCCACGCTTATCAGGAGGTCTGTTAATGCTAAGGTCACTTCCTCCAGGTTGATTGGGGCATCCAAAGCTGCTTTATCTTCCTCTGATAGCTCCGGTGCTAAATTATGCCTAAAATAATCCTTAATCTCACTACCTTTACCTCCCTCAACTGTTCCATAGAGATCGGCATAAAACTCCCTAAACACCTCCCTGACCCCCTCTGTCTCTTCTACCAATGTACCCTGTCCATCCAGAATCCCATTGATTTCTCCTGCTGCCGCCTGCTGCCTGGTGCGAATTGCAAGGATATGCCCAACCCTTTCACTTAATTCAAAGGATTGTTCCTTTTTAGCTAGGTATTTAGCAGCCACCTTACTAGCAATATCCTCTATTGCGTCAGATTTTAATGCCATGATTTTTAACAATTGTTGTTCTACAGGCATCCCTTGTTGAATTAATAAATTGAGACCCTCCTCTGCACTTGCTACCCTCCTAACAATTTCATCCACTCTTCTCCTTTTGGACTTCTGCTTATGCACTTAGTAGCTAAGCGTCTCCCCTGTAACTCCTGCCTTGAATGCGTCCCATGCATTCCCTGCTGATGTACTCCCTCTATTAATTGCCCCAAAGTCTTTAATCCAGTTATTCATAAACCTAATATATCCATTGTCATTTAGCAGAGCCCTTTCAAATGTCCAGGTACATTGTTTAATAGCTGTCCCTATTAAATTTACTGTGAGAATCAGGGGGTTATGATCTGAGATAAGTCGTGGAGATTTTTCAATTTGGGATTTAGATACTAAAGAGTTGGAAATCAAAAAGTAATCTAGCCTGACCAGGACCCTATGGGGCGCTGAAAAAAAAGTACTACCATTCCGTTGTGGATTTAGCTTGGCCCACAGATCTACCAGCCCAATATGCTGTGCCATGGCTGCTACTGCTCGGAAAACTATCTTCTTCCTACCGGTATATCTACCCCCTCTTTGAATCTCATAGTCTGAGGAGCTATTGATGTTCAAGTCACCGCAACAAATAATGGGCTAAGGCCAGCTAGCAAGTTCTGTGTCCAAATATACAAAAATATCCGGCTCATCCTCTGTGGATCCATAGACCGAAACCAAAGTAATTTTCTCCCCCCTATATACTAATTCCATAATAACCCACCTCCCCCATACATCTTCAGCCTTTCTAGTAACTAAGCAACCCCTTTCTCTAGCCAGGATCGCAACCCCCCTTGATTTAGACCGTTGTTTAGTGTGAGCTAGTAAGGTAAACCCCAGTTGTTCCAGCAGAAAACCCTTCCCTCCCTCAACATGCGTCTCTTGTAAGCATACAAAGTCTAACTTCATTGTTTTAAGAAGTGCGGGGACCCGAATCCTTTTCTGTACATCATTTAACCCACAGACATTAATTGTGGCAATGCGACAAGTCATTAAAAAAAGATCAAATGATTGTTCTACTATTTCCACCGAGTATTTATTTAGAAAAACCCCTGTGCTGTGCTGCATGTGCTGTGCGTGCCCTACCTCTCCCTCCCCCCCACTCTCCCCTGCCACCCCCCCCCAGTCTCTTACCCAGACCCTCCCCCCTACCGGCAAATAGGTCATACATGACCTATCTGTGGTCGCTTAGGAGTGTAGCCGCCTTCTCCTCCCATCCTTATATATCCTTTGCTGAGAACAAAGTGATACCCTTCCTACCATCTTACCCATTACTAACCCCTGTGACCCAGATCAGAGCCATTACCCAACGCCTTTCACCCTCTCTACTCAGCGACTCCCTTCCCTGTAGCCCAGCACCTCCATCATGTACTCTTTCGCCCTGATCTCTGAAAAAAATATTTTCATTTGCCCTTTAGTGATCACTTTTAATTTGGCTGGGTACAGCAGGTAGGCCTCTGACCCTAGGGCCTGTATAGGAGCTATCAGCTGCCTGAGCCTCCATCTGCGCTCCACCGTAATGTGGCAAAAGTCAGGTCTTGCAAAAAAAGAAACATTGTTAAAGGAGCGCTTCGCTTCTGGCTTTGCCTTTTCTAGTATTAATTGTCTCAACAAGAAATTTCCGATGAATATGAGGATCGCTCTAGGCCTCCCGTCTTTACCCCCGGCTTCTCCCCTCTTGATTGTAAAGGGGAAACGGTGTGCCCTCTGCACTTCCACCTCCCACTGCCATGAGGATAACTCCGGGAAAGCCCCCTTCAGCAAATTCACCACAAAAAGCCTGACATCTTGTCCTTCGAGCCCCTCCTCGACCCCCAAAAGTCTAACGTTATTGTGCCTCTGGCGATTCTCGTAGTCCTCCAACTTCCACTGCACAACCTCTGCAACTTTCTGTTGATCTTGCTTGAAAGTGTGGAAACTACCAAGGTCATCCTCCAACTTGCTTGTCCTTTCTTCGACCTGTGTAACCCTCTCGGCAACCTCCTCATACAGCTTACTCATTTTCCTAAGACAGTTATGAATTTTTTTTGCACCTTGTCTTGCCCTCCGACTTTCCACCCTCGCCTCACTTTCCATTGTTTTGAGGGTATTGAATAACAAATCAGGTTGGGGTTGGGGTGACCCATGTGCTGGGATCTGTGCCCCTGGAGGGAGTGAGGCCTCCTCAGAATCTTGGTAGGTCTGTGAGGTGGCTGAATAGTCCCACATTAGTTTTTTAGACGGGTCTGTGGGGCTGCCCAAAGGGTTAGAATTCTTTCTAGATCTCCTTTTCTTCTGTGTGTATTTAGGAGCTTTGGAGCTGCTCCCGGTATCAGTGGATTCTCCTGTGCTCTCTTCGTCAGACTCCAAGGATTCTGAGTCCTCATTCACAGAAAAGAAGTGGTCTGGTGAGGTGCCCCCCCTGCCCCGCTCACATGCTGCCAGGCAGAGCTGTTTCCTGCTGTAGATCGGCCAGTGCTAGTTTACTCCCCCAGGTTGTCAGGGTGTTTTTGCCCTCTCCATTCTGTTCCCCTGGTGGCCCATAGCTATTGCAGCCAACTCCTGGGGTCTCACCTGCGAAGATTTGCCCTGTGAATCCAAAGTAAGTGTGCCGCCCCCATCTGCAACAAGGACTGTGCCTAATGTACTCACAGTTCCAGGGGTCTGGTTGTGCGCCTCCTTTACTCTCGGACTACCATCCTTTGATGTTACCCCTGGTGCTGCTTTCATTCTGCGTTCGTTGAGCATAGCCATTAGCGCCTGTGCTGGTTGCTAAGCAACCGGCGTGCCGGCATCCACGAGGACGTTCTCCGCTGCAAGCATCTGTCCGCTGCTCAATTCCGCGGCACCTGCATCCTCCATTCTTTCTGCGGCCAGTTCACCATGTTTGTGACAAAAACTTTCCGTCACTGTGGGCTGCCTCATGGTGACTTCCTTAGACTTTGGTTTGTTCAGTGTTTGACGGGGGGAGCACTATCTCGTGGGGCCCTTGGGGTTGGAGCCACCTCGCCTCCGGCTCGATAATCACTCATCTTTTTGCCAAAGTCCTTTTTGAAGAATTGATGGCGGAATTCCTCAGATCACTAGTGCCGGTACCACTTTTCCCTTCAGCTTTCTCTTTTCCAGCGGGATTTTTCAGTGATACAGGATCTTTTAGATCATTCCCTTTCACCGTCCTGGGTGGCATCTTCAATACCGCTCTACAGGCCAGCGCAATAAAAGCAGATATCGACTTGTGGACACGGGCACGAGCAAGTAGCTCCTCTAGATAGTCGGCGGTATATTGTCTCCTGTCAGGCTCCGCCTCTTTCTCTTCGGAACTGTGCTGAAAAGACCCACACCTTCCCCCGAAGAACTACCCCAATGTCCGGATCTAAACACTAGACCATTAAGGTAGTTTCACCGGGGAAGGAAATGAAGGGAACAGCGGGGAGGGAGATCTGGAATGACAAATAAACAAACTATTAGAATAGTACCCCCCCGAACCCACTGCTTTCTAACACTCCTCCTACTTAAATACAAAGCAGTTGTATAACCTTTCCTTCATACCTGTAGAAGAAAATAATGAGGACTAAGGTGAGGAGAAGAGACTTGAGGTGATACCAGGGATTCTGTTTAACTGTATAAGAGACAAAAAGAACCTGCATGAAACCCTGAGGTTGACAAAGACCACACTATTCACTCATACAGTTCTACGCATACCATCTCCGGACTGCTCACCTAACAGCACAGGACCCCTTACATTAGATACCCCTCTCTCGGTTCTCCTGCATGTGAAAACAAAACAAAACAAGGTTGTGGAAAGAACAAACAAAAGACAGCAAACAGGGTTAATTCCTCCTTAACGTTGTTTGCCTGCTGAATTTATTAATGTCTCTATGCTCGTGTTGCTAATCCAGTAAATCAAATCTTGACTAATGCATCTATGCGACGTTGCAACACTGCGCCGGTACTTATGCACGTTTAGAGTCCTCACTGATCATTTTTTACCCCTCTCAACCAAAGAGATACTGGAGCACTTTCACACACGCTACCTGCGTGTTCAGAACTGAGGCACAATAAAAGTCACCGGATGCCCATAACACACGCTACCTGCGTGTTCAGAACTGTAGTCCACAAAAGAGTATTGAGGGTCTCGAGAGTACCCGTAACAGAGACCAGAAAAGCTTACCGCTACCACTGCTTACAGCACCAACCCCTCCGGATTAAGCTGAATTATCGGCGCCGCCGCTGGTTTCAGATGCGGTCTTTATTTCCGGGTGAGCGCCTGACCCAGCGTCTCCTGTGCGACGCGATTCTCGGCATGCCGGGAATTGTAGTTTCACCTCCGGCCGTCGCGGGACTTAATGTTGTTCGGTGCTGCTCCACACACGGGTGGAGTGTTGATTTCTTGTCATTTCGGGTGGGGGGGGGAGGGGGGTCGAGCTCTGACAGTCTCCAAAGCCAGCTAGGTGAAACTTTTGGAGTGTTGCTTGCGCCTCCACGATTCGGAGCCCAGGGCCTCGAGCTCATAACCTTCAGCGGGATCACTTTTTAGCCATTTCTGTAATGAACGGGAGGAGGAGTGAGATTCGACTTCTCACTACAACCCGTCAGTGGCCATCTTGCCTCTGGGAGCCCCTTTCTTTGACGCTGTTGTGTCACCGTGGCCCTATATTTGGGCCACTGTATTGCTTGGGTACTGGCTTTTTTCTAGCTGCAGGCTAACCTGCTGGGATTGGCTGAGTCCAGGTCCAGTGCAATGAAGGAGTACTACAGCTGTACTTGACTTTAGAAAAGATTCAACAGATTTGCTGACGCACAGGGCCCAAAGGGCATGCAACAAAAGGGGAGACAGCGTCACTACTCTTGTTTACCTGCTAAAGACAGTTGACAGGTCCCTCACATGGAAAAGGCTGTTACATCTCGACTATAATCAGCTGCCGCCCAAGATTTGCAGCGCCATTGCATTTGAAGAACCATGCACATTAAAAGGAGTACCACTTTGAGGGGGAAGCAGCGTTTACATTGCATGCGCTGCAAAGCATGCACTGTAACGCATGCGATTACAACGCGGTTGTTACAAGGACCACGTTTTTACAATGCAAATCATTACAACACAAGTCGTTTCTACGACTTGCTGTAGGGGCGTGCTAAACTAAGGAATAGTGTCATTTACTATTCCAACACCTTCCTTACTGTTGCACACGCTGGAGTTGGAATAGCAAATTATACTATTCCTAAATCCAGCAAGCCCCCTACGTTCGATGTAATGGTATACATTGTAACAACGCGGTCATTGTAACAACCACGTTGTAACTGCATGCATTGTAATGCATGTGATGTAACATCACATATTCACTTTGAGGTGTACCTCTGTCACTCTGCTGGTGAGTAATATACAACATCGTTGTAGAGCAGTAACTAGTGGTCTTGTGACATGACACAGATCTCATTGACAAGAAAACAAGCAGGGTCGGCAGAATAGTAAAATGTGGAGTGTGATGTCACATGAATTCAGCGCCAGGGCCTTTGAACCTGGCATCCAGTTTATGTTCTTCTACAGTTCTCATCAGTGTTCCCTAGCCATTGAGTGCTGACAGATTGGGGAGTTACTACTGCATTGACACTGCATTCCAGAGTCAAATTTATATTATATGGAACAATGCGTGGAGCACCAAGGTTAGTGCGTGGGGTCAAAGATCAGACAGGAGGTTCATGCACACCAGAAACAAGAAAGGTAGACCTGCCCCTCAGATATTCAACCTCAGCAATATCAAAACTCATATCTTCAGCAAGAAGTGGTGGCTGACACCATGAAGAGGTGGTGCCGCGGGTGGAGGGGAGGAGTTGCAGGGAGCGTGGGGGAGCATGGGAGGCAGAGCATGGGAGGAGGAGCGCTGGGTTAATAATGAAAAAAAGCATGTATCTGTCAGCAGTATCGCTACTCTCCCTTTTGTGTTCTGGTGCTTACTAGTCCCAGCAGACCCTGGGACAGCAGCAGAGACTCCCTGTGCAATGCCTGTGCTGCTCTCATGCATCGGTTCCGCTGGAACAAACACCTTAGGCCAACTTTCAAGGGTCTAGGACTGGGGTCCCAGCAAGTCGTTGGAGTCACTCTGGGTTTAAGTGATGCAGGTCCAGTCATTCTCACTCAGGTAGGGTAACAGCAGGCAGGAGGGCAGCACAGCAAGGCAGGGGTCCAGCAAAACAGAGTGGAAGTCCTTCAGCAGCACAGCAGTTCTCCTTCCTGGTAGCATCTCCACAGGTCCAGAAGTGTACTGAAGTCATGGTGTCAGGCGTCCAGTACTTATACCCAATTGTGCCTTTGAAGTGGGGTACGACTTTAAAGAAATGTCTTTGAAGTGCACAGAAGTCCTCCTTTCCTGCCTGTCTCTATACTCACTACAGTGGAGCATGCAGCCCTTTGTGAGGGGATAGGACATGGCCTATTCTGGTGTATGTGTGAGACGGTGTCCAGCTCCTCCCTCCCATCCTGCCTTGGATGGCCTATCAGTATGTAGATGGCCCATCAATCACAACTAATCTCCCTTTGTGTATGGCTGTCCAGAGGAAATGCACAATGCCTAGCCGTCACCCACCCCCGACATGTATTCAGAGACAGGCAGCAGGTACAGAATGGCTACAGTAAGAAAAATACCAACTTTCTAATGGCACTTTCAGACTTGCAACTCAAAATACAACTTCGCCATAAGTTGTAATGTTTAATTGTGAGTCCAGAGACCCCAAACTTGAAAAGCTAATCTCTTCACAGTTGGGAATTACACTTAAAATATGTGCTGCAGTAATCCCAGTGTTATCCTATGGGAGAGATAGGCTTTGCAGTAGCAAACAACGAATTTGGGACTTTTTTCACTAAAGGCACATGTCCTGCCTTTTTAAATACACTGCACCCTGCCCTCGGGGCTACCCTTAGGAGTAACTTATATGTAGGCTATCCTGTTTTAGGTTTAACCAAATATTAACTGGTATAACCCTGCAGAAAGGAAAATAGCCCTCACCAGTGTAAATATAAAAACACTGAAAAAACACCTTTGCAAACACAAACTAAACGCCATTCAAAGAAAGGAAAAGGTGAGTGAAAGTCAATTTTATTTCTTCCTGAAGGGGCCTATACAATGTAACTTTGTTATACAAACTAACAGCTAGAGAGACTGGGCTAACATTATTCTGATTGAGTTTTGTTGTTTAGTGATGTCACTAAAATATTGTGTCTCCTTCCTTTTGCTTTTGTCTGTTTTGTGGTCTTTGGTCTAAAGATGCAGGTTTTAGAAGCATGTTTTAGGTCGTATTTAATTATTTTATAAACTGTAGAGAATCAGGAAATATAAAAATCATATTTGATATTTTGGCCCCGTTTGCTTCTTTCACTGATAGGTAAAATGGCTGTTTTCATAAGCATTTTTCAAAATATGTACCATCACATTTACCCACACACAGAGAATGGGTAAAAACCCTTTTATACATCAGCCCCCTTTTCTAGCTAGTCAGTATTGATAGGAGGTGAATTGCCACAAGTATATGTGAAAATAGTGCTGTCACCAAGCATCTGTGATAGAGGTGAAAACATGACACCAGACGTTAGGAAAATATGGCATGCAGTGTCACTTGGTATGCTGCTGCAAAACATTCTTACCAAGTTCAACAAAGATTGGAGCAATATTGCTTGCATTTGCAGTATTTCAGCTACGAATATGAAAATGTTGTGTGAAGACCTGTTAAAATCTATACCATCGCTGAGGTGCTTCCCCTGTAAGAGATCCTTGCCACTTGCTAGATGGTATGCCCAAAGCATCTTTACAATCTTTAAAGTTAATGAAGAATGCTATGTATTCCATTCTGGTGCACTGTTTTGTTATGCGCGGGAACTAAGACGCAAATATTTCTAATTTTGTGCTTTGTTTGGCATCAAAGAAAGAGTCAACCCAAATGTATCATTTAGCCAGTGGTTCTCAGTCCCAGAGGCCATAAATGCTACATTATCCATCCGGCGACCGTTTACAGAATTTTTGCTTAGTGATGATGCCAAAGGCAAGAAATGGCAATACCTATTGGCTATGCCAATGCTTGTTTTCAGTGTTTTGTTTCCAGTTTCCATAATATACACATGTAAGAGTTCCCAGCAGCCAACTCCAACCAGGCACAGGCGTTCAGCTGTGCCTGGTGAGGCTGCATGTCTCTTTTTGTACTCTGAATGTTTTTAAAGTGATTTTTAACGTGCGATTTTTCTTAACCCCTTCAGTGCTGCGCGAATTTCGCTGCAGTGCTGAAGGGTTTAAAACGCTATTGACTCATGACGGAAATGTTCCGTCATCAGCGCCGGAGCACCGACGCTGATGACGGAACTATTCCGTCATGAGCATGCAAGGGGTAAAAACTGATTGTTGTTTTATTGGTGTATATGAGGATTACCTTTTTAATTTTCTTTATCCTGCTCATTATTGTCGGTCCACGGTCCACCGCGGCTTTGCCGTTTGTGTGGAGGGCGGGCTCCCTCTACGTCTCTGTCATATGGGCCTATGCATTTCCGGGTGCGCTCTGGGGGGCGGGACTAGGCCTGCGATCTTCCATACTTCAGATGAGGAGATCACGACCGCGCAGCGGGCGCGCCAAATGCACGCTTAAGGCAATCCTGTCTGCGCCCCTCCACGCCTGGACGTCGCCAGACATGCTGCCGGTTTTACCAAAGGTAAGCTTACCTATTCCTCGGGTAATCTCCTGGCTATTAGGAATTCTTTGCACCCCTGCAACTACCCTTTATTCTTTCTCCCAGAGGGCCCGTTTTGTTGCTTAAACTATGGGTTTAATTCCTGGACTCTGACCCTACCTCCCTCCTCCTTTAATAATAACACCAAACATTTAAGGCTCATCTGTCATTCCTTAGTCAAACTCACTCTGATATCTATGATCTGCTATTTGAGGAATCTCCTGATGCTCTTTTCTTAACTGAGACTTGGTTATCTGCTGAATCGGAGTCTGTGCTAGGTTTGCCCTCCCTCAGGGCTATAACATTGTGACCCTCAATAGAGAGTCTAGAGGGGGTGGTATCACAGTTGTCTTTAAATCTTGCTGTATCTGTACCTTCGTTAAAGAGACCCTGGTTGGTTGTGAGTGCGCACGCTTTGGGCTCTCACTTAACGCCTGCTACACCATGTCAGAGCTACTGATATACCATCCGCCTGGACCTTCTAAAGAGTTTAGGGCGGTGCTTGTTGATACTGTCAATATCTTGGCTATGAGGGCTGCCGATTTTAGTGTCATTGGGGTTTGAATTTGCATCTAGATAACTCCCAGGAAGCAGAGATGTGCATTTTTTGGCTGATATGGGAGCATGTCAGCTGTTGAAATTAGTCCAGGGTCCCACTCACTGTGCAGGACATTTCTTGGACCCACTGTTCTCTAACCTTCCTCTTCTTTCAGTTCACACCCCTATTCCGGTGTGTTGGTCCGACCATTATCTGGTACACATGTTTCTTTCAGGGGTTATGCCTTCTCGGAGGCTGCCTCAGAAGTCCGTTTTCAAACGCCCCTTGCATAAGCTTAACCTCGACCAATTTCATGACCTCCTTTCCCTGAATGCCGTTACTATGCCACCAGATCCTGATGCTGTTGATTGTAGTGGCGCGTTCTAGTGTTCGCACGTCACGTACACCACGTGACGTGCTGACGGCGGATGTTAGGCTGCGCGCGCAGGAGGCGCGAAACGGCATTAGCGCTGAGGCCGAGAGAAAGGTTGGCGGCTCGGCGCTCCTTAGAGCTTAATCACTAATAAAGTGCCAGTTAACCTTTCACAATTGCAGCGTCATCATTTATGGTAACAGCAATGTTACAATGGCGACGAGGGTGGGATAGCAGGACCAACCCCACCAAGCACAGCGAGACCAGGAGCCACGAGGGAGCTAACAAACACACCGGGGCACTGGGGCCACGCTGCAAGGGAGAGAGACGGGGAGCCAGAAGAGCAAAGGAGCTGGACGTCAGGAGTGACCAGCCAGAAAGGAACAATACAAGAAGGAAACATGTGAGAATTTGGCCTGATGTGCAGTGTTCACTATTCTAGTGATCACTATATATCAGTCCAAACAACCCTTATTGATGATTGGTTGTAAGTCAACCTTATAGACCAGCTATCCTAGTAGCATGGATACGAGCAGTCTAAGGCTCAGACTCTAGAGGGCGTGTTAAGCCAGCTGTTTTACCATCACATTACCCCTTGAACACCCAGTGAAAGGACACCACACAAGTGTTATGAAAATAAACAGTGTATTTATTAGAATCACAACAACCCTGTACTCTTTATGAGGACAGGGTGCTAGGCACACAACAAAACTCTTACGAAAATACTTAAGTTAGCACAGTATATACAAATGCCCGAGGGGCACGAAAAACCATATACTCTGAAAGTGGAATGCGAAATTACTAGCAGGTAAGTACAGTACTAATAGGCTTTGGAATCGCTAGGACTTGACTAGGGAATCGTTAGATTACTTCTAGGAGGCCTAGGGGACTCGGGTGCAGAGTGTGCACTCTCACGCGGGATGCGGGACAAAGTCTATGGTAGCTAGTAACGCTAAAGTTAGTGTTCACGGGCGAACCCGACCTGGTAGGGAGAAAACGACAGTGGATCCTGACCCTTGGATAGTGAGGCTATGCTGGGGCACCGAAATGCCGAAGTTACCTAGCCCAGGGGCTGCAGCTGCATATGTCTCAAAAGACGTCGGGAATCCTCGTTGCCGGACCAGGAGCCTGGAAGAAAAGATGCTGGCAGGCGACCAGTGAAGATAGTTCGAAGTGATCCAAGCCTGGATCTGGAAGATGGATGACACCTGAAAGCAGAGGGGACCAAGTTCGTGACTACTAGCCAGTAGTCAGTGGGCACCAGGAGGGCACCGGATGGTAGTCACCTCGACTAGGTGAGTGGGCGACGCTGTGCTCTGCAGATCTCACGGACCAGGAGGCGTTGTCGGCGACCAGGATGGAGAGGCGAGCTGTCCCACGATGGATGAAGCTGTCGGCGTCGAAGTACCCAGGATTGGGCAACAAAGCCTTGGCTAATTCAAGCCCACGCGGTGGACTCAAAATGGCGTCTTGAGTGGACCAGGAGGGTCCGGGGTGCTCCTCTTCTGGAAGGGAGCAAGGGCCAGTCTGGAGCAACCAGACCAGCAGCAGTGATGTCGTCGGGCGTCGTTCAGAAGGCCACAAGCCAACGGGCTAGTAGCCAAACAACGCGGTGAGCAGCAAAAAGCAGAAGGGCCCCACGCCGATCGTGGAGATGCTGGGGGGCTGCTCTTCGGTGCTGGAGCTGCTCAGGGTCGGGGCTTCTCGGACTCCAAAGCACTCGCCAGGAAATTACTCGGCGGGCTTACTGTGCAGAAGTCGTGCAGTCTTGGCAATAGTCGGTCCCTTGAGGTCTCGTCGCACTCACGGTTCTCAGCTTGGCTGTAGAGGTGAGTAGAGGTCGGAGGTGCCAGGGAAGCCGGGTCTTGTCGAGCTGGGCAGTCGGATTCCGGAGGAAGGACTTACAGCAGACCGCAGTGTTCTTGCGATGGTGCCTGCGGATGCAGGGTGACTACTCCTTAGTCACAAGGGAGAATCTTGAAGAAGGAAATCTTGAAGTCCTTTCGCAGAAAGTCGTGTCTTGATTCCAAAGATGTTCTAATTTGGAAGGGGGCCTGCTCCTACCTTTATCTGGGAAAAGGGGGCTGGCACGCGACTAGGTCCTGCCCTATGGGTGGGACCAGGAGGGGGGTGGTTACACCCACTTCCTTGGCGGGCTTTTCCCCAGCTCAGGGTCTGGAGTGTCCCTGGAACTGGTTCAAGCCGGCCTATGCATAGTGAGCACCGGGGTGCCACTTGCAGTCACCTTCCTCTGAAGCCCTGCCTACCTAGGATACACAAAATCCTGTCTGGGACGGTGCTGACACCGCCCCTGGCAGGAAACCCTTTGTCCTTATCTCCTGCTCTGGGAGGACTCCCAGCAGCAGGAGGGCAGACTTGTGTCTCGGTGGCAGCATCCATTTTGTGGAGCTGAGGCTCTGTTTGACTTTAACCGGGGTTAGGGGTTACATACATGTCGTGTCCCTCTAGAAGGGTGGAATGCTAACCCCGTCGCCAGAATTGGCGAGGGGTTAGTATTCCAATTCGTATGACACCTTACTCGACATGTTTTGATAAAGCGATACCAGAGTTGGCATATAACCGCGAGGATTATAATGCACTTAAGAGTATATGGTATGCGATATCATGGAAACGGCTAAGGGATAGATCCCGAAAGCCGCAGACAGGCTCAGCTCATGCCAGAGCACCATCTCACACGATTCCAAGCACTCTGCCTTCAGGATTGTTAAGGCCTGCCATAGGAGTGACTGATAGGAGATCTGTGTGTCCATTTTAGGGTTAGATATAGGTATACTATATCTAAAGCAAAGGGTGAGTACACCACCTTGCCCCAGCTGTCGTGCAGCCAGTTGTGTCAGTTTAGTTAGTCAGTCCAGGGGTGGCACAATACATGCTTCAGCCCCTGGGAGACTTCTGGGTGCACCTCAGCCCTGGGTACAGGGACTTGGAGAGGGCCCAGTGCCAATTCAGTACCTGAGTACAATTTGGATAGAGAGAACAGCTAGGCTGTGGGTCTGATTAGCAGGCCCACAGCCAGGGAAAGTCGTAAACCAGTGCAGAAAAAAGCAAAAATCTGGGTGATCATAGGATTGCAGACCCTACTCTCCTACAGAAACACACACAGGTATAAGCCCTAAGGAGCGTGGCAGAGCCCAGGGAAACTCGTGAAAGCAGGAAGGGACACTGCAGAGACGGGGCACCACCCAAGACCCAAGAGATAGCGCGCCCCACCAAACGGCCATGGGCCGACGTGCGCCGAATCAAACAGTGACCGGAGAGACGGAGAGACAGCGCTGGATCCTTCACCAAAGAGCGAGGGGGCGGACGCAAGTAGTCCCCAGCAGCACACAAGTAAGGAGGAGCAGGACAACACGCCAGGCAGGCCCAGGAACCAGGGGAGCGCGCCAACCAAGGTCAAAAGTGAAAAGATGAGTGCGCAAGCAGGATATACGATGGCGCCAGTGCAATTTCTACCCAGGCCGGGTGAGCCACTTATGAAGTGGGAGGACTGGAGAGAGTACATAGACAATTTCATAGGAGTCTTGGAAGACGAAAGTGAGGAGGAGTTCAATTCCAAGAGGAAAAAACGAATCCTATTACTCAATCTAGGCCCCGAAGGCCTGAGGATATACAAGAGCTTGGTGCCGAAGGAAAGAGGGAGCACGGACGACGATGTATACGCCCATGCCATCGATGACCTGAATGAACACTACAGACCGGCGGTGTGCGTATCGGTGGATAGATTTAATTTCCAACAGAGGAAACAACGCCCAGGCGAGACAGTGGAGGAATATGTGGCAGCTCTAAAGAGACTAGCATCCACGTGCAAATACGACAATTGGGAAGAAGAGTTCATCAAGGACCAAGTGGTAATGCACACTACGTGCATAGCCGTGCAAGACAAATAATGGGCCAGCGGAGACACCACCCTAAAAGAAGTGATGGTGATCGTTAAAAGAGCAGAATTAGCGCGCAGGTGTGCGGAAGCAACGAGGAAGGAAACGGTGCACACTGCCATGGTGAACAAAGTCGATGACGAGGAACCACGCCGAGACTTCAAGTACAGGGGGTCGGGGCGAAAGGACCCAACAAGTGGCAAGGCAACCCTGGTCCACCAGGCAAACAAGCGGGAAACAACAAGAAGCCATGCTACAGGTGCGGGAGCTGATCCCATGAAGCGCATGACAGGAAATGCCCAGCATTCCGCGCCAAATGTATGTACTGTGGAATCGTGGGACACTACGAGAAGGTATGTCGGAAAAAGGCATCGAAGAGCGTAGTGAAGTACATTGGACAAGACAGCGAAGAGCAAGTCGAAGAAGCGGGGGAAGATGTGGTCACAGTCATTTACATCAAGGACCAGGTACTAGATGTGGACGGTCAAGTAATGAGTGTCGACGGCAAGAGAACAATGAAACCAGTCTTGGAGATGTCGATAGGAGGAATACCGATAACAGTGGTAGCTGATATGGGCTCGCCCTACACCATCGTCCAGAGAGCAGTATGAGAGGAGTGTTTTGTGCCGCACCTGGGCCCGGAACTGGAGAAGCTGGACATCCGGCCGGTGACGTACAATGGGGACCGCATTCCCATGGCAGGGTTCAGGCCGTTGCATTTCAAGTTCAGAGGCCGGTCCCCATTCTGCAAACTCTATGTATCGGACCAAGGCGACCTGGGAAGCAAGCTGGACCCAGGGGGCAAAGAACAGATACTACTCATGGAACCGACATCCTGGCCGGATCTAGAAAAATGGAAAGAAGAACACCCCAAGGTATTTGGAGTCACCGTTGGCAGGATGGAGAAATTTGCCCACAAGATAATCCTGAAGGAAAACGCTGTGCCGGTTGCCCACAAGGTGAGGAATATACCATTGGCAGTGAGAGACGCAGTACAAGAGGAACTACAAGAGCTGGAGAGGAAAGGAATAATAGAACCCATCACGTGCGCGGAGTGGCTCGCGCCGATGGTAGTAGTGATGAAACCCAGCGGGAAGGTCAGGCTGTGTATCGACCTGCGTGAACTGAAAAAGAGCATTGTGGTGGAGAAATTCCCGCTGCCTAGGATCGATGAAATGCTTGCTAGAACCAAGGGCGCCAGATGGTATTCCACCATAGACTTGACCTCCGCTTACCATCAGATTGCCTTGCACCCGGAAAGCCGTAAACTCACCTCTTTCATCACCCCGTTTGGGTGCTACCAATTTTGCAGCATGCTGTTTGGGCTGGCCTCAGCGGCTGCGGTGTTCCAAAAGCTGATGCACCAACTATTTAGAAACACCGAAGGCGTCCAATATTTCCAGGACGACATCCTGGTGATGGGACAAGACAAGCAGGATCACAACAACAAACTCGAGAAAGTATTGAAAATCCTGGAGAGTAAGGGCCTCACAGCTGAATGGTCCAAATGAAGGATAGGAATGGAGTCCGTGACATACTTGGAACATGAAATTGGGGTACGAGGAGTTACCCCGAAAGCAGACAATGTGAAAGCCATTTGTGAAGCCCCACCTCCCTCCAACAAAGATGAAGTCCGTTCGTTCCTTGGAATGGCGGAATATTATAGTAAATTCGTCCAGCACTTCGCCTCCAAGACCCACCACATGAGGCAGCTGACCAGGGACAACACAGAATTCGACTGGTCAAAGGAGGCACAAGGTGAATTTGAAGTCTTAAAGAGAGAGGTAGCTGGAGCAATACCGCTACAAGGGTATGACCCCCAAGGAAACACAGTGCTCACCACCGATGCCAGCGACAAAGGGTTGGGTGCCGTCCTGATGCAAGACAGAGGTCATGGGAGAATGGAAACGATCAGTTTCGACTCCCGCACGCTAACTGAAACCGAAAAGAAGTACAGTGTAATTGAAAAGGAAATGCTGGCGGTGGTATGGGCCATGACCAGTTTCAGGCAGTTCTTTTGGGGCACACGGTTCTTGTTGAGAACAGATCACAAACCCCTACTGAAAGTACTAACGTCCAGCGGACATGCCAGTGCAACGCCCAGAATTGCAAAGATGACGATCAAGTTACTGGAATTTAGGTACGATGTAGAACACATCCCGGGCAGCAGGAACAGGGTAGCGGACTATCTAAGCAGAGCAGCTCGGCTAAGCGATGGAAACACATGGTCTATGGACCGCATGGCAAGATGCAACAAAGTGCTGAGTTGGGACAGAGTTGGAGCAGACCTGGAAAACGATGAAGGGGAAACTGTAGAGCATGGACATCCAGAGGCAGGCCCAGAGGAGAGGAGCAGAGAGCAACAGGAGGAGAGATCAGGTGGTGCCAACCAGGCATTGGCTAGTGAAGACAACACGGACTGGAGAGAAAGTAAGGAGGCCACACTAACAAGGGGAAGGTGCGGGGAAGGGAGTCAGGAAGGAAGGACCCCGGCTACCCCGGAGAGACTGACCCAGAGGGGGAGAGCGGTGGTCAAGCCAGCCTGGTTCCGAGACTTTGACATGAATGGCGGACTGTGAGTTAACAGTTTTGTATTGGAAAAAAAGGGGAGATATGTAGTGGCGCGTTCTAGCATTCGCACGTCACGTACACCACGTGACGTGCAGACGGCGGATGTTAGGCTGTGCGCGCAGGAGGCGCGAAACGGCATTAGCGCTGAGGCCGAGAGAAAGGTTGGCGGCTCGGCGCTCCTTAGAGCTTAATCACTAATAAAGTGCCAGTTAACCTTTCACAATTGCAGCGTCATCATTTATGGTAACAGCAACGTTACACTGATAATGCACTTTCTGACTGGATTCGCAGTCCTCTTGATGTTCTTATTCCTGTGAAGTGGTCAAAAAGCCGTAACTCTAAATCCAATCTGTGGTGCAATGATAACCTCACCATTTTGCATAAAACATGCAAAAGGCTGGAACAGACATGGAGACGGGAGTATGACCCAATGCAGAAGCAGTATTATCAGGCGGCTATCAAAAAGTATCACAGGGCCATTCAGACAGAGCGGGCAGCGTACTTTTCCGGTGACATCAGGAGCAATTGTAACCCCTCTAAAACCGTCCTTGAAACAGCTGGGGGTCCCTGAAGTGCCTCGTTTATCATCGGATGAGCAGTGTGAGGCTTTCGTCACCTTCTTTGTCATAAAGGTGGAGAATATTTATAAGACCTTTCCTCCTGCTGCCTTGAGTCCTGACCATGTGTCTGGATCACTCCCTAAACACACACTGACTGAGTCCTCGCTGGTCTTCTCGGAGGAGCTACGGTTGCTATGTAACAAGATTAAATCCGGCTCCCCTTCCGACTCTGTTAAACCTGACCAGTTCATGAGATTGCTACCTGTGCCTCTGCCACCTTTGAGCCAGGTGATTAATAAATCTTTGTCTAGTGCGGACATTCCCAGCACTTGGAAGCAAGCCAGGGTGGTTCCTCTGCTTAAGAAACCTTCCCTGGACGCAGCTAAACTGGATAGTTTTCGCCCTATCTCGCTCCTGCCGTGGATCGCAAATATCACTGAGACCTACATGAATTCTACTCTCATTAGATTTCTAGAGGAGAATAATCGCCTGGACATTTCTCATAATGGTTTTCGCTCAGGCCACAGCACGGAGTCTGCTCTCCTGGCTGTCATTGAGCATCTCAGAGCTCCCGGTGTATTCATGCAGCCCTAATTAATCACACAATCCCTGGTTAAACATGCGGCTGACATTTTTGAGCTGCTGGCCGACAGCCATTTAGATTTGTTATTTATTTCGGAGACTTGGCTCAATGAGTTTTTGACTCCAGCTTTTGCCCTGGCCATCACGGCGGGGTACAAAATAGCCAGGGCTGCCAGTAAAACTGGGAGAGGAGGGGGGGGGGGGGGGGTAGTGGTAGTATGTAGGGAGAATTTGATTTTTACGCGGGTAGAATCACATGACAATGTGGAAGGGGACGCACTGGACTTGGCCCTCACCATCTCCCCACACTTTTTACTAGGGGCCTCACAGATATTTCACCCTCCCGGCCCATCTAGCTCCTTCTTAAAAACGTTAGATGAAGCTATAGTGCCTAGAGCCCTGCACTAGTCAAACTATCTCCTTCTCAGGGACCTTAATATTCATGTGGATTGTGCAGAGGCTTCCGATACAAGAGATCTGATGGATTCTTTAGACCTTTCCCACCTCACTCAATGGATTCTTTCCCCTTCACATTGTGGGGGCCTACTCTGGATGTAGTCTGCTCCAACTTTCCCGTAGCCGTACAGGATCCTCTTCCGGTTCCACGGTTCGATCATTTTTTAATTCAATTTTCCAGGTCCATCAAAGCCTCTTATCCGCCTTTGAGGTCTTCCGAGAACAGACCTCCCCCACGTATGGAGCCCGCCCGCTTCTCTTGGCAGAGTGCTGTCAGATACTCGCCCGGTCACTTCTGGAGTCTTGTCGGATGCGGACAGGGGTTTTAATAATTGGATTTCGAGTGCAGTGGAACATTTTTCCACTTCGCTGGTCCTTAAGAGAATAAGAATTACTCCTTCCAAACCTTGGTTTTCCAGCGAACTAAAAGAACATAAAAAGCTGGAACGTAGCTGGAGACATGCCTACTGCCCGCAGGCCAAACTAGCACTTAGAAAGTGTCAGAACAACTGTTATGCCGCTATCAAGAGGGCCAAAGTCCTGTTTTTATGTGGAGCGCATTGCACAATCTAAAAATAACTCTAAGGAAATCTTTGCAATTGTCCCGAGTTTCCTGAAGCCATGTGCTGAATGTACGGTCACCCCTGCCTCTAACTCCTGGTGCGAGCAGATATCTGGCTTTTTTGTAGATAAAATACAAACAATCCAGGATAGTTTTAGCCCTGCAATTGATGGGCAGGTGGAATACCCGCTCCGGGTAGCCTTAGATCCAGAGCCAGCCTGCATTCTCCTGACAGTGTTTACCCTCTATCCTTTGGTAGACTCTTTGGCCATTCTTAAATCTCTTAAATCAGGGTCCCTGGTGGATCCCTGTCTAGCCAGGCAGTTGGCAGCAGTGGTGGAGGTGGTTAATCCTGAAGCCAATAACATCATTAATTTGTCACTTCAAACTGCCACTTTCCCAATAGAATGAAAACAAAAACTTCTCCCCCTGCTAAAAAAAAACACTCTAAACCCCACCACTCTGACCAGCAATCAACAGATTTCCCTCCACCTGGCGGTGGCGAAGGTGTGTGAGAAGGCAGCCTACAAACAGCTTTCCGCATTTGTGGAGACCTCTGCCCCCTCCACCATGCCCAGTCTGGCTTCAGGGCCTCTCGTAGTACAGAGACGGCTTTGGTCGAGATGGCAGAGGCTATTAGGGAGTGCCTCAACTCAGGCAGCAGAGCAGCTCTGATTTTATAGGGCCCCTCGGCCACGTTCCTAGCTCGCCTGTCCAGCATTGGGATCTCTGGCCTGGGATCGGACTAGATCGAATCCTTCTAGACAAATAGAACACAACAAGTGTGGCTGCCACCTTTCTCATCTTCACTGAGAAAACATGTCCACGGCGTCCCGCAGGGCTGAACCCTGAGCCCCCTCCTTTTTAATGTCTATGTGATGCCGCTAATCTATCTGGCGGAAGGGCTGGGTGCGAAAATCATAGCATATGCTGATGATACCCAGCTTCTTTTCACGTGGAAGTAAAATTATTTATCCCCTGACCTAGCCAATAAGCATTTGCAATGCAATAGGTCTTGCATTTCCAAGAGTTTGTGCTATTGGCATTGTAAATGATAATGCCTTTTATTTATGTGTTTAAAAAACCTGCAAGCGCTGGGTCAACACCCCTTGCAGGTTTAGTAAACACATAAAAGGCATTATCATTTACAACGACAATAGCTCAAACTCTCACAAATCAGAAACCTATTGCATTGCAAATGCTTGTACAAGTGTGCCTACTCGTCCCCCTCTTTTAAAAACAAGGAAGCGAGGACTCTGCAAATGGGAGGTTGTCCTCGCAAAAGATGGATTTGAAAAGCTGAGCGAACACTATTTCCTTATAATAATCAGATTACGGTGATTTAGGAAACAGATGCGCGAGCAGTGGTGTAAAATTACCCTCACTCTCGTGCCAAGCAGCTGAAGCTAGCACCTTGGGGTGAGCACGGGGCTTCTGTGCAATGGGCACCACACAGTGGGGTGTTCTTTAATAGTTTTATTTGCTGCTTTCAAGTGTGGCGTCTCAGTGTTCTTGCCACACCTGATACACCAGGGTGAACAGGTTTTCATCTCTACTAGGGCCCGAATCACAGAACTAACTTAAGGCAAAATCCTAAACTTACTACTTTTGGTATTCACAGAAGTTAGGATTTTGTCTTAAGTATGTCTTAAAACAGACTTAAGACAGACTTAAGACAAAATCCTAATTTAAGTCTGTCTTAAGTCTGTTTTAAGACAAATTTAAGACAAATACCTAACTTCTGTGAATACCAAAAGTAGGAAGTTTAGGATTTTGTCTTAAGTTAGTTCTGTGAATCTGGCCCTTGGTGCCTTCTGTGAATACCAAAATGAGTAAGTGCCTTCTGTGAATACCAAAATGGTAGTAAGTTTAGGATTTTGTCTTAAGTTAGTTCTGTGAATCGGGCCGCTAGTGATTTGTTTGAGCTGAGATTGCGGCGTCTCCTAGAGGACACCTTCTGGATTCATGGCACAGATGGCAGTTCATTGTGCTGGGAGGGTGTGGGTTAGGGAGTCGAGGAACCCTCTCTCTGCTCAGCAGGTTGGCACCCTGGGGCGCACCGCCAGCCTCTCTCGTACCAATAAGAAACCCTTACAGAACAGGCTCCACTGTACACTGATTTGTGGGAGCTACGTCGTGCTGTGGCCTCTGGCTGGCCAGTGTGACAGTCGCCCTTCCTCGAGAAACTCAAGCTGCGTCCTCTCAGACTCAGTCCCCCTAGGACCGCCCTCGATGTGACACCCCTCCCTATCCAGCCAGCGTCGCTGTTTATCAGCAGCACTGGGCACTCTATAATGTTGCTGTGTTTGATGACGGGCTTAGCAGCTACAGTGACATTATTCACCGGACGTCCCCTTTATTATCTGGACAATATGTCATGGCCCTTCCCTCCACACACACACACTGGCTCGTTTCTGCGGGGGGCCGGCAGCACCCACTGAGCTGAAGGTGACGAGGTGTATTTTCCATGCTGATGGCTGGCAGAGTGGCGCGGATTCCGCAGGCCTGGCACCAGGTGTGGCTCTCCTGGGAAGCCAGGCATGTCCATAAGACCTAGTGTCAGTGGTGTGGTGCGGCAGGTGCAGTGCACCGGGGCCCTGATCCCTGAGGGGCCCCTTGAACCACGATAGCTGCCATATTTTCCTAGCCCAATAGAGGTCAAACGACTTGTTTTCCTTGCACTAATGCTCACGGCATCCATCCTTGCTTCACCACTGTCTAGTTCTTGTATGTGTGGTGCCCATACACATGGGCATATCATGCTACACATGAAATGCCTTAGTACGACATGCTGCCGTCCGTCCGCCTTGCCAGGGTGAGCTGACATGGAAGCATGTGCACTTCAGAAAGGGGTGCCTGCTGCTTGTGCAGAGAGGTGCAGCCGCCCGTGCCAGCCTTGCACATCACGAGAGGCTCGAGAGCAGGAGTGGGGGCTGTGCCAGCCCAGAAGTGCTGCCTCAGCTTAACTAGGTATAGCAAAAAGACTGTTCAGCCAATCAGTGAACACATTTATGTAAATCAAACATGCCTTTGCAGCCCTCCGATCCGCAATCCATGAGCATTTTGCCGTGTCCTTTAATGACAGACACACTTCTTCACACCTTTGATCCCGATCAGTCTATATACTTTTTCCATTCTCACTCATCAGCCTCAGCACCTCTTCCTCCTTATTGGGATAGAAGATGGACTCATATGGCCTGCCATGACCTATTTCCTTTTTTGCCCAGGCACTAATTGGAATCAGTTACAAGTCAAGGCAAAAGCAGAAGAAATAAGAACCAGTGATGCGTGCACACCACATAGGAGCGGGAGCGAGGGAGAGCAGAAGCGAGGCGAACGCGTGCTGCTGTGCGTAATAGACACCGATGGGACTGGGCGGAGCAAAGGCGGGACATGCGCCCACCTTTTCCCAATAGCTTGCCTTATTGTTAAAAAAAAACACAATGGCAGCCGGCGAAAGCAAAACCACACGCACGGGCGTGTGGTCAGCTTTCAGAACACTGTACAAGAGGTCTTGCGCTGCGCGAGCAACCTTCGCACTGCAACTCTAGTTGCGAGACCTAAAAACTGTCTGACTGAAGTTTTTAAATGGTTAGTGCTGTGCCAACTAAAATGCAATGAGGATAAGTACGAGGTACTCCTCTACGGGTCTTTCCGGCTGCATTTTCAGGACGACCCGTGGCACAAGGGTTATCTCAATGCCGAAGTCCATGGAAAGGCCAGCAAAAACCTGGGGGTTTGGTTCAGCGAGGACCTCAAATGTCTAACGCAGAATAACAAACTGGCGGGAGTATGCTTCGGCACACTGAAACTCCTCAAGACATTTTTGCCACTACTGCCTAAAGCTTATAAAGAAATGGTGACCAGCGCTCTCATTCTCTCGTGGTTAGACTATACCAATGCCCTTTACATTGGTCTTCCTGGATATTAGCTAAAAAAGCTAGCTACAGACCATCCAAAATGCGGCCGCTAGAACTCTACTGGGTATTCCGAGTAGGTCCAGTGCTAAGCAACCTCTCGCAACAATCGATTTGCACTGGATTCCGGTTGACCAGCATGTTCTGTTTAAGGCCCTTACCATCGCTCACGGTGCCCACTACAAATCCGGGCCTATGTATCTCAGGAGACGCTTTGACTTTTATGTCCCTCCCAGACACCTTCATTCCGCGGGACAATGCCTTGCGGCTATTCCTCGTCAGCGCCTCGTCAGAATGGGAGGCAGCTCCCTCTCGGTCAGGGCGGCAAAGGCTTGGAACAGTCTGCCTTTTGAGCTGAGGAACAACCATAACCTCAGGCTGTTTAAAAAGCATTTAAAAACTCTGCTTTTTAATTAATTCTCCAGCCAGGGCATATGCCATCCTCTCTCCTCCATGTTGGCTTTTGCGCCGGGACACTTCCGAGTATCCGTGCACGTTACAAATGGTGGATAACATAACATAACATCTTAGGCTTGCTCTAGATGAGGGACGTGCGTTGGCTCTGATTCTTTTAGACCTCAGTGCCACATTTGATACTGTCTCTCATAAGATCATGCTGCTTAGGCTGGAGGAGGTGGGTATTGTGGGCTCTGCCTTGGATTGGTTTGCCTCCTTTCTCTCCAACAGGACCTTCCATTCGCCTCCACGACCCATTCCAACAAACAAGTGGTTCCTCAGGGCTCCGCCTTGAGCCCCACACTTTTCAACCTCTATGTCCAACCTTTAGCAGTCTTGGCGAGGAGCAGAGGGCTCACAATTGTATGATATGCTGATAATACACAGTTGATTGTCGCTCTCTCAGACGACTCCGTGGGGGAGGCTTCTAAGTTTCAGGATGATGTTACGGCTGTCGCCGAGTGGTTGGCTTGCAACGGTATCCAACTGAACTCCAGTAAGTCGGAGGTTCTGCTGGTAGGGAGAGTCCCAGTGCTATGCAGGAACACTGGTGGCCGGCCATACTGGGCTGTGCACCCACCCATAAGCAGGTGGTGAAAGATCTAGGTGTCTGGGTTGACTCGGGCCTCAGCTTTGAGTCTCAGACCAAGAAAGTTGCAGGGACTTGTTTTGGCATATTACGGGGGCTCGCGCCAACTTCGTTCAATGGGGCAACACCTGGTGGCTGTGTCCCGAATGAGGAGGGTACGATCGGGAAGGCGCTTCTTTCGTTTATTGGCTGCCAAACTTTGGAACACTCTGCCACTATGCATCCATGCCATGAATGAATCGTTTTTGCTTTGTTCGCCCTAAGTTGGCAGGGTATGCCCAGAAGTCGGACTCTTGCTCACTTTGCCACTGGATTTAAGCTAGCCTGGCTGATGACGGCTGATTAGCTAGACACCGGTCCCATGATGCTTGTTTCCGGTCCAGGGAAGACATGGCTTGGCAGTTCGGGCTGGACTGTTCCCATAAGGCACAGGGTCAGACTGATTTGCATATGGCCATGTCTGAACTGGGGTGGCAGAGTGAGCTAAAGAATGATGATGGATTAAATGCAAATCAGTTGACTGGGGGTGAGTGCTTGCATTGTTCAACACACCGTCCATCATCCCCTTTGGTTTTGCTATAAATGATTATCTGGCCTTCCATAAGGCCATTAAAAGTCACCTTTCCCTTCGCTTTAGTGTCTCTCTTCTGCCATCAGACTCCATGTTTCTGCTTTAGCTCTGGGACGCCTCTTTGCTGAGGCAGCTGTGCGCGCTACAAAACTTGCTAACATAACATAACTGGGGTATTCTCTGCAGGGCCAGGCTTCTTTGACCTTTTTTTTAAATGTTTAGGAATTCGTGCACACTCTCTTGGGCTTCACAGACCTAGCTGTAGGAAACCGCCTCTCTGTAAAATGTACTAAAATGAAGCACACTATGTAGAGTGCGAGAGATCCCCAAAATGCAGGTAGAGTTAAAAAATAATACTAACTCTCTTTTTGTTGTAGTGTGGGTGAGCCGGTAGGCATTTTAAAGGGCAGTGCTAAGCATTTGTTCTACTCACAGAGACAATACATGAGACACACACTCAAGAATAAAGTCAAGACCAATTTGTAAAAATAACATCGATTTTCATATAATTTTTACATTATTTTCTTTAAAGACAGTTCTGGGATAAATACTTTCAGAGTTATGAATTTTCAAAGTTTGATAAATATATCACTTCTATGCGCAATTACGCACCACAAGAAACAATGGGGAAAAGGCAGAATATTGGACAGACATTGAGGCAATGCTTTCACCATCTCAACTTCACGTTGTAGATCGAGGTTGGGACTAGGACTAGAGTTCCAGCAAGAGAAGTAAGGTAGCGTCCCGGATCGTCCAGGAGCAGTGGTGCTGAAGATGAAGGAGGCCACTGCACAGAGGGACTTCCAGGTAAGTCTGGTGGTTCTCCTTAGAGGGAGGAGGTCGCAAGGGCCTGTGAATTACAGGAGCAGGGCTAGTTGATCGCTGCTGGGTCCGGGTCAGGGCCGGACTGGTCATAGCGGGCACCGGGCATACCCCCGGTAGGCCGCGAGGATGGGGGCCGGTTTGGGGCCCCTGGGGGCCGTTTTTATTAACGTACTTGGCAATATCGACCCCTGTAACAAAATCGTCTGAAACCGGCTGTCGCAAACTGCTCGGCTGCACTCCCCCTCACCGAAGGGGGGGGGTGGGCGCTGAGCAGTTTGCCAGGGCCAGTTTCTGTTCCCTGTCTGGCCCTGGTCCGGGTGCAGAGCAAACATGTCAGTCAGGCGTCGTGCATTTTGAGTGCCTCGCAGTCAGGATCAGGCCTCTTGGAGAGGCGATCTCGGGATAGTTGGGGCACTCAGGAAGTGGGTCTCTGGTGTCTTGATGTCCCTATACGGGGCTTGCTTCTCGTACTTCAGGAGTCCAGAGTGGACTCCTCTTCTCTCAACAAACAACAGACAACAAACACGCGCCGGAGGGCAGACCTGTTGTTATTATTGCTGCTACAGAGGGCTTTTTAAAAACGATTGATTCCTACCTTTTGCACTTGCCCTTTAGGGCTTAGTGTGTCCCCGGTCCACCACGGTCTTCACAGACTGATTGAGTGGAGGGACATAGCTCCGCCCCTTGACTGCATCACTTCCGGGGGCAGTGGCGTTAAAGGGAGAAGGCTGCCGGTCGCACTGAGACAACAAATGCGCGCCAGAGGGCAGACCTGTTTTTATTATTGCTGCTACAGAGGGCTTTTTAAAAACGAGTGATTCCTACCTTTTGCACTTGCACTTTAGGGCTTAGTGGGTCCCCGGTCCACCATGGTCTTCGCAGACCGATTGAGTGGAGGGACATAGCTCCGCCCCTTGACTGCATCACTTCTGGGGGCAGTAGGGTTAAGGGGGGAAGGCTGCCGATCGCGCTGAGACAACAAACGCGTGCCGGAGGGCAGACCTGTTTTTATTATTGCTGCTACAGAGGGCTTTTTAAAAACGATTGATTCCTACCTTTTGCACTTGCACTTTAGGGCTTATTGGATCCCCGGTCCACGACGGTCTTCGCTGACCGATTGAGTGGGGGGCTCTATTCTTACCTTTGGATTTACCGCAAACCTCTGCTGCAGCTCCTGGGAGTTCCTGGCTCCCTGCTCCCCGCTGACAGCACCACGCTTCTTGCCCCTGACGTGGTCTCCCCCCGCCGCCGCAGCCTCTTGAAATCTCGGCTCAGCCGCAGTGAGGGGGGGACTACATTACCCAGTGTCCCCAGCGCAGGAAGCCGCACAAACCTGTTCCACACCCGGAGGCGCATAAAAATAAAGGAGAGCCCCGGTGGGGTGGGGGCTCTATTCATACCTTTGGATTTACTGCGAACCTTTTCTGCAGCTCCTGGCAGTTCCTGGCTCCCTGCTCCCCGCTGACAGCACCGCGCTCCCTGCCCCTGACGCTGGTCTCCCCCCGCCGCCGCAGCCTCTTAAAATCTTGGTGCGGTCTCAGTGAGAGGGGGCTACATTACCTAGTGTCCCTAGCGGCATGAAGCCGCACACGCCTGTTCCGCGCCCGGAGGCGCATAAAAATCAAGGTGAGCCCCCGCGTCGCGGGACGCGCGCGGGTGGCGCCGGGCTAAGCACGGGCAAAGGGCGGGCCATCTGAGGCAGTCAGAGGCAGGATAAGGCAGGGCAGGGCCTCCTCCCTTTCATCGGATCATTGGACCTACTCTTTGCACTTTGTTATTGTGGTCAGTGACATTCATATTTTACTGCTTATTGCTATTCACTCCAAGCTATACTATTATTCAGTATTTTTGCCTATTACCGCATTGCTGAATAATGAGCACTCGCAATGGGGTTGGGGGTAATGGGACTGCGGGCACCCTTGATGCCTTTTTCATTCTAGCAGAATCATTCATAAACCAAGAGATCGAGCTCATGCAAAAAAGACTATCCATGGAGACACTTTGTGTTCCCATTGAAACATCCATAGGCGGTCCCTCTTCTAACCCACCAAAACAAGCTGAATGTAGCCTAATTAGTATTCTCCATCCAGCCACTGGGCCTTTTGAGCCCGATATGGCAGTCACAGAACCACCTATTATAGTTGTAGGTATGTCCCCTTCGCCCCTTCCTCCGCCTCCTCAAATCATCACACGATCTACACTTCAATTGCAGGGCGGGGGAAATACAGTTTTAACTACAACATGCAAAAGGAAGGCTAGGGACCTACCTGCTACAACTCAACAAACCAACAAAGTAGCTAAAACAAAAGGCTTAGTCCGTGGGAAGACGGGCACTGTTGATGAGGCAGTCGTCATCAGCCCCACTGGTTCAAGTACTTTTGGATGTCACTGCCCCTGCAAGCAGCCCCAAATAGATCTAGGAGATGTATGACTATCCAAATTAGTAGATAAATGTGTGGTATTGTTAAATCCACTGTTAAAGAAACTTGCCGATATTAACACAAGACTAAATATTATCGAGCAAAAACTACCGACCCAGCCTAGCCAGTTATCAAATGGAACTTTGGTAGCATCTGGGGTGCCTAGTGTATGCTTGGCACCCGTCCTCATCCAGCCACCTATTGTTAATAATGATCCTATCAGAAAGGGCACACACGACCCTATATCATGTACTATTGGGGCAAATTCTACATCGTGCAATCCCAATCAAAGGATAAACGTTGTATGCGTCTGATTCCTTCTCATTAAAAGCTTTTTAATGAGAAGGAGTCAGACGCATTTCTAAAGCTTTTTAATGAGAAGGAGTCAGACGCATACGACGTTTATCAAATCAAAGAAACAACGCCTTTTCCATCTCACCACCTGTATAACTAATTTTTACAGAGATACAAGTAACTATACCATAGTGGCTGAGTCAGCTGACCAGCAACCACTTAATAAGGACCAGGTTTCCATGAGGAGCCAAGGTTCGTAAAAGGCTGTCCTACAACTGCACAGTCCTGATGAAGACCCGCTTCTGATGCGCAAAATCATCGCATCGCCCCCTAGGGTCGAAACGTCGACGCATTTCCTTCTTTTATGAACCAACTATACAAAATCCCCTAGGACCAAAGAATTTATTTATGTACCTAGTGGATTATTGCATTTATAGTTGTCTTCGCCAATAAGTCCGTGAATTGACATTTTATATGTTGTTTTAAATGTGTATCAGTCTTGCACAGAATTTATGTGTTTTATATGTTTTATGTTTGTGTTTTTTGGACAGCAAAACTAATATTTGAATACAATACAGAGAATATGAAAGTATATGAGTAAAACTTTACTTGAATTTTTCTTTGTGGTCAGTGTGTTTCCTTATACTGGTATAGGTACCACTGTCTGTGTACCCTACATAGGGACTAAGTTTTCAAATAATACAATTGAAATACTATACCACTGTGTATTTCTGTCCGACAAAACCATTATTATCAATTTCATTACCCACCCAGGTTCTGAGGGTTAAAGGGTCACCCCATTATATGTAATTGTTTCTTTACAGCTAGCTCCCTGATTCATCGTGTCATTAGGTACCCGTAACGGTGTATGGTAAGTCGGGTACACTGGAAACAATCGAAAGGACTCATGGTTATTGGTAGTAGATTGTAAGGTCACCTGATTAATGTAGATGGTGAATTAAAGTATATGGGCCCGAAACCTAAGTGGTGAAATTATTGGTCGGGTGGCCTGCGATCTCTATCAGTAATTTTACTGGTAGCATAGAGGATGGTTAGGGAATAGTTAAAGGTTAGGCAGGACTAGTTAGACTAGCTAAGTTGGATGCTGCTAAGTACAACGAAGGTAGGCAGTTCAAGTGAACTGATCACTCACTTGAAATGTTTGCTTTGAAAAATTATGAAATGTTTTAAAATCGTTATTCTTGTTATTATACTGATATATGTATTAATCCATTAGTTTGTAAAACTTTTTTTGTGTTGTTGGAATCCCCGGGGAATTGAATAGCGAATGGTGAATAGAATCCATTTGCTTTGAGGTCACTGGCTTTCAAGGAAAGTTGGTGCAGGTTAGGCAGAACTGGAAGCACTAACTAGGGTTTTTCTGAATGTATGTTTGAATAAATGTTAGTAACGAGGTTCATTGGCAAAATTCCTATTGTGGCATAACCTAGTGAGGGTCACACCCCGGAAGAGTAGCAGGTTCATCGGAGCTTGGGTGAAAGCAAAAGGGGTTCGCGGGTGAAACTTTAGACTTAGATATATCCCGGAAAGGTGGATGAGTCTAGGGAAGTAACAGGTTCTCTAATGCTTGAGTGAAGGGTAGGCAGAAGAGATCTATCCGTAGTGTGTGAAAAGTAAATGGAAGTAGTTTACTTGCAGTGAAAAATTTTCTTTCCTGTCTAGACACTTGAGTACAGTGGCGAATGTGTATTCGTTGTTAAATAACCAAGCACTAGCACTTTAGAAAGTAAGAAAGTTTCTGTTACCTTGTAAAGGAGGGAGTCAGTCGCGAAGCTGCTCTGACGTCACTCTGTGCCGCGCTGGGATTGGTAGACGCAGCGGCTGTGTAGCGGAGCTGGAATTGGAAAGGAGGGGTGAGTGCCGAAGCGTGAGAACCTGTCTCGCGAAAAGGCCGCGCACCCATTGGTCGAGATTATTTGAATCCGTGCATCTCATTGGTTGCACGAAAATAAAAGACGCACTTAGATTGGAAGTGATTTTTGTAAACAAAGTCGCTCGTAGGAAATTGTATGTGGCACACGTACATGCCAGAGACTAGACCGGATCCCAGGTATCTAGGTTTCGAGAAAGATCAGTGGAAAGGTTACAACTCTAGCATTATGTACGGAAATAAGAGAAAATTGTCTCTTGTAAATAAGGTAAAGAATTACTTCAAAAAGGACAAGCCGATTAAAACTAGAGAAGGTGTTGTCATACCACCACCCAACACTCCCGCATCTTTCATGATGTTCGATAAAGGGTACAACACATGTGTGTGGTTGGAAAACTGGGTGGAATACACAAAAGATGACGGGATTTTGGCTTTCCCGCTAGAAGGTACCTTTAATGGCAGGATTCTATTTAATTTAAGAACCCGAATGAATGACTTACATCCCAGACCTAGGTTAACGCAATATGAAGCACTAGAGGAATGGGAAATCGAAGCTTTCGAAAGAGACAGACCCCGATTAGACAAAGGGGTAACAAAATTTTATCCGAAAACAAAACTAGAAACTAGAAATAAGAGGATGAAACAGTGGAGACAGAATATGATTGTAGAAGGACTGTTTCCAATGATGCCAGCATGTGGTCCTCCTACGGTGGAGAAAAAGACAGAAAAATGTAAACATTGGGAGCCCATTGGGGAGTCGGATGATGAATTGTTAGACGACATGTTTATAAGAAGTCCACCTCCTTATAATGAAGGACATCGACCTTCCAGTGAAGGGGATAAATCCCGAAGACCTCCTCCCCAGGATGAGGCCAGATCTGCAAGTGTAGGAGGGGGTTACCAAATACCTCCCTATACCGAGAGTCTAGGACCCGTAGATACAAGAGACATTTACCCCAGAATGCCAGCTAGTGGGGAGACAGGATATTCACGTGAACGAGACTTTTGCTCTCGACCTCCCTACGGAGGTGAGGCGAGACCCTCAAGTTCAGGAATGCCGTTCTTACCACCTCAGTGTGAGGAAGGACCCAGATCCCTAGGCATAGGAAGTTTGTTCCCAAGACCAAATTATGGTGAAGGACCGAGTGAGACACATCCCACTGCCCCGAGTTATGCTCCCACTCTAACCCCGCAGGTGTTACATGACAAATCCTTAGACAGGTTATTAGAAGAAAAGGAGCGAGAGGCCCTAGCAAAACAGACAGCTGAGATAATTCAGAAAAACTCCCAGTTAAATACAAGTCCTTAAGCCTTGACAATCCCAGTAACTATTGGACCAGTGGTTCCGTTGTATGGGGACCGTCAAGGGAGTCCGAAAACTCCAGTCGTTACTCCAGTCATAGCACAGCCAAGACCAGAACCCTTAATCGTAGATGACCAGACAAGTGAGTGCGAGTCTGAGGTCTCGCTATTGGATCTGCCCATTAGGGACACAGGAAAAGGGATGCAGAAAAGACATAATCCTTTTAATACGAGGGAGATTCAAATGGAGTCTACTTCGGGTACTAAGAGTGTCACGTTGGTGACTCCCGAAGAAATCGAAAGATGGAGTCAAGAATTAGAAAAACAAACTCCGCAGACGAAACCTTTAGATATCTACAAACTGAGAGTAGAAATAGAAGAGCTAATGGCAGGAAATGTAGGATTAGACAGATTAAATACCTACTCTGAGGAAGAGCTGCTGTTTATTTGCAAAAGTCTTACCCGAAATGCCCGAGTACTTCATGAAAAATTAACAGACACTGCTGCTAGCATGGGAATAGATATCTCAAAACCGAAACCTTTGCAGAAACCGTACAGAGCCGATTTCTCAGACAAAGATTTGGAAAACCTGAATGTGTCAGGGAAAAAGGCACAGGTCAAAGAATTATTGACAGTGTTGCAGAAATGGGGAGATGTAGAGAGATGGAAAGCCAGATGGTCAAAGAAAAAGGATGAGGCCAGGTCTAAGCAGGTAACTCCCGAATTTGTTCTAAAGGAAGCTGACAAACCAGAACAGTTATACCCAATGCGAGAAGTGCCAGGTGGTAAATATGTGCATGTTCCATGGTCCAGACAGGATATTGTGTCCTTTACCAATGACTTCCCGAAATTACGAGAGAAGCCTGTGGATTGGTACAGGCAGGTGGAAAGGTTTGTAAAAGTGCAAAAATGCTTATGGAAGGACCTGGATGGGTTCTTTGACATTGTGGTCCCTGTAGACCTATGGACCGAGTGTAAGATCGCCATAGCTTGGCCTAGTGAGGAATACCCGAGGGACTCAAAAACAGGGGAACCATCTAAAGAAGTGATGATAAAATATGAACAGGTAATTCAACATTTGAAGCAAAAGGTGCCCGCAAAGGAAACTGATTGGACCAAGATAGATAGAACCACGCAGGAAAGGGACGAGACTGTCCACTCCTTTTATGAAAGGCTGTTGCAGGTGTTCAAAACATACAGTGGTATAGATAACATCGAGATGAAGGACATGACACATTTTATTTACAGTTTTGTAAACGGTTTAAGACCCGAAATGTGTCAGTGGATAAAGGATAACAAAATCTGTTGGCAGTCTAAGAAAATGGACGAGGTCCTACGGTACGCAAAGTACTGTGAGGACGAGATGGCAGAAAAGCGAAAGGCGTTGAAGGAAAAGGTGATGTGGGCACAAGTAAAGCTCGCAGAACAGCAGGAAAAGCAATTGAATAAGTTAAATAAGACCACTCAGAACCAAGACCCTGGGGGTGGGGGAAAGCCCCGAGCAAAAATGAGCAGAGAGGAAGCTAAAAAGAAATTTCCCTGCCACCAGTGCAGAGAAATTGGGCATTGGCGAGACGAGTGTCCATATTTACAGCATGATAATACCCAAACCCCTGATTTAATTCCACAGACGCAGAATGAAAAACCAAGAAAGACCCAGCAGCAGGTAAAAACAATCCAAGTGCCCCAAGCGCCAAAACCTAGTTTTAAGGGAAAATCACCGCAGGGTGACGACGTAGAGATCTGGGGAGGCAATGAGAACAGAAATGCAGCAACTTCGCAGTTTTTGTTAAATTATACTTTTCTCTGTGACGACCAGTACTGACGGGGCCTGAGAGGGGAGGACGAGGAGTGTGTACTTGGCGCCTCCTTGCCGGTAGACCAGTCAGGGCCATACATTGAAGGAAAGGTTGATGGAAATGATGTCACCTTTTTGTTGGACACTGGTGCTACCCGTTCTACTGTGAGAACAGCAGACGTTCCAAACCTATCCCTCTCGGGAGAAGCAATCCAACTAGTGGGTGTATCTAATCAATTGATTAGTACCCCCGTTACAGAACCCATGGAGATCTCAATAGGGAACTTTAAAGAAATGCACAGATTTGTCGTTTGTGATACCAGTCCAGTGAACTTACTGGGACGTGATTTGCTGTGCAAAATGAACTGCACTATCTTGTGCACACCAAAGGGCGTCGAAATTCAAACCCCAGACGAAGATGGTATTTACAAATTAATGTTAATCAGACCTGACTCAGAAATCAAACGAATGACTATACAGGACTTACCTGAAGAACTCCAAAAGACAGTGAAACCAGAAGTATGGGACTTTACTGGAAAGGATGTAGGATTGATGACAAACGTAGACCCCATACAAATAACCATGAAAGAAAATGCAGTTTACCCCAATACTAAGCCCTACAGAATGAGTGCCGAAGTAAGAGCAGGAGTTGCCATTGAAATACAGAAATTGCTAGAAGCAAATATCATACAAGAAGTGATGAGCAGTCCGTGTAACTCACCCATTATGGGCATCGAAAAGCCTAGTGGCAAATACAGAGTAGTGCAGGACCTGAGAAAGGTAAACAAAATAGTAGTTCTGTCCCATTGTCCCGAACCCAGCAGTGATTCTGTATCAGATTCCCTGGGATGCTGAGTGGTTCACCGTGATAGACCTATGTCACGCATTATTTTCGATCCCATTGCATCCAGACAGCAAATGTATTTTCTCATTTGCTTTCAACAGTCACGTGTATGTTTGGAATCGTGTCCCCCAGGGGTACACAGAAAGCCCCTCTATCTTTAATCAGATCTTGAAAAAATTTCTTGAATCTTTAGTCTTACCTGGAAAGTCTGTTTTGGTGCAATACATTGACGACCTATTGGTGGCGTCTAAAAGTCATAGGGATTGCGTGATTGACACCATTGCCTTACTGAATCACCTAAGTGAAAAAGGACATAAAGTGGCCCCTGAAAAATTGCAATTCTGTTCAAAATCAGTGAAGTATCTGGGGCACCAGATAGAAAAAGGCATTAGAAAAGTCACCTCAGAGAGAGTCAGAATAATTCAAAATATGCAGTTACCCCGTACTCAGAAAGAAGTCAGAATGTTCCTTGGAGTTGTAGGTTACTGCAGGCAATAGATTGTGGGATTCGCAGTCCTGGCAAAGCCTCTGATAAAGATGACAAAGAAAGGAGCACAGGACCCAGTGGAATGGGATGATGAGAGCTTAACAGCATTCACTAAATTGCGAGACTGTCTGTGTACAGCCCCTGCTCTAGGGATGCCTGACTATTCTAAGGAATTTGCCCTATTCTGTGACACTCGTGATAATTGTGCATTGTCAGTCCTAACACAGGAGCATGGGCTGACTAGACGTCCCGTGGCATATTTTTCTGCCACTTTGGATCCAGTGGCTGCTGGATTACCTGGATGTCTGAAAGCAGTAGCTGCAACTTGCACAAGCTTAGAACAGAGTGAATCCATTGTTATGGGACATCCTGTAACTGTGTATGTTCCACATGCAGTTGTGATTTTATTGACCCGGACTAAGACTCAGTATCTCACCCCTAGTCGGCTGACTAAATACGAGAGAATTCTCATGGGTGCTGCAAATGTAGTCATCACTCGGTGTAATATTCTGAACCCAGCCACTCTACTCCCTGACTCAATGGTAATGGAAGCTGAGGGAGAGAATGAGCATGACTGCATTGACCTGACAGAACTCAGTACTAAACCCCGCCCAGACATTAAAGAAACACCTTTGCCGGAACATGATAAGGAATGGTTTGTGGATGGATCATGTATGAGACCCGAACTTGTAGGCCTAAGTGCTGCATACGCTGTGGTCGCTTTAGAAAAAATTGAAGAAGCATCCTGTTTATTTGGAATAAAGTCTGCACAAGTAGCCGAATTAATTGCCTTAATAAGAGCTTGAAAATTGGGAAAAGACAAAAGAATAACAGTGTATACTGACAGCCAGTACTGTTATGGGATTGTGCATGACTTTGGCCAATTATGGCTACAAAGAGAATTCCTGACTTCATCAGGTACCCCCATTCGAAATGGAAAGGTTGTACAAGACCTTTTAGAGGCAATCCAATTACCAAAGGAATTGGCAGTGGTCAAATGTGTTGATCATAAAAAGGGCCTTGACCCTGTATCTTTGGGAAATGATTTTGCTGATCGAGTGGCAAAACAATGTGCTAAGGATCGCATGTCAATAAATATCAAACTGGGAGGGACTGGAAACAGCTGCCAACTTATGGTGTTTGAAGAAGTGCCTACCTGGGATGAGGTGAGAGATTGGCAGCATGCTGTGCCAGCGAAAGAGCAAGAGAAGTGGAGGAAACTTGGTTGTCGACCAAGACGTGAGGATGGTGTCATTGTGGGCCCAAATGGTATGCCTGTGTTACCTAGGCACCTGCTCGCCACTATGGCAAGGCTGATACATGGAGATTCACACACTGGTAGGGATGCCATGGTTCTGGTATTTCAACAGACCTGGTATAACCCGAAGTTCAGGAAGGTAGCAGAATCCCTTTGCCAGAGGTGCTTGACGTGTCAACAGTTCAACGCTGGCAAAAGAACAGTAGTTGAACTGGGGAAAATTGGGAAATCAGGGGGTCCCTTTGTGAGAATACAGATTGACTTCATTACCATGCCTCGTTGCGAGGGGAAAAGATATGTCCTTGTCATTGTCTGCCTATTTTCAAAATGGGTGGAAGCTTACCCTGCCAAACAGAGTGACGCCATAACCGTAGCCAAGTTGTTACTACGAGAGTTGATACCTAGGTTCGGGGTTCCAGTCACTATTGAATCAGATAGAGGCGGCCATTTTCAGAATGAGGTGATCGATCAGCTCTGTAAAGCATTTGGAATCACACAAAAGCTGCACTGTGCATATCGTCCAGAGGCTTCTGGAGTGGTAGAGCAAATAAATGGCACTATAAAATCCAGATTGGCAAAAATGTGTGACTCTACTGGAATGAACTGGATAACTGCCTTGCCTCTTGTTCTGATGGGACTCAGAAGTATTCCAGACCGGAAAACAGGCCTGAGCCCCCATGAAATCTTGATGGGAAGAGTGATGAGACAAGCATGGGTACCAGGGTACAAACTGTTAAGCATTACTGATGATTTGGTACTTGAGTACTGCAAGCAACTGGGTGACCAAGTGCGTTCTATCTCTCGCCAGATTGGGGAAGACGCCGTCGCCAACCCGACAACTCCAGTTCACAAATTGGTTCCTGGTGACTGGGTTAGAATCAAGAAACATACTCGTTCGAGTTGCCTTGCACCGAGGTGGGGGAAAAAGCGCCAGATAATACTGGTGACCACGACAGCGGTGAAGTGTGCAGGTGTTCCCAAGTAGATCCATGCCAGCCATACACAGAAGGTAACTCCAGACGAGGAACCTGGAGCTGAAGGTTGTCCAGCTGAGGGGTCTGCAGATGTCGGTCCTGAAGTAGCTGATGACGAGCAGCCGAGCACCAGCCAAGAAGATTGGATACCCATAATCGAATTAACTGAAGACCCAATCAGAACAAGAGAGCGAACCTACGAAGATAGAGAGTGGAATAGAGAGGTCGAGACAGGCACAGGCGAAGACCCTCAGATCATTGAGATTCACGTCAAATCTGAGGATGAAGAGGAAGGTCAGACAGGGACAGAGCAAGTGATTGACACACCTCCACTAACTCCTGAAATCGAAAAGGGACAGACTAGAACTAGTGTAAAGGTTCGAGCAAAGGAAAATCAAGGGATCGAAGTGATTGAACAGGATCAGATAGAATTAGAAGAACGTGTTCAGGACACAGAAACAGAGACATTCGAAAGCCAAAACCAAAATTCACCTGAACCAGGCCAACTTAGTAACCAGGCAGAAGAAATAGATACAAGACCTGGGACTAGTCAGACAGGAAGGGAAGAGACAGAAGAAGTGCCACAAACAAATGAAAATAAAAGAACATTAGAAGAAAGCCAACTAACAGTGCCAGCCAAAAGACTCAAGAAAAAGAAAAATATCGAACCAAGATATATTAAGAGACTAAGACTGAGAATAAAAACAGTAGAAGGAAAACTTGCTGACAGAAGGAAAAGTCTACGAATAGCAGAGCAAGCTGGAGAAAGCTCCAAAAGAAGGAGTGATCGAATAAAAAGACTGAACGAAAAGTACCAAGATCCTGAATGGACATACCTGATGTTGGAGAATTTTGAGGATCTTGATATCTCTGATGAAAGTGACGAAGAACAAATTGCTGATCTGTCTGCCGAAGAAGACGAACTCACCTGAAATTGCACAGAGTAAGCTACCTGTGTAAAAATACAAAGAGGGGTTGAAAACTTCTTCTGAGCCAACATGTCTGATTCAAACGTGAATGGTAGACCTAGCCGCAGTTGTTGCAAAACATGCTGCAAAGTGTGTATATGTAGTGTAGCTATAGTAATAATAGTTTGGATAGGATTAACAGTTTTTATTCCATTTATGGTAAGCAAAAATACTAATATTAACCCTACTCGGGCTACTGACACTGAAGAACTGACAACACAAAGTGTAGAAAGACGTGAAAAGGCACTCAGACAAACAAAACGAGACTTAGAAGCACCAGATGAGGAAGGACTACATTACCACGGAGTTAAGAACCAGACTCATTTAAATGTTTTCGCAAACCTGCTAGTACATTATGTAGAAACTATGGAGATAGAAGACTGCTATGTCTGCATGAAGCTACCTACTTCTGTAGCTGAAGGCATGACTTACCATCACCTGCCCTTGACTTATGGTATTTCCTGTAGCATTTTAGCTAGCTTATTTTATAAAAGAGGACCATTACAGTACTATTACTCTAACAATGACGTGATCTTTTCTGAACTTCCTATACGTGGAAACCTGAACCCTGTACATACTAAAAGTGACGTTACACGTTATATGGGAGAATATTTTCTGACTATAGGTACCATAGACTTAAATGAAGCACACAGAGACAACTTGACCTGTTCATTACAGGAACAAGAGAAAATATTTTTAAACATGGCAGAGAAAAGAAGGGAGAGTTTCCAAAGAAAGGCAAATGACAAACGACAGAAAACTCCTAAATGGGCTGAAAACATGGAAAGCACCTCAAATGGTGGGGCTGGTCCTGCATTGTTGCTGGATTTCGAAAGGAAAGGGAAACTCTGTCTTCATCGCGAGAAGACTAGTTATTATAATAACATTTTCATTGGTTCCAGTCAATGTGAAAACAATTACAAGGTAATTGGAGGTTGGGGTTTCAAAAATGGGTCAGAACCTGTGTTTCCTGGAATTTATTATATATGTGGAAACAAGGCTTATTTCAAATTGCCGGATCACTGGTATGGAAGCTGCTACGTTGGCATTGTTTTCCCGAGAATATACCATGTGAATGAAATTCCTGGAAGCAATGAAAACACTAATGGCTTAGTGCGTAGCAAAAGAGAAAGCGTAGGTGAAATAATGGGTAGTATTTTTAGTGCACTGATACCTGGAGTGGGAGTGGTTCTGAACACACACAGAATTTGCAAATTGTCCACAATAGTGGATGTGCTGTCTACTGACACAGCTCATGGATTTCTGTTGGTCAATACCGAAATGGTTGCGATCAGATCAATGGTTTTGCAGAACAGACTTGCTCTTGATACCTTATTAGCAAAAGAAGGGCGGAGTCTGCCGGATGTTGAAGGCGCAACATTGTTGCACTTACATTCCGGACAAAAGTGTACAGATCAAAAAATATGTGAAAAACATTACTAATCTGGAAAAAGATCTCAAACCACTCGAAGTTGACAGTGCCTGGAAGAGACTGGTTGATGGTCTCTCCAATGTATGTCATTGGTTTGCTAGCTTAGGTAAAAGCTTATTGTTTAAGATACTGATGCCAATTGGAGTGATAGGTTTCATCCTATTCCTCATATTCGTCTGTTGTAAATGTCGCAAACACACAAAGAAGTATCAAGTGAATGCGAGAGGTGTGAAAAGAAGTGCGGATGAACTTGAATTGAAAGAAATGAATAATCAGATTTACAAAAGGGTGAAAAATTCTCACCCTACCAAAGATGCGAAAGAAAAATTGAATCGCCTGTTGGAAGAGATAGAATTGTACAAGGTGTGAAAGAAAAGTTGGCATCTGGTTCCATTATTTTGTGATGATAGTAAATATCATCAAAGAGGGGATTGATAGAGCAAGATTTCGCATCGCGACTTGCTCGAGTCAAGAACCTCGAATCTGTTATAATCCCGTAATCCAAATTGTTCGTTTTACTAATTTTATGTAATTTTTAATGTGCGTGTGTATCGTAGTGATGCTTGCCTATGTATTTCATTAATACGAATAACCCTTGTATATAAAAATGGCCGCTGCTTGAATTTCGCTTCTGCGCATGCATTAGACACAATCACGTGACGTGACGTAGTTGCAGTTCTGGAGGGAAAGGGTGCGCATGCGTAATAGCCATAAGATGGCCGCTTATGTAATAACGTGGTGAAGCTTGCACCGCTGCTCTTGTGATATTGTCTGTTGCACTCACCCTTAATCGCATAGTATATTTTTATAATGATCAACCTGAAGTGCAAATTCATGATGTGTAATACATTCATTTATTTCTATGTTTTAATTTGTTTTCGCTTACTTTTCATGTATCCTCGGCATGGAGGGGTGATGGGGTGCTTGGGAGTCCATTTTGGAGTGCAGTACTGCGCAGGACCAGAAGTGGCAAAGTGGCATTGACCCAGTGCCAAGTGAAAGTCGCTGCCAAGATGTGCCTGGGAAGATGCACCTTCACACAGCCAAAGAAACTGAAATGTGTTACATTATTAACAATGTATTTCTTTCTATTGTATTCAGTGCGACTTCTCATGGGAACCCCAAACTTGCTAGGCGGTACTCTAGAATGTAAATTAGGTCTTAGAAAACTCTGTTCTGATTGGTGTGTTAACCCATCCTACCTTAGGACCAATCAAAATTGGGGATTCTGACACTTTGCAACATTGGGGGGTGGCACACTGACCAGAAAACAGTATAACTAGCCTAGGTTCACCTAGGAAATTTATCCGACTTGTCTGAATAGCTGACCTGTCACTGACCCAACGCACTCAATAGGTGACTGAATTTACAGAGCGCTGCGGAGCACTCTATCCGAATTTGACCATAGACTCTGGTGACTTAGAGAGGAGCAGGGTATTTTACTAAACCTTAAGTGCTGGCGGAGCACTTTGCTGGGGAGTTCGCTAACCCAATCGGGGTTCTGACCGGTAGCTGCAGAGAGGGTGGAGCGCAGGCGTTGTTTCCGAACTGCGGGTGTTGGTCGTGTCCTGGTGGTCCTGTCCTGATCCTAATCTGGGTTTTCTGTCCTGTCCTGGGGTGTCCATTCTGCACCTGCTGTCCCGTTGATGACTGTTCTTCCTTGGGGTATTTCCTGTCCTTAACTGACCCATGGTCAGGGTTGGTTTTCACACCAGTCTAGGTAAATATCTTGCCGAAACTCTAAACCTGCACCTTTCTATTTTCCTGTCTTTGCTTCAATAAAGACATACCTTTGCACATGATAATTTTCCATGCTTTCCGCAACTATTGCATATCATAAAGTCATTTGCATTTAATTTCATAGCGTGTTCTTATGTTACCCTACCTTTTAGAAATCATTTTCTCCATTGCAGTTTGCAATTTTCTGATGTGGTCTATAATTTTCTCATATAAAACTGACTGAAGTAATTTTTAGATTCATAGCGTGTTCCACTTTCACTCTTTTCAACTGTTTGGATTCTAAATCTCTCATTTATATTCATGAAATACATTTACAAATAGTGAAGTTTTAAACGTGCATAAGCTTGCTCCTTTATAGATGCCCATTCTTTGAAATTCATTTTCTCTACTTAACGTGTTCCCTGTTCACTATTATTCTAGAAAACCCCAAATGTTTACCCTTACATTGTTCCTGTATGGTTATATGATTTTTGTTATCTTGATTATCGACTGCCTTTTAACTGTAAGCCTAATGCTCTTAGAAGACGAATTCTAGATAAAATTCTTAAAACTTCCCAGTTGTCCGTGGTCATTTGATGAAATATCAAGGTTTATAAGGTTGGGTTTGTATTTTGTCTGCCTTTCTTTACAGCTAGCTCCCTGATTCATCGTGTCATTAGGTACCCGTAACGGTGGATGGTAAGTCGGGTACACTGGAAACAATCGAAAGGACTCATGGTTATTGGCAGTAGATTGTAAGGTCACCTGATTAATGTAGATGGTGAATTAAAGTATATGGGCCCGAAACCTAAGTGGTGAAATTATTGGTCGGGTGGCCTGCGATCTCTATCAGTATGAGTACAATGTGCCAACATTTAACCGTTTTGACTTAGCCTTTTCCAACCTAGATGCACAAGACTGACTGCTAGATAGGATGGGAAATGACAACATACCAAGGGACCCTTTATGTATCCATTTTTCTGCCATTAGCAAGGAACAGGAATCCCTGGAAATATGCAACACGCAGCCATTAATTTTTACAGATCATCAGGGGCAGGCAGAGGTTGGCCCCAGCCATGTTAAAATCGGTGGTGGGTCAATAGTTAAGGCCCCTCAGAATAGTAACAGAAGTAATAATGACTATGACCGTAGAATTTTAAGCCTGAATGTTGCCGGTCTCGAGCCAAGACTCACTGATACAGAGTGGCTACATATATTATCCTCTCAAGATATAATAATGTTTCAAGAAACATGGGCCACTCATGACTTATACATAGAAGGATTCCACTGCTTTAGCGTTGTGGCGCCAAAGCCAACTTCTGGCCGTGCAGAAGGGGGCTTATTCATCGGGATCAGTATAGCAGCTGGTGGGAGTTTCAAGATAATAAATACAAACAACCTTAATATACAAGTAATAGAGTACAAGCGTCGAGTCCCTTTTTCTTTAATAAACTTTGATAATAATGATTTTTATTCTATTCCAAATAAGAATTTCATTGCACTTTTTAAATATATTTCCAATTAGAGAAAATTCAGGGCTCAGGTGAGGGCATGGGGATCCTTCTGGGGGGGGATTTTAATGCCAAGCTCCCAGTAGATACACGAAATACAGGCACACGACAGGCAGATCCAGCCGTGCGGAGGGGATTAGAATTAAACTATTTTCTTAGCGCATACATTCTTAGTAACGCAATGGATTTAGGCTCACTCTTTACAACCGAGCCGGTGCCGACATACAGAGGCAGGGATAGTGTTTCAACTATTGATTTCATTTTTGTCTCTCCCTGCCTGGCGGACCGTCTATCGGCCAAAGAGGTTCTTGCAACAGATTTTGGGGATAACAACCCTCTGACAGTGGCCTTAAGATTAGCCCCATGGCCGGTGTATGTTACCGCTCAAGGGGCGAGGGATATAACCCCTTCAACAGACAGACTAAGACTAAAGTGGAAGGGGATAGATAGCGGGGAAATAACTGAGTCCCTATTAACAAGGCACCAGACTTTAATTAATTCATGTCTATCGACGACAGCACCAAGTCCTAAAGTAATTCAAGATTTTATTAAAATATGTCTGTGATTAGATCCCTTCTATCAGTGCCACTCTCACAGGGGCCAAAAGACCCAAGATGGTTTGACCACAACTGCTCTGAAGCCAATAGGAAACTGCGTAAGGCCCTAACAGCTAAACCGAGATGTAGGGCAGATGTTAGAGCAGCTAGGAAAGTTTACAAAACCACATTAAATTAGCAGAAGGGCACCCTTCTGAGTGAACAATGGGAAGCCCTCGCAGAAACGCAGGGGGGTAGACTGGTAACTTATTTTGGTCCGCAGTAAGAGACTTACATAATATGGGCCAACAGTTAACACCTGTTAGCTGCACTATCACTAGCAGTTCTTGGGAAAACCACTTTTCTAAAATCTATGCCCTGCCATCACATAGCTCGGATCATTATGTGCAGGGCCACCTTGGCAACCTACAGATAACATTGGTGGAGGTAGAAGAGGCGATTACACAGAGCCTTGGAAACAAGGTTCCAGGACCCGATGGGTTACCTATAGATATTATAAAATGGAAACCGGGATTATGGGCCCCAGTCCTTGTGAATGTTTTTAATAGCTTATCCCAAGCACCCATGCCTGATACATGGGCAACAAGTGTAATCGTCCCTATATACAAAAGGGGTGACAGATCAGATCCTGTTAATTACAGACCAATCTCTTTACTCGATAACACCCTAATGATTCTGGGCCGTGTTATTTACAACAGGATTTTAGACTGGACAGAGGAAAGTGGCATTTTATCCACGTGCCAACTGGGTTTTAGAAGTAGGGTTGGCACAGTTGAACAATGTTTAAACCTTAATTTGGTTATTAATAAATATAACATTGCTTGCTCCGCCCCCATTTATTTAGCATTTATGGACCTGTCATCCGCTTTTGATTTAGTTAACAGGTCTAAACTTTGGTCTATTTTATTGAGTTACGGTTTGGACCATTTATTGGTCCATTTCTTAGCATTCCTACACACTGATCTTAAGGCACGAGTAAGGATAGGAATGGGAGGGGAACTATCAGGACCAATTAAGGTAGGAAGGGGAGTAAGACAGGGGTGCGTTTTAGCACCCCTGCTTTTTATTATTTATATTAATGGATTGAGTAACCATCTGGAACAGTCCACCCCAGATGTCCCTATAATCAATGGCAAATTGCTGCCTGTTCTTCTCTACGCTGACGATGCGGTCCTAATGGGCCGCACCCCAAACTCCCTGCGTACCCCAGTCAAAAGTTTTACAAAATATATGGACGGACTGGATCCACGGGTGAACTTTAAAAAGTCTTTCATCATGCCATGCGGACCAGGGAAACGTCAGCTTAATTCCATACTGGAAGGGACCGACAGACTTACCTCTACTCACAATTTCCCATATTTGGGTATGGTCTTTGCTGCGAATGGCTCGTGGACTGGGCATTTGGCCCACTCCACGAGCAAATTCTCAAAGGCCATCAACTCGATCTTAAGTATCCCCCAACCTAAGAAAACAGGCGCCATTGAAGCAATTGCAAAGATTTTTAAATTACAATGTGTCCCCGTAGCTACCTATGGGGCAGAGGTATGGGGTTTGGCGAAGAACCAGTGTATCCAGCAGGAAGAAAATCGGTTTTGTAGAAAGCTGCTGGGAACGCCGATTTCCACCTCTCAATACATCTGTCACAAGGAATTAAATCTACATTTTATATCTGATTTTATTAGTGCTCGACCCACGTTATTTTAGCATTCTGTCTGGAGGAATAAATCAGCTACCCTGACTCAAGAAATTATAACCGATTGTCTAAAATGTGAAAGAGGAATGGAAATTCCATGGCTCTCGGGGGTTTATAAAAGTCTGTGTAGTATTGACAAAGGTAACATCTTCACTGACCCAAGTAAAGTTAACTCGGTATACAAGAATGACTTGAAAAAAGCACTTTATGCACTTTATAACACAGACAGAGTCAGGAAAGAATCTAAGAAAACTACAGTCCTTACCTACATGGGCATGAAATCATATAGATACCCTTTGTTATTATATCCAACTCTGCCAATGATAAATTGGGAAAGAAGTCTTCTGTTTCGACTTAGAGCTGGAACTATTAGATTCTTGTTAAATTTTCCCCTGGACTATCGGCCAACTTCCAACAATATAAGATGTCCTTGTGACGGGGTTAGCACACAAACTGATTTGCACTTTTTATTCGTCTGTAAATTCTACTTAAAATATGTAAAATGGATTTTAACTCCCTTTTTTAGAAAATATAGACCAATTACTTTGGGGGAATCTTATCAACTGCTGCTTTCCTTGGACAATGAAGAAATAAATTGTCGCACCAGCACTTTTTGGAGAATTGCCGTCCGAGCTCGCAAAACAATGGACAATGCCTGAGTTTCTCCCTGAATATTAATTTGTAAAATTTGTCTGATGTTTCTATGACTTAATTAATTTTATATGGATTATATAATAATTGTGTAAATTGTGTATGTGCTTTTATGAATTCTTGGAGTTCGAATAAAGATTATGAACTGAACTGAACTGAGTGGAGGGACATTGCTCCGCCCCTTGACTGCATCACTTCCTGGGGCAGTGGGGTTAAAGGGGGAAGGCTGCCGGTCGCGCTGAGACAACAAACACGCGCCGGAGGGCAGACCTGTTTTTATTATTGCTGCTACAGAGGGCTTTTTAAAAACGATTGATTCCTACCTTTTGCACTTGCACTTTAGGGTTTAGTGGGTCCCCGGTCCACCAAGGTCTTCGCAGACTGATTGAGTGGAGGGACATAGCTCCGCCCCTTGACTGCATCACTTCCGGGGGCAGTGGGGTTAAAGGGGGAAGGCTGCCGATCGCGCTGAGACAACAAACGCGCGCTGGAGGGCAGACCTGTTTTTATTATTGCTGCTAAAGAGGGCTTTTTAAAAACGATTGATTCCTACCTTTTGCACTTGCACTTTAGGGCTTAGTGGGTCCCCGGTCCACCACGGTCTTCGCTGACCGATTGAGTGGAGGGACATAGCTCCGCCCCTTGACTGCATCACTTCCGGGGGCAGTGGGGTTAAAGGGGGAAGGCTGCCGATCGCGCTGAGACAACAAACACGCGCCGGAGGGCAGACCTGTTTTTATTATTGCTGCTACAGAGGGCTTTTTAAAAACGATTGATTCCTACCTTTTGCACTTGCATTTTAGGGCTTAGTGGGTCCCCGGTCCACCACGGTCTTCGCGGACCGATTGAGTGAAGGGACATAGCTCCTGACATAAGCCTGAGACAATGGGTGTCCAAACCAACACACAGGAAAGGGCACATCTGGACATGATATTTGTGGAGGAAGGCCTGATTACCATGGGGAATAACCTGGTAGCGGGATGGACGGACCATCATATGGTTAATTTCAGTATGAAAATTTTAAATCAGATGGGACCCGCTAAGGGGCTCGAAAGGACTTTCCGTGGTAGAGACTGGAAAGGATTGCTGAGAAAGGCACATATGGGCCCTTTGTTCGATCTAGGATCCCTGGTTAATCCAGAAAAACAAGTCACAGAGAACTATATAGCTCTCTGTGAACAGCTCACCAGGAGGATCGACCTACTCGCCCCTTTAAAAGATATTAAAAAAAGAGGGAAGCCCTCAGCCCCCTGGTACTCGGAGAATCTTAGGAACTTGAAGCTGGCCTGTAAAATGGCCGAAAGACAGTGGAGGAGGAACTATGGAGAGAGAGAGAAAGTCAGTTGGAGGCTCGCCTTAATAAAATACAAAAATGAAATAGTTACGGCTAAGGCAGAATACTTCGCCTCTACCATCCTCAAAAGTGCCAATAAATCCAGCGATATCTTTAGGATTGTGAGGGATATGACTCACCCTGACTCTATTAACAGTAAAGTCAAACCTACTGGCTTGAACCACTTCTTCCAAGAAAAAATCAACACGATCATGGAAGCTCTGAAAGATTCGACCCCTCCTAGGCAGCCAGATCAGTTGAAGGGAGAAAGGTGCGATAACTGGGACAAGAACATCTGCCTAATAGCCCCTAAGGTCTTCTTGGATAGCTTCCCGGCTCCTTTGAAAGAGGAGTTCACCCGTAAAGCTTTGGGAATTTCATCTGGATCTCCTCTGGACCCTATCCCCCATAAAATACTGAAGGAGCTCTGATCCGAGCTGTTCCCCATTCTGCATCAACTATGCTGCCAATCACTCAGCAACGGATTGATACCATCTAGCTGGAAGCAGGCCATTATCACGCCACTTCTGAAGAAGCCCACACTAGATCCGGGTAGTTATAAGAACTACATCTCCCTTTTGCTTTCCTTGACCAAGATAGTGGAGTGTCTGGTTAGTAGGGCGCTGTCTCTTTTTCTGGAGACTAACAATAAACTGGCAGAGGAGCATTTTGGCTTTAGACCAGGGCACGGAACAGAGACAGCCTTGGTGACCGTTTTGGACATTCTCCGAATCCGGGCGGACAGGGGACAATCGGCAACTTTGGTATTGCTAGACCTGTCCGCCGCATTCGACACAGTCAGCCACGACATTCTTTTGACAAGACTGGAGTGACAGGGGTGGCATTAGGATGGATGCGTTCCTATCTATCGGATAGGTGGCAAACAGTAGCGCTTCCTCCTTACCAATCGCAATTTGTAAAAAATGAATATGGAGTCCCACAGGGGTCGTCTATCAGCCCGATTCTGTTTAATGTGTACTTGCGACCATTGCTGGGGATCATCAAAATGTATAACATCAATGTGATCAATTACGCCGATGATACCCAGCTCATTGTCTCCCTGGACGACGACCAAGCAGACTCATTGGAAAGCTTTCACGCCTGCATGTCTGAAATGGCAAATTGGCTAAAAGGCAACTCGCTTCAATTCAACAGGGAAAAGACAGAGATTCTACACTGTAAAGTGGGAAAAATCTCTCGAGGATTGCCAAAGGATTTCTGGCCAACAAATTGAAACGGCCCACTGGCACCAGTAAGGTCCGTACGCAATCTGGGGGTCAGCTTTAATGAAAAAATGAACCTGGAGTCCCACGTAAACAAAGTAGTGGGAGCTTGTTTCACCCTTATTCGAGGACTGCGCAAAATACTACCCCTGCTGCCGGTCCAGGCAAGAATGACAGTAGTCAGGAGCATTATTTTAAGCCGTCTTGACTACTGTAATGCCCTGCTTCTGGAATCCCCGGGGTATCTGATTGCCAGACTTAAGAGTGTACAGACAACTGCAGCCAAGCTCGTGCTGAGTCGCTCACGTCGCTACTCGACAACACAGGCTTTAGCGGAGCTGCACTGGCTCCTGGTAGCACAAAGGATTTTGTTCAAATCCTTGTGCGTAACATTTAAGGCACTTCACGGGCAAGGACCAAAGCCGATCCAAGACAGTTTTCAATGGTATGTACCCAATCGTAACCTTCGATTCGCATCTGCACATCTGGTCAGGATACCAAGGACGAAGAGAGCAACCATGGGAGGAAGAGCCTTTAGTGTGGCAGCTGCCCGCCTTTGGAACAGCCTTCCCTTGGACATCAGGAGCACACGGAACTTGCTGCCTTTTCGTAAGAAAGTAAAGACCTGGCTCTTTCCCAAAGGCCATTTCTTGAGTCTCTAACTCTTGTATCATTGGTGCCCTTCTAGTTATCTGCTTAGTGTTTTTTCCAGTCCGGATGTTGTCTTTAGCGCCAGGATGCCCGCAGGGTTACAGTGCACTCTACAAATGGTAAAAGTAAATGAAATAAATAAATTCTCTCGGTTTGCTGTTGGTACTCCGGAACACCGAGTATTGGTGCACCGCACTCCGATAGGTCCTGGAGCTACCAAACTTGGTGGAGAGGCAGATCTGACCCTCCAGAGTTGTTGTACCATTAGTCGCTCTGGTGCTGGTCATCAAGGAGCAGCAGGTCAACCAATCGGACACATGGGGGCAGTGCCTGCGGTGTGCAGGAGAGCGATACTTTCACTCAAAGGCAGCTTTAAGGCGACTTCTCGAAGACTGCAGGTGCTCCAGGGTTCTTGGAGTCCTTTCAGGTTTCAGGATGATACAGCATCAGCGATTATAGAGTCCTGGGAGCAGCAGGCAGGATTTGGCACCTTTTTCTTCTGCAGCATCAGTCCTTGATTGGTGGGTCTTCTTTGCCGTTGTCTTCTCTTGGTTTACAGTTCTTGGGGTTCCACCTAAATGCTGAATTGAGGGGATCTACAAGGGGAGACAGGTAGTAGCCAATGGGCTACTTACGTTTACAGTGTCTACACTCTCTAGTGACAACTACCCTGGCCCCGATAGGATGTTTTCTCACCATATCAAGATGGTGGAATTTCAGGAGAGGGGTTCACCTCCCCTGCCCTATAGGTGGTATAGGCTAAGTGGGGACCCTCCCCCTCACCTAACTCATTTTCCCACCTATACCTTATACAGTGTATATGGGCATGGCACACAGCAGCACACAGGGCTTTGTGCCATGTCGCATCTTCGGATTTCTCTGCACCAAGACAACGCAGCCTGCAATGGCAGAGTGCAAAGCCTTGGTGAGGGGTCCTTGGGGTGGCACAGTCAGTGCTGCAGCCCCAGAAGACCCTCTTCAGTAACAATGCCTTTAAGTACCCTGGGTACCATTTATTATTAGGGACTTATAGGGGCAACTGAAGTGGTGCCAAGCATGGTACAATTTCGGGGAACGAGATCTGGCACCGGGGACCTGGGTAGCAGGAACCTAGTGCACTTACAGTACAAAACGACATCAGAGATCAGCCAAAAAGTGGGGGCCAACCATGTCAAAAGAGGCACTTTCTCACACTTATTGGACATTGATTCGAGTTGTAGCTAGCCAATCAGGGAGCTTCAGGTCGGAGGACCCAACTTTGGGTTTATGTATCCAAAATGGATGACGGGAGAACCAGCTCCTTAATCCAATCGGATTCCAGTATATTTTTACATTTGGTCCTCAAGTCCAGAATCACTGACCATTTCTAGGCTAAAGTTCCACCTAGCTTTAATTTAATTGACTAGTGGCTTAATTTGTGATTCACAAAAAAAACACTTTTCAAATGTTCAATTTGGATCACTGAAATAATATCGACTACCAAAATATCGACTACCCAAAATATCGAGGAAAAAATATCTACAACCAAAATATCGAGTTTGTATGTACAAACAGGTAAGTACAAAAATATCGAGTACAAAATATCGTTTACAAAAATATAGTTGTAAAAAATATCGACTTTAATAAAAACAATGTTTAATTACATTAATATAAAAAATTAATTACTAAAATATAATTAACAATACTTAAAATAACTTTTAATAATTAAATAATTAATGAAAGTAAAAAAATAATATTTTTTTAATCATATTTCTTAAAACATATATATATATATAGTAACAAAATTTAATTAAATAATAGCCAATATTATTAACGTACAAATACAAAAGAGTAAAAATTACTATTCCCACTGCAAACAGTGCAACAGTGGATATATGACGTTACAACGCAACTTTTACAACGCACTACCATTACAACGTAAGTATTGGTAAGTATATAATAATTTTTTTAATTTAAATTATTTAAAATTATTTAAATATAATTTAAATTAATTTCATTTCATTAATTAAATTAATGTAAATTTAATTTTACTTTATTTTTACACTGTACCCCTGTACCCCAAAAACCCAAAACAGACCCTGAACCCTTAAAAAAACCCTTTACCCAAAAACTAAAAACTGACCCTGAACCCTAAAAATACCCCTTTACCCAAAAACTGAAAACTGACCCTAAACCCTAAAAATACCCCTTTACCCAAAAACTGAAAACTGACCCTGAACCCTAAAAATACCCCTTTACCCAAAAACTGAAAACTGACCCTAAACCCTAAAAATACCCCTTTACCCAAAAACTGAAAACTGACCCTGAACCCTAAAAATACCCCTTTACCCAAAAACTGAAAACTGACCCTAAACCCTAAAAATACCCCTTTACCCAAAAACTGAAAACTGACCCTAAACCCTAAAAATACCCCTTTACCCAAAAACTGAAAACTGACCCTGAACCCTAAAAATACCCCTTTACCCAAAAACTGAAAACTGACCCTAAACCCTAAAAATACCCCTTTACCCAAAAACTGAAAACTGACCCTGAACCCTAAAAATACCCCTTTACCCAAAAACTGAAAACTGACCCTGAACCCTAAAAATACCCCTTTACCCAAAAACTGAAAACTGACCCTGAACCCTAAAAATACCCCTTTACCCAAAAACTGAAAACTGACCCTGAACCCTAAAAATACCCCTTTACACAAAAACTGAAAACTGACCCTAAACCCTAAAAATACCCCTTTACCCAAAAACTGAAAACTGACCCTGAACCCTAAAAATACCCCTTTACCCAAAAACTGAAAACTGACCCTGAACCCTAAAAATACCCCTTTACCCAAAAACTGAAAACTGACCCTGAACCCTAAAAATACCCCTTTAACCAAAAACTGAAAACTGACCCTGAACCCTAAAAATACCCCTTTACCCAAAAACTGAAAACTGACCCTGAACCCTAAAAATACCCCTTTACCCTAAAACCCAAAACTGACCCTGAACCCTAAAAATACCCCTTTACCCAAAAACCCAAAACTGACCCTGAACCCTAAAAATACCCCTTTATTTTAACATAATTAGCAATTAATCAATTAAATTAAATTAATTACCAATTACATTTTAATTAATTAACAAATATTATTTAATTACCAATTAATTAAATAATACTACCAATTAATACATTTACATATTTAATTAATTATAATTAAATTACTTCCCACCCTATTCCCCTATAAACCCACAACCCGCTACAGTAAAAAAATTATTTTAATTTACATAATTGGCAATTAATCAATTAAATCAAATTACTTGCCAATTAAATTTTAAATAATTAAGAAATATTATTTAATTACCAATTAATTAATTATTACTACCAATTAATAAATTTACATATTTAATTAATTATAATTAAATTACTTCCCACCCTATTCCCCTATAAACCCACAACCCGCTACAGAATAGAATTACACAATAAAAAAAAATCATTAATTAAAAATAATTATAACATAAAATGACACTTTTCACACATATTATAACATAAAAACACTATAAATAATTAAATATTATTTAAAAAACGATATTTTTTACTATCTAGATTATATACTTCGATATTTTCACTTTCTATATTATTTACAGTCGATATTACTTCACTTACCTTAAAAACGATATTTTGGCTGTCGATATTCTGTCCTGTCGATATTTTCTCCAAACGATATTTAAAACTCGATATTCTGTCCAAACGATATTTTGGAGTCGATATTATCTCTGTGCACCGTTCAATTTCTCAAACATAACTGAATGGATGTGTAGCAAATGAATCAAAGGCCCTTCCATGAGTAACGTTTTTTGTAATTTCATTCAACCTTTTTCTGTAGATCTATTAATAGCTTTTTCAATGGGAATTAAATGGAAAATGGCACTTGGCCACCCACTTGACAGACATGCATAAAACCAGCTATGCCAAACCCAAATAGTTTTTGTGCAGATTCGCTGCACTGTCCCAAAGTTATTATATTATCATATATTTATATTACATGGGATTCTGTAATCCGTGTATAAATGGCAGTCTCTAATTTCTTTATAATCAGCGACTTGTGACGCGCCAAGTCGCTGATTAAAAAGAAAAGACGTCAGAACTCGACTATTCTAAATTAAGACAGTCGAAATCTGAGGTCAATGCCTGCTGCTTGAGCCAGCAGCCAGGGTGAATGGCAGGTCAGGTCATGAAACATAATTGAAGCAGCTGCTTAAAGCAACAAACGGAACGTTGATTTTCTTTCTTCTGCTCTATTTTACTATCCTACTATAACAAGCAGAGAGAATATGTAAATTTTTTAAACTCCTTAGATAGAGAAGGCTAGAATCTCTTTGCATGTTTCTACACATTTCTGAGCTACTGCAGCTTTTTTTTTAATGAATTGTATTGAGCTGTTTCTAATATCTGTTTGCAAAAAATATTCAACAGGTTTTTGATGTGTTTAATTTTGCATTGGAGGCTTTATTTTTATTCTTCATGTTTGCAAACATGTTTGCTCTTTTATATGAAAGAGATATGCACCAAGGTTTTAAGTTGTTTATGGGAAAGATAATGGTGCGACCCAGTATTATACGGGGATAAAGTACCACCTAGCGCACATTATAAGATTACTGCAAGACAGCTTGAAGTTCCATAAGCTTATAAAGTAACTCTGCCTTCGGTCTATATAGTTATGGAACTCCTCGCTGACATGCAATATCCTTATAATGTGTGGCCGGAGGTACTTTATCTATATATATAAAAACGAATGTCTGTCTGGCTGTCTGTCTGTTTGACCTTTATGCATTACTACACCATTCATCCGATCGCCATGAAACTTTGGGAAGTTGTTGAGTACACTCTCGCAAAGGTTTCTGGCATAAAATGTTTTTAAATATCGGCCCCCCAGGGACCTCAAATAAATAAATAAATAGAATTAAAACACCATTCATCAGATCGCCATGAAACTTTGGGAAGTTGTTGAGTACACTCCCGCAAAGGTTTCTGGCATAAATGTTTTTTAAATATCAACCCCCCAGGGCCCTCATAATCTTTCGAATACTGATGTATGCACAAGACGGAAAAACAAAAAATGATGTATTCACAAGCACTCGAATAAATAAATAGAATTAAAACACCATTCATCCGATCGCCATGAAACTTTAAGAAGTTGTTGAGTACACTCCTGCAAAGATTTCTGGCATAATAGTTTTTTAAATAATGGCCCCCCAGGGTCCTCACAATCTTTAGAATACTGATGTATGCACAAGACGGAAAAACTAAAAATTGTGTATCCACAAGCATTCGAATAAATAAATAGAATTAAAACAGCATTCATCCGATCGCCAGGAAACTTTGGGAAGTTGTTGAGTACGCTCCCGCGAAGGTTTCTGGCATAAATTCTTTTTTAAATATTGCCCCCCGAGGGCCCTCATAATCTTTCGAATACCGATGTACGCAGAAGACGGAAAAACAAAAAATTGTGTAGCCACAAGCACTCGAATAAATAAACAACACTTTGAAATGTTTTCCATATTAAAATGAATACGTTTCAATAAAAATTACACAATGTAAATCGAATGTTATCATAACGAGTTTCCTCGAATTTCCTTTCTTCGGAGATTGCAACAACTCGCGACGGGTAAGCTAATCCCTAATATATTTTTACTGAATAAGGCAAAAGAGGAATTATGGTAGGTATTGTTATAACACCTTAATAGATGGTTTTTTTTATAAACTCAAACCTAAGAAATTCATTTAAAAAACAAGAGCAAAGTATATTTATGGTTAAGACTTAAAACCGAACAAACTCCTGAAATTTGCAAGTTATGGTTAGAACCACCATCCATAACTCACACTACGGGTGTGCAAACCCTAACTCAGCATGTTTAGAAAGGCTTTATTGTTATGTGGTTAAAAACCCTTACAGTATAAAAACGGTGGCAGCATATTCTTTAAAAGAAAAAACAGTATATAAAATTACACAGAAGTCCAAAATTTGCATTGTACTTTGGAACTCTGGAGACCTTCTTGGCGGTTAATGTTCTAACCAAGGGCCAGCTTAGGGTCGGCAGGTTTTTAGTAGTCAAAGAACAGATGCTGAACCCAGAGATGGGGTGCCACGCTGCCGTAATGGGGAGTTGTTGGGAACATTAATGGCTTCCAACTGTTTTAGCACCTTCGTTATAAGTTTTGTTAATCCGATGTTCAGCTTAGTGTTGCTCGAGTTTAAAGCTACTATTATGACTTGGCGGCATGATCGAATTCCGAGCCTGTTCCATTCTTAACGTAGTAAAAAACATCTGACGTTGAGCAATGTGGGACATAGGCAAACTATGTGTTCCAGTCCTTCGCTGTGGTAGCCACACAGCCTACAATGAGTGTAGTTATCTGGTCGGCGCCTTTCTGGCAGATTCATTAAAAAAGGCCATTCACCCATCCTTAGGGCCAAAAACGTTCTTTTCAGAAAAAGTGCAAATGTACTTGATAAATAGGGTGGTACAACCCTGGGTTTAAAATTTGTGATCACTGCCCAGACGTGTTTCCTTTTTGACAGTATTGCCCTGGCCGAATGGAAGGACCACAGCCTGACGCTCTTCTTAATGACTACTTTTAATGCCGACTGGGAGGGATTTGTTCCCGAGAATTCCTCAACACCGAGTTGTTGTAAACTCTGGTCCAGGTGGAGCCGATATTTATTACTGGCTTGACTGTTCTGGATTTCTTGCCAGAGTCTGGCCTCCAAAGAGCCATCCCGGGAATGACGCAGTCGATTACAAAAATTTATGAATGCACCAGCCTCTATGCCGTGGTGGCCGAGTAGACCTAGCTCAAGGTGTACGTGTGAAGGTGATCCTGACTTTGGCAGCTGAAATTCATGTTTAAACAATGTTGTTATTAAGGGCTAGATGTAGGTAAATGGTATTTACCGATTCGCAAATACCACATTTTACCGATTCCGTATTTACAAATCGGTAAATGCTATGTAGGTAAATATTCGGTAAAAATTACCGAATCGTTAAGATTCGGTGATTACCGAATCGGTATTTACCGATTCGGTAATTGTCATTGATTCCTATGGGCCTTGAGGCCCATAGGAATCAATGGCAATTACCGAATCGGTAAATACCGTTTCGGTAAAATTACCGAATAGTCAAGGGTGGCAGGGTGTCACTTTGACACCCTGTTGTACCCCTAATTAGTGCTTGTGTGCCATGTGACACACATACATGCCCTTAGGGCCCTTAGGGCACGTATGTGTGCCACATGGCACAGGTGTACATGCACAGATTAGCATATACACAGGTATTCGTTATTTACCACCAACTAATACTTGGTGGTAAATAACGAATCCTTAAGAATTGTTTAACTTGCAATAGGTGAACTGACCAGAATTCAGCTTCCGATTAAACAGGGCCTGGGGGAGACCATTTGGCCCGGGTGCACCATTGGCTCTAGCTTTCTTAATGAAACATAGAATATTATGATTTAGTTCTTCCGGTTTCGCTGGTGTCTCACAGATTCGTGCAACATTTAGAACAGAAAACCATAAACATGAGCGCATGGAAAATAAGCACATGCCATTAATACAACAGTCGCATTTAGTTTTGACATGACAATAGACATGGATTAATTTATTATTTCCACACACATGAAAATGCAACATAATGCACGTTTATGAGCACATATATTAGTTTCCCGTGTGTTTATGTAAATGTGACTTTTATTCTAGGTTGATTAATTTTCTCACAATACACATGCAACATAATTAATAAAATTAAATTAATTATGGAAGTGTAACTTCACGAGCTGAAATGAATACATTTCTGAATCTCGCTCCATCACGCATTCGCAGGAAAATTTACTTTTTTCTGCCCCAATTAATTTACACAGTTATGCCAGTTTCGCGGTTTACGACCGTGGTGATATATATATATTTTTTTAAATATCGCCCTTTCAAGAACTAGCAATTTCCTGTTCCGCAAACGCGCTTCTATGCTTATTTAACACACCTATAATAAATATAAACTAATGAAGAATAGTGCTACCATCCAAGTCAAATTCATCTCAACTCACCATTCTGGTCTTACTCGTTCGAGAAAAAAGAAAAATAACAGAAGCCACGCACCTGAATGCTCTAGGGTATTATTTTTGGGAACGCCTCCAATAAAGGTATGTGCGCCTATTGCCAAAATGGAGGGTGCAAACAGGAAGTCATCTCGAGGTTCAGAGGATTCCTTGCATTGTGAACACCTCATAAATACAAGAATAGATGAGATATCTAGACTATGCAAATCTGTTTGTTTATGCTTATGTACCCTGTGTACTTCTTTTAAAAAGGATTACTGGCTGGCTTTAACGTATGTGTTAAAAGGCCCTTAGCCTGAGCTTTGATGTGTCAGTGAAGCCACCACCAGTGTCGGATTACTTGATCCTATAATGACTTTTGGACCACATCAATCTTGCGCCCTCTTTTCAGAAGTCTTTGTCGGGACTGTTGATGGGCTGTCGGTCAAGCCATGTGAGCACTTGAGCAAGCAATCACGAGATGCGCTTTGTTGACATGTACTTACTCAAAATATATTTAGAGAGTCGTATAGCACCGCGTGTCTCTTCGCAGTTACTTCACAGTGCTGCATGTTTATGGGTTAGGTTCATTATTTAGTCAGCAGGGGGAGGGGGCATGCGCAATTCCCTTGCGGGAGCATGCGACCATATGACGCCACCATATCGCGTCGCGCGCTCCCGCAATGAAATCGCCGTGCACGCATTGCCATTGAAGGCAATGGAACACGTGCACGTGTTTGACTGAAAAGCCAAAGCGATAGGAATAGGTCATTTTGCCTATGCAGCGCTTGCACGCTGCATAGGCGAGGCCTAAAAAAGAAAAAATTAGGAGAAATGTTTACATTTCTCCTCATTTATTCTGTTTCCAAAAGTGCTGTAAGACATAGAAGGAGGAATACGCCTCCTTTGATTGTTTTTGTGCAGGAAGGTCTGCACATAAACAATCATGCCAGCGACACAGACACTCTTGCACCGTGGTGTAAGGGTGCATGCGTTGGCACTAGGCTGCAGTTTGTGTGCCTGTGCACCGGCAGACAGGACAGGAATGTGCCGTAGCTTGTAGAAACGTCTTCTTCTTTCTCTTTTCTTTTGACGCAGGGCAACGCACCGAGGAGGATTGTGGCACTGCCCTACTCCAAAATATTGTAAATCGGCTACTCATTTTGGACTTGCATCGCTCTTGCACCAAGTTGCGTGGTGCAAAGAGTGACGCAACTCCGCTCGTAAATATGTCCCTTTATTCCTAGGAGTGAGGATATCAGCCGCAGTCCGTGCAGGTAACAGCGGTGTGGCCGAGTAAGGGGGGATTTTGAAGGACGATGCAGAAGGGATATTAAATAAATAATTAATTTTCCCTCTTCATCGTCCGTTGAATACTCGCCCCAACCCGGCCCCGCCGCCTCACCGCTGTTACCTGCACGGGCCGCGGCTGGAGGATATGTTCCACTCTGTGGACGTCACAATACGTGGGGTCCAAGGTCATTGCGCGTGATTGGGTCCAGGGCGCAGTCCTGCCAAGCGTCACGCAACAGGTGTGACGCTCACGCATTTCAGTGCGGTGATCCGCATCACCGCACTGAAATGCTTTGTCACGCATTTTGCCACCTGTGCCAGGCGCCCCAGCGGCGTCTGTGCCCGGGCTCTCTGTGCTGTCAATGGCCCCGGCCTCTTGCGGGCCTGTGTCTCGCTGTGGAGGGTGCAGAGCTGGTACTATTCACACTGTTGCAGTCGGGATGCCTGGCGGGGTAGCGCACTTGGACGATCAATGCGGCTGTCCCGCGACAGATCCGGAGTCAGCCGCTAGAGATTGCTGGGGCCCCGTGAAGTGACGAGGCATCTCACACACTGCAGAGAAGGTACGGGGTCGCGGCATCTACTGGCTGGGGACAATCAGACCCGTGAGGCATTCCCCCCCGGGCTTCCTTGGGATTTTGGAGCTCCTACAAGTTATAAAATAAATTTGCTGCTGCCCTCCCTGATTACTCGCTGAGCCGCCCAACTCACCATAAGACGTGCGGCCCTGCTGAGGCCCAATGAAGCAGTGCTCTGGTTGTTGCGGCTCATTGGGTGCACTCCAGAGAGTGCAGGCTGCGCTGCCCACGAGACGCTGCAGTCTCTCTCATGCCCTGGCTGCCAGCCGCGGCCGCAGGGGCCACATGAATCGATTACGGCGGCCGCCTGCGCGCCCCGCGGCGCCCCTGCTAAAAAACACAGGCTGCACCTTGACCACCTGCTGGCAGCTCAGCTGAGCCGGCGATAGTCAGCTCTGGCCACCAGGAGGACTGCGAGCGCGGCCGCGCCGGGGGGGGGGTGGGGGCCCTGGCGGTGGCTGAGGAGTCACCGTGTGTCTGTCGCCGCGACGGGAGTGGATGGCAGAGAGCAGCTGCCTGGATTAAGATAATCAGGATCTGGCAGAGTGGCAGTGCAAATCGTGGCTGGGCAGCATATAGTCAGTGTCAGTCCACGCTGAGTGCGCACGCGACGCCGGTGTCACTTATGGTAATAGTTTTTAATGTATTTATTTAATGCCTTACTTTTTATAAAGCGCGCACTTTACCCGAAGGTCAGAGCGCTTCACAATAGGAACAGTAATGATACAACATGAGGAGAGAATTACACGAGACACACAACAATTACACAAAAGCAAAAGTTAAGTTAGATGAGGCAAGGTGACGATTGTTAGCAAACAAAATACAAGAGGTAGCAAACGGTGCAATGCTGGAGGAAAAAGTGGCACATGTGTGCAAGTTATAAAAGCGTGCAAAGTACAAGTAGATGTATAAAACTGCAATAAATGCAGACTCTAAAGCACAAGAACAAACGTTACTTAGGCAATGGTGGCACTCGTGCAAGTGTCTAAAGCAAACAAAATGTAAGAGGTAGCAATCAGTATGTTACAAGAGAAAAGTGACGCGTGCATGTTACAAAAGAGTACCAAACACAGGTAGAAGGGTAATACTGCAATTAAGCATGGGCGTAAAATCCGCTCCGCTCGCGGATTTTTTGGATTTTCGGCAAATTCGCAATCCGCGAACTCTCGCGAATTTGTCGAAAATCCGTGAATCCGCGAGCGGCGGATTTTTTGCTTGGTTGCGGCGCGCGGCGTGGTGCACGGCGTTCACTTTCCGTCATTAAGCGTTTGCCGAGTTGTTTTTCTCGATCATATTTTGCGAGTGCCGCGCCATTTTGGATCTTGCTGCGTGATCCTGCGGGAGTTTGGCGCCCGCGAATACGTAATCGCGGCTTGCCACCTTGCACAGCACACCTCGCGAGAGTTCGCAATTGCGAACACGTAGTTGCGGCGGAAAGGAACAATCTCGCACTCGCGAAATAGAGATTTTGCAATTCTGCACAAGAAATCCACCAGCAAACAGGATAAACCTTCAGAAAATGATGATTTTTATCAGAATCACTCCTCAGGTTGACATTTGCATGGCCTTTTTTTTTGCAAGGAGTCCATTTTTTTGGGGGGGGAGGGAAGGAAGTGCCCCACAGTCTCCAACTTCCTGTTCCTGTCCAGCAGGCTCCTCCCAGTGCCTTGTCCATCTCCTGGTCACTTTCATTTGGATCTGGAGCTGGAAGGATTACTTTTTGTGGGTGCTGCTGGATATTTGGATTTGAGGCCTTTTTGACTTTCTTTGGATCACTTTTGGATTAGAAATCAACTTTCACAAGTAAGTTTGTTTGGGGCATTACAGTTGCTGCAACTACAATTTTTGAACTTTTTCAGAACATTAAATAAATTATATTGTGGGTAGCCACAGTATCCAGTAGGACCAGGGTTGGTTATGGGTGCATGATACAACTGTTTTGTTGAATTTAAACACCATTGAGGCCATGGATGGGCTGGGATTGTGCTGATTTTTGTTGTTTTTTGTCGTTTTTTTGGGGCTGCTGGTGGGGCCCTTTGCCCAGGGGTGGTGAGTGTTGCATGGGCCTAGTCTTTCTGTGGGGTGTCTTCTTGAATTTAAACATCATTGAGGCCATGGATGGGCTGGGATTGTGCTTATTTTATTGTTTTTTGTCGTTTTTTGGGGGCTGCTGGTGTGGCCTTTTGCCCAGGGGTGGTGGTGCAGGGACTGAGTGTGCCTGTGGTGTGGTCTCACTCTCTTTAAACTAAACATCATGGATGGCATTGGATTGTGGTGATTTCTGGCTGTTTTTCAGTTTTTTGGGGGTGTACTGTTGATGTGGACTGGCCATGTGGGTGGTGGTGGTGGCCATCTTGAGTGCTGGCTGGTACAGGCAACATGTGCTTGGGGTGCAAGGGGCCATTTTGAAGAGAGGCAGTGTCTGAGGCCTGCACTTATTTTGCCTACTTTTCATCCATTATGCCCAGGGGTAGTGAGTGTTGCATGGGCCTAGTGTTTCTGAGGGGTGTCTTCTTGAATTTAAACACCATTGAGGCCATGGATGGGCTGGGATTGTGCTGATTTTATTGTTTTTTGTCGTTTTTTTGGGGCTGCTGGTGGGGCCCTTTGCCCAGGGGTGGTGAGTGTTGCATGGGCCTAGTCTTTCTGTGGAGTGTCCTCTTGAATTTAAACACCATTGAGGCCATGGATGGGCTGGGATTGTGCTGTTTTTTGTTGTTTTTGTCTTTTTTTGGGGGCTGCTGGTGTGGCCTTTTGCCTAGGGGTAGTGGTGCATGGACTGAGTGTGCCTGTAGTGTGGTCTCACTCTCTTTAATGTAAACATCCTGGATGGCATTGGATTGTGGCGATTTTTGGATGTTTTTCTGTTTTTTTGGGGTGTACTGTTGATGTGGACTGGCTTGGGGTGTAAGGGGCCATTTTGAAGAGAGGCAGTGTCTGAGGCCTGCACTTATTTTGCCTACTTTTCATCCATTATGCCCAGGGGTAGTGAGTGTTGCATGGGCCTAGTCTTTCTGTGGGGTGTCTTCTTGAATTTAAACACCATTGAGGCCATGGATGGGCTGGAATTGTGCTGAATTTTGTCGTTTTTGTTGTTTTTTGGGGCTGCTGGTGGGGCCCTTTGACCAGGGGTGGTGAGTGTTGCATGGGCCTAGTCTTTCTGTGGGGTGTCCTCTTGAAGTTAAACACCATTGAGGCCATGGATGGGCTGGGATTGTGCTGTTTTTTGTTGTTTTTGTCGTTTTTTTGGGGCTGCTGGTGTGGCCTTTTGCCCAGGGGTAGTGGTGCATGGACTGAGTGTGCCTGTAGTGTGGTCTCACTCTCTTTAATGTGAACATCCTGGATGGCATTGGATTGTGGTGATTTTTGGCTGTTTTTCTGTTTTTTTGGGGTGTACTGTTGATGTGGACTGGCTTGGAGTGTAAGGGGCCATTTTGAAGAGAGGCAGTGTCTGAGGCCTGCACTTATTTTGCCTACTTTTCATCCATTATGCCCAGGGGTAGTGAGTGTTGCATACTTGCATGGCCCTAGTCTTTCTGTGGGGTGTCTTCAATGTAAACATCATGGATGGCATGGGATTGTGCTGATTTTTCTGTGTTTTGTCGATTTTTTGGGGTGTATAACTGAACTGATGTTCCTCTGTCTTCCATTGCTTTTAGGTGCACAAGACTCAAGAGAACCACCAGTGCCAGGAAGAAGTCCTGCAGCGGTGTGTGTGTGCAGCATAACGTCACGCGACGTCACGTCTGGACACAGACAACTCTGCAACTCGTGCAACTGCTGCCTGCTGTTCTTACCTGCTCTGAAGAAGATGGCCCCAAAAAAAGTTACCCGTAGCTCCTCTAGCAAGAAAGGTGCCAGTAAGGAGCAGAAGAAGCAAGTTACCAAGGAGACTGGTGTGCCGGCCGCCCCTTTTTTTGGGAGTAAAAAAAAAGTATGCCTGCAGCAGCAGCGGGATCTGCTGGGGACCAAGCTGGGAGCAGCACCCCCGCTCCATTGGGCTCAGTGCCACCACCACCACCACGCCAACTTAAGTCCAAGCCCTTGAGTGCTGCAGAGGCAGCCAGTATAGTTGTTCAATCACCATCGACCAGTGATGTTGGCTCATCGCAAGAAAGCAGCAGCAATGTCCCTCAATCAACACAAGTTGTTGTAGCTCATCTGACGAGTGTTGAACAACCACAGCCGCAACAACTATCACATGTGCAAGTACAAGCCCAAGTACATGTTGAAGGAGAGGCAGCGCAAGGAGATGCGCAAGCAGAGGTGTATGGAGGGTCACAAGTGCCCACAATAGTTGTTCCTCCCGAAGTAGGGTCACATCAGGAAATCGACAATCAAGGCGAGGTATCATTTGAGGAAGACACTTCTCCTGATGATCATTCATTGTCTTCCACACCCCTAGCAAGGAAGAGATCAGGGGTGGTGTCTACATCTTCTTCAAGCACACCTCCTTCTGATGATACGGATCAAAATTGGGAACCAGCACCACTGCCGTCTGAGAGTGAGGCACACCATGATCTGACAAAGGTACTTAAGCGTAAAAGGAAGCTCGTCCAAAGTCTCAGACTTATGGAGTGTGATGATGAGGCTCAACAAGAAGCATGACCACCACCACCAGTATCGCCGCCTCCTCCAGGCCCCACAGACACTTCAAGTCCCCAGTTTGGGACTTCTTTACTGTTTGCCCAAAAAGGGAAAAGTTCGCCATTTGTACCCTTTGTAAGCTTGCAGTTAGTCGTGGTAAGTCAGGTACCAACTATGGTACCGGAGGCCAGAGAGGTCATCTTGAGAGACAGCACACTGTCCAATGGTTTGCGCACCTAGATGCGATCAAGGAAGCCCGAATTGGAAGTCAAGAAAACGTTGATGTTGCATCTGATGATGACGAGGAGGAAGAAGACGTGTCAAACACTTCACTTACACCCAGTACCCCTGTCAGCAGCACACCCCGTGTGAGGCACACTAAGAGTGTTGGAGCGAGTGAGACACCAACGCGCAAAAGTTCACCAGCGAGCATAATTGCGCCAACGAAGTCATTATCATCCCGTAAATGCTTGGTCCAGGGCAACATTAGAACCATGTTTTCTTCAGACGCGCCATATGAACGCAACCACCCACTGACGCGTCTGTATAACACTAAGCTGGCTAAAATGCTAGCTGTGGACCTTCTCCCTTTTTCTTTTGTAGAAGCGGTAGGTTTTCTATAATTAGTGGCAACGCTCTGCCCTAAATGGAAGGTTCCTAGCCGGTTCTATTTTGCCAGAGTTGCGGTTCCAGCACTACATGAAGATGTGCTGGAGGTGATTGGGGCAGCTTTGCAGAAGAGTGCTGTTCACACTATACATCTGACAACAGACATGTGGACCAGTGGCGCAGGCGCTGATTACATGTGCATCACTGCACACTGGGTCTCTTTTTCAGGTGTTAAAGCAAAGCTAAACGCAGGTGTTGACCCGGACCAAGTTTTTAAAGCTGCTCGGAAACATGCAACACTAGCCATGTTTGGCTTGGAGAAAAGTCACACAGCAGAAAACATTTTGGACGAGTTTAACAAAAAGGTCTTTCACTGGCTGTCCCCAAAAAAACGCCAGATTGGTTATGTTTCCACGGATAATGGCGCCAATGTAGTTAAGGCCATGGCGATGGGTGCATATTTCAGAGTGCCGTGTTTGGCGCACTGTATCAACCTGGTAGTTCAAAAATTCTTGAGTGATAGAGACAGTACAGCGTTCGAGGTAATGGCCACCTGCCGCAAAATGTGCAACCATTTCAGCCATTCTTTTAAGGCCCGGAAGCATCTGAGGAGGCTGCTACTTGAACGTCGAATGCCAGTGAAAGCACTCATCCAGGAGGTGGCAACACGTTGGAACTCAACCTTCTACATGCTTGAGCGTCTGTATGAGCAGTATACGGTACTCGATCACTATTTCTTAACAGAGGGTACAGCTCAGAAGGACCTGCGGATGGGTGCGGCGCAATGGGACATAGTTAAAAGCCTGACAGACATGCTTCGTCCTTTTGAGTTCTTCACGCGTGCAGTCAGCCAGGAGGACTGTAATTTGGGACAAGCTATCCCATTGTTGTGCATGCTGGAGCACCAACTGAAGGCGGTGTCTTCTGAGTTAGAAAAAGATGAAAAAAAAAAAGACCCTTTTATTTTGTCGGAGAAGTTATTAGACCGCCTACGTGGTGATGAACGTCTTAAAAAGATCAACTCAGAACAGCATTACATTTGTGCTACTATTCTGGATCCACGCTACAAAAAGGCGCTGGCAGGCCAAGCATTCTTTCCTTTTGCTGATGAAGATGTTAAAAAGTACAAACGTTGGCTAGCCTGGTCAGCCAAGAGGTTTGAAAAAGAACGGCAGGATATTGAAGGAGAAGGCAGTACATCAGCATCAGCATCAGCAGGCCATCCCCAGTCAAAAGAATCCACTTCTGCACCTGTGGCACAAGTGACCTCTCAGCCGTTAAAGACACCGGCAACCGGATCATCTGCACCACACACAACAGTAACAGTGGCTGCTGTAGAGGATTGGCTAACTTTGCTTGGGTATGGTTCTCGAAAAAATGTCACAGGCCCAGCAAAAAGTAAGCAAAGTGGAGGAACCGTTGAGGACCTTGAGTCGATGGTGCAGGACTATCTGAATGACTCAACAGAGGTCTTTCTTAATGATGAGCCATTGCAGTATTGGCATGGGAAAAAACAATTGTGGCCACAGCTCTCCAACCTGGCTATAAACTATTTGTCTTGCCCACTCGCAAGTGTGTCTTCTGAACGTGTTTTCAGTGCTGCTGGTGGCATTGTAACTCCCAAACGGAGCCGCCTCTCGCCCAAAAATGTGGAGCGGCTGACAATGATCAAGATGAATCAGCACCTCATACCACCAGATTACAAAGTACGAGAAAGCACGCCGCATGAAGACGAGGAGGACGGCAACGTAGATGAGGGGATTTGTTCTCTGTTCGGTGACACTGACCTCATCCTGCCTGAATTCGCAGAGTATGATGACGAAATCTTCTTCTTATTCCCTGACAACGAGCCCTGAAAATGAGACAATGAACCAATAACTTTCTTTTTCGTCCTTATTCACTTTTATTCCTGTGTGTCTGTCTTTCTTTGTTTTCCACAGTTAATTTAATTCAAACTTTAATCACCTAATCCCAAAAACAAGCCCATCAGCAGAACTGTCTTCACTTGTTTGCTTATTGATTTGAAGGTGCCGCAGTCTACATTCCTCAGGTTCACAAGTTCAGAAGAACATGCTCCTCTATCCTCCTCCTCCTATTTCCCTCAAAGCAGAGGGCTGGATTACGCCCAATGAAGAAAGACTCAGCACTTGTGGGGGTGTTCTACTTCTTTGCGGGTGAGTTGACGGCTCTGGGCCCATTGCTGTGAAGCTCTAATAACGGATAAAAGTGTTTAGGGCCAAATATGAGGCTGAAATTTCTTGCTGTTTTTGCTGACTTGCTTGCCTTTGAGGTGCTCTTTGGCGGGGTTCCGGGTGTTTGTGGGTGAGTTTTGGGGTCTGGGAGCACTGCTGCGACAGTCTAATCTTCATTGCATTTCCTTTTCAGGAAATCTGTGGTGGAAAACAGGAGTTATGATGATGATGACCTAGCTGCACAGCGTGTTTAGAACGAAGGCCGAGAGATATTGTAAGTATGAGATTTTGCTTTTTGGCTGTTTGGGGGTGTTGTCGCGTGCTTTTTTGCGGGTGGGTTGGCGGGTCTTGGGGCATTCCTGGGAAGGTCTAATACCGGATAGAAGTGTTTTGGATAAAATCCATACGGAAAAGCCTTTTTTTTGCTATTTCTTCTGACATCTTGCTCAATGTAGCGTTTTGGGGGGCTTCCTGGTGTTTGTGGGTGGGTTGCGGGGTCTCTGTCGAAGCACTGCTGCGACAGTCTAATCTTGATTGCATTTGCTTTTCAGGAAATCCGTGGTGGAAAACAGGAGTTATGATGATGATGACCTAGCTGAACAGCGCGTTTGGACCGAAGGCCGAGAGATATTGTAAGTATGAGATTTTGCTTTTTGGCTGTTGGGGGTGTTGTCGCGTGCTTTTTTGCGGGTGGGTTGGCGGGTCTCTTGGGGCATTCCTGTGAAGGTCTAATACCGGATAGAAGTGGTTTGGACAAAATCCATAAGGAAAAGCCTTTTTTTTGCTATTTCTTCTGTCATCTTGCTCAATGTAGCGTTTTGGGGGGCTTCCTGGTGTTTGTGGGTGGGTTGCGGGGTCTCTGTCGAAGCACTGCTGCGACAGTCTAATCTTGATTGCATTTGCTTTTCAGGAAACCCGTGGTGGAAAACAGGAGTTATGATGATGATGACCTAGCTGCAAAGCGCGTTTGGACCGAAGGCCAAGAGATATTGTAAGTATGAGATTTTGCTTTTTGGCTGTTTGGGGGTGTTGTCGCGTGCTTTTTTGCGGGTGGGTTGGCGGGTCTCTTGGGGCATTCCTGTGAAGGTCTAATACCGGATAGAAGTGGTTTGGACAAAATCCATAAGGAAAAGCCTTTTTTTGCTATTTCTTCTGACATCTTGCTCAATGTAGCGTTTTGGGGGGCTTCCTCGTGTTTGTGGGTGGGTTGCGGGGTCTCTGTCGAAGCACTGCTGCGACAGTCTAATCTTGATTGCATTTGCTTTTCAGGAAATCCGTGGTGGAAAACAGGAGTTATGATGATGATGACCTAGCTGCACAGCGCGTTTGGACCGAAGGCCGAGAGATATTGTAAGTATGAGATTTTGCTTTTTGGCTGTTTGGGGGTGTTGTCGCGTGCTTTTTTGCGGGTGGGTTGGCGGGTATTGGGGCATTCCTGGGAAGGTCTAAAACCGGATAGAAGTGTTTTGGACAAAATCCATAAGGCAAAACCTTTTGGCACTTTTTGTAACTTAGGGTTCGTTAGGGTTAGCCCTAGCAGCAGGATTGCATGTGTTTCGGGGTGTTCTATTGCAACTCAGATCTGGGGTTTTAGAGCACTCTTGGAGCGATGCTGGCTATGGATACTTTTGCTTGCTTGCAAGTGGTTTGAATACAATCCACGGTGGGTAAGGGTGTATTTGGGCCTACTTTTACTTTAAAGTACGTTTTGTCACCATTTTTCTGCTAGGCCTCGTTTTTTGAGATCTGATTGGGGGTCTTCTACATTTGCGACTGGCTTTAGCAAGGGTCTTGGTGGGAGCATTGCTGGGAAGGTCAAATTTTTTTCTAAAACACAGTTTACAGTACACCTACCTTGAGGGGAAAGATCCGCTATAATATTTTGGCCATACTTATTTATCCTTAAAAAGGTGACTCTGACAGAGTACGCAATTTCAAAAATATTGTACTGTCTATTAGGGAAATCAAAGTGTGACTTTTTGCACCACACAGCGTACATACCTTATATTTATTTATCAGTGGTATTGTAATAGCACTTCCTGTTTTCCGTTCAATAATTACAGGCCGGGTTTCAGTCAACATCCGCCAGGCAGGCAGTGGACAGGGTGTCTTCTGTCAGTGGTCACCAACATTGATGGACGAAGCGTCAGCTGGAATGGAGGAGTGCCGCTAATAAGAGGAATTGTTTGCTGCATGCAACTTACTTACCAAATTCAACAGGACAACTCCAACAACATACAGAATACAGATACAGTATCCATTGTTTTCTTCTATGAGTGTGACTGCATGTGGTTAGCTTTAGTTTGTACCCAAAGATTTCTTTATCTTCAATTATTGTTTGACCATGCTGTGCTTTTTTTTTCTTCTCTCAACAAAACCTACCCAAAAAGAAACCCCCATTCCCATCCATTTTCCAAACCCTAACCCTCTTCCCCCGGGCTGTGTAGTTTTGCTTGATGTCTGACTAAATGACATCAATAATTCCACACACTTGCTGGGGAGGATAAGGTCATAGCAACAGGCTGGTGAAGGAATACTTTGCCAGTTTTAAGAAAAGCGTTAAAACCTGGCTTTTTAATAAATAAGTGTGGTCTTTGACCGTGTTGCTTTCCGTGCTGTCGGTCTCTCAGTCCTGGCGCCGGGAAACCCTTTGTGGGTATCTGCGTGCATTATAAATGCAAAAAATAAAATAAAATAATAATAAATAATAAATAATAATACGAGGATATATTCTAGACTTACTCAGCTTCAGTACTATTTCTTGTAGTAGTAGGAGCCAATGTCAAATAAATTCAACGCAAGTACTAGTTATACTTGCAATACTTTACCATTTGTTAGGCTACATTGTGGCACTGTTCTAGTGTACTGTCACCTGCTATATTCTCGAGCGTACCGTAACCGTTGTAATGCTACAGTAAGGACAAACCAGGTTTCGTTTTCTTTTTTTCCATAGGCATGCAACTGCCACTGTGTCACACCACTAGTACCACCGCAATGAGGACATTTCATCCGCCCAGGATTGCCAACCTTAATCCCCATTTCACGTGGAGCCAGCCCTGGGCCTAGCCCTAATTTCTAACACAAATTACAGGTAAGATAAGCGTTTGGTGGGAGGTAGTATAATGGAGTATTAGGACTAGACGAGAGATTGACGGTAGTACTACTAAAGTCCTAGGACTCTTCAGGAAAACAAACTTACTGTTACACCCCCACCCACCAGACTGAAAAGCAGTAAAAAACAGGTATGGTCAGATAAAGTTTAAAAAAGTATATTTATGTAGCCCTAACAAATTAATCTCCCTCAAGACCCTCCCTAACCCAAACGATTGTCTTTGAAAAGTCCCAAAAAGCACCCAACTCCCAAATCCCACCCCCCAAAAGTCTCTAAAAAAAGGGCAAGGGACACTCCACTACTGGAGGGTGCTGGTGAATTTTGCGGCCAGGGCATCATACTCCTTGCGGAGGGTGGCATGCTCGAAGCGGAGGCCCTCCACCAAGTTCTTGTACCTATGGACCTCCTGCTCCAGGTAGGACATTCTCACTCCTAGGCGGCGCTGGCGTGCCTTGCAGCTCCTGTGGGGGGCAGCTGGTCTTTTTGCTGCTTGGCGGTGGCGGTTGGCTTTGTTAGCCCGGCTCCGTACCGCTGGAGCACTGCGCTGGCTGGCAGCCCGTGGGGTCACGGAGGAGAATGCAGCTGTCCCAGTCGAGGATGTTGTGGTTGCACCGGTCGACTGCGGGTCCTCCGACTCCTCCAGGGCCACCAGCCGCCGATATTCCGTGACAGTGGCATCCAGCCTCCGTTGCCGGGCCATTCGAGCCTGCTCCCTCCGTGATGTCGATTTGGAAGGAGCAACTATATGAAGAAAGAAAGACATAGTCTGTAACCAATGCTCCTTAACATTAATAACACAAAGTGATTGAGCCGAAAGTTGTGTCACAGTACAAGTAGCAAATTGAAAGCACAGTACATAACTATTGAGGACAGTATCTATCTAACCTCCCACTTCTGCATCCTTGCTCTAACATTAGTGGTAGTTTAATGAACAAATTCTACGACCACTATGGACTTCCATTACAGTCGACTATGACAGTACACCAGTCTTATTCTTCTTCTTCTCTCTTGTTTCGGAAAATTGGTACGTTATCTTATGCAAGCCGGCAGAATGCCAGCGCAGTGAACTTGCACCCGAGAAAAACAGACGCACACCATGATGAGTGAGACAGACTTGCGTTACTGTACCGGTCCAGTACATGCAGGTGGTGAAGCTATTACTTTTCTATTACGGGTGGCACTGAGAATACTCTGTTACAAGGGCTACTGCTTAATTAATTTACCTTTCACCCTACAGTGCAAATAAGTACTAGAAAAGGAAAATGAAGAAGCTAAATAATTAGATTATCTATCACTTCACATGGGATGTATTTGATGACATATGGGATGACTTTAGGTGCTTTGCTTATTATTGAGTGAACAGTGATACACCCACACATGAATGACGTACTACTACTAAACTAAAGTTATTAAGAGAGGTACGGAGTGTCCACCGTAATAACCGGATATATGCTGTGCTTGCAGTTGCAATACAAACTATTGCTACTATTCATGGTAGTATTGGACAAATTTACAATTTCTTTTCCTTGCCTTCCCTACACTGGAACGGACGTGCGGGTGCGGTGTTACATGCTCTTCAAGGTAACACTTAGTTCATCCAGTGACCATCTACTCTCTCTAGATACACATGTGCTATCTAAGAGTCAGATAATACCATGCTCCAGGCATCCATCCATTCAAAGTATATGCACACATAGGGCCCGATTCACAGAATGAACTTAAGACTCAATCCTAAACTTACTACTATTTTGGTATTCACAGAATGCACTTACTACTTTTGACATTCACAGAATGAACTTACTAATTTTGGTATTCACAGAATGAACTTACTACTTTTGGTATTCACAGAAGTTAGGATTTTGTCTTAAGTCTGTCTTAAGTTTGTCTTAAGTCTGTCTTAAGTCTGTCTTAAGTTTGTCTTAAGACAAACTTAAGACAAAATCCTAACTTCTGTGAATACCAAAAGTAGTAAGTTCATTCTGTGAATACCAAAATGAGTAGGTGCCTTCTGTGAATACCAAAATGAGTAAGTGCCTTCTGTGAATACGAAAATGGTAGTAAGTTTAGGATTTTGTCTTAAGTTAGTTCTGTGAATCGGGCCCATACAGTTTATGTTTCACCCACCCAGGCTGTTGTCCTTCCACCCATCCTTGCTTCATCATTGACCCAGCCATGCACCATACCATATTCTTTCCTTCCCAGCCACCTCGGGGGCCAAGCAAACACATATCATTCTTCTTTGCCAGCCATCATAACATTTCTCGTCCTTCCACACTTACTTACACCCTTCTTTTGCTTTTCGAGTATATAGTTTACCTGTGCCCGCCACCACCGTGTCAACCCTCACAGGCACATTGGTGTCGTCCGCCACTCGCACCGCCTCCTCCCCAGAAGAGTTGTCCTCCTCATCCACCACCTCCGCACTGGCCCCGCCACCAGATGTTCCACCTACAAAGTAAATTTTTAGAATGTTAGACTACACCACTCACTACTGTATAATATTTGGTCTAGGAGGAATAAAGAAAGTTAAAAAAAACGAAATACAATGTAATAATTTGTAACTGTATACTCTACAGTAACAATTTCCCTTTTTCCAGGGAAGGCTGTTGTCTTGCTGCACTTTTTGGCACAACTGATGAATGCTTGCTTTTTATTTTTAACACACAACACTTTTTCTCCTAACAGAAGCTTGACTTCTAAGAACACGATCAGGGTCAAGCTCAAGTTCAAACCAGGTGAGAGCTCAGCTCGACCACAAGAAATGTGTCCAATTAATCGTTGGCACTAAGCACTTTTCCATTTTCAGTTAAACGTTTACTTTTATGACAAAGTTGATTTTAATAAATGTGTTTAGTTTTAATAAAGCTTTTAAACTTAAATAGACTCTGTGGTTTTTGGTCCTCCAGACTAGAGTGGATGAGCTAAAGGTTTTGGAATTTTTGCAAGCATGAGTGCCTCTGACACTTCTTGACTGTGACTCCGTACTCTTGCCCTGCGTAGGATAATCTAATGATCATTGGGGATCAATCATCGGTGACTTAGGGAGCTAAATGACTCTGCCACACTATCTAGTCAGTAAGGAGATTGGGGGTTCTTCAAAGTCTGATATCACTGAGGTATGTGGAAAGAAAGTCTACCTGCGCCTATTATAATTGATAAACAATGCACTATTTAGTGTTCATAGTTCGGTTTGTGCAGATTTGTCCCTGCAACAGTAGTAGAATGGATTGTCCCCCTATCCAAAACAAAAGTAAAGTAGTATCTTATTCTTTCTTGGTGGTCATTCACCTTTTTATTGTTGGCAATTGTCAAAGCATAAACATTTAGAAGACTTGAAAAGACATTATGGACAATCCCAGAGGACTGCACTCAGTGCATAGAGCTATTGCTGACTAGAATGGGAGTCCAATGGAATTGCCAAATGTGCAATCTTAGTTAGCTACACAAACAGACTAATAAGAATAATCTAGTAATACCACAGGGAGTCATAGTCGAGGCAGGATAAGAATTTAGATCCAGTCTACAAGAAGATCAAAGACGATTTAGAAAAAATCGAATGAGGAACGCTAGGAAAAAATAGGTACTCTTTATTAAAATTAAAACTTACTGGGGCCAGCAAAGGAGCCCTCGCCTGCCCGATCCTGGCCTGCATCCTCTTGAACAGCACCCTCCTCCTGTGTCCTCTTGCCCTTGGGGGGAGCTGATGTACAACATGAAAGAAAGAAAGACCAGAAAACATGGATGAGATTTGTCAACCAAATCAAACATTTCAAAAGAACTATAACAAAATATTTTGGAGAAATAGCAAATAGATAGACAACTATTCCACGGGATATATTGACCTATCTCATATGGTATACTACGTTATTCGTATTGCCTGATTTGCGGACCGTTGACTTTCAAAGTTCCTATGTAACTCAATAAACAGACTACTAAAAAGGTTTGCCTAGGCCTGGCAGGCTGAAGTCCGCAGCACGCAAAGTGACAGACAAAGTCCACCCTGCTTGCAGATCAGTGAATACTCAAACTATCAATCCACCCACCACCACCACTATTTCTTCTTATAGCCATGTGTCTAAAGGAAGGACTGGACTTCAGTCTGTTGGGGCTGGTTTAGAAGTCCCTTGCGGCTCATTTTCCTCCATTGTTGCGTGACTTTTGTGACGCAGCGGCAGAACAAAAGAGTCGCCATGGTGCGACGTATATATTAAAAAAAACGCATATGGGAGATGCATCACGTTGTAAAGCCCTGCATCATCAGGGGGCGTTCCGGCGCAAGGGAGGGCATTCCTGCGCAGGAACGAATACTAAAAGTAGCTGAGGGAAATCTACAAGATGTCAATCAGTCACTTTTAGGACAATGATGCGTGACTCAAACCCTGTGCCTGCTTGAAGCCGACGTACGGCTTGATGCTGCATTGGGGAGATAGGGCACCCCAGAGCATTGCTGGAGCTGCGCCATCGTTGGCACACAACTCCAGCAATGCGCCGCCTTTACGCCACAGATGCGTAAGGCTTCTGTGACGTTTTGGGCCAATGGGTGGTGGTGGCATGGCGCACAATTACTGCCGCATCCCTGCTACTTTGCAGGGATGCGCCGGTAATTGAAAATATGACCCTTAGTGTCTAGCATTACGCAGTTCTTTACACTACACTCATAAATAATTTCTCAGGCCAATGAAATGAACACAAAATACAAAACAAATAGGCATAGTAGCAAGCAAGGCTACTGAGAAGGAGAGCAGTGCACCTGAAATGCATAGAAGATTTTGAAATATAATTTACCTAATGTAATCGGCAGCATTATTGCTCTTGGTAAAGAACAAAGATTTGCAAATAACAGAGCCGGATAAAACAGAATAGTGATGAAATAGCTAGAAATGCCTACTACTACTCACCAAGCCCGGGGACCTATACGCCGAGCACGTCCAGCAAGTCCCGTTCCCGGTCCATGACATCCGTCCAGCGGTGGGTGGCCTGGTTATAGGTGCGCCGGACCCCAGAGAGCTTAAACATGGCCCGGCACACCTTCTCCCACCGCTTCCGGTGCTCCCGGATGCCATAGCCGGTTGCGATCTTGCCGCCTCCCAGGATCGTCTTGGGGAGGCGGCGCTGGACATGGAAGATGAGTGCGGCCACCTCCTCCGCGCTAAAGATCTCCCGTGGCATCACTTGCTCCCCCCTCAAACGCCCGCACGGGAGCCGGGCACGGGGTGCGGGACCCTTCCCCTTCTCAGGGTGCTTCCCGGCTCCCTTTACCATGGTCTGGGCAGAAATGAGTTAAATAATAAAGAAGAAATAGAATAGGGTAGAAGAAAATTAAAGAGTTTAAAAAAGTAGTTTAAAATTAACAAAAAGTAGCAGAAAACACAAAAATATAGAGCTAGAAAAATAGAGGGATAGATAATAAGTAAAATAGATCAAATAAACTTCAAAAAAAGCAAAGGATGGCAGAGATTCAGAGAGGATACAGAAAGCATGCCCAGAACCATAGCAATGAATGAGAAACAAGATGGCCGCGCCCATTCACGACCGCGTGGGTAAGTTCGCGCGAGATTTTCCTCGCGAGCACGTGCGAAATTGTACTAGCGAGCAGCAAACTTTGCGAGATTACACATAGCGGCCGGAAACGGAATTACGTCACTCAAACAAGATGGCTGCGCCCGTGTACGACCGCTAGGGTAACTTCGCAAACGTATAGCTACAAGCGCCTTGCGAACACGAAAAAAATCACGCGAACATACACGCCGCAAAAAAAAAGTGTATTCGCTCGCATTCGCGGCTTCCGAAATCGATCTCGCACGGATTCGCGCCCCGCAAATGACGCGAAATTGCAGAAAAACTATTTTTGCTAAACTGAAAGCAATCAGCAGGTGCAAAAGTTCAAACTTAACATTAGTAACCATTCACTCTAGTGCTTCCTGAGGGGCCCCTCCAGAGTTCAGTTGCCTATTTGCGACTATTCCATGACCCTGCTATGACCCAAACAGCAGGCTCATAGAATAGCTACAAGTAGACCATAAAGGTCCTGTGAAAAAAAATTGCACTGCAACAGAAAGCAAATTACAGATAAGGAAGGAAGCAGGTGCCAGCCAGACTGGAAGTTTCAAAATTACTGACACATTAATCCCCCCCTAATTAATTCATGGCAGTTGAAGAAGGGCAGGTGTGCTTGCTTTCACTGCAACAGAAAGCAAATTACAGATAAGGAAGGAAGCAGGTGCCAGCCAGACTGGAAGTTTAAAAATAAGTGACACATTAATCAACCCCAAATTAATTCATGGCAGTTGAAGCAGGGCGGTGTGCTTGCTTTTTTTCACCCCCATAATCTACAGTGATAAACAAACCTAATGGGTGGCAGTCAGGATGTACCAGAGGGTGGCATGGGTGTACCAGAGGGTGGCAGTGGTGAAACAGAGGGTGCTGTGAACCTGTGATGATAAACCAGACGTAGAAACAACATAGTCGCGGCCGTTACAAGCCGAAAAGTAAGTTCGCAATTGCGAAATGGTCCACAAATCCTCGCGAACGCTCGCCAACAAAAAAAACTGAAAAATCCGCTAATCCGCGAGAGTTCGCGGATTTTGCGGATTGCGAATCCGTAAATCCGCAAATTCGCGTACGCGAGATCCGCTAGATCCGCCCATGCTTAACTGCAATAAATGACAGGCACTCAAACCGCAAGAACACACTGGGAAGGCATTTTCATAGTCAAAGGACAATGCAATTTTCTATAATGGAAGTTCTTCCATCAGATAATAGAGGGCGTGAATTAACTTTGGAAGTGACTTTGAAAGAGGAGAACTTTGCACATTGATGCACCGCCACAGCACGTCGTGCATCAATGCTTGCAAAACTTTTTGGTACAACAGGTAGTAGCATAACTAAGCAAGATTAAAATAATTGGCAACTGTGGAAACGAAACCCCTGTGTTTAATCAGGTAGCACTGTTGATTGACTCGGAGATGCTGTATGTATGTAGGTTAGGTAGCAATCCAATCCAGACTATTATGTAGCCATTATGAGCGCTGCAAGGCTGGCTGACACTAGATGGTACAAAAAGTAAAACCTCACTGAAACTGCATGTTACTACAGACTTTGAAACCGGAGATTCTGATGCAGTATAAGACTACAGTACGATGTCTAAGCAACATCTCATCACTTTCCATTCTCGGCGTTAAGTTCTTGGACAATTTTATTTTCATCGTGAGTTTTGAAACTGCCATCAAAAACATTGCAGTTGTTAAAGTTGCCTGAAACTCGGACTGGCTATAAGGCTTTCACTGTGCTGACATCACATTGGCCTGTTGTCAGCAGTCATTACACTCAGCAAGAGCTCAGAGCTGTTAACTTCTTTGTAGCCGCTTGCCTCCATTGACATGCGTTTATTAAAGAAAAAGGCAGAATGAGAAAGCCTAGGCTGTGAATGTAGGAACAGTAGTTCTCAAAGAAAGTGGGTACCGGTAGGCCAGCTAGAAGGTGAAACATTGTCACACAGCACCTACGCAGAGAGTTAAGAACTGAGGAACCCTTCAGCATTATTACAGCCCATTCCCCTTAGTCCTTCTACAAAGCACTGCGTCAGGTATTCACATCTACTTGCCCCGCCTTAGCACCACCGTGACCTTTACTAACATGAGTCATGATGTGAAGCAAAATAATTTCACAAGCATCGATCTGCAGGGCTGCTCTGTCTGATCATCCCTCCGGAGTCAGAGAGCCTGCTGCCTTAGTCCTGGTTTAGTTTTACCTAATACCGAGTACTGTTGCTGGAAAACTTAACTTGTGTAATTTCATGGTTATGCATTAGTTTACAGTACAGGCCGTTTACAGGAGGGAGCAATAGGGTTAGTCTCCGTCCATTGCTGGTGCTCTGAAACAGTTTCAAGAAGTTCTTGGAGTTTCTTGTTGCTCAATTGGCTGTAATTTCTGATACTTGGAAGTTTCCCTCGTCTTAATTGCATGATTTTTGCTCACGAGAAAGTGTCACTCATAGTCGTTGAAATGTCACTCATAATTTCACTCAAATTTTTAAAATGTCACACATGGCAATCTGAAACCTTGGCAGCTATGAGGGCGTGAGGCTCCAACGCAATCAGTGGATTCTGCTCGGAGGCACTGGGTGATCAGCTCCCCGTGTGTGATTGTGCCTGCAGTGTGTGAGTGACATCACTCCCTGTGGGATAGTGCTCCTGTGCACGAGGTGTGAGACCCACAAACAACAGAGGGATCGTACCGGAAGGAGGTATCATTGCAAGAAGCTATAAATCATAAAAACTGAAGAGGAAGGACAGATGTAATAAAAAGATTAATGTTTTCTTCCACAAGTTTCTAAACGTGTAATGGTTGATGTTTGAGTCTACAAAAGGCATCTGCCGAAACCCGGGATCGAACCAGGGACCTTTAGATCTTCAGTCTAACGCTCTCCCAACTGAGCTATTTCGGCCGCTTCTGATACAATGTTGTGACTGTTGTGATTCCAGTGAACACACCCTGGAGCTGTTGTGCTCGGAGTTGTTTCCTGCCCCTCTCTCTGCTGAGTGCCTGCGCCTCTTTCTTCCCAGTGCCCGAAGCCTGGCACAGAACATACAGAGCAGGGTCCTGGTGCCCAGAATATGCCCATCACAACCACAGCTGCAGGATATCACTACGAAGGGCGCCTGGGGTCGTTATTGTACCCCTAAAATACACATCACAATGACTGTGTCAGAGAATAAGCCTTTAGAATACACCCCTGCACCCAAAGATGCCCCCGCCAGGGGACTGTGCCACAGAATGCGCCAATCAGAACCAAGGCGCTTTAAACGCGTCCATCCGAATTATTGAGCCAAAGAAAATACACGGGACATTTAAAGTGCCTCAGAATTCCGCATCTCTTTATCCATTCATTTCCCTTCCCTATGTATATAGAGATAACTCTAATCACTAGCATATGCAGTAGACCATTGTACTCTTTACCATTCCTATGTGACTCTTAGAGTATATCCATTTGTATCCCTTCCCTATGTATACTGAGATAACTCTAATCACTAGTCTCTTCTTTCTGTGACTTTACATCTTGTACATTTGCAATTTTTTTCTGTGTGTATCTTTTATGTAACGCATGTAATCCTTAATCCTTATGTTTTGCAACAGGTTCTTATGTAAAGCGCTCTGACACCTTTGGGTAAAGTTTGCGCTATATAAAATCGCATTAAATAAAATAAATAAAAAAGAAATCTCTGATGCACCAATCAGAACGGAGAAGGGCAGCGACCGTCCTTCTAACTTCACTCTGACCAGAAACAACCCGATCATTACAAATATAACTGAGGCCCTTCTCAGAGAGACACCCCTTGTGTCTGGATGGGGTCTCAGCCCCTTGTGTCTGGATGGGGTCTCAGCCCCTTGTGTCTGGATGGGGTCTCAGCCCCTTGTGTCTGGATGGGGTCTCAGCCTCTTGTGTCTGGATGGGGTCTCAGCCCCTTGTGTCTGGATGGGGTCTCAGCCCCTTGTGTCTGGATGGGGTCTCAGCCCCTGGTGTCTGGATGGGGTCTCAGCTCCTTGTGTCTGGATGGGGTCTCAGCCCCTGGTGTCTGGATGGGGTCTCAGCCCTTGTGTCTGGATGGGGTCTCAGCCCCTTGTGTCTGGATGGGGTCTCAGCCGCTTGTGTCTGGATGGGGTCTCAGCCCCTTGTGTCTGGATGGGGTCTCAGCCACTTGTGTCTGGATGGGGTCTGAGCCCCTGGTGTCTGGATGGGGTCTCAGCCCCTTGTGTCTGGATGGGGTCTCAGCCCCTTGTGTCTGGATGGGGTCTCAGCCCCTTGTGTCTGGATGGGGTCTCACCCCCTTGTGTCTGGATGGGGTCTCAGCCCCTTGTGTCTGGATGGGGTCTCAGCCCCTTGTGTCTGGATCGGATCTCAGCCCCTTGTGTCTGGATGGGGTCTCAGCCCCTTGTGTTTGGATGGGGTCTCGGCCCCTTGTGTCTGGATGGGGTCTCAGCCCCTTGTGTCTGGATGGGGTCTCATCCCCTCGTGTCTGGATGGGGTCTCGGCCCCTTGTGTCTGGATGGGGTCTCAGCCCCTTGTGTCTGGATGGGGTCTCAGCCCCCTGGGGTCTCAGCCCCTTGTGTCTGGATGGGGTCTCAGCCCCTTGTGTCGGGATGGGGTCTCAGCCCCTTGTGTCTGGATGGGGTCTCAGCCCCTGGTGTCTGGATGGGGTCTCAGCCCCTTGTGTCTGGATGGGGTCTCAGCCCCTTGTGTCTGGATGGGGTCTCAGCCCCTTGTGTCTGGATGGGGTCTTGGCCGCTTGTGTCTGGATGGGGTCTCAGCCCCTTGTGTCTGGATGGGGTCTCAGCCCCTCGTGTCTGGATGGGGTCTCAGCCCCCTGGGGTCTCAACCCCTTGTGTCTGGATGGGGTCTCAGCCCCTTGTGTCGGGATGGGGTCTCAGCCCCTTGTGTCTGGATGGGGTCTCAGCCCCTTGTGTCTGGATGGGGTCTCAGCCCCTTGTGTCGGGATGGGGTCTCAGCCCCTTGTGTCTGGATGGCGTCTCAGCCCCTTGTATCTGGATGGAGTCTCAGCCCCTTGTGTCTGGATGGGGTCTCAGCCCCTTGTGTCTGGATGGGGTCTCAGCCCCTTGTGTCTGGATGGGGTCTCAGCCCCTTGTGTCTGGATGGGGTCTCAGCCCGTTGTGTCTGGATGGGGTCTCAGCCCCTTGTGTCTGCATGGGGTCTCAGCCCCTTGTGTCTGGATGGGGGTCTCAGCTCCTTGTGTCTGGATGGGGTCTCATCCCCTGGTGTCTGGATGGGGTCTCAGCCCCTTGTGTCTGGATGGGGTCTCAGCCCCTTGTGTCTGGATGGGGTCTCAGCCCCTGGTGTCTGGATGGGGTCTCAGCCCCTTGTGTCTGGATGGGGTCTCAGCCACTTGTGTCTGGATGGGGTCTCAGCCCCTGGTGTCTGGATGGGGTCTCAGCTCCGTGTGTCTGGATGGGGTCTCAGCCCCTGGTGTCTGGATGGGGTCTCAGCCCTTGTGTCTGGATGGGGTCTCAGCCCCTTGTGTCTGGATGGGGTCTCAGCGGCTTGTGTCTGGATGGGGTCTCAGCCCCTTGTGTCTGGATGGGGTCTCAGCCACTTGTGTCTGGATGGGGTCTGAGCCCCTGGTGTCTGGATGGGGTCTCAGCCCCTTGTGTCTGGATGGGGTCTCAGCCACTTGTGTCTGGATGGGGTCTCAGCCCCTTGTGTCTGGATGGGGTCTCACCCCCTTGTGTCTGGATGGGGTCTCAGCCCCTTGTGTCTGGATGGGGTCTCAGCCCCTTGTGTCTGGATCGGATCTCAGCCCCTTGTGTCTGGATGGGGTCTCAGCCCCTTGTTTCTGGATGGGGTCTCGGCCCCTTGTGTCTGGATGGGGTCTCAGCCCCTTGTGTCTGGATGGGGTCTCAGCCCCTCGTGTCTGGATGGGGTCTCGGCCCCTTGTGTCTGGATGGGGTCTCAGCCCCTTGTGTCTGGATGGGGTCTCAGCCCCCTGGGGTCTCAGCCCCTTGTGTCTGGATGGGGTCTCAGCCCCTTGTGTCGGGATGGGGTCTCAGCCCCTTGTGTCTGGATGGGGTCTCAGCCCCTGGTGTCTGGATGGGGTCTCAGCACCTTGTGTCTGGATGGGGTCTCAGCCCCTTGTGTCTGGATGGGGTCTCAGCCCCTTGTGTCTGGATGGGGTCTTGGCCCCTTGTGTCTGGATGGGGTCTCAGCCCCTTGTGTCTGGATGGGGTCTCAGCCCCTCGTGTCTGGATGGGGTCTCAGCCCCCTGGGGTCTCAGCCCCTTGTGTCTGGATGGGGTCTCAGCCCCTTGTGTCTGGATGGGGTCTCAGCCCCTTGTGTCGGGATGGGGTCTCAGCCCCTTGTGTCTGGATGGGGTCTCAGCCCCTTGTATCTGGATGGAGTCTCAGCCCCTTGTGTCTGGATGGGGTCTCAGCCCCTTGTGTCTGGATGGGGTCTCAGCCCCTTGTGTCTGGATGGGGTCTCAGTCCCTTGTGTCTGGATGGGGTCTCAGCCCCTTGTGTCTGGATGGGGTCTCAGCCCCTTGTGTCTGGATGGGGTCTCAGCCCCTGGTGTCTGGATGGGGTCTCAGCCCCTTGTGTCTGGATGGGGTCTCAGCCCCTTGTGTCTGGATGGGGTCTCAGCCCCTTGTGTCTGGATGGGGTCTCAGCCCCTTGTGTCTGGATGGGGTCTCAGCCCCTTGTGTCTGGATGGGGTCTAAGGCCCTTGTGTCTGGATGGGGTCTCAGCCCCTTGTGTCTGGATGGGGTCTCACCCCCTGTGTCTGGATGGGGTTTCAACCCCTTGTGTCTGGATGGGGTCTCAGCCCCTTGTGTCGGGATGGGGTCTCAGCCCCCTGGGGTCTCCGCCCCTTGTGTCTGGATGGGGTCTCAGCCCCTTGTGTCTGGATGGGGTCTCAGCCCCTGGTGTCTGGATGGGGTCTCACCCCCTTGTGTCTGGATGGGGTCTCAGCCCCTTGTGTCTGGATGGGGTCTCAGCCCCTTGTGTCTGGATGGGGTCTCAGCCCCTTGGGTCTGGATGGGGTCTCAGCCCCTTGTGTCTGGATGGGGTCTCAGCCCCTTGTGTCTGGATGGGGTCTCAGCCCCTTGTGTCTGGATGGGGTCTCAGCCCCTTGTGTCTGGATGGGGTTTCGGCCCCTTGTGTCTGGATGGGGTCTCAGCCCCTTGTGTCTGGATGGGGTCTCGGCCCCTTGTGTCTGGATGGGGTCTCAGCCCCTGGTGTCTGGATGGGGTCTCAGCCCCTTGTGTCTGGATGGGGTCTCAGCCCCTTGTGTCTGGATGGGGTCTCAGCCCCTTGTGTCTGGATGGGGTCTCAGCCCCTGGTGTCTGGATGGGGTCTCAGCCCCTTGTGTCTGGATGGGGTCTCAGCCCCTTGTGTCTGGATGGGGTCTCAGCCCCTTGTGTCTGGATGGGGTCTCAGCCCCTTGTGTCTGGATGGGGTCTCGGCCTCTCGTGTCTGGATGGGGTCTCAGCCCCTTGTGTCTGGATGGGGTCCTTGTGTCAGGATGGGGTCTCAGCCCCTTGTGTCTGGATGGGGTCTCGGCCCCTCGTGTCTGGATGGGGTCTCAGCCCCTTGTGTCTGGATGGGGTCCTTGTGTCTGGATGGGGTCTCAGCCCCTTGTGTCTGGATGGGGTCCTTGTGTCTGGATGGGGTCTCAGCCCCTTGTGTCTGGATGGGGTCTCAGCCCCTTGTGTCTGGATGGGGTCTCAGCCCCTTGTGTCTGGATGGGGTCTCAACCCCTTGTGTCTGGATGGGGTCTCAGCCCCTTGTGTCTGGATGGGGTCTCAGCCCCTTGTGTCTGGATGGGGTCTCAGCCCCTGGTGTCTGGATGGGGTCTCAGCCCCTTGTGTCTGGATGGGGTCTCAGCCCCTGGTGTCTGGATGGGGTCTCAGCCCCTTGTGTCTGGATGGGGTCTCAGCCCCTTGTGTCTGGATGGGGTTTCAGCCCCTTGTGTCTGGATGGGGTCTCACCCCCTTGTGTCTGGATGGGGTCTCAGCCCCTTGTGTCTGGATGGGGTCTAAGGCCCTTGTGTCTGGATGGGGTCTCAGCCCCTTGTGTCTGGATGGGGTCTCAGTTCCTTGTGTCTGGATGGGGTCTCAGCCCCGGGTGTCTGGATGGGGTCTCAGCCCCTTGTGTCTGGATGGGGTCTCAGCCCCTTGTGTCTGGATGGGGTCTCAGCCCCGTGTGTCTGGATGGGGTCTCAGCCCCTTGTGTCTGGATGGGGTCTCAGCCCCTTGTGTCTGGATGGGGTCTCAGCCCCTTGTGTCTGGTGGGGTCTCAGCCCCTTGTGTCTGGATGGGGTCTCACCCCCTTGTGTCTGGATGGGGGCTCAGCCCCTTGTGTCTGGATGGGGTCTCAGCCCCTTGTGTCTGGATGGGGTCTCAGCCCCTTGTGTCTGGATGGGGTCTCAGCCCTGGTGTCTGGATGGGGTCTCGGCCCCTTGTGTCTGGATGGGGCCTCAGCCCCTTGTGTCTGGATGGGGGCTCAGCCCCTTGTGTCTGGATGGGGTCTCAGCCCCTTGTGTCTGGATGGGGTCTCAGCCCCTTGTGTCTGGATGGGGTCTCAGCCCTGGTGTCTGGATGGGGTCTCAGCCCCTTGTGTCTGGATGGGGCCTCCTCAGCCCCTTGTGTCTGGATGGGGTCTCAGCCCCTTGTGTCTGGATGGGGTCTCAGCCCCTGGTGTCTGGATGAGGTCTCAGCCCCTTGTGTCTGGATGGGGTCTCAGCCCCTGGTGTCTGGATGGGGTCTCAGCCCCTTGTGTCTGGATGGGGTCTCAGGCCCTTGTGTCTGGATGGGGTCTCAGCCCCTTGTGTCTGGATGAGGTCTCAGCCCCTTGTGTCTGGAAGGGGTCTCACCCCCTGGTGTCTGGATGGGGTCTCAGCCCCTTGTGTCTGGATGGGGTCTCAGCCCCTTGTGTCTGGATGGGGTCTCAGCCCCTTGTGTCTGGATGGGGTCCTTTGTGTCTGGATGGGGTCTCAGCCCCTTGTATCTGGATGGGGTCTCAGCCCCTTGTGTCTGGATGGGGTCCTTTGTGTCTGGATGGGGTCTCAGCCCCTTGTGTCGGGATGGGGTCTCAGCCCTGGTGTCTGGATGGGGTCTCAGCCCTTGTGTCTGGATGGGGTCTCAGCCCCTTGTGTCTGGATGGGGTCTCAGCCCCTTGTGTCTGGATGGGGTCTCAGCCCCCCCTTGTGTCTGGATGGGGTCTCAACCCCTGGTGTCTGGATGGGGTCTCAGCCCCTTATGTCTGGATGGGGTCTCACCCCCTTGTGTCTGGATGGGGTCTCAGCCCCTTGTGTCTGGATGGGGTCTCAGCCCCTTGTGTCTGGATGGGGTCTCAGCCCCTTGTGTCTAGATGGGGTCTCAGCCCCTTGTGTCTGGATGGGGTCTCACCCCCTTGTGTCTGGATGGGGTCTCAGCCCCTCGTGTCTGGATGGGGTCTCAGCCCCTTGTGTCTGGATGGGGTCTCAGCTCCTGGTGTCTGGATGGGGTCTCAGCCCCTTGTGTCTGGATGGGGTCTCAGCTCCTGGTGTCTGGATGGGGTCTCAGCCCCTTGTGTCTGGATGGGGTCTCAGCCCCTTGTGTCTGGATGGGGTCTCAGCTCCTGGTGTCTGGATGGGGTCTCAGCCCCTTGTGTCTGGATGGGGTCTCAGCTCCTGGTGTCTGGATGGGGTCTCAGCCCCTTGTGTCTGGATGGGTCTCAGCCCCTTGTGTCTGGATGGGGTCTCAGCCCCTTGTGTCTGGATGGGGTCTCAGCCCCTTGTGTCTGGATGGGGTCTCAGCTCCTGGTGTCTGGATGGGGTCTCAGCCCCTTGTGTCTGGATGGGGTCTCAGCCCCTTGTGTCTGGATGGGGTCTCAGCCCCTTGTGTCTGGATGGGGTCTCAGCCCCTTGTGTCTGGATGGGGTCTCAGCCCCTTGTGTCTGGATGGGGTCTCAGCCCCTTGTGTCTGGACAGGGTCTCAGCCCCTTGTGTGATGGGGTCTCAGCCCCTTGTGTCTGGATGGGGTCTCAGCCCCATGTGTCTGGATGGGGTCTTGTGTCTGGATGGGGTCTCAGCCCCTTGGGTCTGGATGGGGTCTCAGCCCCTTGTGTCTGGATGGGGTCTCAGCCCCTTGTGTCTGGATGGGGTCTCAGCCCCTTGTGTCTGGATGGGGTCTCAGCCCCTTGTGTCTGGATGGGGTTTCGGCCCCTTGTGTCTGGATGGGGTCTCAGCCCCTTGTGTCTGGATGGGGTCTCGGCCCCTTGTGTCTGGATGGGGTCTCAGCCCCTGGTGTCTGGATGGGGTCTCAGCCCCTTGTGTCTGGATGGGGTCTCAGCCCCTTGTGTCTGGATGGGGTCTCAGCCCCTTGTATCTGGATGGGGTCTCAGCCCCTGGTGTCTGGATGGGGTCTCAGCCCCTTGTGTCTGGATGGGGTCTCAGCCCCTTGTGTCTGGATGGGGTCTCAGCCCCTTGTGTCTGGATGGGGTCTCAGCCCCTTGTGTCTGGATGGGGTCTCGGCCTCTCGTGTCTGGATGGGGTCTCAGCCCCTTGTGTCTGGATGGGGTCCTTGTGTCAGGATGGGGTCTCAGCCCCTTGTGTCTGGATGGGGTCTCGGCCCCTCGTGTCTGGATGGGGTCTCAGCCCCTTGTGTCTGGATGGGGTCCTTGTGTCTGGATGGGGTCTCAGCCCCTTGTGTCTGGATGGGGTCCTTGTGTCTGGATGGGGTCTCAGCCCCTTGTGTCTGGATGGGGTCTCAGCCCCTTGTGTCTGGATGGGGTCTCAGCCCCTTGTGTCTGGATGGGGTCTCAACCCCTTGTGTCTGGATGGGGTCTCAGCCCCTTGTGTCTGGATGGGGTCTCAGCCCCTTGTGTCTGGATGGGGTCTCAGCCCCTGGTGTCTGGATGGGGTCTCAGCCCCTTGTGTCTGGATGGGGTCTCAGCCCCTGGTGTCTGGATGGGGTCTCAGCCCCTTGTGTCTGGATGGGGTCTCAGCCCCTTGTGTCTGGATGGGGTTTCAGCCCCTTGTGTCTGGATGGGGTCTCACCCCCTTGTGTCTGGATGGGGTCTCAGCCCCTTGTGTCTGGATGGGGTCTAAGGCCCTTGTGTCTGGATGGGGTCTCAGCCCCTTGTGTCTGGATGGGGTCTCAGTTCCTTGTGTCTGGATGGGGTCTCAGCCCCGGGTGTCTGGATGGGGTCTCAGCCCCTTGTGTCTGGATGGGGTCTCAGCCCCTTGTGTCTGGATGGGGTCTCAGCCCCGTGTGTCTGGATGGGGTCTCAGCCCCTTGTGTCTGGATGGGGTCTCAGCCCCTTGTGTCTGGATGGGGTCTCAGCCCCTTGTGTCTGGTGGGGTCTCAGCCCCTTGTGTCTGGATGGGGTCTCACCCCCTTGTGTCTGGATGGGGGCTCAGCCCCTTGTGTCTGGATGGGGTCTCAGCCCCTTGTGTCTGGATGGGGTCTCAGCCCCTTGTGTCTGGATGGGGTCTCAGCCCTGGTGTCTGGATGGGGTCTCGGCCCCTTGTGTCTGGATGGGGCCTCAGCCCCTTGTGTCTGGATGGGGGCTCAGCCCCTTGTGTCTGGATGGGGTCTCAGCCCCTTGTGTCTGGATGGGGTCTCAGCCCCTTGTGTCTGGATGGGGTCTCAGCCCTGGTGTCTGGATGGGGTCTCAGCCCCTTGTGTCTGGATGGGGCCTCCTCAGCCCCTTGTGTCTGGATGGGGTCTCAGCCCCTTGTGTCTGGATGGGGTCTCAGCCCCTGGTGTCTGGATGAGGTCTCAGCCCCTTGTGTCTGGATGGGGTCTCAGCCCCTGGTGTCTGGATGGGGTCTCAGCCCCTTGTGTCTGGATGGGGTCTCAGGCCCTTGTGTCTGGATGGGGTCTCAGCCCCTTGTGTCTGGATGAGGTCTCAGCCCCTTGTGTCTGGAAGGGGTCTCACCCCCTGGTGTCTGGATGGGGTATCAGCCCCTTGTGTCTGGATGGGGTCTCAGCCCCTTGTGTCTGGATGGGGTCTCAGCCCCTTGTGTCTGGATGGGGTCCTTTGTGTCTGGATGGGGTCTCAGCCCCTTGTATCTGGATGGGGTCTCAGCCCCTTGTGTCTGGATGGGGTCCTTTGTGTCTGGATGGGGTCTCAGCCCCTTGTGTCGGGATGGGGTCTCAGCCCTGGTGTCTGGATGGGGTCTCAGCCCTTGTGTCTGGATGGGGTCTCAGCCCCTTGTGTCTGGATGGGGTCTCAGCCCCTTGTGTCTGGATGGGGTCTCAGCCCCCCCTTGTGTCTGGATGGGGTCTCAACCCCTGGTGTCTGGATGGGGTCTCAGCCCCTTATGTCTGGATGGGGTCTCACCCCCTTGTGTCTGGATGGGGTCTCAGCCCCTTGTGTCTGGATGGGGTCTCAGCCCCTTGTGTCTGGATGGGGTCTCAGCCCCTTGTGTCTAGATGGGGTCTCAGCCCCTTGTGTCTGGATGGGGTCTCACCCCCTTGTGTCTGGATGGGGTCTCAGCCCCTCGTGTCTGGATGGGGTCTCAGCCCCTTGTGTCTGGATGGGGTCTCAGCTCCTGGTGTCTGGATGGGGTCTCAGCCCCTTGTGTCTGGATGGGGTCTCAGCTCCTGGTGTCTGGATGGGGTCTCAGCCCCTTGTGTCTGGATGGGGTCTCAGCCCCTTGTGTCTGGATGGGGTCTCAGCTCCTGGTGTCTGGATGGGGTCTCAGCCCCTTGTGTCTGGATGGGGTCTCAGCTCCTGGTGTCTGGATGGGGTCTCAGCCCCTTGTGTCTGGATGGGTCTCAGCCCCTTGTGTCTGGATGGGGTCTCAGCCCCTTGTGTCTGGATGGGGTCTCAGCCCCTTGTGTCTGGATGGGGTCTCAGCTCCTGGTGTCTGGATGGGGTCTCAGCCCCTTGTGTCTGGATGGGGTCTCAGCCCCTTGTGTCTGGATGGGGTCTCAGCCCCTTGTGTCTGGATGGGGTCTCAGCCCCTTGTGTCTGGATGGGGTCTCAGCCCCTTGTGTCTGGATGGGGTCTCAGCCCCTTGTGTCTGGACAGGGTCTCAGCCCCTTGTGTGATGGGGTCTCAGCCCCTTGTGTCTGGATGGGGTCTCAGCCCCATGTGTCTGGATGGGGTCTTGTGTCTGGATGGGGTCTCAGCCCCTTGTGTCTGGATGGGGTCTCACCCCCTTGTGCCTGGATGGGGTCTCAGCCCCTTGTGTCTGGATGGGGTCTCAGCCCCTTGTGTCTGGATGGGGTCTCAGCCCCTTGTGTCTGGATGGGGTCTCAGCCCCTTGTGTCTGGATGGGGTCTCAGCCCCTTGTGTCTGGTCTCAGCCCCTTGTGTCGGGATGGGGTCTCATCCCCTTGTGTCTGGATGGGGTCTCAGCCCCTGGTGTCTGGATGGGGTCTCAGCCCCTTGTGTCTGGATGGGGTCTCAGCCCCTTGTGTCTGAATGGGGTCTCAGCCCCTCGTGTCTGGAAGGGGCCTCAGCCCCTGGTGTCTGGATGGGGTCTCAGCCCCTTGTGTCTGGATGGGGTCTCAGCTCCTTGTGTCTGGATGGGGTCTCAGTCCCTTGTGTCTGGATGGGGTCTCAGCCCCTTGTGTCTGGATGGGGTCTCAGCCCCTTGTGTCTGGATGGGGTCTTGTGTCTGGATGGGGTCTCAGCCCCTTGTGTCTGGATGGGGTCTCAGCCCCTTGTGTCTGGATGGGGTCTCAGCCCCTTGTGTCTGGATGGGGTCTCAGCCCCTTGTGTCTGGATGGGGTCTCAGCCCCTTGTGTCTCGATGGGGTCTCAGCCCCTTGTGTCTGGATGGGGTCTCAGCTCCTTGTGTCTGGATGGGGTCTCAGCCCCTTGTGTCTGGATGGGGTCTCAGCCCCTGGTGTCTGGATGGGGTCTCAGCCCTTGTGTCTGGATGGGGTCTGACCCCCTCGTGTCTGGATGGGGTCTCAGCCCCTTGTGTCTGGATGGGGTCTCAGCCCCTTGTGTCTGGATGGGGTCTCAGCCCCTTGTGTCTGGATGGGGTCTTGTGTCTGCATGGGGTCTCAGCCCCTTGTGTCTGGATGGGGTCTCACCCCCTTGTGTCTGGATGGGGTCTCAGTCCCTTGTGTCTGGATGGGGTCTCAGCCCCTTGTGTCTGGATGGGGTCTCAGCCCCTGGTGTCTGGATGGGGTCTCAGCCCCCTGTGTCTGGATGGGGTCTCAGCCCCTTGTGTCTGGATGGGGTCTCAGCCCCTTGTGTCTGGATGGGGTCTCAGCCCCTTGTGTCTGGATGGGGTCTCAGCCCCTTGTGTCTGGATGGGGTCTCAGCCCCTTGTGTCTGGATGGGGTCTCAGCCCCTTGTGTCTGGATGGGGTCTCAGCCCCTTGTGTCTCGATGGGGTCTCAGCCCCTTGTGTCTGGATGCGGTCTCAGCCCCTTGTGTCTGGATGGGGTCTCAGCCCCTTGTGTCGGGATGGGGTCTCAGCCCCTTGTGTCTGGATGGGGTCTCAGCCCTGCTGCTGTGTCCAGTGTGCACCCCCACGGCTCACCTTTCTGTCCCCGAGGTTAGTTTCAATAAAAGTTTTCATCCCCTGTTCTCAGGTTCAACGCGAGTCACTTAAAAACAAACCCCTCCTGGTGCTGATGTGGGGGGTCGCTGCCACGCCCCCTCCCCCAGCTGTTCCTGCAGCTGGCTCGGTGGTACAGGGCTCACGTTCTTCCTTTAGGTTCGTCAGGGTATGTTTGTAATCAAATGCAAAACCAACCCTGGTTATTTCAAAGTCACTTGTTTTGTTAATATTTATTGAAATATGACTTTATAAAAGGAAAAGAGGGCTCGTCCGGGATTTGAACCCGGGACCTCTCGCACCCTAAGTGAGAATCATACCCCTAGACCAACGAGCCAGCTGTGGTATGCAGAGGTACATGTTTTATATGTTGTGTCGATCTCTGCTAGGACTTTACCGGTATTTTATATCATTTTTGTCTGTTCCCTCCTTAGCCGCAGGTACTCCCAGAGGACAGACGGACGCTCTGTGGTAAATAAATAAATAATACCTCTATTTTTGACTAGATATACAATAACAGATAGCTCAATAAATAAGAGTCAAGATTCGAGGTAGCTGGAGTTTGCAGGTTTAATACAGCATAAAGGACAGGAACAGGACAACCTGCACAGGAATAGGATGGCAGCGCTGCACAACGGGGTAAGGGGGAAGTGGCGAAGAAGTGGGGACTTTAATAACAGTGTACAAGCATATATATACTTAAACGAAATACATGATGTTCAATACAATAGGCGTAGCAGTAGGCAGGGCCTGTAGCAGTCGCGAAAGATAAGGCTGAAAGTAGGTGTAACAAGAGGCGTGTACATAGACATGTGATGTAAACGTAACAGAATATGTCACAAATGGGGCGGAAACATGTAGGGGGCTACCTAAGGAGCCGGGACCTCTAACCTAGAGGTGCGCGCAAGCTGGCAATGACGTGTTACTAGGAGAAGCTGGGGGCTATGACTTCTGCGCTAGAAGGAGAGACTAAAGTCTGGAGAGTCAGAGCGACATGTACCTAAACACTATCTAGTATCTGATGTTTAGAGAACATGTTGATAGAATCCAAAAGTTATCAGGGTAAAGGCTAACAGACTCTAAGACTGGTGCATGCATTATTCTACATGTAGTGCGTGTTGAGGAATATTAAATGACCATTAATACAGTATTTCTCTTACATGGAGACGTAAAGGCTAGACCATGACGGAAACTATTGATGCGATTCAGTAGCTTAGGAATGCAGAGAAGGAGGGCTGGACTGATAACTAGAATCATAACATACTCTTGGCAGACTGGCAGGCAGAGCCAGGCCGAGCCGGGCACTGTGAGGCAGGAAGTAAGTGAAGGGTCAGGGATGCAGGTGGGGGCTGTATCGCTCCTCGGAGAGGGTTCAGAAGACAGGAGCTGAATCTGAGTCCGGGCCCTTTTGAGGCCTAGAAACGGGGACTTTATAATGAAATAACGTGCACACTGTGAAACGTGGCAACGTAACTTTACATAGGCCTGATATTCGTTGTATTCACGAAAACTGGGAACTGGCATACTAGAGGTGGACACAACTGTAATTGCGTCTTAAATCGGTCATAAGGAATACATATGCATATTAATCATGCACATATAACATAAGATGGGGAACACGTAGGGACACAGAACATGGCAAAATTTACTTTTCCACATTCCCTCCTTGTCACTACGTTTCCATCAGGAAACATCTATATTCATGATACCATCTATCATTTCATACAGTATCATTTGCTCGTCTCGAATTTTCTTGGAACGGGATTTAGGACTAGGAATACAAGAGGTAGCACAAATGCCGCAAATCGCAGGGCCACATTGTATACAGAGGCAGCAACTGAATATGATCGCTACTGCAATACCTAGAAATGACAATACTTTCCATCCCCAGGCAGAAACTATACTCCAAAACCAACCGGACCATGTCCAGGTGCCTGGATTCTGGTGTAACTGATGGGCAATTTTATGAAGTCTGGTTATAGCTGAATAAACAGACGGCGCGTTATTAGGAATGAAAATGCAGCAACTAGATCCGATGACTCTACATGCTCCTCCTCTATCGGCCAGTATGACATCAAGAACGAGACGATTTTGGAGCACGACAAATCTCATAGCAGATTGCTCTTCGGTTAAATTACCTAGAGCAGAGGCAGTCTCATTCACTACTGCTTCAAGGGTTCTGGTCAATCTACGTATTAACTTACTATTCTGGATAGGTCCTATAAAAAAAAAGAAACCTTTATTGAAATCTGTATACTGTTCTAGAGCAGTTTCAGTTTGATCGACAATCGGGGACTCGATCTCCCTTCTATGTCTAATGTGTACTAGATGTGTGTTTCTATGATAATCGGATGGGGCTAGAAAAACTGGTGGCAGTAGGAAGGCAATGTAACAGGTTCCATCCCAATCGAGGGGCAGACGAACATATGCGGTCTGACCACAAACAAAATAAGAATGACGTGAAGCTTTGAAAATAGATTTCCCACTGTCACTATACTTGACAATAGTAGTACAATCACTATGTCCTACATGTGCGGAACCATTATTTCTGACACATAATTCGCCTTTGACTGGTAGTACTGAAATAGCAGGTAAGTCTGGAGTGGGATCAGACTGGACATTCAGGACCATGAAATTCGAAGAATAATTACCCAAATTATAAACTTCATTTTCTAGATCTAACCCTGTTCTGTGGGCGAGACCTTGCTTGTCTGGAAAACATGTACTGTTCAGAAGGGACATATCATTTGAAGATGACGTTAACATGGACCAGGCTCCACACGAACCATTATGTGAAAACGGATAAGGAAACAGTGGCAGAACTCCCTTCGGTGTCTGGAAAGGGGGGAGTCGACCACACACCCAACAATTAGTGGCATTGCTGGTCTGGTGTGAATAATGTAACATACGGATAAAGGAATTGTTGCGCATAGCAAGACGATAGGATAGTTCATGAGGAGGCAGATCACTAAACGTGTGCTCTACTGTAGCATTAGAAAACTTATTTACATGAGAAATTGGAAAACATAGATTAAATGCATAACTCGTGCAGGTAACCATCAAGCTTAAAAATAATATAAAACTTAGAAAAACTATACATCGGATTGAGTTTTGACTAACTCTCTCACTATGGGGGTCTATCTCATACATGTCAGATACCTGTCTAACCGTTTCACCCAGGGGGACTTAGACAATTAAACTGGCTGACTTATTTTACTAGACCGTAGCTTCTGTTTATACTCCTGTTGCGGAGTTCTCTCTAACAGGGGAGGATTTGAGGCAAAGTCATTAGCGGGACAGTCCTTGATAATAGGGCAATGTTCAGATTTGGAAGTGTCTGTAGAAGTGTCTTTGAGTCCGTGAAATTTCTTAACATGCGACAGATGCACCCAGCCTTTCCTGCCTTCCAACTTCACGGCCGTGCGGGTGGTTAGAAGGACTAACTTCGGCTCCTTCCAGCGAGGCTCCAGCGGACTTGAACGATCAAAATTCCGGATTAAGACCAGGGTGCCGGGAAGGACCTCGTGTGGCTTGACTTCAGTATTGTCGGGAAATGCAGCGGCAACCTGTGAACGACAAGAGTGTAGGGCAGACATCAAGGAAGCTAGGTAATCTGTCAGCATATTACTGGAAACATCTGTAATACTTCGGGGTCTGGGTGTACCCCACATGTTCGGGGGGCGGCCGAATACGACCTCATAAGGGGACAGGCCTGATCTGGAATGTGCGACCATGCGCATATAAAATAGGGCGACTGGCAGGGCAACTAACCAGTCTACACCTTTTTCTTGACAGACTTTGGCAATACGGATTTTCAAGGTTTGATTATGTCTCTCTACGAGACCGGCTGCTTCTGGATGGCGTACACAATGGAACTTCCACTGGTACCCTAGCAACAGGGAAACGTGCTTCATTAGTTCAGATGAGAATGGCTGGCCGTTATCAGAATACATGACCCTTGGGAGTCCATAGCGGGGGAAAAATTCACGAACCAACTGCTTGGCAGTGGTCGCGGCTGTGTAATCTGGGACTGGATATGCTTCTGTCCACCTGGACAAAGCGCATACAACTACAAGGACATACTTGAAACCTCGACATCGCTCCATCTGAATATAATCCATCTGGAGGACTTCAAAAGGGTGGTCAGGGGGCTGGAATCCACCTTGTTCCACCGGGACACTTTTACCTGGATTGAACTGGCAACATATCATACAGGTACGGACTTTCTGCTTGGCTGCAGCTCGTAAATGCTTGTTGAACCAAAGGTTCTGGATACTGTCTAACATGGCTTTTTCTCCTAAGTGTGCTGGACTATGTGCGGTATTGATAATGACTTGAACCATAGAGTCGGGGAGAAACCATATGGCTTTTCCCTTTGTCACCCATCCCTGATCTGTCTGGACCCCTCCTTGTTCGGACCATTTCTTGATTTCTTCGGGAGTAGCATGTAACTGGATATCTATGACATCTTGAGTAGGGTCCTTAACTGTCATACAAGTAGTCTGTTCTAGAGTGGATGTCGGTGTCTTGTTAACTGGAATATCTGGTGTCTGTGCTGTAAGCTTGGCTGTTCGATCTGCTAGATCATTACCTTGGGAAATAATGTCAGTGACTTTAGTGTGTGCTTTGCACTTCATGATAGCGATAGCTGTCGGTAAATGTATTGCATCTAACAGAGCTTGAATAAGGAGACCATGCTGAATCTTGGTTCCATGAGAAGTCATGAAACCTCTCTCCTGCCAGAGCACTCCGAAGTCGTGTACAACTCCAAATGCGTAGCGTGAATCTGTGTAAATATTAACTTTCAGGTTCTTGGCGTGTATGCAGGCTTGAGTCAGAGCAACTAGCTCTGCTGCTTGAGCGGACAGGGTGTCAATACGGTGTGTTTCAATAACTTTAGTGTCAGTAGTCACTGCATACGCGGCTACTAGTTCTCCTGTACTTGTTCTCATACATGAACCATCCACATAAAGTGTCAGGTCGGGATCTGGTAAGGCAATGTCTGTCAGATCTTGTCTTGGCTTAGTCATAGTGTTAACAACTTCCACACAATCATGTGTGGCAGGATTCGAAGTAACTGACGGTAACAGTGTAGCAGGATTTAGAACGTTGCAGCGTCTGATTTCTATGTGTGGCTGGAACAGTGTCAGTTCATAACCTGTCAAACGTGCAATTGTCAAGTGCTGAGTCTGTGTTCGGTTTAATAGAACTTCCACGGAGTGTGGAACTTGTACTGTCAAGGAATGTCCTAATACTATGGAATCACTTTGTCTGATAGCTAGTGCTGTGGCTGCAACTGACTTGAGGCACGCAGGTAGAGCCTGAGCTACTGGATCTAGTGTGCTCGAAAAATAAGCACAGGGTTTGTATTGTCCGGCTTGATCTTGTGTGAGAACAGATAATGCTGTACCATCACGTTCTGTGACAAAAAGTGTAAAAGGCTTACTGTAGTTCGGTGTTGCTAGAACAGGTGCTTGGCATAAAGCTTTCTTCAACTCATTAAAACTAAGTGTATGTTCAGATGTCCAAGGGAGAACAGTCGATACGGCTGCCTCCTGTGTCGTTAACTGTATCAGTGGCTTGGCTAGAAATGCATACTGAGGAATCCATTGTCTGCAATAAGAAGTAAGGCCGATAAAAGCACGCACCTCCTTCTGTGTCTTGGGCTGTGGAAGACTCGCTATTAACTGGATACGGTCGGGTGTCAACTGCCTACCCCACTTGGACAGTAAGTGGCCTAAGTAGATCACTTGCTGGACACAGAATTGGAGCTTCGAAGGGGACACCTTGTGCCCCATCTCGGCTAGGAAATACAGGACTGTAAGTGATGCTCGCTCGCAAGCACGTTCAGAACGGGCTGTGATCAGTAGATCATCGACATACTGGAGCAGGGCAGTGTCAGTTGGCATGTGAATATTGTCTAGTTGTCTCTTAAGTGCTTGACTGTAAATGCTAGGACTTTCTGTGAAACCTTGAGGAGCTCGTGTGAATTTATAGCTCCTTCCATTTAAACAAAAACCGAAAAGGTACTGGCTATCTGGATGAATTGGAACACTGAAAAATGCGTTCTTGAGGTCTATTACTGTGAAAAATATTGCCTCAGAATCAATAGCTGTCAATAGAGATGAGATATCTGGGACTACTGGATACTGGGGAATAATACATTTATTGAGTTCTCGAAGGTCAATCACTAATCGATATACTGGGGGTGCATTTGGATCAGTACGTTTCATGACTGGAATGATAGGAGAATTACATACATTGGAGTCAGTTTCTACAACTACTCCTTGAGCCATGAGCTCGTCAATAATTTTGGATAAGGCTGCTACAGCCTCAGGTGGCAATCTGTACTGTCTGATTCGTGGCAGGACTATACCTTGCTTGAGAGTCACACGATGGGGTGTGATCTGCATAAAACCAACATCAGTTGGACCTTGCGCCCATAGATGCTGCGGAACATTAGACAATCTCGGATCAAAATCTCGTAAAACATAGTGACCCTTGAAGTCACGTAAAAACAAACGTATTCCCTCTGGGGAACAACAAATAACTGCACCTAATTCCTTTAATGTCTTTATACCTAACAAATTTTCTGGACATGACTTCGTAAGTAATAGATCAGTAGTTCGGGACAATGGACCTACTTCTGGAGTAACTGGTTTTGATATCTCGTTTACAATAGGCTTTCCTGAAAATCCAAGGGAAACATTTCTAGAGCCTGAGAGCGGAGCCCCTGGAACTTCGTCATGACTTATAGTAGTCCTACTTGCCCCTGTATCAATCAGAAACTTTCTGTCTTTCCCTAATACTTGACTATGAACATAGGGACCTTCTTGATCTACAGGAATCTCGATGAGAGGCAAGCCTACCTCCCTCTCTAGGCTGTTTCATGAATACGCTTGATACTCTGGATACTCTGTCTGTGCATACTGGTACATCTGCTGTGTAACATGCTGTGTTGCAGCGATAGGCTGCGGTACTGGAACTGTCTGTTGTGCATTCTGTGGCTGAGAAGTCTGTGAAACTTGTTCTTGTCTAGGCGGACGTGGTCTTTCTTTAGTTTTACCAGTGGCTATATTGTGTTTCAGAACTGCACACTCGTTTATGAAATGACCTGGCTGTTTACAATAATTGCATGTCCCTTTAACGGGAGCTGTAGGATGACTGGCTTGACTCGGACCCCTCTTCTGACTGTCTTGAGGAACAGATTGTGCAACTAGTACTTTCATTTTCGTGTCTTTCATACGTCTTCTCTCGTGTTCTTGTTCTTCTCTGATTCTATTCTGGTGATACTGGAGCATCTGTAACATCTGGGACGGGGTACTAGCTTGCCACGTACTTTCGACTTTCAAAACTCGATTCTTAACTTGTGGACTTGAATTCTCGACTAATTTAGTAACAAAAAGATGAGGGTATGACTCGCTACTCGTTTTCAAACCACTGTTTATTATAAAACATTTCTCAAATCTAGAATTAAAATCACTAGTGTCTTCGTCTTGTTTCTGTTTACAGGCTGAGATTGCATCCCAGTCTTCCTTTTTAGTGGCTAATAATCTAGGCAAAACTTGTATTAACAGTTCAGGTAATTCTTTACATTTATCTCCAAGACCGGTACCTGGTACTCGTATCTTATCTTCAGCTTCTAGAGCTGTCCAATCAATCTTTTTCTCTCCCACCTCCCAATCTTTTTCCTTGAGTTTTTCATATATGCCCGCAGGCAACAGGACTTTTAGCATTTTAATAATATCTGGATACGTGTATTCTCCCATACGGAGCATGTCTTTTAATTCTCGGTGGAACCCTGCTGGATCTTTGTCGTGACAGGGAATTAATTTCTTCATTTCTAAGAGTTCCATCTTGGTAACTGGGGTGTAAACAAATACTCGTTGCATTTCACCACCCGCTGTCCTAACTGGGTGTACTTCTCGTAACGGATGCTGTCTATCTATGTAAAACGGTTTACTTTCCGGGGGTGAGACATGAACAAAATGCGGATTCAGAAACGTTCTATATTTGTGGCGCTGTTCTAGAATGACACTAATTAAATCGGTACCTAAACCTTTCCATCTATACTGGAGTAACTCGTTCAGGATATCATGTAACGGACCTGGATCAGAATGTTGACTCTCATACAATGTAATGAGGTGCTGGATCATATACATACCCACCAGTCGCTGCTCGGCTGGGGGCAGTTTCAGAAACATTTGTGCCACTATTTCGTCTGGAAAAGTGGTAGAATCAGTAATCCATCGGACTGCTGATCGGGCTAGTTCTTGTTCATGCATGGTACTTAACTCATTATAACCGATTCGTGATTTCAGAATTTGATCGGTGGCTTGAAATACTTGTTCTAGAGAGCCTTGTTCTGGCGCTGGAAGATGAAAGACTTTCTTGTGTTCCAGGCGTGACTGTCGGTCTGGAAATCTAGATTTACCTACATACGCTATTCTGGCGGTATTCTCGTCGTTTACCTCTTCACTAGAAGAGTCATTTTCTTTCTCGCTTCCTAGAGCTTCTTTGCGTTGTTCGTGTAACCTTATTATTTCTTTACGTATTTTCTTGTACATACTTTCTATACTATTGAGTGTTTTGTGCTTACCCTCGGCTATATTATCACTCCACCTTGTCAGAACTTTCATTTCGGTCGGATCTTTAGTCGGGGAATCTTGTTCCCGTATTAAACAATTGATCAGAAACTTTAATAACATAAACTGGATCTCAGATTTCCTGAGAGACATGACTTCACCAATACTTTCTGGATCTTGTCCTGTACGGATGAAACGATACATTCTGTCTAGATCCTCTTTCATATTCGGTAGGGTGACCAAATACTCGGACACCTGTCTTATACGTACGGAATATATAACCATACTATCCTCGCCTGGGACTGGATCATAACAGCATTCAGTAAGAAGTCGCCTGATTTCTGCAATGGACTTATATTTAGGCGTACGCTGTAACGCACGTTCATGTAACTCGACTGGCCCTAGACGTCTATTTGGCGGCGGGGTACCAGGAGGACCTCCTCCTGCGGCCCCTAAACTGGAATCGTCGACTGATACTCTTCGTGCTGGCAGAGTGACTGATGTGGCGGGAATTTGTACTACGGACTGGACCGGGGGTACCGTAACGGGTGCTGTAACAGGTGCCCCGGTGGCTGGAGGACCATGAATTACATTATTTACAGGAGCTGGTGGAACAGGATTTGCATATTCCGGGACTGTGTCGTCCAAATAGGACGAGAGAAAAATATCAGCTGCGGTCGGTTTGTGACGTAGCTTGGTCGGAACTAAAGGCGGCGGAAAATTACTGGATGCCTCCGGGGTTGCTTTTGGCAAGCCCTCAGCAAGAAGAGGATATATACCCTTAATGAGGGCATTTCTCTGTCTATCTGACTGTTCGGTTTTAACTCGTTCACCTATCTCGATTAGTTCCCTTTCTTGGGCTCTTTCTAAGGATTCTCTACTTAATTCTGACTTTCTGATTTCTTTTTCGGTTCTTTTATGAGATTCTTTGCGCCATAACTCGATGGCATCTTTCTGTGACTGTCTGGCTTTCTTTTTCCATAATACTTCTTCTACTCGCATGATGCACTCGGCATCCCATGTACCCGATACGGGCCATCTATACTTTTCTTCTAACTGTTTGGTGTACTCTACCCATAAATCCAGATACAATATGGCACTTATGCCATGCTTTTGATACATAAAATGACCTGGACTGTCCCTAGGCGGGACAGGAACTGCTTCTTCTAACAGACCTTTTCTAGTTTTTAACTGACGTAATTTTGAGAACAGAGGCATGACTGAACTGTAGTCTAGACACAATACAATACACAAGGAACACGATAATTACCGAAGAACACCACTCTCATACCACGACATTGAAATACATGAATGACATTTAAAATAACAGTTCGGACAAAATACTACCTGGAATACCGAAAACAGAATACATGAATTTCTCGAAAACAGAACGGACTAGAACAGAAACTAGATGCACTGCTAAAACAGTACGAAACTTACCGGTCTCATAAAGAGACACGTCAGGACCCGCATCCACCTAAGTGGACACTTCGTGTTGGATCTGTGTACCCAAACCCTCGGACCAGAGACAATGCAATTGACCCTGTCTAGATACTACCCCAGCAACGGTACTCACCGGGCAGCAAGAACGGAAGGCCTCGGACTGGACTGGACTGCTACGACGACGGACGGACGAACTTCGGACTTCTGTTACGGGTGGGCCTCCGGATACCTCGGACCTTGGACTCTCGGCTTGGGCTCTGGTCGGGACTCGCCGCGTTCCTCCACCGCCTCGTCTGGATGCTGGACCGCAACCTCCGTCTCCTCCGTGGGCCTGAGGGATACTTGAAGCAGAAATATCTGCACGTGCACGGTATGGTTCCGTCACGGCTGCAGAGGATCAGGGGGCTTGCGTGGCTTCACCGGCGCGTGGGGAAAGGGCAAGTCCCTATTCGGGCGCCATTATGTGGTAAATAAATAAATAATACCTCTATTTTTGACTAGATATACAATAACAGATAGCTCAATAAATAAGAGTCAAGATTCGAGGTAGCTGGAGTTTGCAGGTTTAATACAGCATAAAGGACAGGAACAGGACAACCTGCACAGGAATAGGATGGCAGCGCTGCACAACGGGGTAAGGGGGAAGTGGCGAAGAAGTGGGGACTTTAATAACAGTGTACAAGCATATATATACTTAAACGAAATACATGATGTTCAATACAATAGGCGTAGCAGTAGGCAGGGCCTGTAGCAGTCGCGAAAGATAAGGCTGAAAGTAGGTGTAACAAGAGGCGTGTACATAGACATGTGATGTAAACGTAACAGAATATGTCACAAATGGGGCGGAAACATGGAGGGGGCTACCTAAGGAGCCGGGACCTCTAACCTAGAGGTGCGCGCAAGCTGGCAATGACGTGTTACTAGGAGAAGCTGGGGGCTATGACTTCTGCGCTAGAAGGAGAGACTAAAGTCTGGAGAGTCAGAGCGACATGTACCTAAACACTATCTAGTATCTGATGTTTAGAGAACATGTTGATAGAATCCAAAAGTTATCAGGGTAAAGGCTAACAGACTCTAAGACTGGTGCATGCATTATTCTACATGTAGTGCGTGTTGAGGAATATTAAATGACCATTAATACAGTATTTCTCTTACATGGAGACGTAAAGGCTAGACCATGACGGAAACTATTGATGCGATTCAGTAGCTTAGGAATGCAGAGAAGGAGGGCTGGACTGATAACTAGAATCATAACATACTCTTGGCAGACTGGCAGGCAGAGCCAGGCCGAGCCGGGCACTGTGAGGCAGGAAGTAAGTGAAGGGTCAGGGATACAGGTGGGGGCTGTATCGCTCCTCGGAGAGGGTTCAGAAGACAGGAGCTGAATCTGAGTCCGGGCCCTTTTGAGGCCTAGAAACGGGGACTTTATAATGAAATAACGTGCACACTGTGAAACGTGGCAACGTAACTTTACATAGGCCTGATATTCGTTGTATTCACGAAAACTGGGAACTGGCATACTAGAGGTGGACACAACTGTAATTGCGTCTTAAATCGGTCATAAGGAATACATATGCATATTAATCATGCACATATAACATAAGATGGGGAACACGTAGGGACACAGAACATGGCAAAATTTACTTTTCCACAGCTCCATGGCAGGGTCTCCGGACTCAGATATTCTTCTTTCAGCAAATGCCTGCTTCCTTTGATTCAAAACTACAAAGAGAAGGAAACATCCACCACACACCTCTGCATAATATTGTAGGAGAGGATCACACATTGAGGGCTTCACTTACAAGAAACGGACGCTGCAGCATTGAGGCATCAGTTTCCTTGCGCGCGCACCAAATGCGACACTATGGATGCGCTATATTTACAATACAAGGCTCCATGGCGCACAGATTAACAGATGCGTCAGAAATTCTGACACATCTGTTGGCGCAAAAGTGATGCATTGCTGGAGTTGCTCCTAAAACTGATGCAACTCCAGCAATGCGTCAGAACACATAGGCAAAAACGGCCCTGTAACAAACTCGGCCCCCAGGGGCCCAAAATCGGCCCGACCGGTGCGGCGCACCGGGGGATTGCCCAGTGCCCACCTATGGCCAGTCCGGCCCTGGTTGGAGCAGGCAAAAGGATTTTAACTCAGTGAAATCATAGAGTGACGCAGTGAAATGTAAATTTCACTGCGCCCGCTCTACACCGCTTTTTGCGTGGAAACACCTACCCTGCATACTTTATACCTGACGCAGGTATAATGTACCGCAGTGCTCTACAAACTGATACACTGGACGCAACGTCAGTTTGTAGATATGGCACATTGTGGTGCACTGATTGCGCCGCCGCTGCATCAAAAAAAGTGATGGAGCGGGGGCACAAGGGGCTTGTAAATGATGCCCTGAGTCTGTCAACTTTATAAAAGTGTAATTCCTATTTCACTCAGGCTGAAGCGTTTACATTAGGAAAGTAAGAACATGTATTTCTCAGACAGGGATCATTCTACATTATTAATGGATCCATAGCACATGGGTTACATTTTTTAATTCATAAAGTCTATTTCAGTCCAATTAAGACAACAGACACTAAAGGGTTAAAAGGTCACAGCATGGCACTAATAAGAAAAAATCCCAAAACAATTAAAAAGGAGTTATGTTATGTTACAAGTTTTTATATAGCGCTCAGCTACCCCAGCCAAGGGGCGTCCCGGCGCTGTCAAATAGCAAGGAGGGCAGCTGCCTCTACAAAGCACGGCAGGCCCTAACATGACAAGCCCTAGGATTTAGTCTGAGGGAAAAAGGTAAGTCTTAATGGCTTTCCTGAAAGTCAAGAGATCATTTAAGCCAAGCAGCTGGGACGGCAAGGCATTCCATAATTTAGCAGCCAGATAGCGGAAGGAGTGACCGCCCATCCGAGAGCGTTTCACCCCAGGGACCGCAACCAGGTGCTGGCCTTCCGACTGCAAAGATCGTCGTAAGTAACGAACAAAGCATAGGTGGAGTCACAAGTTTTAGGATCTTGAATGAGAGACAGAGAGCCTTAAATTGAATCTGTTTAGCCACAGGCAACTAATGGAGTTTACTTAAGGTGCCCTCAACCGGATGAGAGCGAGGGAGGCCAACCAAAATTTTTGCTGCCGCATTTTGCACCCGCTGCATTCTTCCAATCTCTGCCTGGTTGGCCCCTAACAACAAGGAGCTCGCATAGTCCAAGCGAGAGAGAATAGTCGATTGCACTATGAGCTGGCGGGTAGGAGGATCAACATTTTTTAAAATAAGTTTGAGATTCCGTAGGATCCCAAAACATGTGCCTGCCGTTTTCTTGGTGTGGGTGCTAAGAATGAGAGAGGAATCTATCCAGACCCCAAGGATTTTCACTTCTGATTTTGAGTTGGGAAAGTTCCCCAAAGTATTGGGCCACCATTTTTCGCACCACGCAGAAGCGTTTTTTCCCACTAATAAAACCTCAGTCTTACTCGCATTAAACTGCAGATAATTAGAGGTCATCCAATTAACCACTGCCATTAGGCCACTCTTAAACCTGGTGGCACTCAAAACGGAATCCTCTGTCAGTGCCACCACTAGCTGCGTATCGTCAGCATATGAGACCATTGAGAGATCCCATAGCTTAGCAACCGCAGCCAAAGGCTGTACGTAAAGATTGAATAACGTAGGGCTGAGTGCCGAGCCCTGTGGGACTCCCTGCTCAATGGGTCGTTCTGTGGAAAGGAACAGGGGAGTGGAAACCCGAAAGGATATTCCTGTTAGAAAGGCTCTGAACCACTCCAGAGCGAGTCCCCCGACACCGGCTTCTTCCAGGCGATGTAACAAAACTGCATGCAAGACCGTGGCGAAGGCAACACTCAGATCCAACAGGATCAGTGCCGCCGTTTGACCAGAGTCCAGGATGGTCCGCAGATGTTCCGTCATACTCAAAAGTGCCGTCTCAGTGCTGTGACCGGGTCGGAAGCCATGCCGCTAGGCATCCAGAGTATTGTTAGAGCAGAGAAAGCTGATAAGAATACTATTGACGTGGGATTCTGCCACCTTGGCTGGCCAAGGGAGCAGGGAAATAGGCCTGAAATTCTCAGGTTTGGTGGAATCCAACATAGGTTTTTTAATAATGGGGGATACCCATGCCTGTTTCCATCTTGCCGGTATCACGGCTGATTCAAAGGAGGAGTTAATTATCTGGCGAAGAGGGTTAAGCACAAGCGCCGGTGTCTCCCTATATTGGGCAGGTTTTAAGGGGTCAGCAAGGGAGCCATACTTGATTTTCCCACATAGTCTAATGAATTCATCATGGGAGATTTCAGGAATCACCGTGAGTTTGGTAGTTGACTCAGCACTAACAGGGGTGGGTAAAGGTGTAGGCAAAAAGGATCTATAAATTGCACGCACTGTTTCGACAAAGATGGAAGCTAATTCTTCGCAGTGTGTTTCAGAGACAATTACCAGTGTCGAGGCTTTTTTGGCGAGTCTAAACTATGTTAATTTATTTTCAGCCTAGCTGTAAGCCATCAAAAAGTCCAACACCATATCCAATATGATGCAATTCCACAATATTCAATTTTCAAGAGTCTTGAAATTACGTTTCATAATCCAACTTCTGTTCATCTTTCAGAACAACACTTTTTACTAATCAGCCCAGTCAATGCGTTTCGCCCCTGAGGACTACATCAGGGTTCTGCATCCCAGTACCACATATTTCGAATGGTGTTTAGTTTACCGTCTGGTTCAGTGTCTTCCTGGGGAATCAGTCTCTTTCCCTGGGTAGTATAGTGCCTCCCTGATTTATCTCATCCGTGTGTCGAGGTAGAATGTCATGAAAAAGCACCTCGATTTTGGTTGCTCGATAGTTGTTGCTTATAAGAATGTAAGGTCACGAAAAGTAGGGCGTACAAGTTTAAAAGATATACAGTAAATCGCACTAATGCGACGCTAGGGCCCACACTGCTGGTGTTTATTTTTGGTGTCTAATAAGAGATAATGCCTAGTCAGGAAGGGTGCAGATGGTGTAAGCTCCAGAGCAGAGTGAGAGGGCATCAGGGTTACATGCTCACTCTATGACGGGCTGTGTCTGTGACCCTTGGCCAATCACAATCACTGGTGCATTCCTACTAAGGAAAGACACCTTTCCCCTTTAGGGAGTGTCTGCTGTCCTTGGCAGAGCCAGACAGGCCTTTTATTCCATCAGGCATTTCCCCAGTAGGCTACAAAACACAGTACACATGGAAAGAGGAAAAATTCAAGAGAAATACAAATATTTCTGCTCTTTATGCTGACTTTGTGAAGGTGTACGATTTTGGCGCTGCCCCAGGTTCATGTGATTAAGTAAATCTGGGGCAGCACCAAAATCCATGGGTGTTGCATGGGAAAACCCAGCATCAACACCCATGGAATGATTCCTACCGCAGAGTACGGCAACACAGTTACTTGCGCTTCTTTGTCTTACTCTATATCTATGAGGCCATGCGACGCCCCACAAAGTGACTTTGTGTTGCCTCATAGATGTGATTGAGGCGCCTGAGCCATTGGAGCATCAAAAAAAGTGACGACCCGGCAGTGCAGGCACCATTTATTGTCCGAAATATACGGTTGCTGTCCACGTGTCTTAATTAAGCAGCTTTCGGTACTTTCCACTGTAATGCAATGTATTAGCCCTAGTACTTTTCCATAGAAATAATTGCAATATTACAGCACGTACCAGACATATTTCTAAATGTGACATGCTGAAATTACTTGTGGCTCAGCTAGCATCCTTCGCTGTTCTGGTATCTCTCTTAGCCAAGCCTTGCGTTTGTGGTAAATAAATAAATTATTACCGGATCTATTTTTGACTATAATCAATAAACAGGTAGCTCAATAAATAAGAGTCAAGATTCGAGGTAGTTGGAGTTTGACAGGCTTTAATCAAGCATAAAGGACAGGAACAGGACAGCCTGTACAAGAGTAGGATGGCAGGGCCCGACAGCTGTCGGGCAGGATCTGGGAATTGGCTAGCAAACTTTAATATCCGGGCACAATATATATAGTTAAACAAAATACATTACATTCAATACAGTAGGCGTAGCAGTAGGCGGGGTTTGTAGCAGTCGCGAAAGATAAGGGCAAAACTGATGCAACAAGAAGGCGTGTACAGGGCGTATACATAGACATGTGATACAAACGTAACAGAATATGTCATAAACGGGGCGGAAACATGGAGGGGGCTGTCTGAGCAGCTGGGACCTCTAACCTAGTGGTGCGCGCAAACTGGCAATGATGTGTTACTAGGGAGAACTGGGGGCTATGACTTCTGCGCTAGAAGAGGAGACTAAAGTCTGGAGTGTCAGAGCGACATGTACCCAGGCATATCTAGTATCTGGTGTTTAGAGTACATGTTGATAGAATCCAAAAGTTATCAGAGTAAAGGCTAACAGACATTAAGACTGGTGCATGCATAATTCTACTTGTAGTGCGTGTGCGAGGAATATTCTATGAATATTAATACAGTATTTCTCTTACATGGAGACATAAAGGCTAGACCATGACGGAAACTATTGATGCGATTCAGTAGCTTAGGAATGCAGAGAAGGAGGGCTGGACTGATAACTAGAAACATAACATACTCTTGGCAGACTGGGAGGCAGAGCCAGGCCGAGCCGGGCACTGCGAGGCATGAAAGTAAGCTAAGGGTCAGGGATACAGGTGGGGGCTGTATCGCTCCTTGGAGAGGGTTCAGGAAACAGGAGCTGAATCTGAGTCCGGGCCCTTTTGAGGCCTAGAAACGGGGATAATTCAATGAATTAACGTGCACACTGTAAAACGTGGCAACGTAGCTTTACATAGGCCTAATATTCGTTGTATTCACGAGGACTGGAAACTGACATACTAGAGATGGACACAACTGTAATTGCGTCTTTAATTGATCAGAAGGGAATACATGCATATCGATCATGCACATATGACATAACATGGGGAACACGTAGGCACATACAACATGGCAAAATTTACTTTTCCACATTCCCTCCTTGTGCCCTACGTTTCCATCAGGAAACATCTATATTCATGATACCATCTATCATTTCATATAGCATCATTTGCTCGTCTCGAATTGTCTTGGAACGGGACTTAGGACTAGGAATACAAGAGGTAGCGCACATGCCGCAAATCGCAGGGCCACATTGTATACAGAGGCAGCAACTGAATATGATCATTACTGCAATACCTAGGAATGATAATACTTTCCATCCCCAAGCAGATATAATACTCCAGAGCCAACCGGACCATGTCCAGGTGCCTGGATTCTGGTGTAACTGATGGGCAATTTTATGAAGTCTGGTTATAGCTGAATAAACAGACGGCGCGTTATTAGGAATGAAAATGCAGCAACTAGATCCGATGACTCTACATGCTCCTCCTCTATTGGCCAGTATGACGTCAAGAACGAGACGATTTTGGAGCACGACAAATCTCATAGCAGATTGCTCTTCGGTTAAGTTACCTAGAGCAGAAGTAGTCTCATTCACTACTGCTTCAAGGGTTCTGGTTAACCTACGGATTAACTTACTATTCTGGATAGGTCCTATAAAGAAGAAGAAACCTTTATTGAAGTCTGTGTACTGTTCTAGAGCAGTTTCAGTTTGATCGACAATTGGGGACTCAATCTCCCTTCTATGTCTGACGTGAACTAGATGTGTGTTTCTGTGATAATCAGATGGGGCTAGAAAAACTGGTGGCAGTAGGAAGGCAATGTAACATGTTCCATCCCAATCGAGGGGCAGACGAACATATGCGGTCTGACCACAAACAAAATAAGAATGACGTGAAGCTTTGAGAATAGATTTCCCACTGTCACTATACTCGACAGTAGTAGTACAATCACTATGTCCTACATGCGCGGAACCATTCTTTCTGACACATAATTCGCCTTTGACTGGTAGTACTGAAATAGCAGGTAAGTCTGGAGTAGTATCGGACTGAACATTCAGGACCATAAAATTCGAAGAATCATTACCTAAATTATAAACTTCATTTTCTAGATCTAACCCTGTTCTATGGGAGAGACCTTGCTTGTCTGGAAAACATGTTCTATTCAGAAGGGACATATCATTTGAAGATGACGTTAACGTGGACCATGCTCCACACGAACCATTATGTGAAAACAGATAAGGAAAGAGTGGCAGAACTCCCTTCGGCGTCTGGTAAGGGGGGAGTCGACCACACACCCAACAATTAGTGGCATTGCTGGTCTGGTGTGAATAGTGTAACATTCTTATAAATGTATTATTTCTCATGGCAAGACGATAGGATAACTCGTGAGGAGGCAGATCACTAAATGTGTGCTCTACTGTAGCATTAGAAAACTTATTTACATGAGAAACTGGAAAACATAAATGTAATGCATAACTTGTGCAGGTAACCATCAAACTTAGAAACAATATAAAACTTAGAAAAACGATACATCTTATAGAGTTTTGACTAACTCTCTCACTATGGGGGTCTATCTCATACATGTCAGATACCTGTCTAACCGTTTCACCCGAGAGGGACTTAGACAATTAAACTGGCTGACTTATTTTACTAGACCGGAGCTTTAACTTATACTCCTGTTGCGGAGTTTTCTCTAACAGAGGAACTTTCAGTTCAGGATTCAGATCAAAGTCTGGTTTCAGGCAGTCTTTAGAAATGGAACAGTTCTTTGAGAATGTTTTTTCTCGAACTCCATGGAACTTCTTTACATGGGACAGATGGACCCACCTCTTGCGGCCTTCCAACTTCACGGCCGTGCGGGTGGTCAGGAGGACAAGTCGCGGCTCTTTCCAACGAGGCTCCAGCGGACTTGAACGATCAAAGTTCCTTACGAGGACGAGGTCGCCTGGAATGACCTCATGCGGTTTCACTTCGGTATTGTCTGGAAATGCAGCGGCAACCTGGGAACGACAAGAGTGTAGGGCAGACATCAAGGAAGCTAGGTAATCTGTCAACATATTACTGGAAACATCTGTAATACTGCGGGGTCTAGGTGTACCCCACATGTTTGGGGGGCGGCCGAATATGACCTCATAAGGGGACAGACCTGATCTGGAATGTGCAACCATCCTCATGAAGAATAGAGCAACTGGCAGGGCAACTAGCCAGTCTACACCTTTCTCTTTACATGTCTTGGCAATACGGATTTTCAGGGTCTGATTATGTCTCTCTACGAGACCGGCTGCTTCAGGATGGCGCACACAATGGAACTTCCACTGGTACCCTAACAAAAGGGAAACATGTTTCATTAACTCAGATGAGAATGGCTGGCCGTTATCAGAATACACGACCCTAGGGAGTCCATAACGGGGAAAGAATTCACGAACCAACTGCTTGGCAGTGGTCGCTGCTGTATAATCTGGAACTGGATATGCTTCTGTCCACCTGGACAAAGCGCATACAACTACAAGAACATACTTGAAACCTCGACATCGCTCCATCTGAATATAATCCATCTGGAGGACTTCAAAAGGGTGGTCAGGGGGTTGGAATCCACCTTGTTCCACCGGGACACTTTTACCTGGATTGAATTGGCAACATATCATACAAGTACGGACTTTCTGCTTGGCTGCAGCTCGTAAATGCTTGTTGAACCAAAGGTTCTGTATACTATCTAACGTGGCTTTTTCTCCTAGATGTGCTGGACTATGTGCGGTATTGATAATGACTTGAACCATAGAGTCGGGGAGAAACCATGTGGCTTTTCCCTTCGTCACCCATCCCTGATCTGTCTGGACCCCTCCTTGTTCGGACCATTTCTTGATTTCTTCGGGAGTAGCATGTAACTGTATGTCTATGACATCTTGTGTAGGGTCCTTAACTGTCATACATGTAGTCTGTTCTGGAGTGAATGTCTGTGTCTTGTTAACTGGAATGTCTGGTGTCTGAGCTGTAAACTTGGCTGTTCGATCTGCGAGATCGTTTCCTTGGGAAATGATATCAGTAACTTTCGTATGTGCCTTGCACTTCATGATAGCGATAGCTGTCGGTAAATGTATTGCATCTAACAGAGCTTGAATGAGGAGACCATGCTGAATCTTGGTTCCATGAGAAGTCATGAAACCTCTCTCCTGCCAGAGTACTCCGAAGTCGTGTACAACTCCGAATGCATAACGTGAATCTGTATATATGTTTACTTTCAGGTTCTTAGCACGTATGCAGGCTTGGGTCAGAGCAACTAGCTCTGCTGCTTGAGCAGACAGGGTGTCAATACGGTGCGTTTCAATAACTTCAGTGTCAGTAGTCACTGCATACGCGGCTACTAGTTCTCCTGTACTTGTTCTCATACATGAACCGTCCACATAAAGTGTCAGGTCGGGATCAGGTAATGCAATGTCTGTCAGGTCTTGTCTTGGCTTACTCATAGTGTTAATAACTTCCACACAGTCATGTGTGGCAGGATTTGAAGTAACTGACGGTAACAGTGTAGCAGGATTTAGAATGTTGCAGCGTCTGATTTCTATGTGTGGCTGGAACAGTGTCAGTTCATAACCTGTTAAACGTGCAATGGTCAAGTGCTGAGTCTGTGTTCGGTTTAAAAGAACTTCCACGGAGTGTGGAACTTGTACTGTCAGGGAGTGTCCTAACACTATGGAATCACTTTGTCTGATTGCTAGAGCTGTGGCTGCAACTGACTTGAGGCACGCAGGCAAAGCCTGGGCTACTGGATCTAATGTGCTCGAAAAATAAGCACAAGGCTTGTACTGTCCTGCTTGATCTTGTGTGAGAACAGATAATGCAGTACCATCACGTCCTGTGACAAAAAGTGTAAAAGGCTTACTGTAGTTCGGTGTAGCTAGAACAGGTGCTTGGCATAAGGCTTTCTTTAATTCATTAAAACTAAGTGTATGTTCAGATGTCCAAGGGAGGACAGTCGATACGGCTGCCTCCTGTGTCGTTAACTGTATCAGTGGCTTTGCTAGAAATGCATACTGAGGAATCCATTGTCTGCAGTAAGAAGTGAGGCCAATAAAAGCTCGTACCTCCTTCTGTGTCTTGGGCGGTGGAAGACTCGCTATCAACTGGATACGGTCTGGTGTCAACTGCCTACCCCACTTGGACAGTAAGTGGCCTAAGTAGATCACTTGCTGGATACAGAATTGTAGCTTCGAAGGGGACACCTTGTGCCCCATCTCGGCTAGGAAATACAGAACTGTAAGTGACGCTCGCTCGCAGTCACGCTCAGAACGGGCTGTGATCAGTAGATCATCGACATACTGGAGCAGGGCAGTGTCAGTTGGCATGTGAATATTGTCTAGTTGTCTTTTAAGTGCTTGACTGTAAATACTAGGACTTTCTGTGAAACCTTGAGGAGCTCGTGTGAATTTATAGCTCCTTCCATTTAAACAAAAACCAAAAAGGTACTGGCTGTCTGGATGAATGGGAACACTGAAAAATGCATTCTTGAGGTCTATAACAGTGAAAAATGTAGCTTCAGAATCAATAGCTGTCAATAGGGATGAGATATCTGGGACTACTGGGTACTGGGGTATGATACATTTATTAAGTTCTCGAAGGTCAATCACTAATCGATATACTGGAGGTGCATTTGGATCAGTACGTTTCATGACTGGAATGATAGGAGAATTACATACATTGGAGTCAGTTTCTACAACCACTCCTTGAGCAATGAGCTCGTCAATAATTTTGGATAAGGCTGCTACAGCCTCAGGTGGCAATCTGTACTGTCTGATTCGTGGCAAGACTATACCTTGCTTGAGGGTCACACGATGGGGTGTGATTTGCATAAAACCTACATCAGTTGGACCTTGCGCCCATAAATGCTGTGGAACATTTAGTAATCTTGGATCAAAATCACGTAATACATAGTGACCTTTAAAGTCACGCAAAAACAATCGGATTCCTTCTGGGGAGCAGCAAATTACTGCACCTAATTCTTTCAATGTTTTAATGCCTAACAAATTTTCTGGACATGACTTCGTAAGTAACAAATCAGTAGTTCGGGACAATGGACCAACTCCTAGAGAAACTGGTTTTGAAATCTCGTTAACAATAGGCTTTCCTGAAAAACCAAGGGAAACATTTCTAGAGCCTGAGAGCGGAGCCCCTGGAACCTCGTCATGACTGATAGTAGTCCTACTTGCCCCTGTATCAATCAACAACTTTCTGTCTTTCCCTAATACTTGACTGTGTACATAGGGACCGGACTCAGATTGTTGTCCCTCATACAGTGTAATGAGGTGCTGGATCATATACATACCCACCAGTCGCTGCTCGGCTGGGGGTAGTTTCAGAAACATTTGTGCCACTATTTCATCTGGAAAAGTGGTAGAATCAGTAATCCATCGGACTGCTGATCGGGCTAGTTCTTGTTCATGTATGGTACTAAGTTCACTATAACCGATTCGTGATTTCAGAATGTGATCGGTAGCTTGAAATACTTGCTCAAGAGAACCTTGTTCTGGTGCTGGAAGAGGAAAAACTTTCTTGTGTTCTAGACGTGAATGTCGGTCTGGAAGTCTAGATTTACCTACATACGCTATTCTGGCGGTATTCTCGTCTTCTACCTCTTCGGTAGGAGAGTCGTCTTCTTTCTCGGACACTTGTGCTGTTTTACGTTGCTGGTGCAACCTTATTATTTCCTTACGAATTTTCTTGTACATACTCTCTATACTACTGAGTGTCTTGTGTCTTCCCTCGGCTATATGATAACTCCACTTTGTCAGAACTCTCATTTCGATCGGATCTTTAGTCGGATAATCTTGTTCCCTTATTAAACAATTGATTAGAAACTTTAATAGCATGAGCTGAATCTCAGCTTTCCTTTGAGACATGATTTCGCCAATACTTTCTGGATCATCCCCTGTACGGATGAAACGATATATTCTGTCTAGATCTTCTTTCATATTCGGTAGGGTGTCCAAATACTCGGTCACCCGTCTTACGCGCAATGAATATATAACCATATTATCATCGCCTGGGACTGGATCATAACGGCATTCGGTAAGAGCTCGCTTGATATCTGCAACGGACTGATGTTTGGGCGTACGCTGTAACGCATGTTCATGTAACTCGACTAACGTTACACGTTTGTGTGGCGGCGGGGTACCAGGAGGACCTCCCCCCGCGGCCCCTAAACTGGAATCGTCGACTGATACTCTTCGTGCTGGCAGAGTGACCGATGTAGCGGGAACTTGTACTATGGGCTGGACCGGGGGTACCGTAACAGGTGCTGTAACAGGTGCCCCGGTGGCTGGAGGAACAGGAATTACATTATTTACAGGAGCAGGCGGAACAGGATTCGCATATTCCGGGACTGTGTCGTCCAAATAGGACGAGAGAAAAATATCAGCTGCGGTCGGTTTGTGACGTAGCTTAATCGGAACTAATGGCGGCGGAAAATTACATGGTGCTTCCGGGGTTGCTTTTGGCAAGCCCTCGGCAAGAAGAGGATACATACCCTTAATGAGGGCATTTCTCTGTCTGTCTGACTGTTCGGCTTTTACTCGTTCACCTATTTCAATTAATTCCCTTTCTTGGGCTCTTTCTGAGGATTCCCTACTTAATTCAGACTTTCTGATTTCTTTTTCGGTTCTTTTATGAGATTCTTTGCGCCATAACTCGATGGCATCTTTCTGGGACTGTCTGGCTTTCTTTTTCCATAATGCTTCTTCTACTCGCATGATGCACTCGGCATCCCACGTACCTGATACGGGCCATCTATACTTTTCTTCTAATTCTTTGGTGTACTCCACCCATAAATCTAGATACAATATGGCACTTATGCCATGCTTATGATACATAAAATGACCTGGACTGTCCCTAGGCGGGACAGGAACTGCTTCCTCGAGCAGACCTTTTCTAGTTTTTAACTGACGTAATTTCGTGAACAGAGGCATAACTTAGACTGGAGTCTAGACACAATACAATACACGATAAACACAATAATGACTTTAAGAAAACAAATCACTCATACCACGACATTGAAAACACATGTAATAACATTTAACATAACAGTTCGGACAGAATATTACCTAAAATACTGAGAACAGAACACATGAATTTCTCGAGAACAGAACTTACTAGAACAGAAACTTTACTAGAATGACTAGATGCACTGCTAAAACAGTACGAAACTTACCGGTCCCATAAAGAGACACGTCAGGACCCGCGCCCACCTAAGTGAACACTTCGTGTTGGATTTGCGTACCCAAACCCACGGACCAGAGACAAATTAATTGACCCTGTCTAGATACTACCCCAGCAACGGTACTCACCGGGCAGCAAGAACGGAAGGCCTCGGACTGGACTGGACTGCTACGACGACGGACGGACGAACTTCGGATTTCAGTTACAGGTGGGCCTCCGGATACCTCGGACCTTGGACTCTCGGCTTGGGCTCTGGTCGGGACTCGCCGCGTTCCTCCACCGCCTCGTCTGGACGCTGGACCGCAACCTCCGTCTCCTCCGTGGGCCTGAGGGATACTTGAAGCAGAAATATCTGCACGTGCACGGTATGGTTCCGTCACGGCTGCAGAGGATCAGGGGGCCTGCGTGGCTTCTCCGGCGCGTGGGGAAAGGGCAAGTCCCTATTCGGGCGCCATTATGTGGTAAATAAATAAATTATTACCGGATCTATTTTTGACTATAATCAATAAACAGGTAGCTCAATAAATAAGAGTCAAGATTCGAGGTAGTTGGAGTTTGACAGGCTTTAATCAAGCATAAAGGACAGGAACAGGACAGCCTGTACAAGAGTAGGATGGCAGGGCCCGACAGCTGTCGGGCAGGATCTGGGAATTGGCTAGCAAACTTTAATATCCGGGCACAATATATATAGTTAAACAAAATACATTACATTCAATACAGTAGGCTTAGCAGTAGGCGGGGTTTGTAGCAGTCGCGAAAGATAAGGGCAAAACTGATGCAACAAGAAGGCGTGTACAGGGCGTATACATAGACATGTGATACAAACGTAACAGAATATGTCATAAACGGGGCGGAAACATGGAGGAGGCTGTCTGAGCAGCTGGGACCTCTAACCTAGTGGTGCGCGCAAACTGGCAATGACGTGTTACTAGGGAGAACTGGGGGCTATGACTTCTGCGCTAGAAGAGGAGACTAAAGTCTGGAGTGTCAGAGCGACATGTACCCAGGCATATCTAGTATCTGGTGTTTAGAGTACATGTTGATAGAATCCAAAAGTTATCAGAGTAAAGGCTAACAGACATTAAGACTGGTGCATGCATAATTCTACTTGTAGTGCGTGTGCGAGGAATATTCTATGAATATTAATACAGTATTTCTCTTACATGGAGACATAAAGGCTAGACCATGACGGAAACTATTGATGCGATTCAGTAGCTTAGGAATGCAGAGAAGGAGGGCTGGACTGATAACTAGAAACATAACATACTCTTGGCAGACTGGGAGGCAGAGCCAGGCCGAGCCGGGCACTGCGAGGCATGAAAGTAAGCTAAGGGTCAGGGATACAGGTGGGGGCTGTATCGCTCCTTGGAGAGGGTTCAGGAAACAGGAGCTGAATCTGAGTCCGGGCCCTTTTGAGGCCTAGAAACGGGGATAATTCAATGAATTAACGTGCACACTGTAAAACGTGGCAACGTAGCTTTACATAGGCCTAATATTCGTTGTATTCACGAGGACTGGAAACTGACATACTAGAGATGGACACAACTGTAATTGCGTCTTTAATTGATCAGAAGGGAATACATGCATATCGATCATGCACATATGACATAACATGGGGAACACGTAGGCACATACAACATGGCAAAATTTACTTTTCCACACGTTACAAAAGAATCTTTACTTTCAGTAGCTTCAGTAACTTTTAATTAATTTGTTTGTGTCAACATTCTACAGGCCTTTAAGGTAGATATTTTGTATCACATTATAAAGGCAGCTTCTACTCTACAAACTAGAGAGGAACAAGCATTTGTAATGCACTAGGTCTCGCAATTGCGAGATTTTGAGCTATTGGCATTGTAAATAACAATGCCTTTTATTTATATGTTTAAAAAACCTGCAATAATAAAAGGCATTGTCATTTACAATACCAATAGGTCAAAATGTATAAAATACGAGACCTATTGCATTGCAAATGCTTGTTGTTTACAAACGCCCCATGCTGCTCTTTCATGTTAATAGAGGCCACGCCCCTTTCTTTAGACGAGCCGTGTCTAAAGAAACATCAGCGGCTGCTATTAAAATGAAAGCGCTGTAAGGGGTGCTTATTTTTGTAAAAGCGTCCCGTGAAAGCACGCATGACGCGCTGAATGTTGAAGGAAAGCATGTAGTGCCCGCAGTAGGAGAAACTCATTAAAGAAAATAGTGCTTACAGCAGCCACGACCACTGCAGGTGAGAGCGCTGGGGCGGTGGGGCCAGGTGAGGGGGGATATTGAGAGACTCTCGAAATTCCATCTCACGCGGCCCCACCGCTGTTACCTGCAGTGGTGACGGCTGGCTTGCAGACTAAAAAAAGACCTACTGTGTAACAACCGAACTAAAAGGGCAAGTCCTAATGGGAGCTTACAAATGAGGACAAGGCAGTATTAAGGAGGGACTAACAAGCCTATTAAGGAATCAGGAGCCAGCATTTATGAAGGACAATGGTACAGGCCAATGACAAATATGGGCGGAGAGTGGCCGGGACTCCAAGTACAAATTCCAGAACAGCATGCATCGTAGACCAGCGCATTCGCTGCCCAGGCTCGACCTAAAAATATCAGTGACCAATGAACCAAGAAAAATAGAAAGTACAATGCGTGGGTCAGAGCTTCTTCTCAGGGACCTTGCAGGAGGGCAGCCCCAGGTTTCCCAGACATGCATGTGCATGAGCGCCTCCCCTGGACAGTAGGGTGACCAACCGTCTGTAAATTTCATGGACTGTCCAGAATTTGGATCTCACATCCCTAGTCTGTGACAATCCCTTTTATGGATGGCTTTTGTCTGTAATTTTGGGCATTGGGCAATAGCACTGTTCCCCTGCATGATGCCTCAGCTCCCTGATGGGGCCGCCTCGCAAACTTGACTCATGACTTCTACTTTTTCAGATTGCCTATGTTCAGGGGCATAGTGAACCCTACCCCCACCCAACCCCTTGCTTTAGGAACTACAGCAAGGGTGAAATTCTTGATGGGCCTCTTCTATCTGCAACTCTGCAGTCAAGGGCTCAGTTTATAATTCATATGAAAAGGTGGGCGAGTGAGTAATTGAAGGGCTGGGTGGATGGCTGAATGGATTAGGGAAAGTGTGAATGGATGAATGAAAGGGTGAATGGATGGATAATGAGAGAATGGATGGATGGATGAGTGAGTGGAAGGATGGATGAGAGAAAAGGTAAATGGATGTATGGGTGGAAGGGTAGAAGGATGGGTAAATGGGTGGATGGATGAGTGAAAGGATGGATGGATAAGTGAAAGGATGGCTGATGGGCGAGTGAATGGGTGGATGGATGCGTGAATTGATAGATGGATTGATAAGTGACAGTGTGAATGGATGGACAGATGAGTGGAAGGGGTCCCAACAACAAGCAGCACTTACCGGCGGAAGCTCCGGCCGTGAGGGAAACGGCAACGGCGGGGCAGTGCAGCAGTGTTTTCCAGTGCCGTGAGGGGAACGGCTGTAATTAACCACAAATCCCAGGTGCCCCAGTAGCAGCACATCGGCGCACCGGTGACGCTACAGCCAGCGCCCGGAGGCGCTATTTAACATCAGAGCGCCGAGTGCTCTGGGGGTCCCAACAACAAGCAGCACTTACCGGTGGAAGCTCCGGCCGTGTGGGAAACGGCGACGGCGGGGCAGTGCAGCAGTGTTTTCCAGTGCCGTGAGGGGAACGGCTGTAATTAACCACAAATCCCAGGTGCCCCAGTAGCAGCACACCAGCGCACCGGTGACGCTACAGCCAGCGCCCGGGCAAAGGGCGGGCCGTCTGTGGCCGTCCGGGGCCGGGAGAGGCCGGGCAGGGCCATGTCCCTTGGCAGTACAATCATCATTGCAGACAGTACAGTAGGACTAAATGGCAATGGAACAGATCTGATCCTCAAATATTGACCTTATATTTTTTATTGTCCCCTATTACTATTTTGTATTTGTATTGGTTGTTTCTACATCCCTGAAGGCTATATCCCAAACCTTATTAACCCCTTTAAAGCGTTGTAAATAGACCTCCCCAGTGCTGCGCTGTCCATTGGAACTAGTGCTGAATGGACGTCCAACGGTCGTGCGCAGCACTGGGGAGGTAGTGGCCGTGACGACCGTTGGCCGACGGCAGCAATTAAGGGGTTAAGAATGGGTAAAAAAACTCCTGCTTTATCGTGGTCGCAAACTAGGCTGAAAACTATCACCACCCCTGTCCCAAGTTTGACTGCGTTTGACAAAATGCTACAATAAACTATAGTGGTTGTGGCTACAGTCATAGAGAACACCGAGAGACGCCTCTCACTCCCTCCAAGCATTCTCCCATTTACCCAATTAGTAAATACATCTATGGCCCTGGCTAACTTCTCTGAATCTTTACTCATGGACTCTTATGCAGGACTTCCTGGAGCCGTGAATAATGGGAATAGTTCAAAATAAGACCTGGCATTGATAGAACATTCCCTTATGGGTAGCAGGCTTTCATCTACCCCTACTCTGCAGTTGCCCCCGTCAGATAAAGATTCTTTATCACATGAAACTGGTGACTTGGTAGTACTGGAGGGTTCAGACATCTACCCACGTAGTGAATTAGTAACTATGGATGGGGTAAACATCGATAGCCCACCAGCACGAACCAGGGGGCAGAAAGCAAAGAGTAAAATGAAACATGTTATCAATGAACAACTTACAAATAAACAAAGGGGTAAAAGTAGCCGCACATATCGGAAGGTGACACAAAATCCTGCTGGGCAAAGAGGTGATAAGGGTGTGAATCAGCTTAATGCTATAGATGCCCAATCCCTTGAGGATAACACAGAGGTGGGGATGCCAGATTCTGGGTTCGTATGGAGACTCTGCTTTCTACTTTATTAGGGCCTATCTGTCTAAAGATGTTAAATATTGAAACCAGGATGGCCTCTATGGAAGAACAAATAGTAAAAATAGCAGAACGCAGTGAGATTTCTGGCGTCAAGCAATGTTTGCTACCACGAGCATCCACTTCAAACGGGGCATTGCCAAAGATCATCCCAAATAATAAAAACAAAGATGGGGGAAGGAAATAGAAAGATCAGAACTTATATATAAGGGGATCACTAATGCCATAAATACCAACAAGGGTCCATCGTCTGTTGGTAATGACTCAAACAATAAGAATAACGCACCGAGCAATAGTAAGGGAGTTACACAGGGGATACAACATACCCCACTTAAGGAGACAAGGGCAACCGCCCAAGGCGGGGTTGGGTCTACAGGGAAAACTGACATGGAAGAGAGGAAGGGCTCCTGCCCTTCAGGAATTTCAAAGCGCAGTGACATACCCCGGGTAGTGAATTTACCCCCAGAATGTAGTACCTACGTCACTGTCCTTTGTAATGTACCTAAATTGCAGGAAGGTCAAACGGAAACGCAAGAAACACTTAGGAACAAAACCCTTTATTGGATGACTAACAATTGTAATTATCCCATATCTAGTGCTGAACACATATTACTTACTCAAAGAGTGGGATGGATAGGCCCAGCTCCTAATACTTTTGACGGGGACTGTGTGATAATAAGTTTCAGGTCACCAAACTGGGCGCATGCAACTTTAATTAACGCCCCCCCCACCATCATGTACAGAGTATAATATGACACTACTACCTTTGGGGTATTTCTATAAACATTTATGGGCCAATCACCTAGAACCTGAACGTAGAATGCTGGGCCCCAACCTTAACATTAACTACTTACCTTTTCCACGAATAGCTCATCCAATGCGACTCCTCATCCCGCTGCTTAACAGATTTGAATGTTTGACAATGATGGAGGAAAATGACTGACATAAAGTCTCGGAAAGGGTACCCCAGGTCACAAGACGGGCCAGTTGACAGTAGATGGTACCCCTGAAATGGGTTGGGCTGAAAGAAATAGCCTAATTACTAACATAGGCGATCATTTGGGGAGTAGGGACGACGGAACCCATGAAGATAGCGTGACTTGTAATCCAGGTACAGTAACTACTGCAGAGCGTTTGGTAAATGGGGACGAGCAGTTAAACGAATGTCTAATTTTAGATCTAAATGTAGAGTCTATTGGGGGCCCGGTTGGTTTAGGACAAGAAGGGTACACATTAACAACCTGGAACATCGCAGGCCTGAAGAGAAAGTTGGATACCACATTTTGGCAGGATTTCATCAGAGATGGTAGTGACTTCATCTGCTTACAAGAGACACGGAGTACTGAAGAGGTTGTAGTGGAGGGTTATACCTCTTTCTGCTTAAGTGCTGTACCCTCCCAAACAGGAAGAGCCAAAGGTGGGTTATTGCTGCTCATATCAACAAAACTAGTGGGGTGTAAAATTACAAGTTATGCATCAATTGGCAATAATAGCCAAGTCCTGAGACTAACCTTTCCGAAGGGTAAGGACTTGGTTTTAATAAATTTTTATAATAATAATTTTATTAAGGAAAGACAATCACCATTAGGCCCATTAGAAAAGGAAATAGATAGAGTATTAAATCTCTCCAGAAAACTCGTAGTTATTCTGTGAGCGGGTGATTTTAATATTCGTGTTTGCCCAGCGGCACTAACCAATTCTTGTGGATTAATGAAGTCCCATTGTACCCCCTTTACAAATGATGACAATACTTTACATTTTTCGCATTGTGATTATGGCATGGCTATAAATACATTTATGGCAAAATTCGACCTTGAGCTTTTAGATTGCTCTATGACTAAAGGCCATATCAAATGCCCAACATTTACTGGGAGGAATGGGAATAGTAACATAGACCACATTGCATTATCTGAACATAGTTTTTTTACTGATCTCTGGGTAACAGAGCAGGTGGTCAGCGACCACAATAGCATCTCTATAGCACTACTAGATTGGGGCGGGAAAAAAGTTAACAATGAGGACCGACTTGTAGATATTGTCCCTGTTAGGCCCAATGGGATGAGAATAAAGTGGGCTAGTGTGGATCCACCAAAGATTCAAGCAGAGGTGGTCACCAGATGCAGGGATGCTATTGATTGTTGCTTAAATAAGGATGTTATACCTGGAATTTTATTAACTAACTTTGCAGAAATAAATAATGTAATCAAGAGTGTATTAACAAAAATCCCTAGAGTAGACAAACAGGGTGGCACAAGGTGGTTTGACTCAAAATGCACCCAGGCTTTACAGAAACTTAAAATGGCGTTAGGGTCTAAGCCTCGTAATCAACTGTTAATCCAGGAACTTAGAAAAAGTTATAAAATAATTTTGCTCACACATAAAAAAGATCTGAGAACTGCAGCCTGGGACCAATTAAATATGGCTGCGGACACCAAAAACAGCAAACTCTTTTGGGAAACTGTTAGTAGCCCTTTTTTAAAGGAAAACTGTGTACCCGAATTAACATCTTACGTTAATTACACCGAATGGATCCAACATGTTTCTAATATTTTTAACCCGGATAGGTTGGCGTTAAATTTTAATTTAAATTTATTTTTAGATAATGATGATACGTGGCCAAGACTACCGCTGTTAATCGATGTGGAAGAGGTGCAGGAAGGGTTGATAAATAGCAAAGGGGGAAAAGCACCGGGACCGGACGGCGTCCCAATAGATCTATATAAGGATCTGATGGACTTGTGGGCACCAATCCTAACAATAATTTTTAACAAATCAGCTATGGGGAATTTTCCTGTATCATGGGCACAGTCAATCATTGTTCCATTACATAAAAAGGGATCACGCACAGAGGCCTGTAATTACCGGCCAATCTCATTACTGGACTCCTCTATTAAGGTAATGAGCAGGGTACTCCTAAAAAGACTGGAAACCTGGGCCACAGATTACAGAGTATTAACTCCAGTCCAATTTGGATTTCGGAAGGGTTTAGGCACGATCGAACAATGTGTAAATCTGGATCTACTCATCAGCAAGTACACAGTTGCCAAGGAGGGTAACTTGTTTCTGTGCTTTGCTGACCTGAGTAGCGCGTTCGATCTGGTGGACCATGCCCTGCTATGGAAAGTGTTGCTTGAATCTGGAGCCCCTGAGGAGATAGTATTCTTCCTGGCAAGAGTATACGAGAGGTTAACATGCAGTGTGCGTTATGGGCCCACAGGTGAGCGAACCCCTTTCTTCCCTGTAAAAAGAGGTATAAGGCAGGGGTGCGTATTGGCCCCTGTGGTATTTTCCCTCTTTATCAACCAAATAGCTACAATTTTAAATAACATCTCGGCAGATGCACCTAAAATTGACGATACAGTGGTATCTGTCTTGTTATTTGCCGATGATGCTGTTTTAATTTCCCATACCCCTCTAGGCCTCCAGCGACTTATTAATGAATTTGTAAATTTTATAAAGGATAGGAAACTTTTAATTAATAAATCAAAAATGTATACCATGGTTTGCGGGAAGAAGAAGAAGACACTAAGGCCTTTCTTTCTCGAAGGTTCAAAGATAGAAGCCGTCACATATTTTTGTTACCTTGGTGTTACTTATGAACATAATAGTAAATGGGGAGGGAAGCAAGAAAACATTAGACATAAAATGATAAGGAACACAAATGGAATTTTTCGTTTTGCTAGCAAATTAGGGGTGTAGATTACAGAATATGGTAACCATATATAACACTAGATGTGTTTCCTCAGCCTTGTTTGGAGCCGGAATATGGGGCCATTCATCTACAGACCAACTTCAAAATAACGAAAATTGTTTTTTAAAACAACTCCTGAGTGTCCCGGCTTCGGCCTCTACTGATTTGATCCACCAAGAAACCGGCCTTAATTATATATCGGATCTAGCAGCTCTACGCCCTCTACTTTTGTGGCGTTCGATCTGGTATAAGAGTGAGACAGAGTTCACTCAGAAAATAATTCAAGATTGCCTTAAATTAGAGTACGCTTCCCGCATCCCATGGCTGAGTTATATTATACATTGGTATGGTATACTGTTTGATTTTAATATTTTAAAGGTGTCCGAATACACAATCCCCTTTTCAAAGAAGGAAATTAAGGATTCCTTCTTGTCCTTTAAGAGGGGAGAGCGACTGAAACTAACTAGGACCCAAAAGACTGTTGTGTTTTATAGGCAACTTGAACTCGAAAGTGGTTTTCAGGCTTATTTGTCCGATGTGTCCAGATTGTCCCATCGCTTTGTTTTAATACGCCTGAGGCTGGGCATTGTACATCACTTGGTATCCTTCCCAGAAATAGGAGAGCGATCTACTATGATATGTCCATGTGATAGTACCTCTAGCCAGAGTTGTTGTCATTTTTTACTTTTCTGTAAATTTTATACATTTTTACGGAAATTTTACCTGAAGCCTATCTTTTTAAAATATAACGTTCGTACAACAGTGGATGCAATGAACTTACTATGTGCCCTTGAGAATACGGATATTTGCTTTCGGGTTGCATTGTATATATTGAAATGTAGAGCAGCCAGGAAATCCATAATATTTTAATCAATTGCCATGGTGAAACTGTATACAAGCACATGACACTTTTTTGTCGGGATGGAAATATGTTTATTATATGTTGCAAGAACCCGAATGTTTACTTAGGCATATGTCACTTTAAAGAGTACTGGCTAAAGTCCAAGCTAAAGTACTTCTTAGCACTATGCACTTTTATTGTAATATTTTTGTTATGCTGCTACTATTTTGTATGTGATTGTTCGAAGTATTTTTAGGCATATGTCATTTTAATGAGTACTGGCTAAAGCTCTAGTTGAAGCACTTTCTAGCACTATGCACTTTTACTGTAACACTCCTTTCGTCTGCTGCTACTAGTTTGTATGCGATTGTGACCGCACTGATCCTCTCAGACGCGGCCACTCCACACACTGCTCCCGACCCTGCCTGATTGCACCGTATCGTAGCGCTCCCAGCCTGACTGCATACCGCTACCCCGCCTTGCTGACTAACGCGCCTCGACATTATTTAATTAATGTATTATTTACTCGTTATTCAATTAAGTTTGCAACGCAAAAGGGCCAGATTGCTGCTTATTTGTATTCCGCCTGGCTGAACATTTTATAGCGCTAGTTGACAAAGTGCGCTTTTTAGTTTTGCTGCGCTGCCTGCTGGTCTCTTGGGTGTACGATTATTTTAATTGCTTTGCTCTGATTGATGTATGTGCCCGCCTTGGCTCGCTGCCATTTTGTGGAGATTGTTGTGCCTACCTGACCGGATATCCGACCCACACCCGCCTCCCAGCTGCCCCTCCCTCCCACTGACACAGTAAGGCCATCGCTCCCACGGCCTCGCTGTGACCGCCCTGATCCTCTCAGACGGGGCCGCTCCACACACTGCTCCCGACCCTGCCTGATTGCACGGTATCGTAGCGCTCCCAGCCTGACTGCATACCGCTACCCCGCCTTGCTGACTAACGCGCCTCGACATTATTTAATTAATTTATTATTTACTCGTTATTCAATTAAGTTCGCAACGCAAAAGGGCCAGATTGCTGCTTATTTGTATTCCGCCTGGCTGAACATTTTATAGCGCTAGTTGACAAAGTGCGCTTTTCAGTTGTGCTGCGCTGCCTGCTGGTCTCTTGGGTGTACGATTATTTTAATTGCTTTGCTCTGATTGATGTATGTGCCCGCCTTGGCTCGCTGCCATTTTGTGGAGATTGTTGTGCCTACCTGACCGGATATCCGACCCACACCCGCCTCCCAGCTGCCCCTCCCTCGCCCCTCCCCCCTCACTATCCACATATGACAGATACTCTTGCGCGCAGCGTTCACGCGCAGCGATCGCGCCCAATTCACGCCGAAGGTGCGCCAAAGGTAAGCCCGTCTACGCCCGTCCGTGCCTGGACCGTGCCCAGCGCCAGACCCCCTGGTCCCCGCCACTCCCAACCCTCTAGAGTCACATATGATGCCACTTTTCTCCTCGCCCTCAACCCCGGACGCACCCCACTATGCTGCGAAGCTACCCCAGGACGTACCCACGGCCCATTCACCTGCCTCTCCTGCAAGTTCAACTGCTTCAGGACCCTCACCAAACCCACTTCCTCCACACACAGCTCCGAACTCAACAGCCTGAAATGCATCCTACTGAACACCCGCTCAGTCCACAGACATGCAACAGAACTCTGGGACCTAATCGACACTGCGTCACCTGACGTCGCCTTCCTTACTGAAACATGGATGAACGCATCTTCTGCCCCCGACATAGCCATAGCTATACCGGACACTTACAAGATCATTCGAAAAGACCGCACCAATAAAAAAACTGGAGGAGGCATCGCCATCGTCCATAGAAACACCATCAAAATCACAACCAGCTCTGACGACTATCTTGCAACCGCCGAACATCTCCACTTTCAGATCCACACCGACCCCAGGACCACCCTTAGAGGCACCCTCATTTAAAGGCCTCCAGGCACGAGATCTCAATTCAGCGACGACATCACAGACTTCGTCAGCCCGCACGCCCTCGCCTCCGAGAACTACATTCTTCTAGGAGACCTCAACTACCACCTTGAAAACATACTCGACAACAACACCACCACCCTTCTGGACAACCTGTCCAATCTCGGACTCAAACAACTTGTTGACACCCCCACTCACACAGCCGGACACACGCTCGACCCTATCTTCACCTCCAGCAAGCACATCTCCTTCGATCACACTACAGCTCTCCACTGGACGGATCACAGCTGTGTTCACTTCAGCTACAAAACCACCCTGACCCACAACTGTCCACAACCCATTCCCCGGAGAAAATGGAACAAAATCACCACCGACCAACTCCTCACATCACTCAACCAAAACCCTCCCACCCTAGCAATGGACCCTGACCAAGCGGTCACCAACTTCAGGCAATGGATTACCCACAGTGCGGACGAACTAGCACCCCTGAAAAAACACCAGTTGAAATCATCCAGCAAAAAGGCTCCCTGGGTCAGTGATGACCTTAAAAAATCCAAGAAGACATGCCGCACCCTGGAGAAGAATTGGAGAAAAGAACCAACCTCAGACAACATGGCCTCCCTCAAGACAGCCACCCGCAAACACCACCAACTGATTCGATCCGCCAAGAAATCAGCATTCAAGGACCGTCTCGACAACAATTCTCATAACAGCAAGGAACTCTTCAATATCGTCAAAGAATTCACCAACCCTTCCGCAGCATCCAACGACATCACTAACTCCCAAGACCTCTGCGATGCGCTATCCTCCTTCTTCTACAACAAAATTGCCGACATCCACAACAGCCTCAAGAATACTCCCAGTGACCAACCCGCCCCACCCCCTTCAGATCCCACCCCTCCAACTAACAACCTCAGCTCTTGGAACCCAATCACCATTGAAGACACCATTCGCCTCATGAACTCAATCCACTCTGGCTCGCCTTCTGACCCCTGTCCCCACTACATCTTCAACAAAGCTGACTCCATCATCGCTCCCCAACTCCGCAATGTCATCAACTGCTCTCTCAACTCTGCCACCTTTCCAGAAATCTGGAAACACGCCGAACTCAGCGCCCTTCTGAAAAAACCCACAGCAGACCCCTCAGAACTGAAAAACTACCGACCCATATCCCTCCTCCCTTTCCCGGCCAAAGTAATCGAGAAAGCCGTCAACAGCCAACTCGCCGCCTTCCTTGAATCCAACAACTCCCTGGATCCCTCACAGAACGGCTTTCGAGCCAAACACAGCACCGAAACCGCCCTCATTGCGGCGACCGATGACATCCGAGCACTCCTGGACAACGGAGAAACAGTGGCCCTCATTCTACTCGACCTCTCCGCCGCCTTCGACACTGTCTGTCACAGCACCCTCATAAAACGCCTCAACAACATCGGCATACAAGGAAAAGCCTTGGACTGGATCATCTCGTTCCTAGCTGGGAGAACCCAGAGAGTCAGACTCCCCCCATTCTACTCAGAGCCCACCGAAGTCATCTGCGGCGTACCTCATGGTTCCTCACTCAGTCCCACCCTCTTCAACGTCTACATGAGTCCTCTCGCCTCCATCGCACGTCAACACAACCTCAACATCATCTCCTACGCCGACGACACCCAGCTAATCCTTTCACTCACCAAAGACCCCAACACCGCCAAAACCAATCTTCACGAAGGTATGAAAGAAGTAGCCGAATGGATGAAACAGAGCCGCCTAAAACTCAACTCAGACAAAACGGAGGTGCTCATCCTAGGATCCTCCCCCTCAGCTTGGGACGACTCATGGTGGCCTTCCGCTTTGGGATCAGCACCCACACCCACAGACCATGCACGTAACCTTGGCTTCATTCTAGACTCCTCTCTCTCAATGTCCAGACAAGTCAACGCCGTATCGTCCTCCTGCTTCAACGTCCTTCGCATTCTCAAAAAGATCTTCCGCTGGATCCCCCTCGAGACAAGAAAGACTGTCACCCATGCACTGGTCACGAGTCGACTAGACTATGGCAACACACTTTACGCCGGAATTACAACAAAATTGCAGAAAAAGCTCCAGCGTATCCAAAACGCGTCAGCAAGACTCATTTTAGACATCCCGCGCCAAGAGCACATCACCGGACACCTAAAAAATCTCCACTGGCTTCCCGTCAACAAGAGAATCACTTTCCGCCTTCTTACCCACGCACACAAGGCCCTTTATAATCTGGGACCCGAATGCCTCAACACCCGGCTGTCCTTCTACATTCCCACCCGCCAACTAAGATCATCCAATCAAGCCCTCGCCGCAGTCCCGCGCATCCGAAAAACCACCATGGGTGGCAGATCATTCTCCTTCCTGGCTGCCAAAACCTGGAACTCACTCCCCACCCACCTTCGCCTTACTTAGAACCACATCTCCTTCAGAAAAGAACTGAAAACCTGGCTATTCGACAAATAGTGAACCCCTCCCTCTAGCGCCTTGAGACCCTCTGGGTGAGTAGTGCTCTATATAAATGCCCGAACTTATTGTTAAATTATTCTTAGTATTTATTAAATAATGTTGCTCCGTTGGTGCATCACTTCATGGGCCAGCTATGGAAGGTACAGTTACGTTTCCTTCCAATTTAGTAGGGTAATTATAAAATTTGCATTATGATGATTTTATAACATATAATTTGGATGTATTCTTGTTTTATTGTTGCTTTTATGGTTGTGTTATGCAAACCGAATAAAGTTTTCTAAGAAGAAGAGTGGAAGGATGGATGTAAGGATGGATGAGTGAGTGAAAAGGAGGGTAGATGGACAAAAGGATGGATAGTTGAGTGAAGGGGTGAAAAGGTGGATGGATGAGAGAAAGGATGGATGGATGAGTGATAGGGTCAATGGATGGATTCATGAGTGGATGAGTAGATGGATGGGTGGATGGATGGATTGATGGCTAAGTGAAAGGGTCAATGGAGAGAGAAAGGGAGGATGGATGGATGACTGAAAAGGTGAATGAGTGGAAGGATGAATGACTGGGTGGATGAATGAGTAAGTAAAAGGATGGCTGATGGGTGAAAGGGTAAACGGCTGGATGGATGAGTGCACGGATGGTTGGTTGGAAGAGTGGATGGATGAGTGTACGGATGGATATTGTGAAGTGGTGGAAGGATGAGTGAAAGTGTGGATAGATGAATGAAATGATGGATGGAAGGAAGGATACATGATGGATAAGTTAGCAAATGGAAGAATATGTTTGGATATTGATGGGCTTACTTATATACTATTGCGCGACCTCCTCTGATGTGTCTGTAAAACGTTACTTTTCTCCCAAAGTTTTGTCCTGAATTTACACCCATGCCAGTTTGTCTCCCTACTGGATAGGGTTTTACTTACAAGGCAGGGACCTGTAGTCCTATCATGTCCCAATATAGAGGGTAAACACCGACCTGTGTTAGGTACTCATGCTGGACCTGGGAATATAAGATCTCTGAGGAGGGTGGAGGGGCGTGCACGTCCGCCCAGTGGCACTTTTACTTTCACAATGTGTCTGTAAGTTTTAAACTTTTACGCTTAAATAGATAAATGTGACACCTTCGTATAAAACAATTCCCCATTCAGATCCCGCCCCATCATTCTATTTGTTTAGCATGAAGAATACTCGTTAAAATGCATTTTCCATGTAGTTCTTTGATTTTAATATCATATATGTTTATATAAATAATAAGCCTCAATTACTTTTTACTTTTTCAATTACTTAAAAGAAAAGGCACAAATGCAGTCCAAAAGGTAAAAGACTTCTAAATATTTTAACATGTAAAGGTGTGGCCATTAATAAAAAGAATCAGCAAATTGTAATATCAGTATAACTTTATAAATTGCATTTAAAAAAGGTTTTCTATCGTTAAAACGTTTGCTTAGTTTAAAAAAAAGTGAATCTCCCCGTCGGGGAATTGAACCCCGGTCTCCCGCGTGACAGGCGGGGATACTGACCACTATACTAACGAGGATTTGATGGGTGCACAGTCGCTAAGCAGCTCCTTGTCGCGGCTTCAACCCGCCCTGTCCCGCCTGTGACTGATGGGTCTCATTTCCAGCTCCTCGACACCAACGCAAGGGGCCACAGGTTCAACACACACACTCCCTCCCACAATACACACAAACGCACTCCTCCCTCACACCTCACAGCAGCCCTCTCGCCTCCCAGCAGACGCTCTCAGCAGCATCCCCTGATGCCAGAGTCACCACAACCAGCTCCCAGGGCTGCTCCAGACGGGGCCCGGCCTGGCTCTTCAGCCCAGGGGCCCCCGGCTCCGTCTGATGAGGGGGCATTGCAGCGGGGGCTGCACACAGGGAGGGCGGGAGACTCTCCCACAAGCCTCCCGCCCCAGCCGGAGGAGAGAGCTGTGCTGTAAAGGTGAAGAGAGGAGGCAGGAAAAGCCCAGGCATATGAGGGTCTGAGAAAGAGGCGCTTTCTATTGTGAAGCAGAGGGGAAAAAAGTGAAGAGTTTACAAAAGTCCTTCGAGCCGGATTTGAACCAGCGACCTAAGGATGAGAGTCACTATACTACAGTCCTCCGCTCTACCAACTGAGCTATCGAAGGCTAGGCTGGTTACACATGACTAGGCGCTATATGGCATTAGAAGTGGTTCTGGACTGGGCACTATTCTGTGTCTTAACACTTGATAAAGCTGCAAACCCGACAAATATTTAACTAACAGGGAAACGTCTGAGTCTTGACTGATTTTCATGATATATTTACAATTATTATTTTGGGATCCAAAAGTTAATAATGGGGTTATGTTATATAGTTATATATATATATGTAGCGCTCAAACACCGTAGGTTTCCTGGTATATTTGTTTTTTATTTATTTAGGGTGTTTCGTGTTTACTGTTGGATACATTATTGCTGTAGATCCTGGGTAACATGTGTTATGGTCTTTTAAGAGTTATTTTTTTAGTTCGGATGTTCTTTGTAGCATTAAATACTTAAATGTGTTTTTGCGGTTCGTGCATTTTAATTATAAAAATGGTAATCACCATGGGATCCACAAGTTAATAATGTGGTTATGTTATCTAGTTATATATATGTTAAACTTCATCAGGTGTAACATTTTATGTTTTTGCTCTGTGACACCAGGGGCTGGTTTTACTTAAAGTTCAGGGGCTGGTCCTTGTAATAGGATCTGTTTAAACACCAGAAGGTGACAAGAGGGCTGTCCCCTCTGACCTATCAGAGCTCTTATATGCTGTGGGTGTAACAAAGATGATAATAGGAGGAGACTGGGTTGAAATGCGGAGCCATTGTCAGCCCTTTGCCCCTCAGCAGCATCGCCTCAACGTCAGTCCCACCTCCTCTATAAAAGAGGCCTGCAGGAATCCAGTCTGAGGGGTCAGAGGGCAATCAGAGGTTACTGGGCCATAGTTGTATCAAGGAGGGGTGTTTACTTCTGGTGCCCCGGGGCCTCCGTACTCTGGGCCCCCAAACTAGGGACCAGGCCCCCCTTTTAACACCTGACTCAGAATAACAAGACAGAGCAGCCGAAAGCTTACTTGGGGACCCACATGTATGAAAGGAAGAAATGGGGGAAATAAACTGCACCCTGACCCTATTAGTGCACACTTTTTACATCCGGTGTAAACATAGATACATATTTTGATTTATAACTTGTTTACATTTGACATGAATAAATATGGAATCAGTTGTACTTTAGAATGTTTAACCTGCCCTCCCATGCTTCAGTCGTATCTTATCCTACCCGATTTAAAAAAAAAATAAGTTTTTCCATTCGGTTCTTTTAAATTGAAATGATGTCAGAAAGGAACAACACAGCAGAGAATGATTACAAATGTGTGTTTATTGCTTTTAACCTCAGGGGCCTTATTTATGAAGGCCTTGCGCCGCCGGTGCGCCACTTTTAAAATGGGAAAAAGTGACGCACTGCGGCGCAAGGCCTTCATAAATAAGGCCCCAGGGGCCTCATTTATGAAAAGTGACGCATCGCTGCGTGAAAACAGTGATGTGTCACTTTTCACTCCGCCCTCCTTGTGACACCAATGATACGTCATATTTAATGTATGACGCATCATGGCGCTCGGAGTTACAGATACGTCAGTATTTCTGACGTATCTGTAAGCGCAGAAGTGACGCATTGCTGGAGTGTGTCACAAAAGTGACGCAACTCCAGCAATGCGCCCTTTTCACATGGGGCAAGCTCCATGTGAAAGGGCCTGCATCAGTCTTACGCCTGCTGTGAGGCAGGCGCAAGATTTTGACGCAACGGCGTCCTAAAAGTGACGCTGTGAAATTTTATAGATTTCACTGCGTCACTTCTACGACCCTTCCTTGCGTCAATACGCCCCCCTTGCATACATTATACCTGGCGCAGGTATAATGTAGCGCAGGGGTTTACAAAGTGACGTATCTACCTAGATGCGTCACTTTGTAACTATGGTGCAACAAGGCACATTATTTACGCTGCTGGTGCGTCACAAAAAGTGACGCACCGGCGGTGTAAAAGTGACGCACGGCCTCATAAATGAGGCCCCAGATGTTTACTTTTGTAAACACACACCGCAGAGGCTCTTCCCTCCGCTCTCCCAGAATGCTGTGCGGGATTATTCGGGGTCTGCCCCTGTCAAGGCTGCTGATGCCCCATTGCTGCTCCAGGGCCCTGTGGGCTGTGAGTGCTGTGGCGGTGCTGCCCCCTGGCGGTCAACCTGAGCATCTGAAGATACCAAGGAAGCAGCTGGCCGGTCACTGGAGAGCGGTCTGTGGGGCCCTCAGCCTGGTGAGGAGACACAGGAGTGAAGTGTCCTGGGGAGAGGGGCCTGGCTTTGTCTGGCTCCTGGGGGGGGCAGTAAGAGTCAATGTGGGGGCTGCTGCTGTCCTCTGGTCCTGGGTCTGGGGAAGTTCCAGGGTTGTAAATAATGAGACATGAGCAGGTTGTGGCACAAATCCTGACCCCTCATTCCTTCGGGTTTGTCTGGAGTGGGGGGGGGGGGTCTGTGACCCATTGATGGTCAGACTATGGGAATGATAGTATGACTATAAATGTACCAGAGTGATGGGACAGAGACTGAGCCACAGGGGTTACTGACAGCTTCCCATATGGTCTAGCGGTTAGGATTCCTGGTTTTCACCCACGCGGCCCGGGTTCGACTCCCGGTATGGGAAGTACAGCTTTTTGCTAATGCAACATTATAAAATGTATTTTATTCCATCCAAACTAAAATGGCTCTGAAAGTCCTAATAATCTCTCTTGCTTTCTATCAGTCTAAAGCCCTCTGTGGTTTACACCGACCCCTCAGCTCCTGTTCCCGCCCCAGCCCTTCCTGTTCAGCTGCTGTAGTATTAATGAACGCTACAGATCAATACTGTGAAGGGTTAATCGATGTTTGCCTTTTATCACACAACAAAGAGTACAGATTATATCAATAGCGCGTGGATTACAAGGCACCCGTGCCCTGGGCTCTCACCGTGTGAAATGCTCGTTTCTTTCCTGCTCCGCCCCTGCTGTGGAAGAGGCGCTTTCAGAGTCTGTGTTGTGACATTAATTCGCGCTGTGTTGATTTATAGGAGATGAGCATTTAGGAAGTTTGTTTATTCTCTCCTCTGTGGGCAGCTCCTGTGTCCGCCGTTTCTCGGCCCTGCACTCCTTTAAGAGTACGTTAAAGCTCTGCCCTAAAAGGACAGTTTAACGCATCAAAGAGTCATTTCCATGTGTTGGTTAAAAACAAGTTGTGTGTGTCCTGTTTAAGGATTGAATAGTAAAATTGACTTTTTTATGTTGGATGTTTAAGCAGACACTATTGACCAATAGAAAGTCAGCAAGTGACTGACGCCGCATCCTTACATGATTGAGCGGTGACGCAAGCAGTGTCCAGGCGGTTCCATGGTGTAATGGTTAGCACTCTGGACTCTGATTCCAGCGATCCGAGTTCAAATCTCGGTGGGACCTGAGGATTTTCTTATTTGATTCCAATTATTCTGGGTCTTACGCAGAGGAGCATTTGTATCCGTAACATACCCCTCCCTTCCTGTTTTCATTCTCCTGGTCTCTGCTGATATCCATACATTATCTTTAGGCGGTGCTGGGCGGCTCGTGACGCTGCACACAGGTGTTTTATCATTCCTGTGCCTGTGTGATCACCTTTCTCCTGTGGATATCCATACATTATCTTTAGGCGGTGCTGGGCGGCTCGTGACGCTGCACACAGGTGTTTTATCATTCCTGTGCCTGTGTGATCACCTTTCTCCTGTGGATATCCATACATTATCTTTAGGCGGTGCTGGCGGCACGTGACGCTGCACACAGGTGTTTTATCATTCCTGTGCCTGTGTGATCACCTTTCTCCTGTGGCTGCACAACAGTAACACACACAGTGTGGACCGGACTCCAGCGCCCTTCACACCGGATAACTTACAAGGAGACACACAGACGGGAAAGCAGTGTGGAAAAGAAAGGTTTTAATAAAGTGTGAACGGATACAAATTAAAAATGCTTTTTGTTTTATTTCTGCTCTTTATTGGTAACGGTTGATGACGGTTTCCTCGCTGCTGCACCTTCGGATTATTTGGAAGATAGTTCAGTTGGTGACAGCACAGGTCCCCCCCACCCCCTTCGGTTTTGTCTCCATGAGAAGCCCATACTAGTCCCCAATAAACTTTTTTCCTCTTTACACACTACGTTTAGCAAAACCAAATGAACCATTTTCCAAACACCGACGCTTGGTTTTGGCAAATTTAACAAATTGCAGGAGAAGTTTCTTATTTTAATAACAGCAACTAAATGAGCACTTAATCACATAACACCCTCTGAAAAACCAATAAACGCAATTAAATGAGTAAAAGTGCATTTAATCACATAACACTCTGAAAAACTAATAAATGCAATTAAATGAGTAAAAGGCATAATTTGGAGAATGGGGGCATCGATCCCGCTACCTCTCGCATGCTAATCGAGCGCTCTACCATCTGAGCTAATTCCCCTCCACAGCATCGAGGGGCAGCGGGATTGATAACGCATTCTCCAGACCTGTCCATTTTCATCTTAAATCACATTTCCCTTCCTAAAATGAGCCTTTAACAGAGGTTTGCTCTGTAAATGTAAATGTATATGTAAATGTACAGGAATTTATATAGCGCAAAATCACCGAGCGATTTCTAAGCGCTTGCTTAGGGAACCCGTCCTGGTATTCCCCTGTGAGATAACCCCAGCAGGGTATCCGCAAGGTGAAAGCCAGGCATCCCACCGCGAAGGGCCGTTGTGGAGATTAAGCAAGCTATTGCCCAGAGTCGCAGAGTGTGAACCCGTGAATCGAGTAGGCACCGGAGCAAGAATTGTCGAGTCCATGGACATTTTAGGTCTCAAGACCCCGCCGAGCCGGGAATTGAATCCTGGTCCCGGGCTGACCTCCGCTTCCAGGTCTGCCTCCTCTAACCAGTGAGCCACACTTCTCCACACTCTGTGATCTCCAGTTGCTCAAACTGTTGCCATTGAAGCGTCTGACACAGCTCGTGCATGTCGTGTGCTCGTACATGTCGTGTGCTCGTGCATGTCGTGTGCTCGTGCATGTCATGTGCTCGTGCATGTCATGTGCTCGCGCATGTCATGTGCTCGTGCATGTCGTGTGCTCGTGCATGTCGTGTGCTCGTGTGCATATCGTGTGCTCGTGCATGTCATGTGCTCGTGCATGTCATGTGCTCGTGCATGTCATGCGCTCGTGCATGTCGTGTGCTCGTGCATGCCTTGTGCTCGTGCATGTCGTGTGCTCGTGCATGTCATGCGCTCGTGCATGTCGTGTGCTCGTGCATGTCTTGCGCTCGTGCATGTCGTGTGCTCGTGCATGTCATGTGCTCGTGTGCATGTCGTGTGCTCGTGCATGTCATGTGCTCGTGCATGTCATGTGCTCGTGCATGTCATGCGCTCGTGCATGTCGTGTGCTCGTGCATGCCTTGTGCTCGTGCATGTCGTGTGCTCGTGCTTGTCGTGTGCTTGTGCATGGTTTCATGTAGACACCAGCCCCTGCCCCAGTTACATCATAGTAGTCTGGCATTCATCGGAGTGACCCTGTTGTGCCCACGGGTGGCAGAACGGGGGTCTTCGCCACACATCACATTTACTCCCGGTTCACCTCACTCATCCTTAGTGCTCTTTAAACTCGCCTCTGCAGGGTGCTGCTTTGTAAGGGTTTTCTGTGCACAATACGGCAGGTCGCGTTTTATTAAAGATTTCTGTAAATTGTCAGAACTGGCAAAATATGAGATAATCTCATGTGAATCATTGAACCTGCTGCTGTAGAGGCGTCTGGCGCATAAGGCTGGCACATAAGGCTGGTACATAAGGCTGGCGCATGTTGTTTCCTGTAGATAGGGGCGTTCATTGAGCGTTCTGCTGTCATCAACCCTGTGCACCAATTATGTAATAACAGCTGGGCATTCATCACACTGAGGGGCTTATTATCAAAGAGAGGAAAAGCCCCTCTGCGTGACTTCTCCTCTCCTTGTAAATATCACCCCTTCACTCGCAGCGCTGTGCGTGGAAGGGGCGTTCCATGGGTATTGCTGTGGGTGTTCCCACGCAACACCCATGGAACAAGCACATCTCCAGATTTACGAGAAATCGTAAATCTGGAGATGCGTGTGAATGCTACGCCACCCTAGAGGTGGCGTAGCAAGGCGCAACAAGGAGAAATGTTTTCATTTCTCGTCGTTTTTCCCTCTTACAATGAAAGAGGAAAAAGCCTCTTGTGATTGTATTTGTGCAGGAAGGGGCACCCTCCTGCACAAAAACAATCTCGCCACTACGCAGGCATCCTTGCGCCATGGTGCAAGGGTGCCTGCGCCGGTGCATGGCTGCAGTTTGTGCGCCAGCGCAAGGGAAGCACAGAGATGCGACATATTCTTGAAAATATGTCACATCTCTGTGCTTTCCAAATTAACGCATCACAACGCAGCACAATGACTTGCTGCACCGTGCTGCGTTACTTTGTTGTAAATCTGCCCCTTAGAGATTAAAATGTAAATTAAAATTCTCTGTGAAGGGATTTTAAATTAAAGGCTAAAAATGAAGTTGTAGCAGCACAAGTAGAGCCAGAGTGTCGTGGAGGCTGTTGGCCTCACTGAGGCACTGTCTGCGCCGAGGAAATTACAGAGGCCGGTTTAGGAGCTTAAAAGAACAAGCACTGGCGTTGCCAATAGGTTTTGCATTTGGAAAGTTGGAGCTATTGGTTTTGTAAATGACATTTTATATTTATATATTGTTATTGACAATGCCAATAACGATATATAAATATAAAATGTCATTTACAAAACCAATAGCTCCAACTTTCCTACTGCGAGACCTATTGGCAACGCCAGTGCTTGTTGTGGAGTGTGGCATTACTGCAAGAGTTGTTGCCTTTGGAGTTGGGGAATCAAGTTTGAGTCTCTGCGCTGGCTCAGCATCCTGTGAAAGAGGGCAAACAACTTTATTCTCACCGAGCCTAAAAGCGCTCCAATAGTTTAGGGTCACTCTATATATAGCGGAACTATATATATATATATTTTTTTATTTATTTATTTGTTTTGCTTACTGGGACCGAGGGCATTTGAGCGCTTTTCATGAGCACCGTATAATGTAACAGAAGGTCAGGTTCATGTTTTTGAAGACACTGGGAGATGAAATGATTGCTCAGTACTACAGTGTGTTGATTTATGCTGGAACTGGAACCTGGCCCCCGACCCGCCTCCCCTCACTGCCAAGGTATGCAGTGTTTCTGCCACTTCCAAGGTATACAGCTCTGGCCATGTGTCCACATCTCCTCCCCTAGATCGGTGAGCTTATGGCAGAGCCTGTTCAGACAAAGCAAGAGTAAGAGGGGTGACAGAAGAGGAGAGGGAGACAGAGAGGGTTAAGCGAGGGAAATGAAGACAGATAGAGAGAGAAAAGGCATAGAGACCCAGATGGATACAAGACAATAGACCCGTTTCACGCGGGAGACTCCCGATTTGTAAAGCAAAACGTGTGCTTTATTATAACTGTCTCCCTCCTGAAGTCTCTGCTTCTATAGAAGTCAATTGGGAAAATATATTTACCTTATTTTTACCTCAAAATCTCCCACTTTCTCGTTCTAAAATGTTGGCATGTATGCAGATGTAAAGGGAGTGGGGAGGCTGAGGGGGAGGTGAAGTAAGAGAAAGACAGAAGGAGGGATAGAGAGCGAGAGAGAGAGCATGAGAGAAAGAAACTAGAGATTGACTAAGAATGTTTGGAGATCTGATGCCTCTGAAAATGAAGGAGCTCTAAATCACTTTTAGATGCTGTCAAGAGAAAGGATGCCTTTTGATACCGCGCGAGAACGTTGCTTGCAGCAGAGTGCGTGTGCGAGCTCCATGGACCTTCGAGGCGCACACCCAGGCGCCATGAAGCCCTTCTCTCCGCCTCGTTACAGTGAAAGGCGTTGTCTCATTGTTCACACTCGACAAATCATTGCGATCGGTGCTTTACAAAATAGACCCGTTTTCTAACCGATAGCTGTTGAAACCTGTTCGTGTTGTTTTACAATTTGCAGAGGTTGCCCCGGGGGACTCTGAGCTATGCACTCGAGATAAGATAACACCAGCAAGAATGTAGCCAGGCCTCATTGATGGATGCCAGATGTCGCTCTATACCTGCCTTCTGCTCGTGGGAGTTAATGCCTGTGTGCGAAAGCGCGATGCGCTAGGAGAGTGTATGCTGGCAAATGGCCGGAGGGAAGCCGGATGGGGTCGGGAGAGCCTGGTGGGGGGGGGGGGGCGGGAATGCGAGCGAGGGGAGGAGAAGTGTGGCAGGCGGATTAGGGAGATGCGCGTGCTTGTGTGGTCACGTGACCCTCACATGCTCACGTGACCCTCACATGCACTGTGGAAAAACTGCAGTGGTTTGACGAGTCGATCGAGCCCTTGAATTTTCGCCTATTACATTCGCAAGCGAATGATAATAGGCGAAACCTAAAAAGAGTTGTGGGGTAGCCCAGTTTATCGGTTTATCTCTGAAAAATAAAACTGCAACGTTCTCAATAGAATTTCGATTTATGTTTGTGGTTTAACAAAAGTATTTCTTAATTACTATACATATTTGATGTATTTCTGTAGTTTGAGTATTGTTTTAGTTTAACCTCTTTCAGTCAGTGTCCAGGGCTTCCAATGACCCATTCAGTAGGGGGGAGGGGGCGTCAACAGAAATCAAAAGATTAATAAAAAACCCTGTGTCACTAAGATGTTAAAAATGTTAACTATGTGTTATCCATGCCTCGAATATTGGGCCCATCATTAAGTAATCAGTGTGATTAAACATGAAATTCTTGTGTAAAAGGACGGTGCACCAAAGGGAGTACTCGAAAGCTCCAGATCTTATTTCAAAAATTCTTTTATTTTATTTGATTCCCATTAAAACAGACTCCTCAGCCGGAAATTCTATTTTAAAAATCCACCTAAAGCACAATCAATCGAACAGTTGTGAAATAAAGAGTAATAACATCACTTTTCCCTGACCGGGAATCGAACCCGGGCCGCGGTGGTGAGAGCGCCGAATCCTAACCACTAGACCACCAGGGAGCGCTCGTGGGCATTCCCTTTTCAGCCCCTCATGACTACAAAGGTGCAGCTGTGAGTGTGTGAATGTTGCATTGAGGCGCTATTTATATTCACATTCATCCTACCGATGCTTTTACAGAAAATCCACAACACAGGAAAGTGTCATATAGAAGTTAACCAACTGTCTTGCAAACCACAAGGTAAGGAAACGAACAAAACAAAGATGCACTTACAAGAGAGACCGAGGCCAGGGTGACAGGGAGAGGTCCAAGGATCTCCCTTCAGTGAGAGACCTCAGGTGTGCGGCGTTCAGTGATCTGCATTCAGTGAAAGCTACCCGTGTGCACAGGGAGCTCTTATCTGTGCATCGGTCACTGGTGTTCAGTGAGATTCCTATTAGATGTGAGTGTAGTGCACTCAGCTGTGCAGGGTCAGTGATCTGGGTTCAGTGAGAGAGGTCACAGCTCTGCAGCTTTCACTCATATTCATTGAGGGGTATTTCAGCTGTGCAGGGTTCAGGCACGAGCATCCAGTGAGAGCTCGCGTGCGCTGATGTTTTCAGTGACATGCAGTCACTGAGAGTCTGCTCACCTGTGCAGCGATGAGTGAAATGTGCATTGAGTGAGAGATCTCTTACTCGTGCAGCCCAGAGTACTGTGCATTCAGTGAGACACGATGCTTGTGCAGCATTGAGTACTGTGCATTCAGTGAGACACGATGCTTGTGCACCCTTGAGTACTGTGCATTCAGTGAGAGGCGATGCTTGTGCAGCATTGAGTACTGTGCATTCAGTGAGAGGCGATGCTTGTGCAGCATTGAGTACTGTGCATTCAGTGAGACACGATGCTTGTGCAGCATTGAGTACTGTGCATTCAGTGAGACACGATGCTTGTGCACCCTTGAGTACTGTGCATTCAGTGAGAGGTGATGCTTGTGCAGCATTGAGTACTGTGCATTCAGTGAGAGACGATGCTTGTGCAGCATTGAGTACTGTGCATTCAGTGAGACACGATGCTTGCTTGAGTACTGTGCATTCAGTGAGAGGTGATGCTTGTGCAGCATTGAGTACTGTGCATTCAGTGAGACACGATGCTTGTGCAGCATTGAGTACTATGCATTCAGTGAGACACGATGCTTGTACAGCATTGAGTACTGTGCATTCAGTGAGAGACGATGCTTGTGCAGCATTGAGTACTGTGCATTCAGTGAGAGAACTTTAGAAAAGCTTCAATACCTCTGCGTCTCTCCAGCTGCCTGCAGGGCTCTCTTCTCATTGCAGCTAAAGGTGCCCCTGGCCATTCACATGGGTTTCCGTAGTGTAGTGGTTATCACGTTCGCCTAACACGCGAAAGGTCCCCGGTTCGAGACCGGGCGGAAACACTTTTTTTTCCCTTGGAAAAAAGTAACTCACAATAGTTCATTACTTTATTATTATCATTGAATCTAAGTTGTGGCAAAAAAAGTGAAAGTTCTGGAAATAAAAAGTGGGATCAGATGGAAAACAAATCTCCCCTCTCTAGTGGAGAAATCTTCTTGACACATTGTTACAAACAGTATTATCAGGGGTTCCACCGAAAAGTGAGCAGACAATCGTGGTCAGGGAAATACAATATAAACTGGTGACAAAGTTCGACACAGTCCCCTTGCAGCACTGACAGGACGTGTGGTTTGGTATAAATTAGAAGTTTGCTTGTGATCAGAGGGCTCTGCCTACGTTTTCAATCACTGAGACCATAAATGTATTAAATGCAGAATTTTGGACGTCACAGTTGGCCGCGTGGACAGAAAGCAATGTCTGATTCTTAAATGTAAGTGGAAACTTCTATAATAGGTGGATTCGCTACTTGTTTTAAGAAACCCGAATGATAACAGAGGAAAAGTTAGAGCGATCGAAATAAAAGAGTAAAAAGCAAAATCACTTTCTGTTAAAAACCTCCATTTCAAATCTGCTGAATAACAAAAAAAAAAATTCTCCTCCGCCCGAATAGTGACTTGAACCCTAGACCCTCAGATTAAAAGTCTGATGCTCTACCGACTGAGCTATCCGGGCTTCATGAAAGGTGTGATAGGTACCGATATCCTTGATTATGTGAATACTGTGCAAGTGTGCATGTTATCTCAGGAACACTTTGTAGCCTGGGGCCACGTGGAATTCAACCTCCTTAAACAAACATTGCTCACTCCAGCCCCCTGAAGCCAGCGCCTGGACTCTCACTTTAAGAGTTCCAGGCGCCCCCAGTCTGTTTCCATAAACCGGCCCCCAGTCTGAGACCGCAGAGGCAGGAGGGGTTCAAGTCTCACATCCACAGATTGTATATTGAAGATATTGCCAGAAGCTGAATCACTTAAAAGGGACGCAATGATGACGTAATTGAAGTAAATCAAAGTGCAGTGGTGCAGATTTACAAGCCCCATGCGCCGCTGGTGCATCACGTTGTGCATCAGGTGGCGCAGCCTGCTAAAGGATATTTACAAGCACAGGTAAAGTCACCCTGCATGACTGAACCTGTGCTTGTAAATATCGCACCTGTTCACGCAAAACTTTGGGGCAGATTTATGATGACTGGCACATCCCCAGGGATGCGCCAGTCATCCTGCGCCGCTGCTCCGCCACCCATGGTGCGCCGCATTTACAATGCGGCGCACCATGGGGCAAAAACGGCACAGATGCGTGACGCATCTGTGCCGTAAAGGTGGCACATTGCTGGAGCTGCGTCGCAAGCGCGACGCAGCTCCAGCAAGGCTCGGGGATGACCCATCTCCACAATACTGCGTCAAGACCTACGCCTGCTTCAAGCAGGCGCAGGGTTTTGACGCAGCATTGTCCTGAAAGTGACTGAGTGAAATCTCATAGATTTCACTCAGTCACTTTTAGGAGGCGTTCCTGCGCAGGAACGCCACCCCCTGCGCAGGAATACCTCCTTATGGCGCAGGGCTTTACAACGTGACGCATCTCCTAGATGCGTCACGTTGTAAATAGAGCGCATTATTTGCGTCGCCTTTGCGTCAAATAAAGTGACGCACCGGCGGCACCAGGCCTTCATAAATCTGCCCCTTTGTGTGTTAGGCGCGGGACATGGGTGTTGCTGTCACAAAAGCAATCTCCCCATGGCGCAGGCATCCTTGCACCATGGTGCAAGGGTGTCTGCGCCCGCGCATGGCAGCTGTTTCTGCGCCGGCGCAGGGGAGAGCCCAGGAATGCCACATATCATTGTAGATATGTTGCATTCCTGTGCTCTGAAAGTGCCGCAGCGTGGCGCAGCCAAAGGGCTTGTGGAGCCGCGCTGCGGCACGTTCGTATAGATTTGCCCCAGGGTGTGGGAATCCGCTCAGAGAAAACACAGCCAAGTGACTTCTGACCCAGATGGCTTTAAAAAGGTGTCATGGCTCAAATGTACAACCTTTCTGCAACGTGACAGATTAACAGAACTAACACGACCCATCTGTGGCAAACATACCCACTGGCACAGGACAAGGGATGAAGCACCCCCTCCTATAGGCTTTATAGGCTCGACTACAGGCAGTGGCACAAACAGCTAGGAACACACTCTAACATTACTGGCTCTACAGGCAGTGGTAAAAATAAGTGTGCACACATTGACAGACTCTACAAGCTCTACAGGCAGTGAGGCAAGCAGCTGGGCGCGGACTCACAAACATTACATGCATACAGGCAGTGGTACAAACAGCAGTGCATACACTGAGAGACATTACAGGCTCTACAGGCAGTGATGCCAACGGCCATGTTCACGCTCACAGCACAGGGCTGGCGCTAGGCATGCGCAGCTGTCCAGGGCCCGCACTCAGCCCACCAATATGGGCCTCGCGCCAGTGTCCCCCCAGCCCCGCCTGTGCCTCGCGCCTATGCTGCAGCACTGCGAGGCCCAGGGGAGGGGCCTCCCTCTCCTCGGCCCCCCCAGGCATGTGTAAGGGAAGGGAACCTTCAAAGAAGAAGCAACTCTCCCTCTTTCAGCCCCCGAAGAGCTGTGGAAGAGACGCTCGTGCAATCACCACACTCCAAGCTGTACAGAAGCGTAAAAGGCCATTTATTAGGATAAGGCTGCAAACATACAAATGAACTGTATTAAACTTAACAACAATTCCAAATCTAACTCCTGATGACAGGTACCGTTTCATTCTCCCCGCGACATTTCAACTCACCATCTCATTAGCCTCACTCCTCCCCATTTCCCTCGCTGACCTCATTCTATAAACACAATCTCTCCCTTGAAGTTCCTTCCGCTGCTCATTGCACCCAGCACACCCCCATCCGTCACCTGTGCACCCCTCCCCCAGGGCTGGAGATGCCGGTACGTGACTCACCATCCCGCCAACCAGGAAACCCCCAGAGGGCGGTTACCTGCCCCCACCTGAAAAAACCCAGTGCACCTTTCGCGTCATGCTTCCAAATTCCAAATCGTTTTTTCGGACAAATGAGACCCCAACGGCATCGCCAAACTCATGTAGGCCAATTTCTTGTTATATGTATCCTCTGCCACCACTGTACCGTCCGTGATGAGCCCGGTACCTACCAGCTGTTTACCGCCGTCCTCTTTCTTGAGTTCTGCAGGTTCCACTATTGTGCCTGCCTGTTCTTTCCCCCCTGGGAGCTGCATTTCACAGCGCCTGTTGGCTGCATCGCAGGTTCCGCTGTCTCAGGCCCCGCCCTCCTCTAATTAATTTCTAAGGGGATTGCACCGGGAGACTTTTCCTCCTGCCTCTGTGCTTCACTTCTCCAGGCTGACACTTTGTGCCCCACCCACTGCTGCACTGCAGGGGTCCTGAGCCATGCAGATGATAACGATGCTTGTCAGTGTCTGGCAGGGCCGGACTGGTCGTAGCGGGCATTGGGCATTTACCAGGTGGGCCGGAGGGGTGGGGCCAGTTTTGTGCTCGTGGAGGCCAGTTTTACAGCAGTACTTCAATATCGGCCCTCCTGTAACAAAAGAGCGAGTAGTGCTTCTAGCTAGCACCAACCCCTGCTCCCAGGACCGGCCGAACAGCAATCTGCCAGGGCTGGTTGTGGTTCCCAGTCTAGCTCTGGCATCTGGGAGGGCGCCTTACCACACAGGAGGGGCCCTGGGCCACGCAGGTTAAAGAGGTGCTTGTCAGCATCAGGTAGGGGGCCTTGCTGCACCAGAGGGCTCCTGCGTCATGCAGTTGTAAGAGATGTTTGTTTGTGTCTGGGATGAGGCCTTGCTGCACAGGAGGGTCCTGCACCATGGAGGTGAAAGAGATGCTTGTCAGCGTCTGGAAGGGGGCATTTCTGCACAGGAGGGGTACTGAGCCATGAATGTTCAGGATCCCCTTTAACTATTGGGATGCAAATAGGGTTGTCACCTTTCAAGAGAAAAATGCCCTCCATTTGTTGTTGTTTTGAGTGTCTGCAAAGGCCTGGACAGGCTACTAAATGGGACTTTAAAGAAAATCGTATTTTATTTATTCATTTGTAACATGACTTTTTTGCCTTTGTTTGATTGAATTATTAGTCAGGAATTGTGCTGCTTTAAAAAACAATTAAAAGTGTTTTTTATTTGTATTTTCTGTTTGAAGTATGTACAGATAAGGGCTAAAAATAACGGCTTTAGGTGATTTTGTTTATTTTTGTACCAGCCTGCGAATGTATGAAGTTACAACGCATACATTTACAATGCATGCCTTTACAACGCAGTTTTTACATTGCAACATCCTTTACAACGCATTCTTTTACATAGCATGCCATTACATCGCATTTTCAGAAACTACCTTTACAACGCATTCCATTACATCGCATTATACCTTTACAACGCATACCATTACAATGCATACCATTACATCACATTTAAGGTAAGTGTTGGATAGTATAGGGGTAATAATTACTATTCTAACTCCAGTGAGTGCAACAGTATGGTAAGTGTCGGATAGTGTTAAGGTACTATGCGTTGTAATGGTGTGCGTTGTAATGACTTGCGATGTAATGCCTGCATTGTAGTGACATGCATTGTAATGACATGCGTTGTAGTGACATGCAATGTAATGGCTGCGTTGTAATGACATGTGATGTAAAGGATGTTGCAATGTAATGACTGCGTTGTAAAGGTTGTTTATTGAACAAAAACCATTTTTGCAGTTTTACATTTGGTGAACTCAACCCGAAGGCATTGGAGCGCTTTACATGAGTACCAGTTACATAAACAAGGACACATTCTTTGCTTAGGCACATGGGGTTAAGTGGTTTGCCCAGAATCACAGGATGTTGAGCTGATGCCAAGACTGGAACCGGTTCCTCAGTTCAAAGTTGGCAGCTCTAGCCATAACGCCACATCCTGAGTAAAGAAAGGGTGGCAGGCAGAAGCCACTTTAAAGCTTGACTCGTTCTGGGATCGAGATTCCAATTGGACCTCGAGCTGAGCCAGAGCCAGGAAGTACGCCTTGGTGTCTATCTTTCACATTAAGACTGTTTCCATGTGCTGCCATACTGTCAGTTCAATGGACGAGGCACAGAGTGAGAGAGTATTATTTACCCAAGCTCACATAGGGGCATATTATCAAGAATGGCGTTAAAATTATTGCCGCTTTAGCGGCAGGAAACTGCCGCTAAAGCAGCGATAATGAGCTTGATAATATGCTCTTGTGAATTCCAACAGAAGTCCAGGTTCTGGTGTTAACCTGGGCTTCTATGGGGATTTACAAGGGCATATTAGCAAGCTCATTATCGCCGCTTGAGCAGCCATAATTTTAACGCCATTCTTGATAATATGCCCCATAGTTTGTTGAACAAAAATTCTCCCAATCTTGCCACAAAGGGAGCAGCTGAGCAGTAGGGCTATTGAAATTATGCAGCCAGGGAGGGTAAATTGTGTGACAAGGTTGAGTAAATTATGTGGTAAGAAAAGGAAAATTATGTGGTGCACCGTGGCACATTTAATGATAGTATTATTTCATTATAAACTTGTTCACACTGCCTAGGAATTAGTTGCATCTCATTAGTGCCAGCTTAACATGCAAATGTAGCAATAAGCTACAGAAAGGTCACAGGCAAAGATTTGCACAGGCTCTTTGACTGTTCACATGTTGCTGTGTTTATAGTAACTTTTGAACAATTTCAGCTAGAATATTGTTTTGTTAAAATCGGTACACTATGGGGCCGATTCCGATTCTGTAAAATCCTTTACAAATAGCCGTACGGAGCATATTTCCCGTACGAATCGTACCCTTAAACGTCCCCGTACGTACGATGAAGTATGATTCAGACCCAAAGCAGATCTCCGTACGAATCGTACGAAAGACCATACGACTTAAAAATCCGTATGAATCGCATTCGTAACACGTAGTTTGCGACGTCTGCACGGATCGAAGCAGCATTTCCTGACCCAGCAAGTATGATTTGTCTCGTCAACACTCCGTACGACTCTTTTTCTACGGGAGCTCAAAACATCTGGAAAAGCAGATTTCCCCCCCGGGTACGGTGCGTACACCACATGATTGCAGGGGTACGGTGCGTATACCCCATGATTGCAGGGGTACAGTGCATACACCCCATGATTGCAGGGGTACGGTACGTAGAGGTACAGTGCATACACCCAATGATTGCAGGGTACGGTGCGTAGGGGTACGGTGCATACACCCCATGATTGCAGGGGTGCGGTGTGTATGTGATTGTGTGCCTCTCCGTACAAATCGCTCATACGCGACGTTTTCCGTATGAATCGCGTTCTCATTCCCCAGTCCGGATCGCACTTGTTGGGTCGTACATCAAGTTTACGATTTGTACGGTTCATTGTGAGGGTCCGTGTCGTACGGATTTTCCCTTGCTTTTCATAAGGTTCGCAACGATTCGGTCGTATATTTGTCAAACAAATCGTACTACCCGATTCGGACGGAATTCTACGAGTCGTACGGAAAGGGCTATGGATTCGATTTGGTCGTACGTTTGGTTTACCGAATCGGAATCGGCCCCTATGTGGGAGATGATGGATTATGTGGCATATGCGGACAATCTATAATTATGTGAAAAATGCAGAAGCCTCATAATTCTAGTGGCCATGGCAATCAGTTCAGAAAAGTGGTTGCGCAAGATCACACACTTTGGCCAACTGGGAGGCCAGCATTTAAAGAATGTGTCTCCTAGCTCCATAATTCCACCTAGTTCACTAGACTACAACTTGGGTGTCAGTGATACCGATCACAAGGTGAAGGGGCTGGTCCTCCAGGAAATTGCTACTCTGTTATTATGAGCCCTACCTAGCTTTAGCACATGTTGTTTGTTTCACTCATCTAAGGTTAAAACATACCGCATGGACCAGGTCCTGAGGTAGGGGTACTTAATGAACACTATGCATGGTAGATCTTTATATTTACCGCTGGTGTTTGAAAGCTGAAGACTATTTCATTCTAATTGGATACCAGAGTTCATTTTCTAAAGTTTTTGCTTAAAATGTGCAATAGTGAGCAGTCAAGGCTTATTCCAGGAGGTGGTAAAGGTATTCCAACTTAAATATAGTATAAAAAGTAATCACATTCACAAACTTGATCTCCCGCTGACTTATCTTTTAACATGGCAGATTTCAAATGAAGCACCAAAAATCTGATATGTGACTCATGGTTCCCCTACTCCCAATGAATATCTCCTGACGTCTCTGCACACACAACGTGGTTCCACATGTGTGGTGTTTCTACAAATACACAACTTGTCCACTGAAGTGGTAATGGAGAATTGGCCACAGTCTTTGGCCTACACTGTGATGACTGGGGACCAGACAGAATACCCTTCCCCTGGGATTGCATTGCTACTCAATTGTTGTTAGACCGATTGTAGAGCTCCCCCTGCCCCACCAATTATGGTTTCCTTTCCTGGGCCTCGCAGCACTAGATCATGTTTGTGAGCAGCGGCAGTTGGCATGTAGGCAGAGTGCGGGGGCGGGCATATCTGGTGTCTTACGTGCATGCATGCAAGGTGAGTGGTGTGTAAATAAAAAAGGTAAAACACTTACCTTGCTAGCTGCACACCTACCGATGTCAGATGCCCTCCTCGCTCCGGTCTCCTCGCGCTCCAGTAAATTCCCTTAAGCAATCATGGTGCTGCTA